>NW_020664372.1:7538723-7865609 GCF_002925995.2 Terrapene triunguis
GTCTCTGTACACAGAGAGCTGTTACCCTTCCCTTTATAGTTATGACAGTTGGTTTGAAAGCAATCTTTATTCTATTAAGTGAAAGCAAAAAGAGCACTGCAAAGCAACATACAATTATGTTAAGCCCCCTTGTTGCATCATGTGCACCAATCACCTCCTAGCATTACAAGCACTGCAATCCTGAGCATAGCAACAAATATTAGTGGCTTTCAGCTTCAAATTGCTGCCTCAAGGCATCTCTGATCCTGATGTCCCTGCACTGTGCCCCTCTAATAGCCCTGGTCTCTGGCTGTTCAAACTCAGCCTCCAGGCGTTGAGCCTCTATGGTCTAGCCCTGAGTGAAGCTTTCACCCTTCCCTTCACAAATATTATGGAACGTACAGCATGCAGCTATAAGCATAGGGATATTGTCATCGGCCATGTCCAGCTTCCCATACAGCCCTCATCTCTTCTATCAAGATGGGAAGGGCAAGGCAGTTTGTGACCCCCCCTCAGCTCTAATGTAAGTCAGAATACACCAGCTAGGGCACTTCAAGGTCTTGTCTGCCAAGCATTTCCCCAAGTTTCTCATCATTGCACTAGCACCAGTGCAACATTAGTGTAGACGGGACACTGTTAGCTACTTGTGTTGTACACCGTGTCATCCAGACCTGTTCTAGGCAGGTCCAGCCGGCACAGTGGCTGCAGCACCAGCTGCCTGCTCTACGCTAGTTCTCCCATGGCACTTATGCAATGGTGGGAAAGTTAAGAGAAAAATGCACAGTCCAGGAAATTTTGTTGACATGGTAAGTGTGCCACGAAACACTCCTCTCTCAGTCAGCAGAGAATGTGCATGCATCTCTTACCCTGCCTCCCAAAGGAGAAGTTGGCCAGAGTTCGGGGATTGTCCTGGCATCAGACTACACATCAAACTAGTCTATCATGCAGCTGTGATGAGAGGGCATCTAAAATGGAAGCCATGCCAATGCTTTCCAGAAGAACAGCAGGTTTGGACTGTGGCAGCAAGAGAAAGTGAATGCATGTGTATTGGAGAGGGGAGAATGACTGAACCAGTGTGTCCTCAATTCAGGTAGGTTGGGTCTAAAACAAACACAAAGTATTCAGTTCAGATAAAAAGAGTTTTGTAGCTTGTGGGGTTTTTTTTTTTAAGGGTTGGCTCTGATTTTCCATCGCCCTGTGCCTTGCACACTCATTTTCACCCGTGCAAAATGGATGCCAAATACTGCCATTCTGATTTGGTCATGTTTCACACTCAATTTGCACAGGGGTAAACATATGCACAAGGTGCAGGTTGACAAAAGAATCTGACACTTTGCATTTCATTATGTTGTAATTCCAGTTAAAGTGGTTTGTTTGTTTAAGTGGCTAACTAACCATTTGGGTGCCCTGTTTTGAAAATCGAAGCCCTGGCTTAGATGCACTCTGAACTGAATGCTTAACTAGATGGTGTGATTATTATTCGAACTGTAGTAGCACCCACATTGTGCTAAGTGCTTTTCAAACACAGAGAAAGACGGGATCCCTGTGGTGTGCAATGTACAGCCTATAGCCCTGACCTTGAAATCGGATTTGTATAAGTGGACCCTTCAGACATATGCAGATCCCCATTGACTTCAGAGAGAAACCATGACAGGACTGTCTGTGTGTGAATCCAGTTGCAGGATTGGGGCCATAAAAGTTGAAGGCTCAATTTGGCATTGCACTGGAGATGAAATTTTAGAGATGCACTGAACTTTAAAGCTTATTGGTCTGATGTAAGTCACATAGCACTACTGGATTGTTTTCCTTAATTTAAAAAAAACCTGAGAACTAAATAAAAGTTAGTGTTAATGCAACATAAACACTGAAATCTTTATTGAAAAGTCAGCCTAATTCGCCCCTCCATTGCATCGTGTGCTTTCATTTGCACCTCTGCAAAGTGCCTGTAAATTGTTTTCCTTTTTATAGCATTTTACACTCTATTTGCACTCTTTGCACAGAGCTAAATGATGCAAAGCACTGCTAAATATGGCCCAAGAAATTTTTTTAAAAGGTTGCTTTTATAACTTTAACTTGGCTGTGTGGCACATACAGCTATCTAGTCCAGTTTTCCTCTTAGCTATAGAGTATTTAAGTTCTTAGAACTTGCTATGAATGAATTCCATGTTTTATGCCATAACAAGTATAGGGTGCACAAATTGCCTGAGGACTTGTCTACACTGCAGACTTTACAGTGGCACAGCTACGGGGGCTGCAACTATGCTGCTGTAGGGCCTTAGTAGTGGAGAAACTTGCTACAGAAATGGGGGTTTTCCATCACTGTTGTTAATCCACCCCCTCAAGAGGTGGTAGCTAGGTTGATGGAAGAATTCTTCCCTCGGTCAAGCAGTGTCTATACTGTGGTTTAAGTTGATTTAATTACTGTGAATTTTTCAGACCCCTGAGCAACTAAGCTATGTCAACCTAACTTTTAGGTATAGACCAGGCCTTAGTTAATTTTGCATTTCTTGATTTTCAATGTTTGATTGATCATCTTTGCGTGTTTCAGTAACAATATGGTTTTATGTCTAATTTAGTAAATATTTATCTTGCCTCTGATATGATTAAAATGCTGCAATTTTCCTTTAAAGTTGGATATGTGATTAAAAACCATAGAACATACTAGGAAAATCCCATGTTTGCACTGCATCAATGGCCGGGCCATTGCAGTTGCCATGTCCTGTGCTCTGATGGCAACCTTACTAAATCTGATCAAAAGGAAACAGATGAGGCAGAAGGTTTTATAACCCGGGCCAACAGAATGTGTGGGAACAGATTTTTCCACCTAGATTGTTTCAGACTAATCAGACTGAAAAGTTTTTCTGCTAGTAAGAGAGAGGCAATTAAATAAGCAGTTTAGTAATTCAGTCACCCCAACTCATTTGATGTCCCCATGAGATTATCAAATCAAATGAAAATAGCACCTTTAGAAAGTGCTGAATACAGAATGCACTTTCACATTTTCCAGACTTTCTTCGCTGGCTGCTGAGTCTTTACTGGATCATTTGTTTATTTTAATTATAAATGAATTAACATTAATTTACAATGTTCACTATCTGCAGAATGTTGATGATTTAATTTTTTGAAAAGGAAACCAGCTAGTAAACTCTTTAGTGCCGTGTATGCTGCTCCCTCCAGGGGATCGTCACTCTCGCTTTCTGAATGAACATTACATTATGTCAAGATGTTGAAATAAAAATGCATCCTTTTATTAAATTTTCATAAAATATGGCTCTCATACTGGGAGGTTGTGAGAATTCTCAACTCCATTAAGCTTCTTGATTGGGGGCCATAGAAATGGGCTCATATTTAGATATAGTTTTAATCCACTTTGAAATGATTCATGCTTAGTACTGGCACAAACTGCAATGATCCACTCAGTTTTCGTTGTAATTCCAGTTTGCATCTTAACAGCTCATTGACATAACATTAAAAATCTCCAAAAAAAAAAAATCTATTGGATCTAATTAAGAAAAATACAAAAAAAATTTGAGAAAAAGTGCATGATAAATGTGTCCTTTCTTGTTGAAATTTTTTAAACTTGAAAACTCTACTTGGTACAGAAAAAACATGAATTTTTCATGAAAATTTACATGGAAAAATGGTCCATTTTTATCAAAATATGAAAATTTTCAACCAACTCTGTGAAAAATATTGCTTATATATTATAGCCTCAGGGCTTGAATGTCCATTCCACTAGATCCCATTTCCACTGCTCTGTGGGTGCTAAGGGGACACAACTTTTGTGGAATTGGCCAGCTGGGTATTCCATCTTCCTAAGGAATTCCCTGAGTGGAATACATCTGCCATAGCATTTCTATACCAGCCCCTCCTGATTGTAGAGGGGGTGGCTGGGAAAAGAGGGGGCCATCCTAATACTGGCTCTTCCTGGCTACTGCATTGGCTCGTTGGACTTGCGGCCAGCTCATCTTAAGAAAGAGCAGCCCTGAAGCCGACCATAATTAAATTATGTTTATGGGAGGGCTAATCAACCAGGCTGGCTCCAGTATCAGGGATCTTCAAAGGCAGCATAAAGCCACAGGTCCTGTGCTGTGGGCACCTTGGCTGGGGCCAGAATTTCACGCTCAGTATTTGTTTTCCCCAGTGGGCAGGTGTTGACCTGGTTGAATTTTAGGCAGAATTGTTGGCTTGGTTTATGAATCAGAGACCAAAAGCTGCAGCCTTGCCCAGAAAGTGGAACAGAATCCAGCCCTCTGGATGGGATTGAATTGATGCTACCGGGTGATGTTCCTGTGCAACTTGGGATAGTCCAAGTAAAACCTCTCCTACAGCTAGCCAGTCACCCACCAGAGCCCTTGCCCTCATGAAAGGAGTATGTGGATCCCCTGAGCTAAGGAGGGGAATAAGACTGAAGCTTGTGCTGGAGACCCACTGAACTCTGAAGGGGACTGTGATACTTCCAAGGCCCTCTTCAGTAAGAGAGGTCAATAGCTTCTCTTTTCCCTCAGACTTTTATTTGACCTTATTTGCTGATTGTGGACTGTTTCTTGAGCTTTACCAGAGCGGGGAAGAAACAGCCAGGAGGCCTTGGCTGGAGGATTGTGCACCAACCTACTAAAGGGACACAGCCCTGCAGTGCCTGCTGGGGTGAGGGTAATTGGACCCACATGTTTGTGCTCCTCATGTAGTTCCTAAAGGGGGCGCTCTGCCAAGGAGAGATTTGTGACACTGATCCATGGGACAAGAGGGGAGAAATCTCTCCAAATACTGGTGATAGCAAGGACCAGGGGGACAAAAGGGAGGAGGTTAAAGCCACACCTGGTTGCGGCGGGACTACACTAGTATACAGAAGTGAGCAGAGAATCAGTGCTAACACCCGTGGCCCAATTAATTTATAATCCAGATAAATTAATCTAGATTAGCCTCCAAGATGTATAATCGATCATACAGAGTGATCTTGTTCTAAAATTACCTGATCATCCCATATTCTTTGCAGGCCATAACGATGGGAAGAGGATCCAAATATATGGAACATCTATAAAAATAGATTAGCTTCACAAAACAATTCAGTGCTGGTAGCAAGCCTTTCAGAACTGGGCTGTTATTAATTTTTGTCTTATTAAAACTCAAAGCAATGACAATTCAAATGTAACAGTATAAATATGTTGTCTGAATTGTCTTCTTTTGGAAGACTATGTCCTACACTGGCAGAGGGATGGACTTGCTGTTTTAACAGGCTGTGTGGGTCTCTGATTACTATGATCCTTTGCTCCACCAAGCTGTGGTGGCAAACATCCATCGCCCTCTACCAAGTGTAGTGTACTGAAAACACATGTTCAAGCCAGACATTTACCAAATCTTACTTTTAGCTCAGTTAAAAAAGAACAAATCAGTCAATTAAGTTTCCACTGAAGTAAATTTATGCTAAGGCTCCTTTACCCCACTCTGGCGGGATATGTTGGTCTTAAAGTGGGTGTAAGTAACATTTACATCTGCTTTAAGGTCTCTTTACTCTGCCAGAGTGCTGTGAGACTCAGAAGAAAGTCCTTGATTCATGCTGTAGCAGAACTGGTGCATCCTGCCTTAGAGTATCTGGAACACATGACAGCCGTCAAGGCCTTAATTACAAAAAAGCTTTTAGATTATATTAAAACAATCTGATGGTCTATTATAAAAGAATACAAGCAAAGAAACTCGGAGTAAAGGATATGACTTTATCTCACACAGGGGGACACAAGTAGGTGTCTCATAGGGTGTGACCTTATGTTTCATAAGTGATGCAGCACAATGAGGGATGTTAGGGTGGAGTGAATGTCGTACAGGCAAAATCCTGTGGTCCTTACTCAGCTTTTATTCAGGCCAGGTCCCATGAATTTAAGGGATGTTTACCTGAGTCAGATCTGAGTAAAGGCTGAGTAAAGCCTTCAGGATTTGGCCTACAGTAACTCAGAATTTCCTTGCTTTTGTTAGTCTAGGAGGGGTACTAGGAAGAGTGGGAAATGGAAACACAGAAAGCTAGAGACTGGGTATGAGACATGGAGTATAGTCTGTATCATTTTGAAATAAGAGGCTTGTTATGAGTGTTGAAATGCATGTGGTACTAATACATATTGGATTCAAACTCATCTGACTTTGGCTTCATATTCTTGTACGTTTCCAGTTAAAAGTGTGGCATTTCTTTTTCTTTATTCTTATTCTCTCTACCATGGACAATTTGTCCAGCACAACCACACTGAGAAGTGTAGAGGGGAATTTGGGAGTAGAAAGGACATAGCATGGAGTGTGAAAGTTGAACCACATGGCATATGTCTTTACGAGCTGTATAGGCTGTAAAATAACACCTGAACTACTAGCCTACAAGATAAATGCAGTAAGAGTTGACAGGCTGTGCTTTATCACAGAGTAGGTAGTGGTTGGTACACTGAGTACAGTACATGGCATTGGGATGGCTGAGGTGTGACTTACACTGTTAGAACAAGGCTGTGGTTGTGGCATTTGGCCAGTGGTTGAAGTGAAAACTGAAAAGTGACAACAGTATCCTGCAAAAATCTGGTATTGTTCCCCAGCCTCTCATTTTGTTCCAAAGGTCATAACATACCATAATCAGCCAACTCTGCTTCAACAAATTCTCACTGAAGGAAAAACATTTCTTGACAGAATAAGTGCTGATTTTTTATTTTTTTTTTACAAATCTTCTTTGTATAGTAATAGCCTTCTAAAGTAATGTTTGTGTGCAAAAAGGTGAAATCCAGTGAAAAACGAGGTTCAGTAAATGGATAAATCTTGTAGCTCAGCAATGCAGATCAATGTTTTACACAGGAGGAAATCCTCTATGACATGTATCTGATAATGGAATCATTTCATATAAGGAAACTTACAGTATGAGGGCTCTACTGTTCAAGCACTATACAATGGAGTACATTAGCAGCATAGTACCAGTTTAATGCCAGGCATTGAAAGCTGACCCCTGCTTTCAGTTATTGCATCAGCATGAGTTAAAGGAGCCTTGTTCTAGACGCGAAGGCCAGAAAGGCAGGGTAGAGAACTAGCAAATATTGAGGAGTGAGGTTTTTTGCATAGATTGGATCAGATTCTCATTCCATTGCCATTTCTTACATATTGACCTATGACTCTTCAGGAAAACATTCTTCCCCCAATCCTCCTCATTGCTAGTTTTGAAAACCTCATCTATCTTTCTAGGTCCTTATATGGCTCCCATTACTGTGTTATCTGAGCACCGCCAGCATATCTGAGCACCCAACATCTCACGTTATTTAAGCGGGCTATTCAGAACAACAAACCCAGTGGCTGGCTACTTAGTACTATCATTGTTTGATTAATAAATGTGATGCTATAATTGTTAAGCATGTGTTATGGAGGCAGGGAAAGCATTAAAAGTTGTGAGTCCTAGATCACTGTAGAATGTTTCAAAGCTAAACGTTTTTTATAAAAACCAGGACTGGAATAAACAATGACTTTTACAGCTAAATGCTTTGCGTTTAATGACATGAACAAAATATTAATATTATTTTAAAACCTCCTACTAATAAATGAATGGAGAAACCGGTCTAATTTTGAACTGGATTTCCTCCCCAATTCAAAGATACCAGAGTTTTAAGGGCAAGATTCTGCCTGTGGGCGTCGTGTGGCTTTGTTGTGTCTGGAGTCCCCAGGAGGAATTCAGTCACAGTTCCTCCTGGGGATTCTCAGGAAGTGCACGCTGGAGTAGCAGGTCCACCACCCTCAAAGAGGGTGCAGCGTGTGCTGCCTGTTCTCAGCTCTGCAAGCATGGTTGGCCATTTGGGGGTGGGGCAGAGCGAGGGCCCCACTCTCCTGCTCTCCCTTTCAGACAGCTACTGCCCAGCAGTGAGGGAGCAGGTGCTGTTCTCCCCAAAGGAATTCTAGCCAGCCCTTGTGCAGGAGCATAAGAGGAGAAGCAGCCTGGGCCCGCCACGGCAGCCAGAATCTGTCCATAAATATTTATTCTCTGTATACCTGTTGTAGTCTCGCCCCTGTTTATTTTCTTGGGATCATACTTATCCGCTCACACTAAACTGAGGCTGGAACCACTGATGTCACTGCTTTTTAAAACTGAGGCTAGCCTATACCTACACTGCTATCGAAGGTGTGATTGTAGCGCAGATATGCCTACCAGTGCTAGCATTAGTCTACTTGGCGTGGAGAACAGTAGCAGTGAAGAAAGCTGGGAATGGGCGACAGGGGATGGATCACTTGGTGATTACCTGTTCTGTTCATTCTCTCTGGGGCACCTGGCATTGGCCATTGTCAGAAGACAGGATACTGGGCTAGGTGGACCATTGGTCTGACCCAGTATGGCCATTCTTATGTTCTTAAGATGCAGCAGCATGGGCTTCAGCACAAACTAGAAGCCCACTTGGAATCCTGAATAATCCTCACACTGTTAGCCCATGCCAGGGTCCATGTCACTGTATTCTGATTGCTTTTCTTAGCTAGGCTAGCTAGATAAAGGTAGGGCGGGTGTACTGACAGGAGCTGCACTCACACCTCTGGCTGCAGCGTAGACACGCCTCGAGAGTCAGGGTGAGAAAACGGCTGATCTTGGCCTTTACTGAGAATATTTTACAAATTTTTATTTGACTGTCATGGGGTTCACTCACCATTAGCAGCACTTCCTGATGGCTGTTACCTCTTCATGGCTTGGTCCTCTGGCAAGGTGACTAAGATTCTCTCCTTCTGGGGAATTCAAAGATTTTCCAGAGTCTCCAATGCCCTTGCCACTTCCTGGTGGCTGGTAGGGGAAATTAGCCCCCTCCCCCCCCACTGGGTTCCATCCCAGGAACCCTATAACAAGTAACCACAGTCCCTATACAATCCTATCCCTTGCTGCTGTTTTCCTGGGCTTCTTCCTACTTGTCTGGGTTCCCCCTCTATGGGTTTGCCAGCCTCCTCCTACACTCAGGGAATGACCGCAACCTTCTTCCCTGCAGCCTTTCCCAACAGCAGCCCCAATCTGCAGCCAGCTACCTGGCTTTCTACAGGCCCGCCTGGTCCTGCACAGGTGAGCATGTTCTTCTAATCAGGGCTTTCCTCTCAGCGTTCACTCGACTAGGTTATTTGCTCCATGGGCCTCCATTAACTCCTTCCACTCCTGTATGGGGTGGACACCCCTATCATAGATCCTTTTGGGGGAATGGGGGGAGGCTGAAGGCCTGTGACTTTTTGGCCAATTTTCTTCTTGAATGGCCTGCCTCCTGCTGAGAGCTGCAATTAACACGGCAAATCTCTCCCATTGGCCAAGGGAGACACAGAAGAACCAAAGCAACTCCACTGGAGGGAGGTCGGGGGCGCAGGTCATGCATAGTTGTCAAACTGAGCTCCCATTTCCCTTCTGAAAGTATAAATGCCAGCCCATCAGGCCTGTCTGCTACCTCCCCTGCTCTCCTCAAGGCCAGGCAGGCACAGAGAGAACATTTTAAAAACACTTTAAAAATTGGCCCTGCAACTTCTGTCTATTCAGAACTTCCCTTCCACACAGCAGTGCGTGTCTTCTGTCTGCAGGCAGGGAGGGGGACTTGCACACACTAGTGTGACCAGGGACAGCTGCCAGTGATCCTATGCCTGCCCGAGTTAGCGGGGCTGGGGGCCGTATTGCCACGCCAGAGGAATGGCCAGGGCTGGGCGCTGGCTCCTGTGAGCGGCTGTCTGACATGCTTCTGCTTTCGCCGCTGCAGTTCCTGGTAGAGCCCTGCAGCACCGTGGATATCTGCTTTATATCCATGGATATCAGCATCTGCGGATATAAATTTTGTATTCGTGCAGGGCTCTAGGCATTCACGCAGGGCTCTTGTAGTTGACATGTTATAGAATTTAAAGTAACCATGTTCACTGATGGCAGAATTATTCAAACACTTAATTTGAATTCAGAGGGCCAAATTCCCTTCTCAATTATACTTTTACATTGGTGCTGAAGTCCGTAGTGTTACAGCTGTGCAAGTGAGAAGAGAATTTGGCCCATAAACTGCTGAGCATAGAATACAGCCACCAAAAAATAACAAAAGTAGAGTGATCCCGAGGTGCATGTTACTTTATAAAAACATCTCTGATATCATATTATTTTTCCAAATATAAGTTAAAAATACTGATACCTTTTCTTGGGAAATCCCACAGTTTTGTTTATCATCCAGCATCCATCCGATTTTTTTTTAATTGAGCCCTTCTCTTTGATGTGAATGCAAACATTTGAAAGGAATAAAGCAACAAACAGGCTCCCTCTTTCACCAGTGCATGAAATATTCCTTTTGTCACTTAATTTCCACACTGTATTCATTTGTGGTTACTCACCTTCTCCTCAGAGGTCTCTAGGGAGCCAGAAAGCTGGCTATCTTATGATCTGGAACATGAACCGAAGTATTGCTCCCAATAAATTACATCTGAAGTGTTTACCGGAAAATTAGCTCCTCTTGGGTACTACAGAATGTTGCAGGACTGAAGTGCCCACATTATAGAAAGTAATTCATACATCAAACATGTGGTAATCCCAATGAGGATGTGATGGGCTACAGTGGCCTGGGAAGAGAGGAGGTTTGTCTGTTCACTGTGTCTAACAATGCTGAAATGTTTTTTCCCTGTCCATTCACTTTAACAATGTGCCATTCTGTACCTCATAAGCACTTAATTTATTCCAACTCTTTGGCCTGACCTGTAATCCCCCCTTCTCCTTACCCATCTGACCCATCTGTGTTTCATTTCCCACTCATCAGCATCCAAAGAGCTAGGCCCAGGCCCTGTTTGGAACCATTAGACAGAGATTGGCACTGTTCCCTCTTCCTGCACCACATCCTCTGCTGAAAAAAATGACCATCAGATCAGAGAACAGAGCCTGCTTTGTCCCCAGCAACCAAGATCTGGAAGCACTTTCAATCATTTGCACTCTATACCCACTCAAACGCATTAATGTGATCAACATTGGGCCTGTTGTGGGCATTTTTTCCAGCAAATAGCTTGCTAACATTCCAGGCATGTACTTCCCTGAAAACAAGACTGAGACAGGGCCCTGAATATTCAATTGGAAAATCACCAAGAGCAAGAGCTTAGCTTGGCACGGCTGGTGTTGATTCTTAATAAGTGACTTCCTAAAGCTGAGGCATGGGGCTTACAGCTTCAATGACTTGTTTGAAAAATATTTTGTAGGTGTCTCATACCACTTTATTTCCTGTGGTATGCGTCATATTGTGAGCTATTCTGAGCCAAGCTGTTTAAGCACACTAACATTTTTTTCCAAGATTGTGGCGTTCAACTAAAAATGTGCTTATACAAGATGAGCTCATAGCTATTAGTGCTGATGTAGTTTTAACTACTTGGGTACCAATAGCCCAAGGCCTAAAACCTGCTGAAAAAAGAAAATACCTGAGCAAAAACTTCTCTCGCAGTAATTTAAGGCTTTCCAAAGACAAGGTAACAGGTACAGTATTTTCTTATGGGGGGAAAAAAAAGTTTCAAAATTCAGGTCTTGTTGCTATAAGATCTTTTCTACAGTACATACCTTTCATTCTCATTAGAAAGGCTCTCTGTTCTAAGGATCACTGAAATAAAGGTGTCGACGAGATTTGGAACATCTAATTAAAATAAGTCCCTTTAATGTTTTGGGGTATGCTATGTATACTATGTGTAGGAACAGCAGCTTGCCTAGGGCAGTTGGACTGACTAGATACGTCCTAATGTTTTATTCGTTTGGATGGGCCTTTCATCAACATTGCTACCATGACAAGGAAAGTTTGTCTATGCTGAAGGGGGCCAACTTAGATTTCTGTCAACAAGCACTGATGGAGGGAGGGTGACTGGCTGGCTCTCTGGCCCAATCACACAGCATCCCCACTGAGGGGATCTTTCAGTTATGTTGTGGATCTGGCCCCTCATTCTCCCAGATGAAAGAGGGTGGGTGGGAGAATTGTGTAGGAAACCGTCAGAATCTGAGGTAGTATGGGCTAGCTGCATATGTGACATCTCAAAACTCTTGCTGATAAAGAGGCGAAAGTATGAGTCTTTGGAGGGTACCTTGCTGCTGTCCTTTTGGCCAAAAATGTCACCTTCTTACAAGGTCTGTTTAGAAAAAACTGGGGACATTACAATTGACAGGATAGTGTTAGGATCTGGCCGGTGTGAGAGAATAATGGCATTAGGGAGTATGGGCTAGGAGCCTAAGTGAAGTAAAACTCTCCGCTCCCTAGGCCCAATATCTGTGTCCCTAGCCAAGTCTACTTCTACCCTGGGGAAGTTCCACTCTGAGGGGTAAGACAGAGAAAAACCAGTGGTTATTGTGTAGTGTTCATTATTATTAATTTATTAATAATTAAATGTATTGTTTAATATTTGTTAGTTATATAGCTTCCCAAAACACATCAGATGGGGGTGGTGCTTCCTTCTGGCAAGTGGGATGATTGCTGTTTCAACCCAAAACCAGCTCAGAGAGAGAAGATTCATCCTTGCTATAGCTTGAGTGTGTGTATATGTGTTTGAGTGCACATGTACGTAACCTCATCCAAAATGCTGATTGTGTGTTGCTCCATAACAGTGCAAACTACTGACAAAAGATTTACAATATAATATGCAATTAGGAATTTTTCATAATTTGTATTAAAAAATCCAGCCCAAATGTTTAGACTAATTGTATTATAATGTCATTGATCTGAATTTAAAAATTCTCTAACAGAGATCCTGGTAGTTTTTTAAAATTAAATTAACTAAACTAAACAAGAGCATCTTATACACACCAAGTAACTCTGGCTTCCAAAGTTTGTAGTCCCTATACTGCATTTTTTGGGGGGATAATTCATGGAACTATATTAGAGAAGTAGATTTTTGACACTCATTAGCCATGTGTGCATCAATGTGTAGACACACACATGCCTAGAGATCGCCAGAAATTTACATATATATAATTTTTATTTCTGCGATATGAACAAATATCAGATTAGTCATTATTCTACACCACTAGGCAATATTTAGTTTTAGATTTCACTTCCCATAAGATCACTGAAAGTCAAATTTTTTAACTACAGTCCTCTATCTTTCTATACAGTCTGTTTATTACAAATTGCCTTGTTTTGTAATACAAAAATTAAGGCTTCCCTACTTAGCAAAGGAATGGGAAGAGAATGTGTGTAATAAAATGTCAAAATAACAAATCCAGTGATCAATCATGGTATCTCAGGGTAAATTGGTTATTACTAGCAATGTCTGCTAGAGTAATTCTGAAGTTCTAAACTCCTGATGTTTGGGTTGATTTGAGTTTTTCCCTTGCTCAGCCCCATAACAGAGCTTTAATGTTTAACATGGACATAAATTCACTGTGGCTCTCAAGTGAAGACTGTATTTGAGAACTGAATAGAATGCTTGAATTTACTCTACAGATTACACTTACACCAGCAAGTAAAGTTCCAAGTAACTTTCCTTCGCAGGGCAGCTCATACAAAATCTCAGGAAACAGCAGGGCTTAATTAGGACCCTGGTTTATAGTTTCACCTGAAAAAATACATTTAAAAAATCATGTATGTTTGGCTGTGCAGATTTTCTAGTCAATAAATTCTTGCTAATTAATCACATTAATGGCATGCCTTAAAAGTTGAAACAAAATCACAAAACAAACCAAATTCCCCATAAATATCAGATATAAAGACCTATTCACTGATGCATATTCTGTATTTCTAAAAAGAACTTTACAAGTGTTTTCTTCTCTCTTTTTTTTTTCCATGCGCTGTGCAAAAATGACTGCCACTATCAAAGAGCAATGTTGCAGGAGGTGAAGAAGAATGTGATTTCTTTGCAAAGAGATTCAATTCTGCCAAATTATATCATTTTTTCTTTAGACGATGAGTTCAATTCTTGCAAGTACGGCTGTTTCAGAATTTCAGCCACAAGTGGCTACACTCACCTCCCCCAGACAAAAAGCAAAATGTATGAGGAGGTCCTGCTCAATCACTGTATTGTTCCAGGGTGCAGAAAGCAGTAATCCTCAATGCAAACTGTGCCACTGAATACTGTGCTACTATCTGCGCCTGTCTGATATAGTGTTGATGACACAAAAGCAGGATTATTTTAGACCAAGCCTACTAAGCGATAAATAAACAGAAACTGTTTTACTTTGCAGGACATTCGTTTATAACGGGGCTCTGGTTATACGTATTTTTAAAAAAGAAGAACCCAACAACTTGTAAACTGACAAACCACTAAATCCAGTAACATCTCCCACATATGTGATTGTCTGATTGTGAACAACAGCTAAAAACCTATTTGTCACTCCTTTTCTAAAGGAACAGCAAATAATCCTCGTGATAGAATTTCTCCTGCACTTCAGTTCTTTTTGGCCTGAGAAAAAACATCACTTGCTTCTTTTCATATGCCCAATACGCTTTTACATCAGCATGGAAAATCCTGTGCAGTTTCAAAATGTGAACAGACTTGAGTTAACGTCAATTCTTTTGAAGGCTGCCTGTTAATCTGCCTGGGCCACTCCCTGTTTATATATACCTACAGGGTTAAGGGTCTGTCAGCATTGCTGTTCTAAACCCCCTCAGAACTGGGCTTAACAACTCTGCTATAAACATTTGATCTTGCCAGAAACTTGACATATAATAAGATCTCTGCACATTTTTTTTTTTTACTCCAAATGTAGAAATCAGTCATTTTGACTGGTGTCACGTTTGGTGGGCAGCAAAACAAGCAGGAAAACTCAGTGATGTTAGATGCTTGTGACCTTCTCAGCTGTCCCCTGCTACTGGACACCTTTCATCCCAGAGGGAACTCTGAGGGGACCATCTATCTGTATCTGTTTTAGTCCCTTCCCGCCCCCTTGAGGTCCTGTATTGTAGGCACCATCTTTCCAGCTAAGGATTGGTCCCCAGAATCCAACATTGCTACCTTTTAATCAACAACCATTATAAAAATCGTAATAATTATTATCACTCAGTATTACATCATGGGGTTGTTGTCAAAACAAAACAAAACAAAAAACAAATAGCCTTTACAATGTAAAGCTCTTTAAGCATAAAAAGAGGAAGGTTAATGTCTAAAATTTACATGATCAGACACCAATAATCCTGACCATGAGCTGACTCCATAGGTTTGGGTAGTCAGAAGTTTTGTTAAGCCCTCCTCAGAATTCCTGCATTTTAGGTGCTTAAATGCACTTGCTCTCCTTTGACTTTCCATACAATTCTCTCAGCGTCTAAGAGAGCTGACTCCTGGAGGTCACTGACTGTGATTTCTTGCACTCCTAGCATGTTCTAGAGCTGCTCCTTCATTCCCCTAAGGATCTCTCCAAGTGCTCCAGTGATCACTGAGATTGTCTTTGTTCTAGTTTTCCATAATCATTCCACTTTTTGGCAATGTTCTTCATGCTTAGCATACTTAGCCATCTTCTCCCCCCCCCCCTTTTTTTAATGTTTCTGCCTGCTGCTATGGCATCATCAATTAACATGGTCTTATTTGTCTTCTTTCCTACAACGACTGTGTCCAATCTGTTTGCCTGCACAGTTCAGTCTGTGACAATTGCCAGAGCCCATGAAATCTTACCCTCTTCATTCTCCAGAGTGCTTTCAATTTGGTGATTGTAATACCTCATGGTTCATTTAAATCTATCCTTGCCACAGAGGGTCCAATGTAGACACTTGGGACCACATATATTCTCTCCCATACAGGCTCCTCCAGGAGCTCAACACATGCTCCACCGTTTCTTCCTTTTCAGAACACATTCTCCAGTTCAGGGAGCCATTCTGTTGGTCAGTTTGTTTCAAACATAATTAGGCCTTAAAGACTGGTCTTATGCACTCATGATGATGCTCTCTGTATCTTTTTTGAGGTATCCTTCTATAAGCCATGAGTCTGTTAATCTTTGATCACTAATGGATTTGATCTCTCTCCGCCATTGTCTGTGCTTTGATTTCTGTGTAAATTTTTTGAGTCTTTTTTTGGCTATTTGTTTTCTCCTTTCTTTTATGCTTTTTGGGGTTGGGATGCACACTTGGCCATTGCTTGCTTTTGCAACCAGATGATCTTTTACTTTGGCTGGCTCCTCATGTATTTTGATGTTTTATTCTTCATTGTCAATTGCTTCCTCCACAGATAGCAAACCTTTTCCTCCATCACACTGGCAGATGTACATCCCGTCAACGTCTTGACTGATATTCATTACTCTATGAATCACCAGAAGCTTTCTTGTTTTGATGTTGTAATAGGAAGAAAGCCTGAGACATAAGCCCATAAACCCATGCATAAATCCCAGAGGTCCCGGAACATCACGTAATCTGTGACCTCCATGACATCCTTAATTATAAAAAATGATCAAATGCTTATCAATGTTTTAAATGTAATTGTTTGTACTTATATAGTTTGTAACACTAACTAAGTATAAAGGTCTCCTCATGTCACCCACAGGTTATCAAAGCACAACTCTACACCCCACGCCTCAGTCATGGTCCCGGCCTAACATTCCCAGGTCCACTATAAGGGACTAAAAACAATTGAAAAATAAAATCTGCCCATCAGTTGTATGAAGGAATGTGCAGACTAAGGTACAGATGGGGCCTGAATGTATGGATGGCAAAGTAAGGTGGTCACATAACAGTGTTCAGCCCAATGGGCCATCTTCTGTCCATGCATTATGCTTTGCCAGGATGATGGGTAAACATCCTCCCCATAAAAAGACAAAAATCAGGGGAATGTGGTAGGAAGAGAGCCTGAGACATAAGCCCTTATATCAGAGGCCTGGTATAAGGCAGGACCTGCTCATAAAATCTAGCAAAAAAAGGGCAAATATTGCAAAAATACACATTCCTAAGAAGTACTAAGCACAAAGTACTCACGCAAACACATTCCGATATCAAGTGGTACCGGAACATCCCGATATCAAGGATGGTACAAAAACATTCCCCAAGGATAACAGGAACACACTGACTCCTAAAAGATAAGGTCAGGATGACAGTACGTAATAAAAATGTTCTAATCGAACCAAGATGTACAAGGTGATGGATAATAACTAGCCATGTCAGGGGGCAGTAACTAACGATGTCAGAGGCAATACTAACTTGTTTGTATCAGGGTATAAAGATGTATCTCAGAGGGAGTATCTTTGTCCAGCTAAGGAGGAATGGAAAGTCCTGCCATTCACTGAGCTGCATCCATTGTCACAGGCATACATGTCTTAGTATCCTTGTAGCGTCTGCCAGGTGCTATTACTGTGCTTGGCAATAAACTTGGCCAGGCGTCTTCACACCTTAACAAATCTTGTGGTCATTGGGCAGTTCACTTGAGGTCTGCTGTGCCAGTTTTCTGCACAGAGCTGGGATGGCACACAGGGAGAACACACACCCGCAGCTGAACATCTGACGAAAGATGTCAATTTTTTTTTCACTCTTGATTCCATTTGATCACTCTTGGTTGTGTACTGTACTACTGATATCGCCAACATGTTAATGGCTCAGATCAAATTCTTCGAGTTAAGTTTTGTCCTTAGAGTAGTTCTTATTCTTCTGTAATATTCTTACTTCACTTCTTCTTTGACTTCCTTATGTTGTAACTCTAACAGTTCCCTGATTCCAAGGTATTTGAAGGAGCCATGCTGAAAGATATATTGGATAGTACCTCAGTTAACTTCTTTGCCATCTGATTGCACCAGTTTGTCTCTTTTTACAGATGCTGATGCACATTTAGCCAACAAAACTACTAGGTTTATAGCTTCACCAAACATGTCATCAATCTCTATATCTCTCCTTTTGTGGCAGTCCATGTAGTTTCAGATCATCCCATTAGAGCTGAGTATTCCAGTTAACTATAGATTCCTGTAGGAAGGAGATGATCTTTGGATGAATCTTGTGCATTTTCAGTGTCTTGTTGATCCACAAATGTGGGAAGCTGTCATATGCTTTTTGGTCATCTATTCACACCATCTCTACATTCTTCTTTTTGCATCTTCTGTGGTCATCCTGTTCAGCCTGTGGAGGTCTTGTGTCCCTTTCGTGTTTAACGTGCAGCCTTTTTTGCTAAGAAGGCAGCATTCGATTGTGAGCTAGCACTCTCCAGATCTTCTTTGCCAGAATTGCCATTAGAAGTTTCCACATACTTGGGATGATCGATCTATAATTCCTAGTATCAGTCCAGCCTTCTTTCTTTTTTTGTATGAGGGCAGTTCTCCCTGTCACCATCCATCGTGGACACCTGTTCTTCAGACACTTATTAAGCTGTCCATGTAAACAATCATAGCGAGTTGTTACTATCATGGAGTCACAGTCTCGGTGCTCTGGAACTGCTCTGAATAAAGTTCAGCCAGGACTCTGGTGCGACATGTCTCACCTCAGTTCATGCCTTCACCAGGGCAAGAAGTCTGCTCGGCTTTGGCACTTCCTGGTCCAACCTCAGAGCAGTCAGCACCCTGTTCACTCTGTGAGTTCCCCTCAGCGAGTCCACCTAGATGGGAAGCCTTACATGCCCGCAAAGGGGCCACGCACCCCAACTTCACAGTCAGAAGTGACTCTCAGCCAGCGGTGTAAAACGGAAGGGATTATTAGTCACCAGGAATACAGCATAGAACAAATCTTGTTTGCACAGAAATCAGGAACATTCAGTAAAGGCCATCTTGGGAGGATCCAGAGCCCCAGGACCTTGGCCCTCCCCTCTGAGTCCCAAACCAGGAGACTGACTCGCTTCCAGCTGCCTGGCCTCAGTCATGCGTGTTGTTCCTCCTCCATCCTTTGTCTTGTTCCCAGGCAAAAGGATCACCTGGTCGCTACCCCTCTCCTTTCTCCAACTTGTTGTAGCCAGATGGCTCCTGGGGTGAGGCCCTCTGGCCGTTACTTGCTAGGTTACAGAATGTTTTGGCCACTAGCTCCGTGCAGGCAGCTAGAGGCAGCCAGGGTCTCTGTAGCAATCACACACCCTTAGCCCACCAACTAAATACTTGAGTAATATATAGGGGAAACTGAGGAACACACAGTATTCAGAGAAAACATTAAGAACATTCCCACTTCGTCACAGTTACACATTTCAGTCAGAACCCATGTACAATCTGGTCAGAGTGCTTTCCAATTGTTCATTCCTCTCAGAACCTCATCTATTTCTTTCTTTGCTATCCCTGTGTATTTCTCTATGGTGGGTTTTTTAAATTTCCCTTACATTTCCTCCCCTCCTTTACAATGTTCATAATAATTATTGATTTGCCTGGAATCGCCGCATTGTGTTGGGTTGGCAAGCTATACCCTGCTGGGTGCCAGTATTGCAAGGCCTTGGGGGAGGGGGGGTTATTATTATTTATTTAACATAAAAACAAGCACCTAAAGGCTACAACCAGGCTGAGTTCCACTGTGTGAGGTGCTCTATTAACATATAATAAATGACAGTCCCTTCTCTAAAGAACTTGTAATCTAAAGAAGCAAGTTGCTACAAGTCCATGTGATCTATAAGTGAACCAAAGGTGGAGTGGGGAGACAGGTTATAATGAAATAAACAGTTGTAGGTGCTCAATTTTAGCCAGTCAATAGTGGTAAGCATAGCTCTCCACCTGCTTAGCCATTGTCAGATTGTACTTCACTGTATGCATGAGGGAAGAGGTGAGTTTTGGGGAGAGATTTGACAGAGGAGAGAGTGGTGACTTTAAGGATTTTGACTGGGAGCTTTTCCCACTCATTGGAGCAGCATGGGAGGAAAGGTTGGCGTCACTGGAGCGAAGGCAAGGGTTGACTTTGCAATAAAATAACAGGTCAGGATTGTAGGTTGTGGCTAAATTGTGGAGGGCTTTGAGAGTGAGGACAAGAAGTCTATGCTCTTTATATTGGAAGATGGGGAGCCAATGGAGGGATTTCAAGAGTGCGGTAATGTAGTTTGAGTAACAAGTCAAAAAATAATTTTAGTAGCTGCCTTCCAAATAGATTTGAGGGAGTAAAATTGCAGGGATCGAGAACAGAGAGGCACTTGCTCTCTTGGTTATTAAAACCATCCCATCACTGCAGTGGCATAGACAATTATTGCTTTAACTTTTGCCTCGCAAGAATCAAATGATGGTCAAGTGTGCCTTTGGAAAATGGAAAGGCAAATGAAGATGTCTTTTGAAGGTCAATGATATTAAATATGTCTCTGATTTTGCTCCTGCAGGGTGCATTCCTCACAGCCTTTCTGAAAACAAAGGGGAGCTTTTCCAAAGGGAATGGGCTTTGAAACAAACAATAGCGCCTTACTTCAACCTCACATTGCTGTGGTGGGTGAAGACTGCTCTGCTACCAGTATAAAAAATAGAACTGGCCATAAAATAGAATTTCTGTTCCTCAGAAAATTTTGAGATTTCAGAAAAAGTGGTCATCCTGATTGCAGATGGAAATTAAGGCCTTTGACATTTTTTGTGGGACAGTTTTAAAAAAAAAAAAAATTTTTAGGAGAATGAAATTTTTTTTGCAGCTTATCAGTGTGTACCTGGAAGTTTCTTGCCAATTTCACCTTTCCCTGCAGAAAGAACCTTCCAGGAGGACAGATGGAGCACCATCATTTTCATTTTCCTGATGGAATGTCTTCTTTTCTTTTTGAGAAACTGAAATTTTCCTGCATGTGTAAAGGGCCCTTTCTGTAAAATAGTAAAAAAAGGGAACTTAACGTGTGTGACACTCTGTACCTCAAAGTAGCACCCTGAAGTTCCCATATTCACCACTGTCATATGATTATGGTATGTTTTGTATAATGAATGCCTTGATCACAGCTCCCACTGGCCGCGGTTTACCGTTCCAGGCCAATGGGGGCTGCGGGAAGTGGCACGGGCCAAGGGATATACTGGCTGCCACTTCCCTGCGGACGTTGCGGGTAAACAAACCGTCCTGACCTGCCAGCGGATTTCCCTGATGGTCCAAGTGCCAAAGGTTGCCGATCCCTGATCTAGACTATCCCTGACAGGTGTTTGTCCAACCTGCTCTTAAAAATCCCCAATGATGGAGATTCCACAACCTCCCTAGGCAATTTATTCCAGTGCTTAACCACTCTGACAGTTAGGAATTTTTTCTAATGTCCAACCTAAACCGCCCTTGCTGCAATTTAAGCCCATTGCTTCTTGTCCTATCCTCAGAGGTTAAGAAGAACAATTTTTCTCCCTCCTCCTTGTAACAACCTTTTATGTACTTGAAAACTCAGTCTTCTCTTCTCCAGACTAAACAAACCCCATTTTTTCAATCTTTCCTCGTAGATCTTTAATCATTTTTGTTGCTCTTCTCTGGACTTTCTCCAATTTGTCCACATCTTTCCTGAAATGTGGTGCCCAGAACTGGACATAGCATTGTGTGAGACAGCCCAGCCTGGAGAGTCAAGGGGACACAGAGGTCCCACCATTCCAGGGATCCCATCACAACGTGTTGCTAGCACAATTACAAGGGAGATGGGAGAAGAAAGGGATGATCTGAATACAATTATGAACTTGCACAGTAGGAATTGAAAACAATGCCTAATTGAATGAAATTTTTAACATGCTTCTGTTTGGAGACGGTTATGTTAAATAGTTTTAATTGTTTGTTATATGGAACTCAGTTAAAATTAGTTTGCACAACCAATTCCTTGTGGTTTTCATTGTGTACCCAAACTCACTGCACAATCTTTATTTAACCAAACTTTATCTGTCATACACACATTAAGAAAAAGGGTCAAAACCGGGGGCATAAGACAAAAAGATGAAGCCAGAGTGGAACAGAGGTCTGCTTCCACCCAAACACAGACATAGAATCATAGAAATGTAGGGCTGGAAGGGATCTTGAGAGGCTGTCTAGACCATTCTTCCTCTCTCTCCGCAGCAGTGCTGAGGCAGGACCAAGTATACCTAGATCATCCCTGACAGGTGTTTGTCTAACTTGTTCTTTAAAACCATCTCCCTTGGTAACCTATTCCAGTGCTTAATTATCCTTATAGTTAGAAAGTTTCTTCTAATATCTAACCTAAATCTCCATTGCTACAAATGAATCTAATTACTTCTTGTCCACTCTCAGTGGACATGGAGAATAATTATTTACCATCCTTTTTATAACAACTTTTTATATATCTGAAGCCTGTGATGTCCCCATCAGTCTTTTTTTCTAGGCTAACCATGCCCATTCTTTCAAACTTTCCTCCTAGGTCAGGCTTTTCTAAACCTTTCATTATTTTTGTTGCTTTCCACTGGACTTCCTCCAATTTGTCCACATCTTCCTTAAAGTGTGGTGCCCAAAACTGTAGCTGAGGCCTCACCAGTGCCAAGTAGAGTGGAACAATCACTCCTTGTGTCTTATATACATAGGTGCTGGAACTAGGGTGTGGGAGTGCTGCCATACCCCTGGCTTGAAGTGGTTTGTTTCCATTATATACAGGGTTTACCGCTTGGTTCAATGGCTCTCATCACCCCCAGTATAAAAATTGTTCCAGCACCCTGGCTTACATACAACGTCCCTGTTAATACATCCAGAATGATATTTGCCTTTTCCTTAACAGCAACGCACTGTTGACTCTTATTCACTTTGCGCCATACTGCTGCCTACCCACTTATTCCCCATTTTGTATTATGCATTTCATTTTACTTTCTTAAATGTAGTTCTTTTCACTTATTTCATCTTGCTGATTTCAGATCAATTTTCCAATTTATCAAGGTCATTCTGATTCTAAACTTGTCCTCCAAAGTGCTTGCAACCCTCCCAGCTTGGTCTCATCCACAAATTTTCTAAGCATATTCTATTCCATTATCTAAGTCATTAATGAAAATGAATAGTATGAGACTCAGGATAGACTCCTCAGGGGACATTACAAGGTACAGCTTCACAGTTTGACAACGAACCATTGATAACTACTCTTTGAGTATATTTTTTCAACTAGTTTTGCACCCATCTCATAGTAATTTCATCCAGACCACATTTCCCTAGTTTGCTTATGAGAATGTCATGTGGGACTGTGTCAGAAGCCCTACTAAAATCAAGAGATATCACATCTACTGCTTCCCCTTACCCACTAGGCCAGTAAACCTGTCCAAGAAAGAAATAAGGTTGGTTTGGCATTATTTGTTCTTGACAATTCCAAGTTGGCTATTACTCATTGTTCTATTATCCTCTAGTGCTTACCACATGATTGTTCAATCATTTGTTTCAGTATCTTTTCTGGTATTAAAGTTAGGCTACCTGGTCTATATTTCCCCAGGCCCTCTTTGTTTCCATTTTTAAAGATTGGTACTATGTTTGCCTTTCTCCAGTCCCCTGGGACCTCCTCTGTCCTCCCTGGGTTCTCAAAGATACTCATTAATGGTTCCAAGATTGCTTCAGCTAGTTCCTTAATTACCCTACAGTGAACATCCTTCTTGGTATTGTCCATTATTAGTACTTCTTCCCCACAAAGTAGAGGACCTACACTTTCCTTCAACTTTCTCTTGCTCATAATGTATTTACAGAACCTCTTCCTATTTCCTATTATGTCCCTTGCTACTTTCCAAGAGCTTATTGTACATGTTGAGTTTTGCTTTATTACTCTTTGTACAGATATTTGAGTAGTAAAAGTCCCCCATTACTAACACGTTTTGTGTTTTTGGATACTTCTGTTGTTTGTTCTAGAAATGCCTCATCCAGCTCCTCCCTACCCTCCTAGGGTAGGGATTGGTAGTGGACTCCTATCCTTATCCCTACCCTACCCCTACCATGACATTGCCCCTGTTCTTTCCCCCTTTCTATTTTCACCCAGAGACTTTCAACTGGCCTCCCTTTCACTTCCTTCAGGACCTCAGAACAAGTGAATATATTCTTGATATAGAAGGGACTATCTCCTCCCTTTTTCCCTGCCTGACCTTCCTGAAAAAGTTATACCCTTCTGTACTAATATTCCAGTCATGAGTTTTATTGTACCAAGCCTCTGTGATGCTAGTTAAATCATAATTTCACATATGTAGTAAGATTTCCTGGTCTTCTTGTTTATTCCCCATACTCCTTGCAACTTCTAAGATGTTGAACAGATTCCCCCATTGTATTCCCTCTTGTTGCTCCTCTGACCCTACCATAGTTTTCCATTTTCCATATGTAGGTGACCACGCAGAGGGGTGGGGAAGAAGGATAAGTTGTCCCTGTGAATGAAGGAGCCATCAGAAGGAGTGGAGGCTGCTAAAAAACTGGAATTATTGGACTGAAAATTCAATTATTAGTGTATCTGGGTGGGTTGATGCGGACGTTTTTCCTATTGCTGGTTATTTGTAAAGGTAGTAGTGAATGTTCACCCTATGTAAGGCCCTTTCTTTTCAGTTTTTATTTATTCTTTTAATTTCCTGGGAATTTATCAGTTTTTATTCAAAAATTTTAAAAATCAGGAAAAAAATCAGTAAAAAGTAAAAAGGAAGGGCAGTGGGAGGGGGAGATGGGGTGGCAGTTTCAATTTTCACTTTCTGCAGCAGTGGACCTGACTCCCTGCCTGAATTGCTCCCCTCCTGCTCCAGGGAAGCAAACTGGGCTACGGTAAAGGGCAGAGATCAGGAGGGGATCAGAAGTGCTGTACTGGGTACTGGCCCCACAGCTGGACAGAGCCCCAACCTGACCCCAGACCTTGAGCATGGCTCCGTTCATTTCCCCTGCATAAGCTCTGTCCAGCAGGGGAAGCAGACAGGACTCTGTGCCCAGGGGCTCTGCTGAAGGGCTAGGATCAGCAGGGGGCTGTGTCCAGCAATGGGGACAGTACTCACGGGGTTCAGCCTTCCGCTCCCTGCAGGCCTGTCGCTGAAGCACTTGGGCAGTCTTGGCTGCTGGGACCTGGCTCCCTGCCTGTCTTGCTCCACCAATGTGCAGAGGAAGTGGACAGGGCTGCAAAAGAAGGGCTGGGGTCAGGAGGGTAGTGGGAGGCTGCAACGCATGATTACTGGCCCTCTGACCGGACAGAGCCCCTTCAACGCAGTCCCCTCAACTTCCCCTGTAAAAAAATCCTGAGTCCCAGAAAAAACTAAATTTGGGTGAAAATCGGTAAAACCCAAATACTGGCTTTTTCAAAAAACAGGAAATTTTGGGGGAAAATCTGTAAATAATTATAACAAAGGGCCTTAATCATATGGTATACTGAGGCCTGGTCTTCATGATCCATCCTTTGTACTTCCTTCTTGTGTGCCAGGTGTTCACAGTGCCTTTCATCTGTCCATCTACAGCTTCTTGGCCCTCTTCCTTATTTCTTGCTGAAACTGAGTAACTGACACTCTCATGACCTCCTCTTCCCCTATAGGAGTTGAGGGTGCCCCTAGGGACTTTTCTAGTGTGATCAATTTTATATGGAAGGCACTGAGATGTTATTGTGGTGGGCAGCACTATATAACCAGAAGACAGATTTTGGGTCTGTCCTCTTGTTTCTCCTTTATAAAGTACCTCTGTTGATGGTAGGTACCTCAGTACTTCTTCAGCCATCTCAATATGTACCATCATTTTATTTTAGGCAGATGAGTGGGGATGAGAGGGAAATTTTTAAATAATAAAACTAAGTTCATTTTGCTACATATTTAATCATATCGGAACAGCTGCACCACAGCAGGAAGTAAGGCATGAGTTTCCACTTTTTAATTTGTCCTTTGTCTCATCTATCCAACATTCACTTTAGAGAGCTAATGTCATGTTTTCTTGGCTCTTGAATACATTGGAGGAGGCAAGCTCATGGAAATAACAGAACAGGGGAATGAAGTTCAAAATTAATTAACATAACTATCTTTTTCAAATGGGTTGAGTGTTTTATTAGTGATATTTGCTATTGTTTGTTGTTGTTATATTATTATTATAACAATCAAGACTTATTAAGTTGTTGTGAAGTTAAACAGAATGAAATCCTGTTTGGATTATAGGTCTTCTATGCACTGGTACCCAGATGCTTTTTCCTACTGCCTTTCATGTACATTAAAATGTTGCTATCAAAACTGAATCCCTTGTGGTTTGACTGTAATAACTGAATAGTTAAAGGACTGAGTATCAGGACAGTTTGGGTGTGAAGCGGCTAGGAAATGTGATCTTTTGTGGCTTGAGCATCCTCCAGAAATAAGTTTCTATGACTGTGTAAGACTTTTCTCCCCAGGGATTAGTGAAACTGAGCCACATCTGCATGGTGCCACAAGATATCAAAAAGCGATTGCAAATGGAATTGTGAAAAATGTTGTAAAAATCCAATGTTATTTAATATCTTATGTTTGGTCTGGAACATAATCCATAGTGGTTCCACAAAACCTAGTTTAAAATGTTCACCTGGCCTGCTGCTTCCACAGTTTTGTTAATAATTTCAGGCTCGGTTAAACTTTTCTAAAACAACTAAGCATGTTCCTTGTGGTTTTCTTTTCTCTTTAACAGGAAGGGGCTTAGTTTGATTTCGCATAGGCATCACTGATGTTAATAGGAGTCATGTGGCCTATTAAACCCCAGTTTTCAAGAAGAGAATATAGCATACCTCTTCATTTTGACTAATTTCAATACCCTCCCAACTGTTCACCATAGACTGCCTTTGATCCTCCACAGACTTCAAACTGATACAGATCAAAGGCAACCCTAAATAAATATATAAAACATGATGGGGGAAAAGGTAGTTGACCAAACTGCACACACCTGTCTGATGGCAGAATTTGAACACTCCCCCCCCCCCCCCCCACACACACATCCTTACTTTTTAAAAACTCATCTGCATTCTTTTATTTTTAAATGAGGTGAAATTAGAAACTGTAGCCCGGGGACAGTCTAAAAGATGACTTAGTGGATGCTAATATCATTCACCTGTTTGAGTTTAGAATCTAAAAGGAAGGCAAAGTGGAAGCTAGCTGTCAGAGTTGAGAACTATCTGGTATACATAGAGTTCTGGGCCTACTGCTCCCAGAGAGGGGAGACTTGTGAATTTCTAAAACCTGCAAAATGACAGAGCTAACACTCAATCAAGAGGCAGCCTGGAGGAAGGAAGGTCTAAAGGGTAGTGAATAGCAGGAAGATCAGGGTACTTGAGTCACACACACATTCTACTCGGTGTAAACGGAGAAAGAAGGAAATTTATTCTCTCCTGAAAATATTTAAGTAGCATTTGGGAAAATTTGCATTTATGATAATAATATAACCCACTATCCATTAATTTAGTGCTTTTTATTTTAAATCTGAAAGTACTTTAATAACAGTAATTAATTAAGCCCGCCAACACCATTGTAAGGAAAGGCAGTATTATCATAGACATTGTTCAGCTGGGTAAAATGAGACATAGGGAGGTGAACTGGCTCAAGACCGCATAAAAAATCAGTGTCAGAACCAGGAATAGAATCTAGGAGATATGAGTGTCAGTATATCACTCTGACCATTGGGCACATTCCCTCCTGGGCCGTACTATTGGTTTTCTATCTTTCCTATACAAATTCCCTATTCTGTTATATAAAGACTTAATATTCTGTTCCTTGGGGTTTTTTTGACATAACTACTATTGTAGATACGTAAATTAAACTTTGCCCTCCTGCATAGTTACACATAGGTAATGCAGTGTTTTCTCTGCTTCATTGAGTACTTCCTGGTGATCTGTGAAGCGCTGGTGAATCCTGTGGTATTGGCCCTTTTTCAAAGACCCTGAACACCTGTGGAAGCTTCTAGGAGGGGGGGAAAGAGAGAGACAGAGAGAGGCTAACAGCCTCTATTGAAGTTACTGCTACAAGAGGAAGAAAAGAAACAGGAGTTGTCTTTAGAGGCCTGAGCCACCCCTGGGTGCCAATGAAAGCCACCCCCACAAAGAAAAGCTGCTGATCAGGGAGCAGCCAGGAGCTACCAGTAGAATGAGAGTCAATAGGAGCTATTAGTGGGAGAGGACTCAGAGTATGTCTGCACTGCAGTATAAGCCCAGGGTCTCTGGGACTCAAGTGCACAGACCGTGTTTCTAAACCCACACTTGAGCGTCCACACTGATTAGTGACCCTGGGTTTACAATTTCTGGACTCGAGTCTCACATCCATATTTATGTGTGAACACTGCACTATGCAGCCCCGAGTCAAACCAGCCTGTCCCAGGTCTCCTAGCACTCTCCCCAGCTCTAGCCGCTCTACCCCTATATTCATGGTGCACCATGGGAAAACTTGATTATCCATCCCACAGCACTTTCTCGGATGTTGTCTCAGCTTGCCAACACATCCATCCAGCCATCTTTTGGGTTTCCACTTTCCTGGCTACTGGAGCCAGCAACATGGCACTGTTTGAAGCACCCAATCTGCTTGCACTTTCACTCCTGTTTGAGGAAACAGGCAGAGCATCCTGTGGATATTTTAGTGGTGTTTTCTGACCTACCGAAGATACCTCGAGGAGGAGGAGACTCCAGCTGAGAGCTGCTGCTCACAATTCTCAGTATAACTACTGATGCCCCAGGACTTGTAGACCAGCACTTCTGGAGCAGGGCCACAAGCACAGACAGGTGGGATCACATCAATATGCAGACCTGGGATGACCAGCAGGGGCTCCAGAACTTTCACACTCCCTTCCATACCCCTAATAATTTTTGGTGCCCTTTTCTGAACCTTTTCCAATTCCAATATATCTTTTTTGAGATGGGGCGACCACATCTGCACACGGTATTCAAGATGTGGGCATACCATGGATTTGTATAGAGCCAACATGATATTTTCTGTCCTATTATCTATCCCTTTCTTATTTATTCCCAGCATTCTGTTCGCTTTTTTGACTGCCGCTGCACATTGAGTGGATGTTTTCAGAGAACTATCCACAATGATTCTAAGATCTCTTTCTTGAGTGGTAACAGCTATTTAGACCCCATCATTTTATATGTATAGTTGGGATTATGCTTTCCAATGTGCATTACTTTGCATTTATCAACATTAAATTTCATCAGCCATTTTGTTGCCCAGTCACCCAGTTTTGAGAGATCCTTTTGTAGCTCTTTGCAGTCTGCCTGGGACTTAACTATCTTTAGTAATTTTGTATCACACTCCAGCACACACAGCCGGAAAGTGTCCCTGTCAAAAATGGAGCATGAGGCATACTTGCACTAGAAATCAGGGATGCTTCGTGCACCCACATGAACTTTCATGGCCAGGGGATGAGGGAGAATAGTGGATGAATGTAGATGTACAGTAATATCAACAATGAATGAAGTACTATTATTGTCTGCTACAAGTAGGGGATGAACCATGATTTTTACTTATGGATCTGAAAAGTTATATTGAGACATATGACTTCCGCCTCATCATGTTTTTAGGTTTATTCTTTGAAATGAACGTTATGTAGTTCACCTGTGGTGATGGTCATAAACTTTGTTAGTGAAGTCAATGCCTTTATTTTTTCAACATCAAGGTACAAGAAAATGACAATATTAAAAAACTGATAAACAGGCCAGCTGCCATGAAAGTCCAAAACAGAGATAAAATAATGTGAATAACACAAACAGTGAACAGTAAAACCAATGCAAAACAAATAACAATGCATATAAAACTCTCCTACCTCGAAGTGACCCCTGCCCCCCTGTTCTCCTTTGCCCTGCTAGTGCGTTTTGAACACACCTGGCACTGCTGCACTGGGGTGGAGGACTGCACAGGGCACCACTTGCCCAATTCAGCTAGTATTCACTCCTTGTTGCCTGGACTGCTCAACCATAGAATTGTCCAACGAGTTCCTGGTCTGCAGGACAGGGTAGCATGGAGGGGACTCAGGACCTGGGGCTGGAGCAAGAGGTGCGGGTGGAACAGGAACTTTCATGGCCATGAGTGTACGCAGCCTCTCAAACAAGTCCTTCTGCCTCATTCTATCTTCCTTCCTCAAGCAATGTTCCTGCTCAAGAAACTGTGCTGCCCATCTCTCCTTGCACTCTGAAGCCTCCCTCTGCCTATCACCTTGATATCCATCCTTCTACCTCTCGGACTTTAGCTGCTGGCTGGCCCTGTCCAGGATGTCAACAATAAGGTTGTTGGAGACACACTTCTTCTTGGACTGCATCGGGACAGTGTGACCCCACCTCCAGGTTCCTGCTGGACTCTGACTGGGCTGTGGAGGTAGAAGGGCCTGACCGCAGGAATGAAACAGTCCATTATTGTCTCACTATTTCAGAAAAGTTTCACCACATCGTCAGCAGATGTGTCTTTTGTCCAAGCCCAAAAAATGATACTTTGTATAACTGTGCTTCAATGTGTTCTGAGATTGACATATTAGTTCCTTGGACACCAATGAGAATTAAGCCCAGCGTAAAGTCTTCACACGTAATGGTAAGGTAAAATTTACAACATTCATTTAATGATATATCTTTTAAAATTCCAGACCATTTTAGCCCTTATGGGGAGAAGGAACTCCCATCTGGAGTTCCTACTATGGGAAATGGTTACAGCTATCAGCCCCGAGGATGCTGTGTTGGCTTCCATATGGATTACTGCCTCCCCGCAAGCTGCTGAAAGCTCTCTGCATTCATGAAGTTACCCTGCTGCAACTATGGCTTATGACACAGCCTGCATGGACTAGAACTATCTGTGGACTACCTGCAAAGACCCCCAACAATATGGAATCTTAAAATGGCATACATGGACTATATATGTACCACAGGGACTACCTGAACTCACAACAGGGAATGCAGCACCAAAATTCTCTTTGCTCCCACCCCCGCAAGCATGCATCTGTAACAAAGAACTGCAAAGCATCCTCTCCACCCACTCCGCCACCCATCCCCAGCACATTTCTGGACTTCATACAACTCTCTGGTGTATTTTGGACAGTTAATTCAGCACCTGTGAACTATATTCCCCCAATGCACCACAGTATAGTTTACAGGTGGCTCAGTACACTCTGGCATGGCTGATTTGTATGGTGCAGTGTACTGTCATTGCAGCCAATGTAAGACTCTTACTTTGAACACCCCAATGCATCTGTGTAACTGCGTGACAGTATATAGTAAAAAGTTCATCACAACTGCTTGTTCAACTGTTATTTGCGCTTACCAGTACCCATTTTGAATGCCACATTGGGGATAATTGGGGGTGGGGGTAGGAGACACCAAAGCACTGGTTTGCAATCTGCAGCTTGTAATACAAATGTAATTGGCTCATATGCCAGAAATCCCTCCCCATTTGTACATTAATAACAACAAACATGGATGCAAAAACGTAGCAAGCTCCAGCGTTACTTCTGCCTCTTCTATTTCTGCTGCCAGTTCCAGGTGGGCTGCTCTCCGGAGGGGTCATCAAACAACTCCTCCAAGTATGGATCCAGGATGTGCTGTAGCTGCTCCGGCGGCAAAGCCTCTTCGGGGCTGGGCATGAGCACCAGAGTCACTTTGTGAGCCTGATCCGGTGGCTGTTGGCTCCCCTCTCGTGCTATCTTAGATTCGGAAGTTAGATGGTTACAGTCCCTGCTGATCAGACAGTCATAAATGGCTATGGGCTCAGTGCTTGGCACAGTTCTCAGCATCTGATTAAAAGTCCTCGTAAAAGAGACAGGAGTTTCCAGAGGTGTGGTTCTCATCTCTGGCTTTCCAATAGTCAGTCTGGAGCCACTTGATTTGCTCTCGGCACTGGCCACTGGTCCCTTGAATCCTCAACACTGCCAGTTTATCCAAAAAATTTCTTGGTACACATTGTAATGTCTGTAGTCAAACATCTTGCTCATCTTGCACCAGAGGTTTACCAGAACTTGGAGCCACCGTACACACCAACACCCTAAAATCTGGCCTGGCTGCCCCTCTTTCATGACAGGGGTCAGTCAGGCCAAATTTGAGTTAGTGGCTAAGCCGCCATAGGCAATTTGACATGCCTCGCCATTTGAGAACCACTGGTAAAATTATGACTCAAAGATTAGAAAAAGGAAAAGGTATACAAATCAGAGTTTGTAGCTATCCATGTACTATCCCTGTTTTTTAAGTGAACATCTCTGCATGGATGCTGCCGTAGGATTACAGTGTACAGGACTGTAAGATGCTACCAAACCAGCATTCCGCTCTCATTTGTACTCAGTCCTACCTCTACTGACGTCAATAGCAAAATTGCCTGCAGTGAGAGTAGGATTTAACCCTTATATTGGTAGTAGCATTTTATACCCACTTTGCACAAGTGTAAATGACTGTACAAGTTGCAAAGAAGTGGAGAATCCGGCCTGCAAGTGTTTCGTTCAAAAAAACACAAAACCTGGGCTTTTGCAGCCTTGGGTTAAGTTAATAACAGACTCTGGGCTGCATTCTGATCGGTGGAACTGCTGATTTCAGAAGAGCGACTCTGGGTAAAAAGCTGCAGCTGGCCCAGGCCGACTGACTCAGGCTCGCGGGGCTCAGGCTGCAGGGCTTTTTCACTGCAGTGTAGACTTCCGGGCTTGGGCTGCATCCTGAGCTCTAGGACCCTCCCACTTTGCAGGGGCCTAGCGGCTGGGCTTGCTTGCTTGAGCCCGAGCCAAGAAGTCTACACTGCAATGAAACAGTTCCACAACCTGAGCGCCTTGAGCCCATGTCAGCTGGCACGGTCCAGCCGCGGGTTTTTTATTGCAGTGTAGACATACTCTCAGAGGGCAATATCCTGACTCTGTTAAGGTCAATGGGAGTTTTGCCATTGCTTTCAGTAGGGTCAGGATTTCACCTTGAATGTACAGTGGTGTAATGGAGATCAGAATCTAGCCCTATAATTTTGAGAGCTAGCTAGTAAACAAATGGGATTAGTGTTAACCCTAAGTGTGCTGCATGTTTCTGGATATCCAGGGAAGGTCTGAAAAAGAACATAAGGTCAAGAAATATGTGCTATGAAAGCTTAGAATGCAACAAATGTTAAGGGGATGCTGAAGTGGTGTAATCTGGGACAGTTTATAAATGACTATAATCAATGTATTGCAACATAATCAAATTAGCCAATGGAAAACATAGCAACCTACATACCAAGGGCCTGATTCTCCTCTCACTGCCACTAGGGTAAATTAGGAGTAGCTCCACTGAAGCCAAAGGAATACACGAGTGTACAACTGGTTGTAGTGGGAGGAGAATCAGGTCCATTTGTGCATCATCAAGGTTCAGGGATATGCCAACATTAAAGAAAATCAGTTGCATTACTAAAGACCATTCAGCAAATAGCAGGCTCCATAACACCTCACTGAGACTTCAGTTCAGAAAAAGGAGACATCAAAGCAGAGCTCAAGTGGGATTTTCTTAAGGATATTTCTAATTCAAACAAGAGCTTTCCTTGCTCTCACAGGAATAATTATACTGCACTAAGTTTCATTACCCTCAGTTGCCAAGTATAGCCCAAATTTCTGAGTAGTCACGCCCAGGCTCCTCAACAACAAATTCTGTTTTAATAAAGTAAAGCACGCCACCCTTTCCCCTGCCTAAACCCTAAACACCCCTTTGGAAATATAGCTAGCTCATTTAGTCCTCCTCAGAAAAATATTTAATGCATGTATCATTTACAATCCAATAGAAGAAGGGGGGATGGGTAGTGTTCAAGCCTTTCATACAGAAATCCAATGTAGGAAATGTTATTGTGGTGCACTCTGATAATCACTGAGACTGATCAGGGTTAGCTCTCTGGTGCTCATAGTATTTGTGGAATGGAAAGTAACTATTTAGTCATCAATTACACTAGAGATGGCTTAGGGCAATGGATGGTTTTATGTGGACATATAATTTACATATAACTAAATAAGTTGATGGAGATTTCATTGCAGTAAAATATATGTGGATGTATATAAAGAGTTTTAAAATAACATGTCATTGGATTCAGCTATATAGTTAGATATGTATCATACAATTGAAAAAATGAACATTTTGACTCTTGATCAGAAGACCTCTTAGGTTTTTACCAGTTTGAAAATGCACAGTATAGTGTCACGTAAAGCTTTTAAAAAATACCCAGAACTGATCTTCTTAAAGCCAAGTAGAAAAACATAAACATACAACTTCTTTTTTCTCTCTTCAGATTGAATACTGCTTTTTAAAAAGAAGCACAAGGGAAATATTTTAAGTAAAGATTTGCGGCTGATGGGAAATCTCTGGGCTGAAGACACTCTCACTTGGCACTCTAGCCACTGTCTCTATAATTCATATCTTGGGGCAGTTGTGGCCTAGAACTTTAGTCTGGAGCTTGGTAATTAGGAGACCTGGATTCTTGTCCTGATTTTGCCCTTGTCTTTGACCTTGGGCAATTCATTTAATCTCTTTGTGACCTAGTATTTCGGTCTCTAAAATGGAGATGATGATTTGTACCCAGCTTTGTAAAGTACAGTGGATAAAAAGTGCTATTAGGATGTATATTATTACGTAGATTTCTCTTTAATTGATGCAATTATACCTGTCCATAATGTAGGTGAGTTAACAATTTACATTTACATGAAATACTACAAGGAATCCAGTTGGCCTGTTGTCAATTCTAACACACTTGCCACCTACAGATCTTCCCATTCAGATTATATCTTCGCACTCCAGCCTTCTCCTGGTAAAGGGAACCAGGGCCGGCTCTGGCTTTTTTGCCGTCCCAAGCAAAAATAACCAATAATAATCGGGGTGGCCAGAACGGCAAAGAAAAAAACAAAACAAAAAAAAAACCTGCGGGGCGGCCGGAGCCAGGGTGCAGGGGGACTCCCTGCGCTGCAGACGTGCCCCAGCTAGCGGGGGGGGGGAGGAGCGGGGGGAGAGAGAGAAAGGGGGCAGCCAGGGCTTCAGCGGGGTGCTTGCCATGCGGCCCCTCCCGCGCGCCACCTGCTGGAGGGCTCCGCGCCGCTCCGGTCGGCGGGGAGGGAAGGACGCGGGCTGCCCTGCCGGGCTTGCTACAGACCTGGCACCGGCTGGGGCAGACGGAATGCGCAGCCTGCTTCCAGCAGGGCGCTCCCCTTCTCCGCGCCGCCGCCCCCTACAGGGCGGCCGGATCGGCGAACAAAACAAAACAAAAAAAGCTGCCGTGCCACCCTAGGATTGGGCGGAATGTCACCCCGTAGAATCTGCCACCCCAAGCACGAGCTTGCTCGGCTGGTGCCTGGAGCCAGCCCTGAAGGGAACTATGTAAATAGATAGGTCTTGTGCCCTGACCTGAAAGTTTTAAAAAACAACAAAACAACAATCTGAGGTCCCTCAAACCAAGCAAGCTCCATATCTGAGTCCCCTACCTCGAGAGCACAGTGCCCCCAATCCCTTTAAGGATAGATCCAAGGACTGAGAATTAGAACATCCCAGCTAGTCTCATCTGTTGGGACAGGGCATTGTTGCCTGATCTATTGATTGTGTATTAACTACATTGATCAGTTAGAAATCTCAGTTAACACTCCATGGTTTGACAGGGTCTCAACCCACTAACAACTCCAGAGTCATTAGAGTTATTATTAGTTTGGGAACCCTGACGTGCACAGGAGCAACAATCACACTTAGGAAACCCACTTTGCATATGCAATAGTTTTATTAAGAGTTAGCAAAATCACAAACACTCCAACCCAGCATCTGAGCATCCATATAATCATACCATCCTTTGCAAAAAGACCCAAAGTGTTAGTTATCATCCTTATCAACATCGTCCCCATCATCATCATCATCACCAGTGGTCATCATCCTGGCATTTCCCAAGGCACGCAGGCTTTGTAATATTACAGGTTTTGTAATATGTTTCGCTGATATCCACTATACCTAATACATATTCAGTAGGGGTTCCAGCCCCCTTTACTTACCAGTATTTCCTCACCCTACTAATATTAGGGTGCCCTTCTCCCATAGGTTACCAGGTCTTTTACCTCAAACTTATTAACATATATGTCAGTTAGTTACCATGGCATTATTGTGGTTGGACATCTCCTGATGTTCCTTATTTAAAAATATCTGAAGTTGATATCAGCTGGCATCTTGTGATTAGCTGTTAGCAATTTAGTCATACTTGTTTATTACAGCATTCTATCTTGTGATATCTTATGATCGAGGGTTACTCCTGGTTAATTGCTTATGCTAAGGCCTTATGCCTTCATTAGTTTTGCTAAACTATTGTCTTACAGGCCTTGAGACTTGTAGGCTCATTGCATTACTGCCTTACCTTATACCTATGTTTTACCTAGCACAGCAGTTCTCAAACTGTGGTTTGGGACTCTGAAGTGGGTTGCGATCTCGTTTTAATGGGGTTGCCAGGTCTGGTGATACACTTGCTGGGGCCCTGGGCCAAAGCTGAAGCCCAAGCCCCACTGCCCAAGGTGACGGAAGCTCAGGCTTTGGCTTCAGCCCTGGGCAGCAGGCTCAGGTTACAGGCTCTCCTCCCAGGACTGAAGCAATTGGGCTTTGCCCCCCGCACCCCCCCCCAGCCAGGGCAGCAGGGCTCGGGTGGGCTCACGCTTCGCTCCCCCCTTCTGAGGTCATGTAGTAATTTTTGTTGTCAGAAGGGGGTCACGGTGCAATGAACTTTGAGAACCTCTGACCTAGCAAATACCTATACCTATAGGTTTCATCATTAAGAGCTTTTTCAGATACAAAGAACTATATATTGCAAAAGAACAAGGCTTGCAAAATAGGTGCTAAAAATGAACTATTTAAAATAAGATTTAATTAAATATCACATTAAAGTAGTTCCAACCCAACATTTTGATCTTCTGTTCAGTGTAAAGTCGTGGCACCAGAAAATGTTTCCTTGCGGGGGGATAACCTGTAGGCTGTACACTGAAGAAAATTATTGCAGGAGGGATTCAAGCAGAGAGAGTGGGCTAGGTCCTCAGCTGTTGTATATTGCCATAGCTCAGTGGTTTTCAACTTTTTTTCATTTGCAGACCCCTAAAAAATTTCAAATGGAGGTGCAGGCTCCTTTGGGAATCTTAGACGTAGTCTGCAGTCCCCCAGGGGTCCACGGACCCAGGTTAAAAACCGCTGCCATAGCTCAATTGATGAGTATGGCCCAGAGAGAGGATCTGGCCCAGGTTATGTTTAATTGAACATGGAGACATCATAGCTAATCGATGTAAGTTTGGTTGATGCACCAGAGCCTGCAGCACTTCTAAGAGAAACCATATTCAAACTTTTAATCTAGCCATTAGCTTTCTACTTTGCAATTACTCCTTCATGATGTTTGAGTTTTGACTGAGCTTTTTTTTAACTGACCAGCAGCCTCTAGCAGTGATCTGTGGGAAGGACATTTAACTAAGGAAGAGAGTACAAACAGATACCTAGCACGCCTATATGTTATACTTCTAGGCCTAAAATCAATTTTAAAAGTACTTTCCGGAAATTCAGGAAAATATTGGTGCTACGTTCAGGCTAATACAAAAGATTGTAGCTGATATTTTATTTTGGTGCTTTTGAATAACTTTGGGGGGAAATTGAAATGGCTTTTTTGGTGGTCACTACATCTGCAGAGGCAACCACAGTCAATATCTAGTAGAGCACCCAGCATTACCGGTAGGTTCTAGTCATGTTGCCTCTTCTTCACATAGATGTTAGTTCTATAGGACTACTGTAAAGAGAGTGTCTCTGGGGCACTTCCCTAGCTGGGTTGGGGCCCCTGGCCACACCCGGTTACCATCAACTGGGCTGCCCAGTCCAGGTCCACCCTCTTAGTCCTTGCAGTGGCCCCCACCCTTGCAGGCCTGCTTACTTTGTATTGCAGGTGAGAGGGGAAACAAAAAGTTCAGACACAGAGAGCAAGCCCCTCCCAGGGCCAACAAGAAAGAAAGAAAGAGAAAAATCAGTGGCACCACCTAACTTCAGGAGTGCCTGGGTAGCAGCTTTACTGGCGTCCTTACGGCCAGGTAGGTAAGTCAAACTCTCCCTAATGGGCTTGCCCCTAAGGTTTGCTGGACTCCTCACAGACCTGGGCTGGGATTCCTCGACTACTCCAGGCAGCCACTTCTTTCTCAGAGTTTCCCCCTTGTTGAGTGTAGCTTCCTCCTTTTAAAGCCATGTCTGATTGGCAGGGCTGGGTGGGGAGGGCTACCTTAGCCCCTTCCCTGTCAGTGTGAGATTTATATTCCCTGTCACAATTACAAAAAGTAACAAGAGCAGAATCCCACAGCCTGGTCCTAAACTCACATTCATGCAAAGAAAATAAGAAAAATCATTTTTGGACACTCTTTTGTTTTAAACATTGGCATGTAAAATACAAAAGTAGCTTTCCTCTGTGTGATGTGTTTTTTCTGGCAGAATTTCTCTTTTTTTGCACTAATATAGAAGTGATATTTTGCAGTATTTTAGCTTCTGATCTGGGTTGGAACCAAGAAAGGCAGCGATGAACAGAAATTAAAAACAGAAGTGAAACAAAATTAACTAACTTTTTTTTAAAGTTCAGACTCATACTGATTTGAAAAGGAAGTTTAGGTTCTGTTTTTATTTTATATGAATGAACAGCTTCAAGCATCCTTTATTTATTTTTATAGATGAGGCTGATGGTTAGAGCTGGTTGATTTTTTTTGTCAACACTTTTTTTATATATAAAAAATGACTTTTCAACCAAAATGTGGATGAAATTTTCTGCTTCTTTGATTAAAAAACAGAAAGTGAATGTATACCATTTTAGTGTTTTTATTTTTCAATTAAAAAAAAGAGAGAAAAAATAATTCCCACCATTTTTTTCTGTTTTCATTGAAAATACAAAACCAAGACATTCAATTTGTTAAAAACTTCCCATGAATAATTGCCACAGCTCTAATGATGGTATTTGTAGTTCATATACCACTATTACAGCCATGATCACTGGACAACTGTGCAGCCATAGGCACACTCCCTCAAAAATAACATGGAATTAATGCTGAATCCTGACTGAGAAAACTGGTGGTACTGTTAAGCAACATAAATAGGCATCTCTCCATCCAGTGAATGAGCTATTCAAAAATATTGTTGCAGAAAGAAAGTAATCTCTTACTAGTCAGATGTATCTCAAATGTACTGGACATGTTTTCCAGTTTCACAAAGCACATTAGTATTTCTTTTGGCCCCCAGTTAGTGTCTGCACATACAAAACAAGCACGTCTTATTAATATGGTCCTCCTTGCAGCATATACAGTTCTCTCACTCCAAGGGAAGTTGTAGCACTCATAAGGGAATGTGAGGGTTAGATTTACCTGTCCCCTCTCTCCCTTAAAGGATTGAAGGTCTGCTGAGGGGTCAAAGGGGAAAGCTCTGCTTGCAGCTGCAGATTTGTGTGCATGCTCTAAGCTCTGAGCAGCAAAGGAGCTTGTGTAAGTTGTATTTGTTTCAATGTTAAAGTAGTGCTGTAGCCTTCTGAATAAATTATTTTCAAACTCTGCCCCTTTGTAATGACAGATCCTTTTGGGGAAACCAAATTTGAAAACAAAGTCATTGAAGATCTTGTCTGCCACAATTTTGCCTGACTTTTTGGTGGTAGGGTAGGCTTGGACAAATCTAGTGAAGCGACCTAGTATCACTAAAATGTATTCATATCCTCCTCTACTGCAGTCTAGATGCAAGAATTATATTGATACAAACTCAAATAGTTCTATTGTAACCATGTTAGTTAGTGGAGCTCTGGTAGGCTGGTGAGGTTTTCTTTTGCTTGATGCATGTACATGCTCTAGCGACATAATGTTCAATATCCCTCTTCATCTGTGGCCAATAAAACCAATCTCTTGCAAGACTGATTACTCACTATGGTCCTAAATGTCCCATCTATTCATGTAGTTATTGATATACCTTCCTTTTGTATTTTTCAGGTAATACCAGTTGATTTTGCAACTTGCTTTTCCCATGAAGTATTCCACCTGAATCCATAAGGAGAAACATTTCATCCATGTCAGGGAAATGAAAACGTTGTTGATCCTGTAAACTTGGAAACTTGCTGATCAGACTGATGTGGCATTCACACCAGCCGTAGGAAAATGAATGCCAAAACCAGCACAAGAGAGCACCAGAACAATCCACTGACAGTCGTCCGACTAGAGAGAGAAGAGCCCCACAGACATTGACATATTGGGGACTTATCAGTGTCTAAATCCAACTGTTGGACTAGTGAATGCACCAGGGGTTTATCTTAATGTTTGCTACATGCCATACCAAGTGCCTATTCCTATATCTTATCCTGCATTCTATCCACGACGTATGTAATATTGGTAAATGAAGTGGTAGTGACTTATGGTATGGACATTTCTCTAAATGAAGTGTTTTATAATTCTGGTTAGTTTGTTATTATGTTAATTTAGCACATTTTCTAGACAGCTTGCCATATGCCCGGTGACATGCTTATACCATTGATCAAAGGCTCTGTTGAAAATGACAGTTATGAGTTTTACTCATGGACAACTGCTAATAAGCTTAATGGATGTATATTATATTTTGATAATAAAAACATTGGGACAACATTACATTAATGAGCACTCAGAAAGAAATGTCAGGGTTAGATTTGCCTGTGCCCTGTGCTTTTAAGGATTAGAGGTCTGCTGACAGGTCACATGGGGTAGCTCTGTTTGCAGCAGCAGAATTGTGTGTGCTCAAAAAGGACTGAGCAGCAATGGGACTTGTGCAAACTCTATTTGTTTGTGGGGGTCTTTGTACTAAGTTTAATAAAACTCCAGTTTTAAAATTGCCCCTGGTCTGGGAGTGCAACAAAGGCCCTGGGGACATTCCACAATTGGACATAATATAGCGTAATATCTGGCAAGAGAAGAACGGATGTACTCAACTCAGCATATCTCATAGTACTATCTGTTCCCATTTAGTACAAGACCTAACGATCTCTAATTAGGAAGGAAGATAAATTGCTTCACTCCTACCCATTTACTGGAATGGATAGATGTCTTTACTATCGGAATTTGATAAAGGAATATTAAAAATGACCAACATTGCTCCAACCCCCTCCCCCCAAAATGTATGAAATGAAAAACACTCCATCACTGCAATAATAATGGAGAGATTTTGACACCAGTCAGGAAATTGTGGGTTGAGGTTTCCTGGGAACAGTCATTCTAACCCTGTGTGTGTGTTATTATAGAGTCTTTCATTATCGGCTATTTTGTATCTCTGTAGGAGTGCAGAGCACCCTCAGAACACTAACTGCTGCACCCACTGAAAGGGAGCAGCATACTCCTCTTATCACCCTTTATCTCACCCCTGCTCCCCCACCGCCGGCCAACTAGCAAAGCTGACTGGTATGTAGGGAAGAAAGCAGAGCCATGGCACTGCCTCCTCCTGGCCCCTCCAAGGCACTATGCACCCTCCCTTCCCCAACCCACTCCAGGCAGCATCTCAGTAGCAGCCCTTCATTCTTCCAAGTGAAGTGGCTATAATTCTGCCCAGCCCTTACATGTACCAGGCAAGGGGATAGTGGGCCTCTCCCTGCCTCCCTGGCTGTCTAAATGCTGGGCAGAATCTAACCCCACGTGACCATACGACAGTGAGCAATTTGATATGCTATTCAGCAACTAATGCAATACAATGGAAAGGAAGACTTTCATTTTTCCTATATTGCTCTTTCAATACATCTGTGTAAACCACTGGAATGATGTATGGTGGATCTGTGGTTTAACTGAACAGTTTCTATAACCTTAGAGGCACAAGTCATCGTCCAACTTCAGGCCATCATTTTTGTAGGTAAAATAGTCTGGTTACCAAATATGCAATACACTGCTGATGAAAAGGACCAATGGACAGCAAAGATACACATCATAGGGCAGAATCTGTCTCTAATTTTCTGTTGGATTGAATACATTTTGGGTAATGGGTATTTTGACATCAATTTCTCTCTAATCAAATGCCTCGCTCATATATTTCTGGAATCTGAAGGCCAGTGAGGAAGAACCAAGGCCCAGACTTCTAAAGGTATTTAGGCATTGGTCTGCTGAGCACTGCAAGGCCTAAGTGATTTAGAGGTGGTTAGTCCCCTTTTCAAAACTGATTTAGGCAGTTAGGAGTCTGAGTCTCATTGAAAGTCAATGGAACTGAGGCTTGCAAGTGCCTAAGTCACTTCTGAAAATGGAACTTCACCATCTAAGTCACTTAGGCCTTGCAATGCTGAGTGCTGCAATCCTTTAAAAATCTGGGCCCAATCCCATAATTTGGGGAGACTGGCAATGTTTCTCTTAGGGAGGGTAGGCTTCCAGCTACTAGTTACTAATAATATATATTCAGAAATGAACAAGAGTTTAGGAAGGTATATAAGCCATCATGCTTGAAAGCAAAACCCAACTTCTAATTATTAGGAACTACGAGGAAATTTACCCTGCAGACAGAGTATCTCAGAAAAGCCTGCTACAGGGTTTCTTGCACTTTCCTCTGAAGCAGCTGTTTCTGGCCACTGTTGTTGACAGGATACAGGTGTAGACGGTCCACTGGTTTGATGTCATATGGCAATTCCTATGTTCTATTAAGGAAAACTCTTGTATGGACATTGCACAATAAAAATCACCTGATGCTAACAGTCTAGCCATCTTTATCCAGTATAATCTTCCATTCTTCATTCAAGTAGTGACGAAGTTGTGATGAATCAACTCTCAGAGTAACTGATTAGGTCAGACCAACTCCCCTTGGGAGGGATAGCTCAGTGGTTTGAGCATTGGCCTGCTAAACCTAGGGTTGTGAGCTCAATCCTTGAGGGGGCCATTATAGGGATCTGGGGCAAAAATCTGTCTGGGGATTGGTCCTGCTTTGAGCAGGGGGTTGGACTAGATGACCTCCTGAGGTCCCTTCCAATTCTGTGAAATTGGCTCTTATTGGTCTAGATACAGACGTGCATATGTCATAGAGATTGCACTGGCTGATTAATAAACAGTGGATGAAGATAAAGGATTCATGCTGAAATCATTACATTTATCAGCTGCCTTTGAGACCACTGATCAGGAGGAGTGGCTCATCTGAGACTCCTAAGCAGGAACAGACAGGAGTGTTGCTTCCTTCCTATGTCTCAGAGGAATTGGAGGTAACCATGCTTCTGACCCAATGGGTTGTGATTTGTGATTCCACATGGTTCCATCCTGTCCTCTTGTTCAATGTATATGTGTGGCCATTCAGTATTAATGGGCAGTCATGGCATAGTATTTTCAATATGCTGATGATACCAGTCTTTGTGTAGCCTGATCCACTCCATGCTGTTGAATTTGTGTCCAAGTGTTTGGTAGAGATTAGGATATGCTTGAGGGATAGTTCAATCAGAATAAGACTGAGTTGAGATGGGCTGGTTAGGGGAAGCAACCAAAAGGCCAGATGAGGATAATATAACCCATCTTGAAGGTGTGTGGCCACCTCTTGTCACTAGGATCTACAGGCTGGGTATATTGTTAAATCCCTAGCAGTTATTCAGAGGTAATAGCCACATGGCTTTCTCATCTGCATCTGGCCAAAAGGTTCTGACCATTTCTTCCGCAAGGCCATAGTTCAGTCCCCTAGATTAGACTACTACCTAGATGCTGGTCTACATGGGGCTGTGATTGTTGGTGCTTGATGGACGCACCACCTAGTGGTTGGGGGGAGTCAGTTCCTTCTTAATGCAGAGGTAAGTTGGTAGGGGTACTGAGGCCCTCCCAAGAGTGCCATAAGGCTGCCCTCACTGGGTCACTTCCTACCACTCACTCTATGGTTCAAGTTTTGCAGTCTGTAGCAAAAGGTAACAAAGAAAAGCTACTAACTGCACCTTCAGTCTGTCAGGGCCCAGCAGGTAGGCCCTTCTTTTCCCAAAGGCTACTGCGGAGTCCCTTCTCAGGAGCTCCCAGGGCAGGTCCTTCTCCCTAGCCTTGGCAGCCTCCTTCTGAGCTGACTGGCTTCTTTATAAACTCCACCTCCATCTGGAATGGCTGGGTGGGGTTATCTGGGCCCAGAGCAGCTCTTTAATCCCTTCAGTCCTAGTGCGGGGTTTGTACATGCTGTCACAGGGGTTACACCTTAAATCAACTCAGAAACTGAAGCTGGAATAGTATGTAGTAGCCAGGGTTCCTTGGAGGTGGGCAAATGCGGCAGTTTGCCCTGGGCCCCCCATTTGAAAGGGCCCCAGGCTAAGTGGCTGTAGTGGGGCAACTGCCCCACTCCAGGAGAAAATGGGTTAAAGTAGGCTAGAGAGGCTGTGCAGATGGGCAGACAATCAGAAAGAACCTGTGGGCAGCCAATCAGGGCCAGGCTGAGCCCTATATAAAGGCTGCAGCACAGAGGTGAGATCAGTTTCCCCATGACCAGCAAGGGAGGAAGACTGGCTCTTGGTAGAAGGAGCGGCACCCTGAACAGAGCAATGCAGGGCAAGGTCGCAGGGCAGTCGGAGCTCTGGCTGACCCTGCCAGACTGCAGACCTTGAAACAAGGGCCTAGTGGGTGCTAGAGCTATGGGGAAGTGGCCCAGGGAAGGCAGGCAGTGATGGGGAGTGGAGGAAGGCAGCAAGTGGCTGCTGCTCAAGGGTCCCTGGGCTGGGGCCCAGAGCAGTAGGCGGGCCTGGGTCCCTCCCTCCCCCCTTGCACCGTACCTTGCCACGAGGGAGCATGGCCCATGGACTGTACCTTGTCCCTGAGGTAAGGGACTAGACTTTGGGGTGGCAGGTTGCCACGAAGGCAGGTGTGGACTAGGACTGCTGATATACCCCCAGAAAGGGGGAGAATGGAGTAGTGGGCACTGCCGGAGGACAGTGTCCTGAAGAGGACACCACGGTCCTGAGAGTGACGCGTCGGTGGTGGAGATAACACAGCTGAGCAGACAATGGGCAAGACACCACCTGCAGAGGGCACTCCACAGCTGAATGAGCTAATTCCCAGAGCAAGCCAGCAGGTGGCGCAGTGGTGGTGAGTTTGCGCCGTGTTACAGTGGCTTTGTGGCCTGGCATTCAGGGTTCCAGCAGCACTCACTGAAATCTAGACTGGAAATCCCTCTGTTATGACAGAGGCATAGACAGGCAAAACCTGAGTGGAGCTGCAACCCTGCATGCCAGGTAGCAATGCTTGGAGCAGGGAATTGGGCCCAGTCCCCTGGTACAGAAGCTGTGGGATGAGTGCAGGGTGGGCACACTCTCCAACCCAACCCTACCGCTGGACTCTGCTTAATGGTACTTCTTTTTGGAAGGGTGGAGGGGCCTTGGTTTTAAATTTTGCTCCCAAAAAACCTTATGCAGCTGGCCTGATGACTCACTTATTAAGTGGAGTTCTGATTTTCACTGTATGTATGACAGCAGTGCTCTGCAGTCTGTCCTGGCTGCTTACTGGATTCTAGGTTGAGTTTAAGGTGTTGATTCTAACCTATAAAACCCTAGATGACTCAGCGCCTGGCTCTATCCCTGGGCCCTAATATGTTACCACAATGGCAATCACAGGAGGTACTCGATGGAACCCCATAAATTTAAAAGAGACAAGGCTGTTGGGAGGGCATTCTCAGTGAGGAGCCCTGAACTTTGGAATTTGCTTCCATACCTTTGATCTAAATGCTCCAAAGCCCGTCACCTTTTCCAGGATTTTAGACTGGGAGGGGCATACTGAAAGGTGATGTTTGTCAATGCAGTGGGGTAGTTTCAATTTTATTTTCTTGGATGTGAGGAATAATTTTTATTTCCTCTTCAGGCATATTTGGCTCCGATGGGAGAAGCCCTCCCGTCAGCATAGCACTATCTACACCAGGAATTAGGTCAGTATACCTGCATCGCTTGGGGGGGGGGGAGGGGGTGTTTTCCATAACCCTGAGCAATGTAGTTATACCGACATAAGTTGCTAGTGTAGACCAAGCTTTGGATAGATACTTTTAACATGCCATAGAAATCTAAACAAATAATTTTCACATACTGTGTGTGATTTGCCACATTTATACACATTTCGAACAACTTGGGCCTGATTCTCCATCTCTTCCTCCTGGTACCAAGGGAGTGTAAAGTATGTGTAAAACTGTCTGCAAAATCAGAGTGGCAGTGTTTTACATGTAGTTTACATTTACTTTGCACAGATATATTACAGAAAGTGCAAGGTAGCAGAGAATCAGGCCTCATCTATGTGATTCCTAGACCTAAGATTTTTTTTCTTTAAGACCGAGGCTGAAGATCTTTATTTCCTTCCTCATCACTTTGAAATCAGTCCCCCTCAGTCTTTTAAAATATGAAGTCCACCTTGTGATTTCTGTGGTCTTGGGATTGGCAGCTCTTCGCCTAACATATTAAGACATCAAGAAAAGGCTATGAAACTCCTGCAGATGTCAGCTCCTTCATTTATATAAGTCACAAGCTGCAGTCATGGAAAACATGCTGATGCCAGAGAGAGCGAGAGAGAGATTAAAGGAGCTCTAAAAAAATGATTAACTGGAACAGAATTTGGTGGTGGCACATGTACAGGTGCATATGGGGATGTCAAAAATATTTTTTAAGGTGAAAAAAACTTAGTAAAAATACATTCTATCTATTTGCTAGTATTAGAAGCTACACTACATCAGGACCATCAGATTTTTGTTAATTTTTAAAGGTAAAAAATCTTCTTGTGAAGTATGGCAAACAATGAAGAAACAATATGCATTCATCTATTTGAACAGTGTTCACATTTTGATGGAATATTTGTCTTGTCAAAATTAGTGTCTTAGTAGTTTTGAGTCCCTTCATACATCAGCTATGAATACAAAATGATCCTGCTTTCAATGAACGTGGTGAGAATTTTGACATTGACTTCAGTGGAAACAGGAGTGGGCTCCAAATTCTATTTTCAAAAGATGATATGGATATGAAAATGTACACATGAGAGGTCAGGGGAAATGAAGTTGTTGGTTTATACACATACAATTTGTGATAATCAGCAAAGAGACGATTTGTGGTATCATCTGACCTCATTTCTCCCCAGCAAGGATTAACAAAGCGTTCTAAATAGTGCTAAGACTTTACATGTGCATTTGCTTGAAGTAGCTTCAGTGTAACTGAGCACCCCAGGAGGTCTGTAAACTTGTTAAAATATTAAGAAAGACATAATTGTTAAAAGGGCAGTTCTTACATGAACTCCCAGGTGGAATATGAAAAATCTCCTAAGGGTTCAAGGTAACACTGTTGCATTGAAGTCTGATGTTGCTCAGTTCATTTAGAAAATACTATAAACTACTTTACTATGGGAATTTGGTAAAGGAATCTTTCATTAATAGGAAATATTTGACTGTACACTGCAAATAAAGTGATGTTTACATAATTTGGTAAGATGTTTCAAAGATTCAATATCCTTCTGCTGTGGCTTAATGTAAGTACTATATCAAGCATGCCATTTTTAATAACATGAACATTTCATAATTAAGTAATTCAATTGTAGAAAATATGCTTATACTATCAACAGATATGCCATTTGAATATACTTTTATTCCTGACATTTTTGTATGAAACAAAAGCTCAGATATCCATGATGTATATTTGCACTCAAATCCTGTTCCACAGGCAACTGTGGGCATGTACTAAGTTTGGTCAAAGTCCCAAATTCTATGGAACTTATGAAACTGCAGTTTTTAGCTGTAACAAAAAGATGTATTTATATGTAAATGTCCTCATTTTCCGTTGTGCTCTTATAATAAAGTAGGATACAGCTTCAGTTCACCTTCATTTCAAATATTTCCTCCCCGTTACAAAATATTTCTGAATCAAAATTATCAAGTATATCAAACCAAATGAGTGTTACCTTTTTATAACTCCTTAATTAGTACATCAAATTTTTCTTCCCATTACCTTTTTTCTGGTTGTAGCACTGTTGTGAACTCCACACCACCTGTCCCAACCATGAAATCAGAGCACCGGGAAGCAGAGATGCGTGAGCCACACGGGGTACTTATGAACTTAACCCATAGTTTGGTTCACAGGGGCTGGCCATAAACCAGATCTTTCACTTTTGTGTTACAGTTACAGGTTACAGTTTAACAAACTCAGACCTGCAAGGGACTATCCAAAGGGAAATTCAGACATCCAAGGCAACTCCTTGGCCAAACCACACCTCCCATGGTGCAGCATATAGCTTGAACAGAGACCCTCTCACAGAGTACACCATGGGAGTCACATGACTATGGGTGTAGCATGGAAGATGTAGTCCAGCCAGGGAGCCTAGCCAATAGGGAACAATGAGGGCATGAGACAGCATTAAGTACAACTCCCATGAGGCATGGTAGCAATCTTTGGCAGATGGGGTGTGATCCACAAAGGAATTTAAATGTAGCAACACTGATCATCACAGCACCTTACTTTTAGGCACCTAGAAAATCAGAGAAACAACCCTATGAACCACAAAGCCTGAGTCCGGCACCTAGGCTCCATATACAATGAATGGGGAGAGATAGGAACCTAAGAATGCAGTCCACAAGTTGGCACACTAGACAGGAGCTGCCAAACCAAAGCTGCCAATGGGGTGTACTAAATCCTACCTTTCTCTCAGAAATAGACACCTAACTCCAAGCTGCAGGCAGGTTCCAGGCCCCAGATGTGACCGCTTTTTCATTATTTATCCACACTGGAACAGTTTCAACAGAAGAGAGTGAGGGACATCCACCACAGGCTATCCCATAACTCAGTGGCTAGGGGAGGCTCTCCTGAGAAGTGGGAGATCACTGCCCAGATCTTTTCTCCCTCTCTGACAGAGAGGGGGAATTGAACCTGGTCTCCCACATCCACGTTGAGTGCTCTAATCTCTTGACAGCATCATGCAGTTATAAGGTGGGTGGCATCACATATTTTTCCTCTGGCCAGATTTTGAATGGGACATGATCCAGCAGGTGGCCTCCAAGCATGCCTACCAGTAGGCTCTGCCCACAATTGAGGCAGCCAAACACCTATCTTCCACTGGTTTTTGTATCCCTCTAGGGCAGGGGTTCTCAAACTTTATTGCATCGCGATGCCCTTTTGACAAAAAAAATTACTGCACGACCCCAGGAGGGGGGACCGAAGCCTGAGCCCACCTGATCCCTGTCACCCCGGGTCGGGGGCCCAAAGCCAAAGCCCCTCTGACCTGGAGAAGGGGCAAAACCGAAGCCCAAGAGCTTCAGCACCAGGCTGGGGGCCTGTAATCTCATCCCCACTGCCCAATGCTGAAGCCCTCAGGTTTCGGCCCCAGACATTGGGGCTCGGGCTTTGGCTTAAGCCCCTGGTCCCAGCAAGTCTAAGCCAGTCCTGGCAACCCCATTAAAATGGGGTTGCGACTCACTTTGGGGTCCTGACCCACAGTTTGAGAACCACTGCTATAGGGCTCAGGTGGGCAATAGGTGTCCAGATGCCTAGAGGGAGGCAGTAGTGTGCATTCCCTGAGACAGAAACATAGGTGCCGAGGGAACTTTTTCTTTGAAAACTTAGGTGCCCAGTGAGTTTAGGCATCTACAGGGTTAGTGGGGAACTCTGTGGATTGCAGTGGAGCCAAAACTGGGATTTAGCCACCTGGGGCTTAGGCGCTTTAATACCTTTGTGGATCTGGGCCATGCAATTTAATGTCGGACTGACTCAGAATGAAACATGTTGATCCACGAATGTCAAAACAAACTGTTTCTACATTTCTGAACTGAAATTTTTTGAAACGTTTCATTCCATGAAAATCTTCAATATTTGAGTTTTCATCCCAATTCCATTTTTTTTCTCAGCCCTAGTAAATAGTTCTTGTTTGGCAGTAGGAGAGGGGACTTGTTGGAGGCAGCAGAGTAAAGCTAGCTGACGGGAGGAAGGAAGGGAAGGAGTCTGACTGAGGAGAGGAAGTGCTCACAAAACATAATGAGCCTCTAACACAAGCTCAGGGTTCAAAGTTCACTATGATCATTTTGCACAGCTCACTTGAGAAACCTACATTTGTGCTACATCTTACATTAGTGCGATAAATAAGTAAATTAGCAGAATACACTTAACAAAGTCCAACCTAGCCTCTGTTTTATATCAAACAGAGCTGGGGCTCACTGTATTTTTAGGATAAAACCTTTAGTATCAGACTAGCTAACTTGTGCTGAGTAGAGAAAAAATACATTAAAAATGTATAACTAGAATGAATAGGATATATAAGGTTTCTTGCTATTTAAGCCCTTTTACAGCTTAACAAAATCAAGAGAAGAAAATTCACCTGAAATTTTGATGTAGACCTGACAGGACAAGGTCTGCAGCTCATAAAGAAATCCTGATTGAAAGATTTATCTTCTGGAAGGAATCCATGTGGATAAAGTGGCTAGATAAGAGAGGATGGAATAGCATACAGTAGAAACAGGTTCTTATGCTTTTTGTGTAGTGGCATTCTTTTGTTCTTTGTATAAAATATTCTAAATAGAAAGTCTGAGTCTGCATATTAATTGGTGGGATTTAAGAACACCAGATATGAAGCCCACACACATCACTTCTGATTGGCTCAGAAAGAAAGCTTAATGGAGTATAACAAAACAATCACATAATGCTTTCTTTCTGGGCCATCTGAGGAACACCTGGATAGCATTTGAAATGTGAATGATTACAGAAAAATAACAGGCTGGCATTTGCAGAGTATCATCTTAATAGGTAACACATTAAGTAGAAGCTTTGGGTGCACAAAGAATTCAGGATTGGGCCTCATGACTCATTTTAACCTCACACAGGCCCTGATTCAGGAAAACAATTAGCATGTATTTAAGTCTGTCCCTATGCAGGACAGCACTTAACCACATGTTTAACTTAAGCATGTGCTTAAGTCCCATTGACTTCCGTGGGACTTAAGCATGCACTGTAAGTTAAGCAAGTGCTTAAGTGCTGTCTGGAAGAGAGATGCTTTCCTGAATTGAGGCCATACAAAGCACAGTTCAGTGAAGCCTATGGAATACACATATTTAATATATTCATAGCCCCCTTTTTTAAAATCACCATTCCATCCATCCTCCTGTTTAGCAAGGAATCTAAAGGATACCACACCACTTTACTACTACTACTTTCCATCTTTCACAAATATATTAAAGTCGTTATGACACCCTCAATGATTTTTTTTTTTACACTATCTTACAGGCATCACTTGGGAAAGCTGGAAATAAACAGAAGTTTGGTTCACACAGGAAAGTTACACACTGGAAGTGTTTACATTGTCTGCAATTGTGGTCATCTGTACCTAAGCAAAAGGGAACCTCTAATTTTCTAGTTTGTGACTGAATTTTTAGTCACAAACTTTTCTCTGCTGCACAGAGAAAAGATATTTTCTGTGAGCAATGAACTCTAATTATAATGTATGCAGGCTGCATCATTTAAATAAGCAAATAGTATTCTATTCTTGACATTTCCTCTTCTGGAAAAAAATTACCCTCTAGGAAAGCCTCCAACATTTTACAAAGAAATTACTTCCTATAATCAAAATTGCTTTGCTATTTAGTCAAGGAATTTGGGTCAAGTACACATTCTCATGGCTTCAAAAGACAACCATATGTATGTTTCAGTTTACACTTCTTTCTGATTTTTTGTTCCGATTCCTGTAACAGTAACATATATTCTATTAATATTTAATAGCTGACCAGATAGCAAACTTCCCAGAAATTGAAAATCACTAGATGTTCCTGGCTTGGAAAATTGTCATGAACATTTAGCAGCCCAGGCACATAATCTCTCCTTAAACCTCCCTTTGTTGTGATGATTCATCATCATCATGTTCCCATTATGCCTGTGGCGTTAAGAGCAGCGAAGAAGCTTCTCCACTCCTGTTTGTTTCTGGCAAGTCTTTCAATGGTTCCCCAGCTATGCCCCAGGTTTTTCAGCTCGGCTTCCACAGCTCTTCACCATGTTGTTTTCGGGCGGCCTTGTTTTTGCTTGCCTTCAGGTGTCCATCTTATTGGTACTCTGGTGATGGAATCAGTTTCCATCCGAAGCACATGACCAATCCATCTCCAACACCTGCTGGCAATGATGATGCTCAGATCCTCTTGGCTGCACTGTGTCAATAGATCTTGGTGTGAGATTGTTCTGGGCCAAAAGATACAGAGGATTTTTCTGAGGCAGGTTGTATGGAATGAAGACAGTTTGGACATGTCATACTTTCTCATTCTTCAGCATTTTGCACTATAAAGTAATGGTGAAAGTACTCAGCTCTGATATATCTTGAGTTTGGTTTTGGTGTTGTTTTTTGATGGTTACCAGACTGTATTTAAGCTCCTGAAGGTGTTCCCGGCTTTATTGATTCTGTTCCGGATGTCCTGGCTTGTTCCACCGTCCTGGCTGTTGGTGCTGCCCAAGAGTGTGAAAGTTTCTGCGTTGGTGAGAACATAATCCTCTATCTGTGCTGATGATGGTGAGGCAATATTAAAGGTCATGATGTCCGTCTTATCGCGGGTGATTTTCAGTTCGATTTGCTGGCTGAATGCGTTGAGTCAAGTTGGGGTTTTTTTGTATATGGTGTTGGGTATGTGATAGGAGAGCGAGATCATCTGCGAAGTACAGGTCTTCAAGGGATGAGAAGAGTGTCCATTTAATGCCTCTTGGCATGTCTTCTGTTGTATGCTGCATTACCCAGTTGATGGCAATGTTGAAGAGGATTGCAGAAATGACACACCCCTGACGTACTCCTGTTTTGACTTCAAAACTGAGCTCACTGTGATCAACACTGTATGTAAAGTTGAAATAAAAGCTTATGATGATGTTGATTATACGGAGAGGGATTCCATATGCCCACAGAATGCTCCATAGGCTGGTCCTGTGAATGCTGTCAAAAGCCTTCTCAAAGTCTATGGAGTTTATGTAGAGTTGCCATTGCCATTCTAAGCATTGTTCTATTATGTTTCATAGAGTGAAGATCTGGTCTGTGCATCCATGCCCTTTCCGAAAGCTGGCTTGCTCTTTTCTGAGAACGCTATAAACTGCCTCTGATATACGCTGGACTATGATCTTATACAATACTTTGCTTGGCACAGATAAAAGTGTGATACCACATCAGTTATTACAATCACTGAGAGTTCCTTTATTTGGTATCTTCACTATAACTCCATTGATCCACTCATCTGGCACTTTTTCCATTTCCCATACTGATGTAAATAGAGGGGCCAGGATATATGCTGCTAACTCAGGATTTACCTTGGACAATTCTGCATTCAAGTTATCCTTGCCAGGATCTTTCCCATTTTTTAATGATTTGATGGCTTGAATGATCTCTTCCTTAGTTGGTGGGGGGTCTGTGTTGATATCAAGATCTTCTTCTGCCTCCTTGATGTTTGCTTCCTCTTTAGGTGGCTCTCTGCTCATTTCTTTGAAATGCTCTGTCCAGCGCATTTCTTGTTCTTTTGCTGTTGTTAGTAGGTGGCCTTGTTTGTCCCTGGTGAGAGTGTTTGTTGGTGTCTGCCGTTTACTACTGATAAGCTGCGTCATTTTGTAGACAGTCCCTTGTTCTCCACGAGCAGCTGCATCCTCTGCTTGTATTGCCAGATTATCAATATAATGTCATTTGTCTGCTCTCACAAGGCATTTGACCTCCCGGTGTATCTTGTTATACTGCTTGTGGTATTTGTCCTTTAGCTTCTGGGATTTTGTGTCTAAAACTTTTTTCTTCGGGGCTCGTCTATGGCGTTCCATGTGCTGGGTGTAATCCACTCCTTCCTTCTCTTTTGCCTGTAGCCTAGACAGGCTTCACTGCTCTGTTTATAAATTGTTGTTACTTTGTCCCACTTCTTGTTGTTCTCCTCATCTGCATTTCCCTCCTCTTCATCAAGATCTGCAAGTGCTTGAAACCCGTTCTTTAACTGCAGAACAAAGGCTTTCTGTATTTAGGGGACTTTACCTCAATGTCATAACATCTATGTCCCTTGTTTGGTGGACCCACACTTCTCTGTTTTAGCTGGATGGAGGCTGTTACAAGGTGGTGATCGCTGCCAATATCTGCACCCCTTCTCACTTTCACATCTGTTAGTGAGCGTCGCCATTTGCCATTGATCATTATATGGTCAATCTGGTCCTTATCTCTGCCATTTGGAGAACACCATGTCAGCTTGTGAATTTCACAATGTTGAAATAGGGTTCTGCCAGTGAGTAGGACATTCATATTACAGAAATCAACAAGCCTCTCTCCATGTTCATTCATGGTACCACACCCATGTCTTCCCATTGCTCTATGGTTGCTTGTGTTGTCCTTACCGACCTTGGCATTCAGGTCTCCCATGACGATAGTTATGTCATGGCATGGTACTCTCTCTAACTCCGCCTGTAATATAAGGTAGAATTTGTCCTTTACTTCTTCATCACTATCATTTGTTGGAGCATAACATTGGATCAGGGTGATATTATTGTATTTCCATTTCAGTCTGGCTCTCATAAGTCTGCTGCTGATAGACTTCCATTCAAGCAGGGAATGCTCCACTCCCTTCTTCAAAAGGATGGCAACACCCTCATGGTGTTGTCCATCATCCCATCCAGAATACAGCAAAGTTTCTCCCGAGGCTGTTGTTAATCTTCCTGATCCCATCCATCTGCTCTCGCTGACACCCAGGATGTGTAAGGTGTAGTGTCTCATCTCTGAGCTAGCTTCCCTGTTTCGTACATTGTCTGAACGTTCCAAAAACCAAGTTTGGTTTTTGTCTTGGTGGTGAGTGTGATGGGTTGGATCACAGAAACCCCCTTGGGAGCTGCCACCCGATGTGCCAAGACTACCCCTGCTTCTGTTTTCCCTGCCAGCTTAGGGCTCCAGCACCCTGTCTTGCTGAGCCAGCCACTCCTATCTGGCTCCAGACACAGACTCAGGGTCTGAATCACTTGTCCCCAAGCTGCAAGTTTACCCAAAAACAGCTCACAGGAGTGTGCTTGTCTTTAGCACTCAGATGCCCAACTCCCAATGGGGTCTAAACCCAAATAAATCCGTTTTACCCTGTATAAAGCTTATGCAGGGCAAACTCATAAATTGTTCGCCCTCTATAACACTGATAGAGAGATATGCACAGCTGTTTGCTCCCCCAGGTATTAATACATACTCTGAGTAAATTACTAAATAAAAAGTGATTTTATTAAATACAGACAGTAGGATTTAAGTGGTTCAAAGTAGTAACAGACAGAACAAAGTAAGTCACAAGCAAAATAAAATAAAATGCGCAAATCTATGCCTGATCAAACTAAATACAGATAAGTTCCTCACCAGTTCCAGAATGCTCCCTTTTACAGGCTAATCCCCCTTCAGCCTGGGTCCAGCAATCACTCACACCCCCTGTAGTTACTGTCTTTTGTTTCAGCTTCCTTCAAGCATCCTGGGGGGGTGGAGAGGCTCCTTCTTTAGCCAGCTGAAGACCAAAATGGAGGGGTCTCCCCCAGGGTTAAATAGACTCTCTCTTGTGGGAGGAGACCCCCCCTCCTCCCTCCTATGCAAAGTCCAGCTCCAAGATGGAGTTCTGGAGTCACCTGGGCAAGTCACATGTCCCTGCATGACTCAGTCTTTACAGGCTGAAGCCATTGCCCACATGGAATCTTGCATGTCTCCAGGAAGACTTCTTATGTGGATTGGGGCATTCCAAGATGCATTGTTCCCTGATCAGGTACTTAACCTGGCGAATTCCTTCCTAAAGAAGCTGACCAAATGCCTCCCAAAGCTTACTTAGAAACCAAGCAAGCATACAGCCCATATTCTTAACCTCAAGTAGAAAATGATATATATATGTACAAATAGGATGAATAGATATAGTAGACCATAACCTTTACGGAGATATGTTACCTGGCACAGGCAGCACAAAACATATTCCAGTTATGTCATACATACATTTATAAGCACCCCCTCCCCATAAAGCCTTATGGGGTACACTGTCACAGTGAGCACTTCAGTCTTCATGCCAGTGGATTTCTTTCAGCTTTCACCATTGGCAGTCATACAGGTTATTGACTCCTGAGGGCCATCACACACAGAAATGATCAATTTCTCCATCGCTGTTTCCGTAATATATTTTGTTTTTTACGGGACAGGGTTGTTAGCCCTGTGCCTAACCCACAACCTGGAGGACCAAGGCATCTGTTTTGTTTGGCCCCTCCTCCACAGACCAATCCGGCATGATTGAACCTACCAGGAACAAAAAGCCCCCACTGACACAGACTTTGGGGATCGTTAGAACATGCAAGCTGTCCCAACACGACAAGGCATGGATACCAGAGGACGGGTGATGATGATGATGATGATGAACATGAAATAAATGCTCCTGTTTAAGGTAGCATCTATAATGTGTGGAGTGCTTTCCAGACACTCAAGAAGAGATGATCTCTGCTCCGAGGAGTTCAGTCTGATGCCAGCCAGACAGCTAGAGTGAGGCTAGAGGAAAGGGATATCATATTGGGCCATATTCTCTCTAGCAGTATGTGTAGTCAATTACATTAGTGCACGGTGAAGGCAAAGAGGATGTAAAATGCCACCAGTCAGGATCAATATTTTACTGCTCATCATCAAAAGCAGAACACGTGCACACACCTCCCAAGAAAACCAACCATTTTGCCTTGAACTAAAGGGCAAGTGAAATTTTTCAAGGGACTTTTGTATATAGAGGGTGTGCTTTCTGCTGAATTAATTTCAAAATAATAGAATGTGGGGCCATATTGTGCCCTCCTGATGAAAAACCTGAATAATCAGTCTCTAAAAACTGCAGGAGTAGGGCAGGGTGTGAAGAAAAATTGCCAAGGTTAGGACATGAAGTTTCCTCTTTCAGGCAAGTGTGGCTTGGAGGGCTGTGGACAGGGCAAAAAGGAAGCCCCAGAATCTGTTCCATCACTGGAGACTCTGGACACTCTGAATCATTCATCCTCCATAAGTAAGGCTACGATTTTGTGATGGTTATTTTTAGTAAAAGTCACGGACAGGTCACGGGCAATAAACAAAAATTCACGGAAGCTGTGACCTGTCCCTGACTTTTATTAAAAGTAACTGAGACAAAATGGGGAGTCGGGGGATCCAGCACCCAAGGCTGCTGCAGCTTCATGGTTTCCCCCGCTACGATTGTGGCTGGGAGCTGCGGGGTTCCCCCTCCACCCACAGAGAAAATGGGACACCCCCAGCCACTCGCCTGAGTCCCCCACCTCCTCCAGGCTGTCGCCCATTGCTGGAACCCTGCAGGGGGCCCCCTCAGGAGGTTGTTGCCGGTCGCTGGAACCCTGCCGCGGCCCCCACTGGCTGCCAGCTCCAGTCCTGTGGCCCCTGAGGCTGAAGCAGAAAATGTCACAGAGGTCTCTGGAAGTCACGGATTCTATGACTTCCGTGACCTCCGTGACATAAAGGTAGCTTTATTCATAATCACCTCTGGGGCCTCCTTCTCCATCCCAGAGATCTGTACTGTTATTGCCATCTTGTCCCTACCTCTGTACAGCACAAAATGCAGAGGGAGCAATGAAGGAGTTAATTTGGCTTGCAGCAGCTTTCACTTAGTCAGATATATCTGTGTGGTTTGGAGTGGGCCATACCACAGAATATGGCTACTCCGTAGCTCCACCCCTCCCTGCCTGAGCACACCCCTTCCTCACCAGCAAGACCCCCACCACAGGCAGATTGGAACACTTCCTTCCTCTTCTGATCTCCATCCAGGTCCCCTGGACTGATGTGATTGAAGAGCACTGGGCTACTACTGTTATATGTGTGAAGAAAGGAGGTGGTAGTTTACCCATTTGTTAGCCAACAATGCATTGCAGCAAGACTGAGTTAGCAGTAACAAGCAGAACCAGGCAATGTCTTTCTAGCAGCCCATAAAATGCTATCCTAGTTCCCCAATGGGTGCATGTATCTGTGATGTATATAAAATAACGCATCTGGCTTTGCTGGGGGTGGGAGGGAGCAGTGGGTAGATAAACCATGTTAACACTCAGCCCGCTGGACAAATGACATGCATCCGCCCAGCCCAGCCCAGCCCTAGTTTATAGTAGATAAATACCTATTTGAATTATGGAAACTAAGTGCTATTTACAATTTCATCATTGGAATCCCAGTTTAGATACCTCCAAACACAGGTGTAGTTGTTTCTATGCAAATAGAATGAATGAATTTGGCTACTTATCTTCCTGTATACTCATGTGGAGTATCAGGCTGTTCATCTAGGGCCTGATCCAAAGCCTAAGTGGCAGTGTAAGATGAATTTCAGAAGGTTCTGAGCTGTGGTTCATTTTGTATATGGATTCAGAAGTTTGAATGCTTCTCTAAATTTTATCCAAATCTCTTCTTCTGATTTCTAGAAATCAGTCTAGAACCTTTTAGAAAAGAGTGTGGTTTGAGAATTTGGTCCATTTGGTCATTTTCCTTGAACTGATTCATTGATCCCTACAAAATAATAAGATACTTTCTTTCTCTCTTTCCACCGCTTGCTACACTAATTTTGTTTTCAGGTATCAAACAATTGATTCAAATTATCCTGGGTTCATTGTAAAAATTCTAGTCTGATCTTCTCCTACATGCTGAAAGACCCTGGCCTTGCAGAATCAACTAAGGAATAACACTTAGGAGCTATTTGGATAGTTAATTAAGTAAACTGCTGCTACCCACTGAGCAGGCAACAAAGGAAATAGGATGACTAAGTGCATTAGAAAGGGATAGAAAATAATTCAGAAATTATTATAATCAGAGAATATCAGGGTTGGAAGGGACCTCAGGAGGTCATCTAGTCCAACTCCCTGCCCAAAGCAGGACCAAACCCCAGATAGATTTTTACCCCAGTTCCCTAAAAAGCCCCCTCAAGGATTGAACTCATAACCCTGGGTTTAGCAAGCCAATGCTCAAACCTCTGAACTATCCCTCCCTATGATGATATATGGAACAATAGTACTCCCTCATCTGGAGAACTTCAGCTAATATTGGTAATTTCACCTTAAAGATACAATAAAGATTGAAATAGCAAACAAAAAAAATAGCAAAGAAGATATAGGAACTGTGTGGCAATATCACATGGGATAAGATTTTGGAAAGACTAGAGGATTAATCCTTTAGTACTAATTATTCAGCAAAACACATGCTGATGGGATTTTTGCCTCAAAAGATTGCCGGATATGGGCATAGGATTATTCAGCTAGAAAGAAGAGTACAGTACATAGCTGACATATGGAATTCACTGCTGCAGAAAGTCAAGTCAAATTCTGTAGCTAGATTCTAAAAAGGACTGCGTAATTTAACAACCACTTATACAAAAGGCCCAAATCCTAAAGTCCTTATTCTATTTTCACTTGGGTTTAGTTAGGAAAACTCCCATTGAAATTAATTGGGAGTTTTCCTGAGTGAGGACTACATTAAAACTGATTAGTACTACAAGACTTGGTCAAACATTTTTAGCAATGATAGCTAAGATTAATGAATAATCCTATCTCATGTGTCAAGTTATAAAATGACCTCCTGTGGATATCGGGAAGGAATTGCCTTTCCTAACCTAACATACTATATATAACATACTATATTGCATCAGAAGGATAGCCGTGTTAGTCTGGATCTGTAAAAAGCAACAGAGGGTACTGTGGCACCTTTAAGACTGAAATCCCATTCGTCTGACGAAGTGGGCATTCACCCACGAAAGCTTATGCTCCAATACATCTGTTAGGCTTAAAGGTGCCACAGGACCCTCTGTTGCTTTATACTATATTGTATAATTAATAGGTACTTTGTAGGCATGGTCAACCTCTTGATTCTTCAGGTACTGGCCACTGATGAAAACATGATGGTGGAGCATTGTCTGATCCAGCATGCTATATTCTAAATTCTAAGGGTTATATGAAAGGAAAATGGAGAATTTTCACTCTGTGTACGTACAAATAGACAGGTCTGTTCAAGGTAGCAAGAGCTGCATGTAAGAAACTGATTCCAAATGTACTTGAAACATGTTGAACTTTTCTAATTTTGCTGCAGGGTTGATTGTTTTTTGTTTGTTTGTTTGTTTGTTTTTGTTTTTTTGCTTTATTTTGTTTTGGGGGTTTTTTGTGCTAGGCAGCTGTGATCAACAGAGTGGTAAAACTGGAAGAGAAAGAAAGATGGTATGGCCTTCAATACTGAGCATAAAAGTGGCATTCCTGAGTATGGCATTGCAACCTATGCCCCCCAGTTTGAGCAAAGTCAAAGCACACTGTTAAAAAACTAATTTCCAGAGGTAAAGGTCTAATTCATTAAGTGTATTCATAGGTCCCTTTCATTTACTATAGCTGTGTGTTCATTTATTTATTTAAACTTCTGTTTTTAACATTAAAATACATTACTGATTTATCCTTCCAGGGTAATTTAAACTAAGAAATTTAAAGAACAAAGTAACCATTACATTTTACAAATGTCACAGAAACATTGGGCACAAACAAAACAGGCCTCATGAAAAGGCACATTCAGTTTTTCTTTAGAAAAGGTATAGTACCAAATTCATCACTGGCATAACCCACTGAAATCAGTGGAGTTACATCAAGGACAAGTTTGGCCCCTTGTGTAAGTTACAATGCTCTTCATCTCTTAAATTGTGTTTCTGCTGTTGCTAATAACTACTTTGACTTAAATATCATTTTTCTGCAGTTCCAGGAATTTCTCTAATTTCCTGGACCTGATATAAAATAAGCTGCATTCATAAACACTGGGTACGTGTTGTGGACATTAGTGTCCTGAAAGAAAAAAAAAAGAAATTAGCTGCTACTTTATCTATGAACTTGCCAGGCTGCAACGGGAAGTAGTTAATTCCTCATGGCTAGACACAAACATTCCATCTTTAGTGACATGTGTAAAGGTTGCTGTTTAGAACAGACTCTTTTCAGGACCCATTCCTTCTGGGCACTTACATTTCTAAACCCCTCAAGAGGTCTGCACTTGTGAAAAACAGAGAGAGTGGAGACTCTGGTGTTCTGCCTAAGACAACGCCAGCACTCTTGTGAACAAACGCTGGATCAATCCAGAGTTGGAAGTGAACACGAAAAAAGTGTCAGTCGCTCTTTTGTAAGTCTTTTTGTGGTGCATCTGATTGACCCACATTATGGTGTACAATAGCATGAAAGAGTGTTAGTAATCAGTGCTAATGAATACATGTACCTACCTGATTCATATACTGGACATTACCCCGCACGAATGCTTTTCTTTCGCATTCATTAAAATTCTCATCATGACACAAAATGCTGAACATTTACTCTAACAAAAACAAAAGCAAACAAAAAATGAGACACATTTATTGCAAATTTCAGTCCAAAAAGATATAAATAAGGAAGTCGCATAGCACAGGCATGTTGTCCCATTCCTCATCCACTTTAGATCATTAATTAATGTTTTTAGAAAAGATATTTAAACTGAGACCTCTGTGAGAGCTTGTGGCATAATCCTCCCCCTTTCTTCCCTCTCAACCCCCCACCTCCCCGTAAAAGAGAAGACTACTTGTTACTCTATTCTCACCCTATTTAGAGGAGGGGGAAAGACTTTAGTGAAATTCAACACTCACAGTTTGGACTTGTCCAAAATATATTGTGAATCTCATTCTCCTATAACATTCTTTGAGGACTAAAATGGACATTAAGCTTGCTGAATTTTGTAAAAAATATTATTGAAATGATTTAATACCTGGCTTTTCCATAGCACTTTTCATCAGTGGATCTCAAAGTGCTTCACAATCTTTCAAGTATTTATTCTTACAACACCCCGATGAGGTAGAAAAGTGCTATTGTCCCCATTTTACAGATGGTGAACTAAGACACATAGAGGCTAAGGCTATGCCTACACCGCAGTGTAAGCCCAGGGTTTGAGCTCAGGCTGAAACCTAACCCCCTTCCATCTACACACAAATTGCGCTAACCCAGGGTCCCAGGATGCCATGGGGGTGGCGGATGAGAGCATGGGATCCAGGGTTCAAGCCCTATTGCTTTGCAGTGTAGATATAGCTCCACTGGATTCACGCTCTGGGAGTCTGCCAAAATTATCCCACAATTCCACAGACTGACTTTCTTTGTCCTCTGGACAGTCAAGTTTGGTAGACAGTCAAGTTTTCCCACAGTGCACCACAAACAAAGGGCTAGAGCAGCCACATTTTGGGAAAGTGCTAGGAAGTCTGGGATATGTAAAGGCTGGAGAGTCAGGTTGAGATCCAGGCTTCAGCAATTCCTAACCTGGGGTTGTAAAAGAGTGTAGACACTCAAGCCCTAGGTTAACAAACCCAAGGTCTATTAATTTGAATTCTACTAATGCTAGGCTTACATTGCAGTGTAGACACACCCAATGGGACTCGCTCAAGATTGCACAGGAAGCTTGTGGCAGAGGTGGGAATTAAACCTAAGTCTTTAGTTAATGACATAACTACTGCACCATCCTTCGCCTTATTTAGAAAATGATAATGACATCATTTAGATAATAACTTTATAGCTCACACACACAGAGAAATTTGACACAAAGTTTAAATTTCTTTATGTATATGAGCTCTGTAATGTTAAGCTTCAAACAGTTCTCTCAGATGTTATGCTTGCCTGGATATAAATGTAAAAACCAGTTAAAGGAAATGTCAGTAACAGCAAATGGAATGTTTTGTTTATGGATGAAATCTATCTCTTGTCTGTCAGTGGTATTTCTAATGCATAGGTCACCATGGTATTTAGGTGCCATGATTGTTTGGATCTGATGTATAACAATTAATATCAATTTTACTATAGTATTTTAAATGTAAAAATATATGTAGCAGCTAAAACCTACTTTTCATTTTGTGAAAAATGAATAGTTAAGGTCACTGCAGAATATTAGAGAAGAAAAGTACACAGTGGTTCCAACAAATATCTCCTTTTAGGCCTGTTTCCTAAATGTACAGGTTTGGGGGTAGTTAATGTAAACCTTTATGCGTGTAGGGGATCATTTACATAACTATTATTGCAGATGACTATTGTAGTAGTATTAGAATTTGACAACCAGATGGTATGTTCTGGACAGGACAAGAGGGTCAAGTTTCAGGAGGTACCTAGAGTGGTGTAACACCAGGGATTCAGGAATTCAAACTAGGATCAGACAGTTACCAGATAAACACAGGCCTCTCGGCATGTAACACTAGCATCTCAGCATGCTCAATAATGATCTTTTTTGTGAAATTCTGTCTACTTGCTGCATCATTTATTGCAGTGATTTTTCTCTAAGAAGTTCCAGAGTGCAGCAAGTAGAAGCATGAACTGTGGCACATGGCCTGGTGCCCCCGGGAACCATTAGAGTTTGCAGAAAGGAATCTAGCCCAAGCATGGACTTGATGGAAGCAGGAGTCTGAGCTGTACAAGGATCTTGTAAAACAGAGGGGAAGCAGGAAAGTAAAGTTTTTATCTCATGGAGGAGCAGTGCAGAGAAGTATGCTAATCTGATGCTTCCCACTGTCTCAGCATTAGCGGGTATGTGGGGAACTCTAGGCCTAAGCCTAAGGAAACTGTGGCGTGATGCAAGTTTTTCACAAAGAAACAATCTGATGTGGACAGGACAGACCCCTTTATGCCAGGATTATGGACTTTGGTGGCCAGATGTAATTTTGGAGATCTGCGGTGTTGCCAATTCTCACAATTTTATTGCAAGTCTGATGATATTTGATGGTTTTCTTAAAGCCCTGGCTCCCGTATGTAATTATGTGAAAATCTCAGCTTTCATTTAAAACAAACAAACATTTAGCCCTCATGGTTGTGGAGAAAAGCTTGAAAATGTATCATAACTCTACCCAAGTCCACGCACATACTGGGTTCAGTCACTTAGGTCAGGAGAGCAGTGAGGCACTATTCTAACTTCAATGTATGCAACAATCTCTGTAGGCAACTCCTTTGTCAGATTTCAGCAAGACAGGCCCGGTGCCGCTTGATTTCCCAGAGTGAACTGGATCCAGAGAGACCATTATACATGTCAGCTGCTCTCTGGTAATGTACAATAAGAGCACAATGCAGTCAGTAGGAAAATTGAATCTCATATTAACAAACCCAGAAAGACAAACAAACAAACCAAAATACCAAAGAAAATCACTGGTAGTGGATGGAAACTGCCAGCAACCCATTTAGGGGAATACAGTTATTGAAGCAATGGATCTGATCAGGGTACAGAACCAGAATTTCATAAGCACTGTACAGGAAGGCAAAGAATTAGTCCCAGGGAATATAGAGACAATCTTAAAAAAGCCTAGAGATGTTTTCAAGGGTGTCTGCTGTCTGGAAGGTGAGCTCTGGCCAGAAGCAGATCTACTAGTTGAGCTGATGTACTTAACACAAAGGAAAATCCCAGCAGTGCTGGATGATCCAGTCAAAAGGGAATTTGAGAGTCAGCAAAGAAGGGGAATCTTTGTAGTGAAAGATTCCAACACTGCCTGGATATGCAACATGGTGGGTCTAAAGAAACCATAGAGTAAAGTATGGATCTGAATAGATCAAAAGTCATTGAATCCGTTGCTAAAAAGATGCCACTACCTACTACCCAAAATCAATCAATTACAAAAGGTCAAGCAGATGATTCTAGGGGGCTAGTCAGCTGACAAAAGTCAGGTACCTGAAGGAGCAGGAATATACTACAAATATATAAGGAAGAGCTGAATATATATAATAGACTCAGAAATTAAGGTCGGATACTTGTAATTCCTGCCTCTCTATGCAAGAGAGTTATAGAAAAATGAGTTGAATTCACTAGAAAAGTATATGCCTCAGACCTGGTTTTGATGATTGTCTGCAACAACCTTGAAAATGTGTTTACAGGCCAGGAATGAGTGCACAACTGCGTTCCTTTATGGAAAGGTATGAGATCCACCAGACTTACGATAACCAACAGCAGAAGGAGTTTCTAACACCACACAAGGTTCCTTCTGGCCAGGGAAAATGATTGGAGTAGATATATTTACCTCCAAGGAAAAAACAGTATCTCGCAACAGTAGATATTCCAGCTTCTGAGAAGTAGATACAATGAATGATATGAGAGCCAGTAAGTGATTCACAAATTAAGGGTGCACTTTGCAAAATTTGGCATTTTGAACACTGTACTCCAGTGGTGGGCAGCCTGCGGCCCACAGGCTGCACGCAGCCCATCAGGGTAATCCGCTAGCAGGCAGCGAGACAGTTTGTGTACATTGACTGTCTGCAGGCACGGCTGCCCGCAGCTCCCAGTGGCCAGCCCTGCAGAGATGGAAGAGACTCAAGAGAGAGACAGGTTGCCAGATTTGGAAACAGGTGGAAGAGGGTCAGAAGTAGTGCGGTTAAGGTTCAGTAACCTGTTGAAGAAACCACATTATCTTAGGGACTATGTATCTGTTTGAAAGATGTGACTCCAACTAGGCTAACTGCTAGTAACCTCTGGCCTACAGGTGTTTTGTGGAACTGGAAGTTAGTTAATCATTTGTTGTTCATTTGTTTACATCACACAGAGTCCTCCGGTTTGACAGTGTTTGCAAGATCTCAGAACAAAGAGACACACACACTCTGTGGTGGGACCTTATCTATAGTTATGGGTTACTTTAACCAATTACCCACCCCAGAGTGAGGGTTTACACCTAAATTAATCTGTGAGAGTTCAGCCCCACAACTGACTACAGTAGAGAGGTTATCGATAGAAGGCAGACTCCATGGTGCACACCAGGGACAACACAGTGCTCTTTTTATAACAATTATTTTTATTAGCCAACCAAACAACAATACACACACTGTATTGGAGAAAGGTGTATTGTATCTGGTGAAGGAGAGAGAAACAAATATGGGAGACTTAGTATTTGCATTACTCACCCCATGACAGGGAAAACCCCAAAGTGTTAGCCATTATCCTCACCATCACCACCACCAGTGGTCGTCATCCTGACATCTCCCCTCTGGGCATGCAGGCTGGGATACAGCTTTTATAATGTGTTACGCTAATGCCCGCTGGGGTTCAGACATATTTACGAATGGTTTAACTCCTTTTCCTTGTTTGAACTCCACACTGCTTTTGGGGGCCCCATTTTCCATAGGCCAACTTGTTAGCTCCCCTTATACTCATTAACATTTATGTTACATTATCACCATAGTAACAAGCAGTTGCCTTAAAGAAGCCTCTAACATTTCACCCCGGCTACCAATGGTTATCTTGTGGTGTCTACTGATCTCTCAGAGATATTAGTATCCAAACTCAGCAGTTATTTTCAAAACATCAGCATATCACAAACATAGACACAAGCTCAGTAAGTTTATTATTAACTTACTTACCTTCATAATATAGCTAACTTATCCTAAGGCCTAATTTGGCTAAGCTAGATATTTTAGAAGCCTGAGGTCTGTAGGCCATGTATTACAACATTAATTAATACTTATATTTCACCTCTATTTCCTAAATATACCTGCTATCTTTTATCCTTGGCTACGGTAGGAGATGCATGAGGCAGTTCACATATCAGAGCTATTATTTCAGGTTGTCTGAAGACTTAGATGTCACTGCATCAGTTGCAGTTGGATGTTGGTATCAAGTTTTTTTTCTCAATGATGAGGGCTAGAACCTTACTTTTGTTTTTTTAAAGGATAACTGAGATTCTCACAGTCATATGACTTCAGGAGATGGAGACCTAGGTGTGAACCTATAGCAGCTTTACCTTAATCTGGCCCTCATCCATTTCAAACACTTTGGGGAAAAACAACTTCAAATATTTTTTTGCAAAAATTATTTTTCATTTTTCAACCCCTTCTACCCTGGAGTAGAGCAGGGAGTGAACTGTTACTTTGAGACTTTACCCCTTGCTCCATGTGGACAGCAAGCCACAGTAGCCCTTCTCCTGTTCCTACATGTCCCCTCCCTGCCCATCTCTCCCCCCCCATGTGGGGTCTGGCATTGTGAGTAGCTCACACGTGGGCTCCTTACACCTTCTTACTCCTCAATGCATACATGCAGCTGGGTTCACAATTGCATCTATACACTTTTCAAGTTGGTGTCATGATATGAATGCCTACAGCTCACAATACTCCTTTCACATTAAGTATTTTACTTGTTCTATAGAGGGCTAAAGGAAAGTACAGAGCAGCTACATGACTTGGCCGAGGTCATACAGTAAATCAGGAACAGTCAAGAATAGAACCCAGGAGTCCTGATTCTCAGTACCCTATTCTAACCTTCCCCCCAGAATGATGCTTTTAAAGTTCTATTAATAATTTAGGAGAGAGGGGCACTTTTCAGAAGAAATTGGGTGGGATTTTCAAAAGCACCTAAGTCCATTAGGAGCTTTTGGAAACCCCATCCACTGCCAGATAAGCACCTTAGCAAAAGATTAATATTTTCTTGTTATACAGTTCCTTTTCTAGAGATAAAAAAGACTTGGTTCTGACTGCCCAGTCAAGCAGAAATGCATTACTGATGTCTGCTCAAATCTCCTTTTTGGTCTGATAAACATTATATACAATTGGGTTTTATTTGCCATTCAAAAAACTATATTGTGTGTGGGAGGAACAGCAAAAATATACTTCAGCTGATGCTTACTAATTACCCATGTTAAAAGCTTGGCTTTTAAAATGTTACTTAAAAAAACATTGGCTTTGTTGAGGGGAAATTCTACCACATTTTGTGTGATGATGGGGAAGCCCAGATTTAAGCATGCTTAGTTTTGGACCCCACCCAAATGATCTGTTTCTCATCCTTATTTACTTCTTAACATGATATGACTCAACTCATTAAACATTTCAGATTTAAATTAGGGCCAAGAGAAAATATTTCCCCCTGCCAAGACATCCTGGGATGGAATTCCATTATCCATCATGCTCCTAAACAGGGATTCCCTCCTACTCAATTCTGAGTAATAATTTGGAAGTAAGATCTTGGTATTCCCTCAGAATGACTGGGCTAAGCTCGCAGCTCAGCATGAATCACTTGTATACGTAGGCACATTGATAGAGGGTAAACTGTCCAATTTGTAGTTAGAGTGTATGTTTTCCATTCATTTCATTTGCTTCATCAGCCTCGATTCAGCCTCTCTGCAAACCACACCCTCGTTTATAATGATTACAGGAAGAAAAGGTTGAGCAAGCATGACCACTCTTTTCCCCCAAGGCAAACTGCCTAATATGTACTTTTAGAAGTTACTCCCAGGGAGAAAATAAGAGCTCTTGTCATTTGCAGTAACATGGCGAGAGACCCTCTGCACCTACTGTGTGGTGGGACTCACAAAGCTACAGAGTGTATGTAAAAGGTGGAGAGTCACAGCTGGATCCCCTCCTCGTGGCTGAATGTGGCACAGCGGCTCTCTTCCCATCTGGTGCCCTCAGCTGAGAGCTACTCTGGTCTTCCGGTGGTCTGCCTCTTCCCATGACTTGGCCCTCTGGTCAGGTCACAGTTTAAGTCTACCTCTTCTGGGGTAACAGAAAGTCCACCAAGTCAAAGTCCAAGACCTTATATCAAGTCTTTGGCTCCAACTCTGGGTGCTGTGATCCTCACATCCTTCTCCCAGGGCTTTCAGTCATTTCTATCCCTTTCTACAGGGCTTCACACCACTGCCTCTAGTGATTGGGAAGGAACCCAGTCCCTTCCAGCCTTTCAAGCCCAGGGACTCTATAACCATTGGCATAATTCTAGATCAAGAAAAAAATCAAAAAGTTTGTCAAGGAAATCACTGGGACCCTAATTCACTAATAGGAACAAGGATGGATCTGTGCTTTTTTTGTTTGTTTGTTTGTTTGTTTTGTTTTGTTTGTGCACTGAGATTCAGGATATCTAGGTTCAATTCCCATCTCTGTCACAAAATTCCTGTGTGAGCCTGGAGAAGTCATTGAATCTCTCTGCACCTCAGTCCCTCGTCTGTAAAATGGAGATAATAATGCTCCCTTTGTTTCTCTTGTCTCTTTAGATGGTAAGATCTTCACAGTAAGAACTGATTTAACTAGGGGTATGTACACCACTGGGGCCTGTTGGAGCTACTGTAATACAAATTACCAATCATAAAGAGTGCACAAATTAGCTTTTTCCATGAAATGCTTGCAAAACAGCCATAGGAATTTCCCCCTTTGAGGTCTGATTGTGCAAGGTAATGAACAACTCCTCGAGTTGGGGCTCACTCGTGACTCTCATTTACTTCAATGAGAGTTGAGGGCACTCAGCACTTGCAGGAGTTGCTCAACACCTCACAGGTATGAGCCTTTAAAGATCTGTTTTACCTAAGATGGCCTCTAGCAGCTTTCCAGGCTAAAAGTTTAACTGCTAGAAATCCTATTAACAATTTTTCTCAGAGTGGAAGTTCTAATGCCAACATAAACCAATTGAACGTTACCAACCTTGGTAATTACCATGATTTCATCAGCACTCCCTCATGTCTAATTCATACAGTAGCTTTAAATACCTCCATGTTGCATATTATATCTATATCATATATACAGTAACAGGTGTCACAGGATTTTGTTTCCTATATGCGGCAGTTACTTGAAGCTGGGGACTGTTGCACACTAACAAAATGTAAGGCTTTACTAACTCTAACCTGGAAACTTCACTTGACTGCAGTCCCTCATATGCATGGGACTCTATCCAGTGTAAGCAGGGAAACATTTTTCTGCTTTATCTGAGTTTGCTCAAGGAACTGAAATCATCCAGTACTGAGTCACATGCCATTTGCAGAGCCCCTGACTAGTGCATAGCAAATTCTAAGAAATCCTTTATTCAGAACGTCCTCCGGTTTTGCAAGCCCGTGGAATTCAGGTGACCACAGGAAGCAGTTGAGAGGTTTTCCAGCCTGACCATATCAGCCGTCTCACCACAAGAACTTCCTATTTTGGCTGAGTCCCTTCAATCAATTTGAGGCTGCTCTTTATGATCAATAGGAGTGAGTTTAAGGGTAGTTTGTTTGCTTTCTGTTTGTGAAGTAGTTCTTGTTCACAGGTTTCTCTTTCTTACGTGAGAACGGCTACTGTTTGCTTTAATACTTTAAGCCCTTGCTAATTATCCAAATAGGGGTGGAGGGGGAAGCATAATACACCTCTCATTAATTTTAATGCAAAGTTGACAGTAAAATTAATTATATGAAATATAGCAGGCAAAGACTAATAAGAGAACAGAACAATTAATTATTATATGAGTAAATGTGCATTTATATTGAAAAGGACTGCAAATAAATAGTAATGTAAACCTTAGCAGTGATATGGGAAAGTGGTATCTGTCTTAAGGCTTAGAGTTACAGACAAAGATCTTGAAAGGAAAAGTTTTATTGTAGAAACAAAAAACCCCAAACAAACCAAAAATAAGCACAACACAAAACTATTAGTATATAATGAAAATAAACCTGTGAAAGTGACCTCACTAACTGAAAGAGATTTGCATGCATAGAGTTATAGAAGTGTAGGTAAATTAATGACTTCAGTTACTGGAAAATAATATTTGCATTGGATAGCTTAACACTGGAATAGGGTAAAAAGAGGGCATCTTATCTGTATCAGATCTCGACATCCTAACTAGAGCATTGCTATGGATTTTTTCTGTTGGACGCTCTTCTTTTTAAAGCAGAACAATTGTGAATTGTCTCATGTTGCCTATGATCTCTTAATCTCAAATTCAGCACAGATACATAACACTGCTTAATGGAGGAAGAGAGATTTGTTTGATTAAAATAAATGTTTGATCCTTCATGGAACGTGAATATATATATATAGAGAGAGAGAACAGTGAATAGCTTGTGGAATAGATATCTGCATGGGTCCTATATAATTACACTAATTTGCAAGATCTTTGGGGTAAAAACCTTGTATTTTCATCTGTTCTATAGAGTGCCTATCACTGTAAACAAAAAAGAGTCATAATGAAAATACATAGGGAATACACCACATTCTGTATCAAATTAGACTGTTAAGCCATCGTGACTGGTATCCTGCCTCAAGCATTAGCCAACAACGGATCCTTCCGAGGGCTTATATGCAATGCTGCAAATGAAGGGATATATCCTTTACTGGCCCGTGTAGTGACTGGATTACAAAGCCTGGAGTGAAACTCCTGACAGTCTGAGATAAAGCATCCTTGGTTGCTCAGATGAAGACTGAGCTATTGGAAGAGGTTAGACTGAACCAAAGCCTGACTGGTTTTGTATCACACTGCAAGATCCATCTATTTGCTCAAATTTTTCCTGCTATAGCCAAAGTCTAAGATTAACTAAATATTAATATGATCCTCCCTGCACCCTAAAAACGGAACTTCCTAAAACCTAGGAAGGGCAAAGAGTAAAACCACTATGGGCATCTTCCATGCAGTTCTAATGTCCTGTTTTCTACACTTACTATCAGTACTGCTGTGGCAGATGCTAAAGCAATGCCAATAATAGTTTATTAATTTTCTCAAAACTCACAAATATTAATCCAGAAGTTCACATTTTAACTTAAAAACAGTAACAACAAATATTAGAAATTACAGAAATGTACCATTAAGGTCAGCCGGATGATCTTAACCCTGCCCTGACTCTTACTGATCTTTCACCTTCTGCATACATTCAATGTTGCATTTAAGATTGAGATGTTTTGATGAATGAGCGTTTGATAAGGACGTGAAGGAGTTTCAGCCTAAGGTACTTTATTTGTATATTTTTCCTGTGGCGTCAAGGAACCCTGAAGTACAATGCCATTGGTTTTGTGCATATGCCCCCGATTCTCAGTTACACTATGGTCCCATTACACCACTTTGATGGTGTAAACGAGCCTTAAAGGGTGTTGAGTTGCCTTCATACCTTTGTGCAAAGAGTTTCCCTGGCCAGCACACAGCTGTCATAAGAGCTCTGCACCAGCCCCCTGCAGAGATATCATGTTGAGGAAGGGCCAGTGGAGGGAGTGGACTCAGGGAATGGGCACTGTGCTCTGGTTATTCTCTGCTTCCCAGGGCATTCATTGCCAGACTCCCTCCAGATGTCCCATGTAGCTTTTGCCTTCCTACTCCACTCCAGACCGGCCCTAGAATGTGGTTCCCTCTCTCTCTGATGCTAGACACACTCATAGACCTAATGTGTTTCTGTGCCTGCCATTCTCCACATTGCAGCTGTATGATTCAGAGCCATACAGACTTTTTAAAGTCTGTATTGGAGCAACACAGAGTTAGGAAATGAATGAGGATTCAAATACCCATGGTAACTGTTTGTAATGACTAAATAAACTCTCCACAAATGACCCAATACTAGTCAAGGGCACCCATACTCACAACACCCACAGAATAAAAATAATTTGAAGTGTCTACTCTAAGCTAAGCCATTTTGAGCTATGACAAGCCAAAACAGAGAGAAGAAATAGAAAAATGCTCACATGAGAACACCTCAATTTTTGAACCCTCACATCTCAAAAATGCCTTTTCTGTTTTGCCTCCAACTGCCCAGAAAAGTTCTACTCTGGCATAGGTTCACACCTGTGAAATTTCAGATGGATTTGGTTAGTGTTGGCAAAGTTCCTGCAGGTCATAATCAGCCTTATACAGGAAGGCAGGTATCAAATTAAAACTGTGGAGAGTCTGCACTGTTTGTCATACATAACTATGGAGACAAACTATCTTCCAAAATGCAGCTTTTGGTTCTGGAGGCAAGTTTGTCATCAAGAAAATAACTGATGAGAAATGCAGCGTTTCTGTCTGAGTCACTGGCATTTGGTGTATTTCCTCAGTGCAGTTGTTCATTATAAAAAAAAACACCGTGTTAGAGTCACAGCTAAAGATGGGAAAAAATAGCCACAGATAACCCCCCCCCCCAGACTTTCTACAGCACTTGGGGAGGGGGTGGAGAAATCTGAGGAGGCCCCTCTACTACAACATTCATTGTTTATTTCCTAACCTTTAACACATGGAAAGATTTGGAAACATAACAAGGAACATTGCACTGGTATTGAGTTTTTATTTAAAAAAATCAGTTAGACTTGACCTTTTAAATATATTGACAAAAAATTATTGAGCCACAGGAATGGGCCTTGGATCGGTGTTTTGTCCATAGCAGAGTAACAAAGTTTAGTCTGCAAATATTTACATGAATCTGCTGAGTAAAACATATAAAAATTCACAATTACCTTACACACCTTCATATTGTGGCTTATGTTATGACTGTCTGAAATAAGGTCTTTATATCCTAGTGCTTTAACATTCCCTCCCACTTTTTTTTTTTTTTTTAAAAAAAAAAACCACCACTTTTTAATTCAAAATTCTTTTCTTTCTCAGCTATGCATAGCTATAAGGAAGAAGGGTTTTCCTTAAAGTTTAATCACACCATTATTTTCTGACTTACACTTCTGGACTTCCGTATGCTGCCAATTGAGTTTCTGGCTAACCTCAGACATATAGAATCCTCTTTCCCTCTGGACAGACCAAAAACCTTTTCCATGGTGTTTCTAGTATTATGGCTGCATTCCTTTATTTGAATGTCAAGGCTAAGTGGACCAGAGCCAAGAAACAAAATTATACCAATGTCTTTACACTCCCAGCTGATCAACCAAACCAATGAATAAAATACAATTAAAACTAATTTTCCTCCCTTCTGTGGAACTGTAAGGGATGTAGAGTGCAGCTGTTGTGATTTGGTTTACAGACTATGGTTTCAACCTCAGTATATTCTTACTGGTACATTTTCAAGGCAGAATATTAGACTTGCTTCTCCCATAGTTAAAGCTTCAGTTAATAATTATTGTTCTTTCTGGAATGCCATGAATGTACATTTTACTTTCAAAATAAACAAAAGTGACGTGGACAGATTCTGTTCTCTGTCACATTGGTGCAAATGTGGAGGAACTCCACTGATTTTAATGAGATGACTCCAAATTTATACTGGAGTAAGAATGAGAGCAGAATGTGGCCTAAGATCCATGCCCATAACATGTGGCACACTGACAGTTTACCCTTGAAATAATATATCTTAGCACAAGAAGAGAGCTAATTCTTTGGACATCGTGTTTCAGTTGTATTGTGCAAATTTAATCTATTACTACTTTTCTGGTTCAAGTGCAAGTATGCACCTGCTAAAACTAGTAACAGGCCAAATTCTGCTTTCAAGTACATTGACTTCACTGCAGATGTGCTACCAGAAATGAGAGGAGAATTTGTCCCAAGGTTTTCAAATCAGTGGTGCGTGATGTTATTTTCCCTTGAACTGAAGCGAGAAGCAATAGAGGATGTAATATACTTTTGCCCTCAAATGTTCCCTCGTAGTGGTGCATTCAAGCTTTTAGATGCAGTATTTTCTTACAAGCTGTTAATTACAACACCCAAGCTCTTAATCATTCCAAGCATTTTGGCTTAAATCCAGTAATAGATATAAGCAGCCAAGTCAAAAACATCTTTTCATTTCTTCCACAACAGTCTCTCTTATTTACAATCTCATATATTCAGGTTTCAGGACTGGATACTTTTATTATATGAAATAACAACACTGTAATAATTGATATGTCTCAAATAAACCTTAATTAGGATTTAGTAAGCATTCTTGTTAGCCTGATGTCCAGTAGTCAGGTCTGCCTGCATCAGCATGTGCACTGTTACATGCTTGTTTTGAATGTTTTCTGCAGCAAGTTAATGTGCAGATTGGACACCATGACAGTGTGGGTGCCCAGGCAGCATAGGGTTTGTAAATTAGAAGCAGTTGCACCTGCACAAATGAATGGTTCCAGTTGCAGAAAATCTGGTGTCTTATATTAAATAGATTAAACTATATTATTTAATGCATATTTCTTTAGCATATATGCGTTTTAGTGCATAATTGTATCTTGAGTAATACTTTTAATAAGAGACTGGTATTTAATAAAGTGACTTACACCTTATACAAACCCATTTGCATCATTAGGTTGCATAGTGTATAAATGGGACAGAATTTCATCCATAATATAATGATTATCACAGAATCATAAAAAAATATAGGACTGGAAGGGACCTCGAGAGGTCATCTCATCCAACCCCCTGTGCTGAGGCAGAACCAAGTAAAATTAGACAATAACTGACAGATATTTGTCCAACCTGTTCTTAAAAACCTGCAATGATGTGGAATCCACAACCTCCCTTGGAAGCCTAGTCCAGTGTTTAACTATCCTTATAGTTAGAAAAGTTTTCCTAATATCTAACCTAAATCTCCCTTGCTGCAGATTAAGCCCATTACTTCTTGTCCTACCTTCAGTGGACATGGAGAACAACTGATCATCATCCACTTTACAACAGCCCTTAATGCATTTGAAGACTGTTATCAGGTCCCCCTTCAGTTTTCTTTACTTAAGGCTAAACTTGACCAGTTTTTTTACGGGTCTTCATAGATCAAGTTTTCTAAACCTTTTATCATTTTGTTGCTCTCCTCTGGACTCTCTCCAATTTGTCCACATTTTTCTTAAATCATGGTGCCCAGAACTGGACACAATACTCCATCTGAGGCCTCACCAGAGTGGGACAATGACCTCCCTTATCTTACATAAGACACTTCTATTAATGATATTAGCCTTTTTTTGCAACTGCATCACATTGTTGACTCATATTCAATTTGTGATCCACTATATGCCACATTATGGGCCAGATTCTGCCTCTCTTAGTCACATGAATAGTACCTTGCTTGCAGGGGAAGATACCCATATGACCTGCGGGAGGGGAACAGAAACTAGCCCTACCCTAATTACATATATAACATTGGTTGAGCACATTCAGAACATTCACGGGCAGATGTTTCAAGTGGCTCTCTTTTGGAATGTGCATAACTATATAAGGAAAGGGGTGGATAAACAGAGTGAAATTCTGACCCCAATAAAGTTTCCAGTTGTACATTTTCTAGTGTTTTGTCCAGTCTAATTTCAATTAAGTTGGCAGAATAGTGAGAAAAATTATTTGTGAACATCTTCACTAATTCTGATTCTCACACTTTTTCTGTTTTCTTGTCTGTGAACATTCATGGGAACAGATTTGTCAACAGGAATGTTAGGGGAGAGAGTCTGTCCTTCACGCAAAGTGCATGTGAACAAAAATATTTGTGTAAAAATACAGATTCACTATTCATGCTGGAAGTATTTGTCTGATTTCTGAGGTTTCATTCATCCAATCAGGGAGCAGACAGAGAACCCACATGATTTAGTTGACTAATTACAGCCCTGGAAGAATATATAGTGAATAATCAAGGCAAATAAACTGTGAACAACCCATAGCCTGAAATACCTCTTCAAGGTGCTGATCAAACAATTGCAAATAATGGGTACATTTATAAAAATCCACATATTTGCAAATAATTAATGCACAGAAAAAAATCTAGACAAATTATCTGATAAATAGATCAATTAGCCTTCATTTTAAATGTCCAACTCAATGGGGCTTCCACAATTTCCCCTGAGACACTTTTCCACCACCTAATACCATGTATCTAACAGCCAGGAAGAATTTCCTTGTTGTCAGCCTAAATGTTATTTTTCTTAATGTAATTCTTTTCCTCCTAATTATACCCTGTGTGCTACCTTAAATACTTCTTTTCCATCCTTAGTGTTTACACTCTCCCAATATTTGTAGACTGTTTCCATGCCGCTCCTCTTATTCATCTATAAACTAAAGTATGCATATTTAGCCCTTTTAATCATTCCTCATGTGACAATTTCTCTGATATTTAAAAATTATCTTCTCTGAACTCCCTCCAATTTGATAATACTTTTGTGGTAATCTGGTGACCAGAAATGAATGCAATATTCCAGGTGTGGTAACCAGGACAAATAAGGAGGGTCTCTTATCTCCCTGCTCTGTTACATGACACCTTTGTGAATGCAACTTAAAGCTTCATTGGCCTTTTTTTCTGCCACAACATGTTGAAAACTCATTACTAATTTTTTGTCCACTGTTGCCCCTTGGATCTCTGAGCGTCTATATTTCAGAACAATTTTCTCAAATGTATTACCTTGCATTTCTTCAATTCAAATGTTCTTTTATTTCTGTCCATGTTTTTCAACTCTCTGACTTCACTAGTTAGAGACCTTCCCACTTCAATATCATCTCCGAATTTCATTTAAAAACTGTTTGCGTCCTCTGCATGATAATCAATGGAGAAGTTAAATAAATCTCGACCAAACACAGACACCTATGGGTCCACTATGCATCTCTACCCCAAATATGCTATAGAACATTGTCACTTATAACTCTTTGTTATAGTCCTACAGCCAGTTTTCTATCCTTATGCCTGTGTTCCTATCCAAACCAATTTGAGTTAATTTTTCAAGATTCAAGAGAGCAACAGCAAATGCTTTATTTAAAATCCCAATATTGGGATTATTGGGCAACAGACGGAATGAAGAGGGTAAGGGAAAGTGCAAGAGCTTTTCTGAAGATCTCCACTACAGAGTAGAACACCTATAAAAATATAATGGTCTGCTGCTGTTTCATTCCATCCTATCACACCCTCTCTCAGCTTTCTAAATGCCTAGCCAAAATCAGCAGCTGGATGAAAAAGCCGCTGCCCAAAATGGAGCCCAAAGATAACAGAGATGATGCTGGTAAGAAGAGCTAAGAACTTCATTGAACTTAGTCTTCATTAGAGGAATAGGCACAGAGGGTAAATTTTCAAAACTCCTAAGTGACTTAGGAGCTAATATTCCATTTTCAAAAGTGACTCAAACCCTTAGGGCCTGGTCTACACTAGGACTTTAATTCGGATTTAGCTGCCTTAATCCGAATTAACCCTTCACCCGTCCACACTACAGAGCCAGTTAATTCGAATTAAAGGGCCCTTTAAATCGATTTCTGTACTCCACCTCGACGAACGGAGTAGAGCCTAAATCGATTTTGTTAATTCGAATTAGGTTAGTGTGGACGCACACCACCGAATTACTGTGTTTAAGTTAATGGGGTAGTGTGGCCGCACACCACCGAATTAATGTGATTTTAAACCGAATTAAGGTGCTTAGTGTGGCCGCGCACAATCGAATTTATACAACCTGTTTCCCAAATTCGAATTATCTAAATTCGGATTAATCCTGTAGTGTAAACATACCCTAGGAACCTATCATTGGAAGTCAATGGGACTTTGGTTCCTAAGTACCTAAAATACTTTTGAAAATGGGATTTTGGCTTCTAAGCCACTCAGGCACTTTTGAAAATTTTACCCATAGCCTTTTTGGAAACAAATGAGGCAGTTTCAAGTAGAGTGGAATGGAACAGGACTAGGACAGATCTGTGTGTGGACTGGCTGAGAACCACAGAAAGTTGTTCCTGAGGAGCCCTTGCTGCAATTTATGAGCTTATGGTCTTAAATTTTGCTCTTTTTTTCTGTTTAATAGCTATCATTGTTCAAAACTATGTGCCACACATATTGTAAAAAAAGTAGACTAGAATAACGTATTAACCAGTTTGTTAACCTTACTCATAGACTTATAGACTTTTAGGCCAGAAGGGACCATCATGATCATCTGATCTGCTGTACATCATCGTCCACAGAACCTCACCCATCCACTCCTGTAATTGATATTTGCTACCAGGGCCGGCTCCAGAGTTTTGGCCGCCCCAAGCAGCCAAACAAAAACAAACAAACAAAAAAAACCCGCGATCGCGATCTGCTGCAGCAATTCGGCGGTAGGTCCTTCGCTCCGAGCAGGAGTGAGGGACCATCCGCCGAATTGCCGCCGAACAGCTGGACGTGCCGCCCCTCTCCGAAGTGGCCGCCCCAAGCACCTGCTTGGTAAGCTGGTGCCTGGAGCCGGCCCTGTTTGCTACTAGCAGTCGCAGATCGGCTACATGCTATTGTAGGCAGTCTCATCATACCATACCCTCCATAAACTTATCAAGCTCAGTCTTAAAACAAGTTAGATTTTTGCCCCGAGTATTCCCCTTGGATGGCTGCTCCAGAATTTCATTCCTCTGATGGTTAGAAACCTTCATCTATTTTCAAGCATAGGCTTATTGATGGCTAGTTTATATCCATTTGTTTTTGTGTGAATATTGGTGTTTAACTTAAATAACACCTCCCCTTCCCTGGTATTTATCCCTCTGATGTATTTATAGAGAGCAATCATATCTTCCCTCAGCCTTCTTTTGATAGGCTTAATAAGCCAAGCTCTTTGAGTCTCCTCTTCCTATTCCCAGGACGGCTCTATGTATTTTGCCGCCCTAAGCACGGCAGTGAGGCAGGCTTCGGCGGCACACCTGCGGGAGGTCCGCTGGTAACACGGATTCGGCGGCATGCCTGCGGGAGGTCCACCGGTCCCGCGCATTCGGCGTACCCGCCACCAAATTGCCGCCGAAGCCGTGGGACCGGCAGACCTCCCGCAGGCATGCTGCCGAAGGCAGCCTGACTGCCACCCTCATGGCAACCGGCAGGCCGCCCCCCACGGCTTGCTGCCCCAGGCACGTGCTTGGTGCGCTGGTGCCTGGAGCCGCCCCTGCCTATTCCCCCTCATTTGTGCCCCCAAAAGTAAATAACTCACTACCATTCTTGTCACATGCTTTTTGAGGCTTCCTTCTCCCTGCTGAATATATTTCTTTAGCCTACGTTCTGTGATAAAGCCATATCCTAGAACCAATACTGTAGTTCAGGTAACCATTCGTACTAGGAGCTGGGATTTTTCTAATAATATCAGATGTTGAATTGCTGAGAACTGTTAGCTGGACCAAAATGTCTCAAGCACCATAGGGTTAAGTACAATCTTGATTTGGTCTGAACAGACAGTATATTTGTGGTTGGTATTTCAATGATTGGAAAGATATACTGGCTTGTATGAAATATATGGCTTTTTATTGTAGATACTAGAGTACAAAAGGTTAAGGCTGTGCAGCAACAGACACAGAAAGCAATTCAATAACATACACACACACACACACACAAAAGCTAGGCAGGCTAATAAACCCATATGGAACACCTAGAAAAGCTATTTTAAGTTCTGTAGGAAGTTAATCCTGTTCCAACAATTTAACTAAGAACTGTAAAAATATCTTTGCCAAGGAAGGGTATCAACATTTTAATCTACCTTGCATTGATAAAGAAAGGAGGATGGTTCATTTTCATGGAATAAAATGAAGGCAAAACAAAACACTCTTTGTTTGAAGAAATATTGCACCTGCAGTAAGTTCACTGCTGACATCCTTAGGTGAAATTTGATTTTTTTCCTCCTTCCCCCTCCCGTCATTATTTTCAATGCTGACTTGGAATGTGAGGCACGCAAGCCATCCTTCTTGTCACTGACAAATTTCTTTCTTCAACTGTGAAAAAGAATAGGCCTTCCTCACCTAAGTTACCATCAGCAAGTCCTCTCAGCAATGCACCTGCACCTTGTAACATTATACTAAACTTTGCAGGGCTTCATACTTGTGTGACAGACTGGAGAGATCAATTTCCTGCCCGTCTAAAGCTCAGAGCTAGGAGTCCTGTTCTGACAAGGAAGGCCTTTTTAAAATAGACCTGGTTTTCAAGGCTGTGAATCAGATTGCGAGGTAAATAAATGCTACCCATTTGATATAGGAATCCTGATTTCACTGAAAGAGAAAACTGCATTAAAGCAGTAGCTATTACTCTAAAAGCTGTAGTTAAGAAGGAGATGCAACTGTAAGCCGTCTTTTTTATATGGCCCATAATTTTCTCAAACATATTCCTTTTGGGATGAAATTCTCCATATTTACATATATGTAGATATACATATATGTTTCTATCAGGGTCCAGATCATCCCGCCAAGAGGAAAGTCTATGGAAGGAGCCGCTGGTGTAGGAAATCCTTGCAAAGGATCCTCTTGTTGAGATTCTCCCCACACCCACATCCACACATACATCATCCTATTGTGTGGACCGGAAGGCGCTTGCCCCCACCATGGAAAAAACTACAGGTCTTGCCCTGACACCTGGCATATTACCCAGAATCTATGCAAGGCAAAGCTCATCCATGTAAGGGGTCTTGGAACTCCCTAACTGCTCTGGCCCCCAGCGAAAATGGAGGCCCTTTGAAGTCTGGACTGAAAACTTGACTGTAAGAAGCTTTATAAATAAATGTAGGCAGGCTGGGCTATTGTAAAGCTGAAGGGAGAGTCTCTGTAGAGGCCTCATGGACACAAAGGAATGAATAGGTTCTACACCCTTACAGTAAGTGATTCTACAGTATGTTCAAACCTCTGATTTGTCTTACAAAACTCATTGAGAACTATGTAACAAACCAAGTTCTCAAAAAATTAGTTTAGTAGGCATGAATTGTTAAAGTGGTGATGGGTGCAAGCTGATTCCCCAAAACTGACACCCACAAATGATGGGGTTGTTCAGACTTTGGGAATCAAATCAGGACTAGTTCCTTTTGTTTTGAATTCAAACCAGGTATAAACTTTGGGGGGGAGGGGACTCTCTGTTTTCATATTCATTGGTCCTGCCACCAGGGACAGAGTTAAGAGGCAACAGGTATAGGAAGCATTCTTGAAAAGTGATGCTGATGAGAAAAGAGGGATTCTTATGGGAGGACATGCAGGGGAAAGCTGAGAGAACCCAGTGGGGAACTAATGAGAGGAAGAAGAAAGAGGAAGGGACAAGGAGAAATTAGACTGAAGGGAAATGCTGTAAAAGATGGAAAGGCAGAAAAGATACATATGGCCATAGAAAGAAAAAAATTCACCAGGGCAACCAATAACAGAAAGTCTGGGCATCATTAATAGATTCATATATTATGAAGCCAGAAGAAACCATTGTGATCATTTAGTCTGATCTCCCATACAACACAGGCCAGAGGACTTGCCTGAATTAATTCCTGTTTGAACTAGAGCAGAGCTTTTAGAAAAACATCAAATCTTGATTTAAAAATTGCCAGTGATGGAGAATACACCACAACCCTTGTTCAATTGTTCCAATGATTAATTACCCTATTAAAAATCTGTGCCTTATTTCTAGTCTGGATTTATCCCTCTTCTACTTCTAGCCACTGGATAGTCTTATTTCATTGTCTGCTAGATTGAAGAGCCCTCTATTAACAAATTTTCTTTTCCCAGTGTAGGTACGTATAGGTTCTGAGGAAATCTTCTCTTTATCAAATTAAACAGGTTGAGCTTTTTGAATCTTTCACTATAAGGCATGTTTTCCAGTCATTTAATCATTCTCATGGCTCTTCCTGAACCTTCTCCAATTTATCAACATCCTTCTTGAATTGTGGACATCAGAGCTGGACACAGTATTGCAGTAGAAGTCGCACCAGTACCAAATAAAGAGGTAATATAACCTCCCTACTCCTACTCAACATTCCACTGTTTATACAACTAAGGATCACATTACCCCTTTTAGTCAAAGCATCACAATAGGAGATCATGTTTAGCTGATTATCCACCATGATCCCAAAAGTCCTTTTCAGAGTCTCTGCTTCCCATGATGCATTCCCCCATCCTATAAATATGGCCTACGTTCTTTGTTGCTGGATGCATTACTTTACATTTGGTCAGATTAAAGTGCATATTGTTTGTTTAGGTCCATCTTATCAAGTGATCCGGACCACTCTGTATTAGTAACCTGTTCTCTTAATTATTCACCAGTTCCCCAATCTCTATGTCATCTGCAAACTTTATCAGTGTTGATTTTATGGTGTCTTCTAGATTACTGGTAAAAATATTAAATAACATTAGGCTAAGAACCCTACTAGAAACATGCCTTCTATTTTCAGCTCTGTCAGTTAACCAGTTTCTAATCCATTCAATGTGTGCCATCTTGATTTTATATTGTTCTTAATCAAAATGTTGTGTGATACCAAGTAAAATGCCTTACGAACGTCTATTTCATCAACACTATTGTCTTTATCAATCAAACTTGTAATCTCAACAAAAAAAGATAGCAAGTTAGTTTGACAAGATGTTTTTCATAAATCTGTCTTGATTTACTTTAATTATATTATCCTTCCTTAATTTCTTATTAATCAAGTCCTGTATCAGCCATTCCATCATTTTACCCAGACTGATGTCAGACTGACAGGCTGTAATTATACAGGTGGTCCTATTTACCCTTTTTAAATATTGGCACAACATTAGCTTTCTTCCAATCCTCTGGAACTTCCCCTCTGCCTTTAGACTTACTGAAAATCATCATTAATGTTCCAGAGAACTCCTCACCCTGCTCTTTTAAAAATCTTGGGTGCAAGTTATCAGGACCTCCTGATTTTTAAATGTCTAGCTTTAATAGCTTCTGTTTAAAATATTCCTTAGTTACTATTGGAATGGAAAGTATTTCATTATCATCAGATGATACATCATTAGTCTTTTCTCCAGATATAGAACGTAAATATTTATTGAACTCTTCTGTCTTTTCTACATTATTACTGACAATTCTACTTTTTCCATTTAGTAATGGATCAATATCATTGTTAGGATTTCTTTTGTTCCTAATATACTTTAAAAATCCTTCTTATTGTCCCTATCTCTGTTGGCCAGCTTTCTTCTTGTGTCCTTTTGCTTCTCTTGTCAATTTTCTACAATCCCTTCCTTCTGATTTATATTCATTACTGTCAGCTTCCCCTTTTTTCCATTTGTTATATATGTACATTTAAATGTTTTATAGCTGCCTTCACTTCCCCCATTTTAACTATTGTGGCCTTTTTTCTCAATTGTGGGATAGTGGCTTTTTGAGACCTAGTAAAACAATTTCCAATTATCGTTCAAACTTTTCTGTTTAAATTCTTTCTCCCAACTGATCAGGCTCATAATTGCTTTCAGCTTTGTGAAGTGGGCACTTCTAAAGCACCAAATGTATATATTACTGATTTGCACAAAACAAATGTAATGTACCTAAGCTACCATTAATTTTCTCATTTTTGCTTCCCTTATCAATTTTCTACAAGTCCTGGGTCTGTGATCAGTTCCTCTTTATATGTCAGGACAAGGGCTAATATAGAATTCTCCTGTGTTGGATGCAACACTTTTTTAGTTAGGAAATTCCCATCTATATTTGTTAGAAATTCTGACGGCATTTTAGTACTGGCAGCATGACACCTCCAGCATATGTTATTCTGATTGAAGCCACACATGACATTGTAGCTTATTCCCTTCACATTATAGATAGGTGCTTGAAGGAGTCAGTTATCCTGTTCTCAAGATACCTGCAATCTCCCCTCCATTGGGGGGCGGGGTTCTGTGATCAGTTTCCAGAAAACAAAAGACAGCAGTACAAGCCTGGCAAGGAATGTGGCGAGGGATGTTGGGGCCAGGGTGAGGCAGATGGTGTTTGCTAATTCATCTTTGCCGTGAACCTCTGCTGCTGGAGCTCCAACAGAGCTATGGGTGGAAATTACATCTGCCTTCCCTTGGGTGAATGGGAGTTTTGCATGAGTAAACTGAGCAGGATTTGGCCCACAGTACTCAACCTTTCATTTTTGGGGCTAAATCTGGTCCTGCATTTCTAACAGAGGCAGAAATCCTATTAAAATCAAAGAGGAAATGTACCTGAGTAACAGCCTGATCCTGAGAGACACTCATCACCTGCCAGGATTGAGTACCAAGGTGGCAGGGTAACAGACAGAAATTGGTACCATCTGATGGTTCTTCAGTGGCCTATGTGAAATCAGTTGCTAGTCTCAGTTCAGTCTCTAGTAGTGGACACACATCTACATTACAAAGGCACTCTTGTCAGCAGCCTCAGATGAAAGACTTTATGGGCATGGAGACTGTGGCCTGTCTCCCCGAGGAAGGTTTTGCCAGTATAGCTGTATACCGGCGAACTCGCCTAGTGGAGACATAGTTTATAAAAACAAGAGTCCTTTTGCTGGAATAGTTTAATCCAGTTCCCTGAATGAAATAAGTTATATGAGCCAAAAAACCTTTTGGCTGGTATAACTATTTCTATACTAGGGCTTTTGGGACCATAACTGTCAGTTAGGGGTATGATTTTTTTAATAGCCCTAACTGACATAGCTATGCTGACAAAACTTTTAAGTGTAGACCAGGCCTGACCTATCTTCTTGGCTCTAGAGTTGGGTCTCCACAGTGCAAATAGGGAGTGGATGTAGTGTGGGAAGCTGGCTGCCTTTGCTGTACCTCTTCTATAAATAAAGCAAGGAATTTAGTCTACAGAGTTGTGAGTACATCACATTCCCACAGCGCTAAATTCATAAACACAAAATCAATGCATGAAAAAATTCTTCTGTATGTAGATGGGAAACCAATGCCTAAAGTACTGATATGTCTCAGGCCTCACCTCTTGACAGCTATTCATTAATCTCCAGGGAATGCCCACTCTCTTAAATATATGTCCTAATAAACAACCACCATTTCTTTTCTCTGCAGCAGCAATACTATAACAAACAGAGAAGGACAAAATGTATATACATTTAATATAAAAGATTTCCCTGTAAAATATTGTGTGATCTACTGTATCAAGTACAATCTGTTAACTGTTAAGATTACTCTTTTGTCACCAGAAGCCCTGGACATTTTACTATACATAATTTCCTTCCACTATATCTGGTTTGATCACTCTGATGCTGGCAGACCAGGTGCCAGTTCATGCCAAAAGCCCAGGGCCTCACTGAACACCGACAAATGCATAGCTAGGAACCAGTCTGGCTCATCTGTGGTATAGTTAAATAGATATTAGTGTTCATAAGAACATAAGAATAGCCATACTGGGTCAGACCAAAGGTATCCCAGTATCCTGTCTTCTGACAGTGGTCAATGCCAGGTGCTTCAGATGGAATGAACAGAACAGGTAATCATCAAGTGATCCATCCCCTGTCGCCCATTCCCAGCTTCTGGCAAACAGAGGCTAGGGACACCATCCCTGCCCATGCTGGCTAATAGCCATTGATGGACCTGTCCTCCATGAATTTATTTAGCTCTTTTTTTGAACCCTGTTATAGTCTTGGCCTTCACAACATCCTCTTGCAACGAGTTCCACAGGTTTACTGTGCGTTTATAAGAATACATTTAGTGTTTAGACTTTATAGAATGCTTGTAGAATGCTGTATGTATTAATCCTACTTATAGTATCTGTATCCCATGGTATAAAGTTATATTGAGTGTTTGCACTGTAAGCTCTGTCACTGTGTAACTCATCAGACAGGAAAAGAAGCATTAATTAAAGTGAAGTGCTCGTCCTGCGCACAAGATGACCCATTGAAGGCAAATGAGGCATTGCGTAGCATCAAAGGACAGAGACCTTGTTGATTGCATTCCACACTTCCCTCCAGGAAGGGGAGGCCTGTGCAGCAGCTCCTCCCATCAGCTTGGAATTTGGGGTGAGGGAGTCGGGATAAAAATCCTTGACTGGATCTTTTATGCTCTCTGGACTCTGATGGGCAAAGATTCCAAAACATTAGCAAGAGATCCACATGCTGCTTGGCATGGGTCAGCCTTAAAGGAGTTGCTTATTATAGAAGCTTATATTACCTTTTTAAATCTAAGACTCTAACTCACTTGTGTGTATATGTTTCCTGATTTAACCATGTAAATAACTCTCATTTCTTTTTCCTAGTGAATAAATCCTTAGTTAGTTTATTACAGGATTGACTACAAGTGTTGTCTGTGGTTTGAGATCTGAGTACAATTGACCTGAGGTAAGTGACTGGACCTTTGGGACTGGGAGTAACTTGAATATTGTTGTGTTTTTTGGTGTAAAGTAACCATCAATCACCTAGTCCAGCTTAGCTGGGTGGCAAGATAGACTGGAATGCACAAGAGGACTGTCTGTGACTCCCTGGTAGAACTGTTATAGTGCTTTAGGAGTTCACAATTGTTACTGGGCTGGTGAAATCTAATTATAGAACATACAACCAGTTTGGGGTCTCTGCCCTGCTTTTTGATAGTCTGCCCTGAGGCTGGCACATATGGTTGTGAGCCTACTCCAGAGAATGTGACAGTCACCTCTGTACATGTCCCACTATTCAGAATTTCACTTGTCTGCTTTATAGGGTAAAGGACAAGGTACTCTCCCTTCTCTTAAAGTTAGGCTAAAATAGAGTTAAAATTCAGAGTCCATCAGAATATTTCGTTATTGTAACTCTTCAGCTAACTGCTAATAGACTGCTGCACCATAACTAGTAGTAGAACCCTGTTTTCAGCACACAGCCACACAGTAATTATTCCTTTAATCCTAGGAAATTAATAAAGCTTGATGGACTATAAGATTCTGTCCAACAGATGTAGACCAATTGACGACATTGTTGACACTTAAAAGACCTCTATTAATGGCAGGGTCACCGAACTTGCATCATTTGCTGGTGCAGTATGGCTCTGAGTATTTGCTCCTGATAGGCACAAACATGTTGCAATTTCGTCATCCAGTTTTTAATATCTAAGATTAAACATATATTTCTTCTTACTCCCCCCTCATCATTTCTTCCTCTCTTCTCCCTCTCTCCCTGAACTTTAAAAATAAGCTGAAGGATTTGTGTAAATACATTTAAGAAAAACTGATTATGAGGTGTAAAATCAGCAATCGTACAATCCTGCAAGATGCTGCGGACCTTTCAATGTTTGCTGACTCCACTGGGAGTTGAGGGTGTTCAGCACCTTGTAGGATCGAGCCCTAGCAGAAGAAATAATGTTCAAAATTACAAATATATTATTGTTTTCCCATAAATGTATACATGGGTCTGTTTGTTCTTTAAAAACTTGCTAGATCAAGCATATAAAGCAATAGGAAGTACAGGACTGACAAATAAGTAAAGGAGGAAAATATTGTAAAACATTTTGTTTTACATTTTTAGTCATCAAATACTATATTATTATTATTTAACTATTTACAACCTTAACTTTGGCATCTCTTGATTCTGTGTGTACTTAACCTTTATGTTTTCTTTGGGCCACTTTTTATATGGAATTTCCTAGATCTTTTTAAAAAAAGAAAAAGTGGAGGAAGGGGAGAGGGCGAAGTCTCCTGGCAAAAAAACACCGTGTGTGTAAAATTCCATAATCTGAAACTAATTGCCTACACACCGCTGGGATCCTGCCATCCTTCACAGAGGCCATCAGAACCCAGCTTCCCTTGACTCAGAACTTCTGGGTTCCGAAGAAAATGTACCCTTTCGTTTTTAGTGGTGCTACCCCACTACTACAAATATCTAATAATAATAATGGTTTTACCCTGTACTTCTAGAGAGAGAAAAATATTTCACACATATTGCTTGGACCACTAATCTGTCCACCAACTGTAGTTGAAAGCCCAATTAATAATATGGGTACCTTCCATCTCCTTTTGTTTCTAAATTCCCTTTTATTCTCTCATTACGAAATCTATTTATGCCAAATATTCTCAACCTTTTTGCTTCTGTTCTGTTTGTACACTGTGGAAGGCAGCAGACATATAATATATTGTTTCTCCCCTACATGGTTCTCGCTGCTCGTCCATGGGCACATAATAATAATAGTAAATACTAATACCAACTAGCCATACTTACTGTGGATACTGCTACTCACTGTACATACATCCCTGATTAGACAGCATACTCTTCCTCCCCTCGTTGAAAAGGGGAATTCCAGGTAACATAAAGCTGGCATAGCTGAGTCCAACGTCACTCGCTTCTGCCCCTGGCATGGTGGGTGTTCCAAGGAGGTGCTAGGGATAGGGGCTGCTCTGATGTGGATTGAGACTGAACCACTAGGGGAGGCAGAGGGAGAAAAAAGTCTCTTCCCCAGGCACACTCAGCAGAATTCAGGCACACCGGAGCCTCTGACTTGAAGTACTTTTTTTCTGAGATGCAGTGTTGTCTAGTGGATAAGTTTCGGCTCTGTCATAACAGGGACCTGGGTTTTGTTACTAGAGCTGCCACAATTTCTCATGGTACTTTCAGCCTTAGCATGCTCTCTGTGCCTTCATTACGCCATCTGTAAAATTGGAGTAATTATAGTTGCCTCCTTCCTAGAATGCTGTGAGGCTTTGTCAAATACGGATTTTAAAAGATGGAGCTTCAGGAAGACTAATCAATACAAGAGGTAGAAACACAACTCAGGACCTCTTGGTTCCCAGCCGTGTGCACATCCCTCTAGAACAGTGTTTCCCAAACTTGGGATGCCGCTCTTGTAGGGAAAACCCCTGGCGGGCTGGGCAGGTTTGTTTACCTGCTGCGTCCGCAGGTCCGGCCGATTGCGGCTCCCACTGGCCGCGGTTCGCTGCTTTCAGGCCAATGGGGGCTGCTGGAAGCGGCGGCCAGCACGTCCCTCGGCCCGCGCCGCTTCTCGCAGCCTCCATTGGCCTGGAGCAGTGAATCGTGGCCAGTGGGAGCCGCGATCAGCCAGACCTGCGGACGCAGCAAGTAAACAAACCGGCCCGGCCCGCCAGGGGCTTTCCCTACGCAAGCGGCGTCCCAAGTTTGGGAAACACTGCTCTAGAATAAGCCAACATTCTTATACGAATTGTTGCAGGAAGCTCTTTTTCCAGGCCCTTCATTTCCCTGAAACATTTGGAAATGGCTCCTTTAACCAGATGAGAATAACACATCAGTATTGCGTGTTAACCAAGTCGTGTGTGTGGGTATGCAGAGTGACCTTAGTTGCACATTTCACAAGCAGAGCAAAACACTCATGCAAAATGCACTGAACATGTGCAAAGTGTGGCTTTCAGAGGCTCTCCACTTCATTAAATCAAAACCAATATTCTCTAGAACGTTCTTCATGCCAAATTTCAACTTTCTACCCTCAGCCATTTTTAATGTACAGTTCAAACTAACTGCAATTTTTTAAATATAATAGGGAGTGTATTTTTTTCACTCTCCTCATACTCCCAGGTAGTTCAACCAGTTTTGGTCAGCATTTCTGATATTTAGGTAGAGACCAGCCTTGAAACATTTTAACTAAAAGGGGGGGAAGTTTCAGATAGAGATGCTCTATTGCAGAAGAGCGGATTAGAAGGGAAATAGTTTCACAAACTTCTCTTAGGGCACGTCTTCACTACCCGCCGGATCGGCGGGTAGCAATTGATCTATTGGGGATCGACTTATCGCGTCTAGTGAAGACGCAATAAAATCGATCCCTGATCGCTCTGCTGTTGACTCCGGAAATCCACTGCGGCAAGAGGCGGAAGCGGAGTCGACGGCGGCGCGGCAGTGGTCGACTCACCGCCGTCCTCACAGCCAGGTAAGTCGACCTAAAATACGTAACTTCAGCTACGCTATTCACGTAGCTGAAGTTGTGTGTCTTAGGTCGACACCCCCCTCCCCGTAGTGTAGACCTAGCCTTAGTGGGTCTTGACCAAAACCCCTAAATAATTTTCTGAAAATACCCATAAAATGGATTCTTTAGGATTGTTTTCCTTGCAAATTGCTTTGATACTGCTATAGTATTATACTTTCTTTATGTTCCCTGAGGCTTCATCAGTTTCTATGAGTTTCTTTTCTGTGGGGCCAGTACTGGAAGGTATAATGCAGTTTTACTATGATGATGTCTAGTAAGATATCAGGGAATCCTCAGGGATTACTAAATAAATAAAATAAATTAATGGAGATATCCTATCTCCTAGAACTGGAAGGGACCTTGAAAGGTCATTGAGTCCAGCCCCCTGCCTTCACTATCAGGACCAAGTACTGATTTTGCCCCAGATCCCTAAGTGGTCCCCTCAAGGATTGAATTCACAACCCTGAGTTTAGCAGGCCAATGCTCAAACCACTGAGCTATCCCTCCCCCCATTTTTTATCATATTGTATTTTATTTTTTTTAGTGATTTCCACTGGAGCTGGGGCTTTAGATTTGCTTTGGCTGGGAATAGGAAGATTCCGTTCACTCTTGGGAAGTGAAAGAGCACTATAACCAGTGAAGCAGCAGAGACTGGCGACAGCTAGAGACAGGACACTGAATGAGGTGGACCAGTGATCTGAGGTGGTACAGAGAAGCCTCACATAAGAACATAAGAATGGCCATACTGGGTCAGACCAAAGGTCCATCTAGCCCAGTATCTTGTCTTCCGACAGTGGCCAATGCCAGGTGCTTCAGAAGGAATGGACAGAACAGGTAATCATCAAGTAATTCATCTGCTGTCACCCATTCCCAGCGTCTGGCAAACAGGCATAGTTTAACTTCTATATTTGGGGCGAGAGAGGGCAAGGGGCTTAATACGATTAATAATAGGTACAGGTCTAACTTCTGGATTTACTGATTGTTAGTGGTTACTTACATTACAGTGTACTTGAAATCACAAATACAGTTTATGTTCATTATTTTATAAACCTTAATTTTGTTTTAACTTAAGTATTTCCCGTGGTTACCAGCTACCACATAAAAATCAACATTAGCAAAAAATCAAATTCTTGAATAAACAGAACTAAGAACTTTCATGTAACTATGAATCATGTCTCCCTGGTTTTAGAGATATATAAACATGCAATGCACACATCAAACAAATCCATCGCTAAAGCCTGTCCCCTTTGCCCATCTGCCTAAGCACATTCCACTCACATTTAACCTTCCCTATTCACTTTGTCACTCACCGGGCTTGACAAAGTCAATGCTATACACTGCACAGATGCTTGGGAAGCAGCTCAGATCTTATGTTCACTTGCTAGAATGTTACCGGTGCTGATTAGAATGTGGCCCCTATGTCTAGCTCACTGTGTTTCTGGGGCAAGTCTCTTATTTTATAGCCTAGTAAAATTGAAACGGCCCCAAGCTGGAATCTGCTGTGAGGGTCAAGAGCTGCTCTCCTGCCCTCCCCTCAGACAGCCCATGTGGGGAAACTGATCTGGATGCACAGAGCACTTGGTGTCACCACTTACCCGCCCCCCACCTCTGAACGTTCCTTCGCAGGGAGGAAGCAGGGCCAAATACAAGGGAGAAATCTGGGCATCCCCCATGTTTCGCCTCTGTGATGTATCCAGTTTAGGGGGACAACACACTCCTATGCCCCCTCCCAATCGCTGCACTTGCCTGGCTAGTATGTCTCCCTCACATGCTCAGGGTTAAACTGATTGCCAGATCTGAGGTCAGGAAGGAATTTTCCCCCAGGCCAAAGACCTTGGTGGGTTTTCACCTATGTCTGCAGCATGGAGTGTAGAGTGTGGATCACCTGTTAGGATCATCTGGGCACATCCCACTTAATCAATCTCTCACATTCTCTGTCAATGGCACAACAGTTTAACCCTGTGAGGACTGAGGGGCTTTGGTCTAACTAAATCATTGGGCTCAACATAGAGCAGTGGGTCTCAACCTATTTATCATTGTGGGCTGCATATGCGGCCCACAAAGTGTTAGCTGGGCTGCAGGTTGAGAACCACTGTGCCCCCCACAAACCCCTATGTTCAGCACCTTCCGCCCAGAGACCCCTCCACAGAGTGGGTCAGGAGCGGAGAGCTGGGTGTGGGGTGTGGGGCAGGGACCCTGACCCCCACTGGGGGGGGGGGCACTAGGATCCCAAACCCCAGACCCCACTGCGGGGGGCCAGGTGGGGGGCACTAGGATCCCGAACCCCAGACCCCACTGCGGGGGGCCAGGTGGAAGCCGACTGTCTGGACCCCGAACCCCGCCATGCGGGGCCAGTAGTAGCTGGCAGCCCAGAGCCCGCTGTGTGGCAGGGCAGCTGGGAACCCGGACCCCTGAGCCTGCCGTGCAGCAGGGTAGCCCAGCTGGGAGCTGGCAGCCCGGAGCTTGCCACACGGCAGGGCAGCCAGGAGCCTGCGGCCTTTAGCACACAGCTGAACTATAATAATAAAAAAAAAAAACTGAGCCGCAGCTGTGGGCTAATTGGGCTGCATGCGGCCCGTGGGTTGAGAACCGCTGACATAGAGGGATTTAGGTGAAATGTAATGGGCTGTGATACATAGGTGGTCAGACTAGATGATCTAATGGTCCCTTTGGGCCTTAAACTCTATGAAATGCCGAGTCATCAAAGGAGTTAGCAGCTCCACTACATATATGGTGAGATGGCAGTTCCCTTATGTAGCCCTATTTTCAGCAGGTTGTAGATCTCATCAAAGAAAAAACTAATTTCCCAAATCTGACCACAGATGGTACTATCCTGGGAATCATTTTGTTTGGTGGTTTCGTTGGTAAATGTGAAGACAAAATAAAAATGTGAAAGATTTTCCTCTTTTCATTTTTTTTTTTTTTTTTTGTGTGGGGAGCACTTCAGACATGTGCAGGTGAGTGTGTGTGTGGGGGGGGTAATGAATGAAGAGGGCTAGGATGTCTGTGTGTTAGAGAATATGTGTACCCTGCAATTAGACCCCTTCGGCCAGCTTGTTCCAGCTGACTTGCGCTTGGGGGGCTTGGGCAAAGGAACTGTTTAATTGTGATGTAGACCTTTGGGCTCAGGCTGCAGCCCATGCTCTGGGACCCTCCCACCTCACAGGGTCCTATAGCCCGGGCTCCAGCCTGAGCCCAAATGTCTACACTGCAATTAAACATGCCCTTAGCCCAAGTCAACTGGCACAAGCCAGCTGCGGGTTTGTAATTGAAGGGTAGATATAGCCACAGTGACTGAATGGGAGCCATACATCAGTTAGGATAGAAGTACTTTGAATGGAGGGAGGCCTTTGTGTAGGGAGAGCCAGGCAGGAGCCAGCAGAAGGCAGATGGAGGAAGAGGATCAGAACTCGGTGGGGAGGCAGTGTGAAGTGCAGAGAGGGTTTGAAGCTCAGGAATCTATGCAGTAAGAATTTGGGGAAGGGGGTTAGGTTAGCTTAGAAGTATACAAGAAATGGAGGAAGGCCAAGTTCAGATATCTGAAGAGAGCCAAGAGAAGTGTGTGAGGAGAATGACCACTCCATCTCTGCTTCTGTGTTATAGGAACAATTATTTCCAAGTGTAACCCTACTAAATCATTTTAGTAATATAAATAAATCAGCAAAGGCAGATAGACAGGAAAAGCATACTACTCGATTTTGTTTTTTTTCAAGGTACCCTGTTTCAGCTTCTCTCCAAATATAGTGTAGGTCTCATATAATCGTTTGAGTGAGTCTCCATGATCATGTGTATTTCAATGTAATTATTGCAAATTCTAAACATTACACCAAAAGGAAAGAAGGGGGAGATGGGGGAAAGAGCAAATGAACCACAGTTAAAACAGCAAGGATTAAAATATATGCAGAGATCCCATTAAAAACACAAGTAGCACATAGGTGAAGGAATAGGAATAGTTCCCAATAGGTTCATATAAAAGAAATAGCACACAAGTAGGTCACAAAGTCTGGTAGGTAGATGTCAGCTCGCGGAGCTCTAAAATAGCACATGACAGGTTATGCTAACCCATTAAGGTTTTAGAGCTTAGTTTCATAAATCCTCAGGACTCATAGATACTCAGCCTCAAGTCAGTACTTCACTGCATGCTGCCCTGGCTCTGAGGCCTGGAATACAATATTATCGCCTGTGGCATTAGTTTTCCAGTTTGATCTTATTGAGAATGTGCAATTTGATTGATGCCAAACCACAATCAAATCACAGATTCTTCCCAAGCTACCCCATCTTGGAATCATCATGATTTGTTGGAGATAATGAAAGACAAGTGAAATACATGCTGTAGGGATAAAGTACATTATTATACATATATAGAATCCTACTTGGCATCCTGTCTTCATTTGTGGCATGTATGCTTTGGTTTCAACTTGTTCCTCCTGTTGGTGTGGTTTTACCTTTTCAATTAAAATTTCATTGGCAAGAATTACAATTTTGAGAAAACAATCTGTAGATTTCCCATGCAACACAACATGTTGAAATACCAGAAAATCCTTTCTGTTCTAACGTGCTAACTGCCGAGCAGTGCAGCCACTCAGAACGTCTCTAAAATCTGCTGGAGATTAGGCCTAAAAATAAATCGGAGTAAATGGAATGTTTTTATGTGCTCAGATATTAGGACCAGCTTGAGCTGCAGACCATCTTGGCAGCCATTGTTGGACCTCCCTGGTGTCTAAGGAATTGCAAGCTCCATTCCAAATCCTTTCGGAAATTGCCAGTTTGATAGAATAACATTGCAGGAAACCACTCAAATTTAACATATTTGTTGTTTCATGTTCTGCCAGTCAACTGCCAGAACAATGACAGGACACCAGATTAGGTCATAGTTCTGAAAAAAGCACAGACGATAGAGTCAGATACTGAAGATGCTTTTTGCTTTCATGGAAATGTAAAATGGGGCAGGGGAGGGATTGGATACTATTCCCTATTAAATTCCCCTGTGGCCAACATCATGATGTACATTGCGGACATTTTGTTCTAGGATATGAAGCGTACTGAAACTTAACTGACAACATGCTATGCCTGTTGTCCAGCTGGTTGTGGTCTTATTTATTATTTGTATGATGGTAGCAGCTAGAGGCCCTAAGCAGGGACTGAAGCCGCATTTTGCAAGGTGCTGAATACACACATAATAAAAAAAATGGTTTCTGCCCCAAGAGACTATCATGTAAGTAAGTAAAGGTACAGCTCTGCAGTTTTGGATTTAAAATGGATGGCTTCGGTTTACAATACTGTTATTTATTAATTTATTATTTCATTTTGATTACAATTAGTTTGGTTATTTTAACTATTTACAAAGAGAACATTTTATTTAATAATAAACAAACAGCTGCTCTCACCAGTGTAAGTGTAAAATGAGAATGAGATCACAATCAGAGTCCATAAATGCTAACTTCCCGTGTGTCAAGGAGATGTAGCATATTCCAGAGAGCTCCCAATGAAGAAAGGTTCCATACATAACCTCTACTCTACCATGACCGTTTCCTTTGTGGACTGAGTAGTAAGGCTGAAATCCTGCCCTTACTTTCTGAAGCAATGCAAAGGCTGCGGGGGATGGAATGGGTTGTTTTCAGAGCTATCCTGCTGGTGCAAAGCAGGATGGCTCAACACAAGCAACGGGGGAACACGTGCTAGGGCACTGTTTACTGCTCCTCCAGAGATGAACAGCATGTGGCCCCCACCTACACCATACCTGCCGGTGGCCTGGTAAAGCCCTCAAACCAGCGACCATATTCCCTTGGAATGGGCAGCACTGGCAGCGGTAGTAACTTGCCTAGGGTGACCACACAGCAAGTGTGAAATATCGGAACAGGGGGTGGGGGATAATAGGAGCCTATATGAGAAAAAGACCCAAAAATCAGGACTGTCCCTATAAAATCAGGACATCTGGTCACCCTAAACTCGCCCTAAGCCTAACACTAGGTTGAGGATTAGGTAACCATCCTGCTCTCCAGCTCCATAGGTGTACTGTAGCCAGGGCCGGCTTTAGGAAGTGCGGGGCCCAATTCGAACAGTTTCGACGGGGCCCCGGCAGGGATGACTGAAAAAAAAAACCACGTAAAAAAAACACGTGGGGCTTATACTCAGCGGGCGGCGCTCCTATTCTTCGGTGGTGGGTCCTTCACTTGCTCCGGGTCTTCGGCGGCACTGAAGGACCTGCCGCCGAAGTGCTGCCGAAGACCCGGAGCGCCGCTGGGTGAGTAAAAATTAAAAAGGAGCCTCTAGCCAGGGAAGGGATTCTCGGCCACTTCTCCCCCTGCCACTGGGCGCGGGGCCCTCTTAGGCACGGGGCCCGATTTGGGGGAATTGGTGGAATTGGCCTAAAGCCGGCCCTGACTGTAGCGAAAAGGCTCCTTGTGTGTTCTTCTCTTCCTAGCAAACCCAAGCAGCAGAGGATATGGGTTTATCCTGAAGGTCTTATCCTGCATCCTTTGGACAAGTGTCCCCCTGAACTACCACTGTCAGCTGAAAACTGCACTAACTGCACTACAGCTAGTCATAAATTATCTGAGGGAAAGTTTTTCCATCTGAAAATATTGAGTCAACGAAATCAAAATATTTCACAAGAATCGACTGATTTTGTCAATTTTTGATGAAAAATTATCAAAACATTTAGTTTCAATAAAGTTAACATATTTTGTTTTGACTAGCATTTTGACTATAAATTATACTGTATATAAGTCAAAATGAAGCACTTCAACTTTACAGAATAGTTTCATTTCAGTAGTCATTCTGAAATTTCGGAAACAAAGTTTTTCAGAAATTTCATTTTGTGGGACAAAAGGAAATTTTGAAATGTTGGCATTTCCCGCAGAACAGAAATTCCATGTTTTGACCAGCTCTACTCAGCCCCTTGCAAGAAGTGTTCACAGCATTCAACAGGATTGGAACATCTTGGTTCCTTCCCACCTGTTTATGATAGCTGCAGAACAGAAAGGATGCAGTTCTTTTTTTATTCATGTTTTTTGGAAGGACTCCAGGCCTATATAGTCCTACATTCCTCAGCATCTTGATATACAAAAATGTTAGAACACAGGAAAATAAATTAGCTATTTAAAAAGTTGTTCCGCTTCATCTCCGAAACACATGGGATGATATGTTTTAGTTAAAATATTGCTGCATCTTTGTCATTGAACACATTTGAGACACATTAAAAGTGAATGTAAGGAGAGGTTTATTTTTCTACCATGTTAGATAAGAGGCCCTTGTTTCCTTTTCAAAAATTGAAATGGCAGCTGTTTTGGCAGCTGCATAGCAGTGCAAACAAGATACCATTTTCAAGTTTCCACATATTTGTCATGTTACAGGCACTGGGAGACTGAATCAATAAAACCAAAAATCTCTAAGTGAGGATTGTCTGGTTTGCTTTTGGATCCCTTACTCCCAACAAGATATATGTTGTAATCCCAGCTCAAAAATGTTAAGAGAATAAGGAGTTACATTGATGAAATTACAGCACAATTCCCAGCACAGAGAGTAGGCTGATATTTAACAACATACAGGCAAAGTGTGTAAAGGATGTAACTATATTCAACTAGATTAATGCAGACTAAACACTTGTTTTTATTGTTTTGTTCTAATTAAAAAAGCAACAATATAAAATATCCATTAGCAGCATTTAAAAAATTTTCTACAAGGACTAAAATTTAAAATATTGGCTTAATACACAGATTGTTCAAGTTCCTTTGTTAAAAACTCAGTTATGGAATCCTTGACTTCCTGCATCTTCATGGAAAACTGATCCAAAGAGAAAAAATGAGTATACATGATATGTTCCAAACATATACATTTTGGGAAGTGCAGCAGGTGCAGTGTGAATTGGTCGGGCTAATATAGCTGATGTTTTCCTGTGGTGTTTTATTTTGATTTTTTTTTCTTTTTTCTTTTCTTTTTTTGATATGACTATGATGGAAAAGAGAGAAGTCTGTGGGCAAAATCCTGGCCCTGTAGAAGTCAATGGGAATTTTCCCATTGGTTGGGGCCAGGATTACACCCATAGCATTCTAAAGTAAGTTATGCAGGTAAATCTAAAATGAAGCACTGATCCAACACAACAGTTAAGCATGTGTGTTAGTAAAAACATGTGAGAATTCCCATGGACTTCAGTTCACTTCACTGTGGCATTCACGCTGGTTTCAGTGACACCACTTGTACTTAAAGTTACATATGTGCTTAAGTGCTTAGCTGGATTGGGACCTAAGCGCTGTCTTTATACCATATCGCATAATCAGGTATTCTGCACATACCTCATATGTTCATATGTTGCAGAGAAAATATTTTAGGAATTTTAGATAAATTTAAAATATTCTGGTGGGACTATTTTTTTGTATGCCTTCATCTTCAAAGATAGGTGCTTTTCTATACAGCAGTGGTTCCCCAACTTGTTCCGCCGCTTGTGCAGGGAAAGCCCTTGGCGGGCTGGGCCGGTTTGTTTACATGCCGCGTCCACAGGTTCAGCCAATCACGGCTCCCACTGGCCGCAGTTCGCTGCTCCAGGCCAATGGGGGTTGCGGGAAGCGGCGCGGACCGAGGGACGTACTGGCCGTCGCTTCCAGCAGCTCCCATTGGCCTGGAGCAGCGAAACACAGCCAGTGGGAGCCGCGATCAGCTGAACCTGAGGACACGGCAGCTATACAGGAGTCCAATTATACAGGGCTCTGAGGGAGTCATAACACCACTAAAACCGCACCTAAAATAGATTGTCCATACCTTAAAAAATGCCATGCTTCTACAATCCATTAATTTTTTCCCTTTCAGAGCTAGGGACTTTGTCTCCCATTCGAAAGATCTTTCCAGTCATATAAAGCTCCCATTTCTAAACCTTCAGGGCTGCATATTAACAGGCTGAAAAGTCATGAATATTTTGTATATCTAAAACTAGTGTGTGGCTGAATATTACCCAACCTGGTTCATGGGCAGAGTCTTCCACATTGGTGAAGGAATATATAAAGCATTTCTCAGTCAGGTGGATGAAAAAATATGGCAGCTTTTTGAAGCTCCTTAGTAGTCCTACATGTTTAGAGTAAGCTCCAAAGGAGATGAATGAGCAAACAAAGATTAGGTGAGTTGGTCAAACCTGCCTAATCCCGTTGATATTACTGCCACATATCATATGTAGCATAAATTCTATCCATGTGTGTGTGTGTGTACATTCACTCACAAATACACACATACATAACAATACTGTTGACGCTCCCTTTTTCTTTTCAGTGTTTGGGGGTGAGGAGGAGGTCTTTTCTTGCCTAGGGCACCAAAATATGTAAGGCCAGGCCTCATTGGCAATTTAGTTAATATCGAGTGATGGTTTCTTGAGTAAAGGATGGACCACAACATGTTTAATAGTCATTGGCAGCTTGCCCTCCCTTTGGGCAATAATAAAATTCCTTAATTAAAATTCAAACAAATAAAACTAATCAAGGGGATCAGTACTAAAGGGATGTGGATTGGGAGAAAGGAAAAAAATATAGGGAGCTTTTAGTGGGGAGTTAAAAGAAATCAATATTGAGGTGTAATTTTAAAAGGTAGGCCTGAGAAACTGAGACAGGTGTCAAGTGTGAACAAGTTCCACATCCTAGGGCCAACCATTGAAAAGGTTCTAGTGCCAGTGCTGATCGAAGTCATGATGATGGATCCCCACATGGTTCCAAGGTGCATATATCCATCAGCATGATGTTGAAATGTAGCCAGAAACCTCACTATTTAAGGATTTAAATACCAACTGGACCAACTTAAGGTCCACCTGCCATTTTTAGACAGAGATCACAAAAACAACAGGGTGGGCTTAATATGCCCATGGTTGATCAAGCCAGCTAACAAATGTGCTGCTGTCTTCTGACCAATGGAGAAGCCATGCGGTACATGCTGTTAGGAGGGAATTACAATAATCAGGCCTCATGTTCATGAGTATGTGTTGGCATTACAATATCATTGCAAATATATAAGGAAACCTGCCTGTGCAAACTACATCACTTTAAATAAAAAATTATACACATTGTCAAAATTGCCATGGAAAGAGGACTGAGACTTGACTACTGTATCACTGAGGTGGCTTTGTTCTGAATATGACTACAGAGATAGATTACTGGTGGACTGGAGTGGGGAAGAAGATACTATAGCTATCCTATTTGACGTATGAAATTTGTCCTTTAGACTGGAACAAGTCGAAAGTGCTGTAGTGATTTCTCATGGGTTTCTCCTAACATTGAACTAAATATTCTAGTCAAGCTAGAATCTGAAAGATCATGTGGAGAAAATAAAAATATCTGAAAATGTTCTATTTCAACTTTACAATTCATTGCTGTGTAAAAGTCCATTGGTGCAGCATAACCTTCTTTCCTACTGGCGTGACTGGTCACACTACTAAGCGGAGCTGTGTGGAATTTCTGGTTTTATTTAGTTCCTTTTGGTTTTGGGTGAAACCTGGGACAGAGGTTCAAGATTACTTGGAAGAGATTTCAGGTTTTTGACTACAGGATTTTCACAGCTCAAGATTAAAATATGAATCTGGAGCATTGGTTTTCATAGCTTTAAGGTACTTCTGACTTAGGTCTGTGTCTGCTCTTCTCTTCCATTTTGTTATCTAGCTGGCTGTCAATCAAGCCAGCCTGCACAAGCTTTCTGAGGACAGAGAGAAGCAGCTGCAGACTCAATAGGAGCTCTGAGCAGATCAGCAGCACAGCTGTTCTCCTACATTGGTTTCTAAAGCAAAAGTCTTTTGTGTTTACATTAGGTAAGGAAATGTACAATTTGTGCCTTTCGGATTTTTTTATTAAAAGGCAAAGAAAGCAAAAATGTATGTAAGGGCGGGAATTGTACTAGAGAAGGGTTCTGTGTCAGCAACTAAAAAACATGTGGATTAGATTCACTTTAATAACAGCTATTAATGGGAACTTAAAGTTAATTTAGTTGGTAGTAAAATGCATGTTAATATTGTTGAAGTTTTTAGTATTGTATTGCTTGTAAATCTGAATTGTGAACTGTATGGCAACTAGCTGGCTGTCAGTCAAACAGGCCTACATTTTTGTTCTCGAGAAAAGCAGAGTGGAGCAGCTGCATACTAAAGAGGAACTAATCATCATTATAAACTGACTTGTATTTACTGGGTGCACATGGCAGGGTCCTCTTCTGGGCACCTTCCAAAAATCTTTTTTTTTTTTATCCAAATAGAAGTGGATTTTAAAAAAAAGAAAACAAGGCCAATTATTGATGATTTCTGAACTGATGATGGAGGGAAAAACTCCCAGTTACCTCCCTACAAAACAAACCCCATATTACCTGTATAAGAGACCACGCCTGTTAGGCCACAGCCTGTCTTAAGAGACTGTCCAAAAGTGGCCCTTAACCTTTATTAGAAAACTGCCTCTTTCAGCACTAACTTTTGCCAGTCCTTTAAAAGTTAGCCTAGATGTTTCAATGTATCCGAAAAAGGAGATAAAAATGTCTTCTGTCATGTCTGTATTTCAGCAGGAGAGCTATTCCTCCAACACTTGAGGGGCGAGAGCTAAATTATTCACTGTAGTATCTGACTGTTTGAAAAGGATAACCTCTCAGTAGATTTTGTATCAGTTTTATTCATGAAGACAAAACCTGTATTGTGTTTCTAATGAACCTATCTTGAGTCATCTGTGATTTGTACCATTTTACAGCAAAAAACATACAACTTATTTTAAAAGTTGCAAAAGTAGGCATCTATACTCCACCCACAGACTACACACATACGTGAGCAAATAGGTAATTTAATGCTTAAAATATGTGTCTGCAAATTCAGAAGGGATATTTTCAAGCTAAAATACCCAGGAATGTGAGCAGCTATTTGTTTTGCACCTGTATATGCATATGCACTTTATTTGTTTATGATGGGCTTGCTCCAAAGCCTATTGACATCACGTCAGTGGACTTTCGCTCAAGCACAATAGGCACATCTTGTGGCTGCAAATTAAAAGCTGCATTTTTAAATGTATCCCTTGCTGTCATTATAACAATTGTAACAGAAGATGTTTGTGCCAGATGCTGGGTCACCTCAGAGAAACATATATTACCAGTATGCAAGAGCTGACTGAATTGGGGCTATTAGGAAGAACAAAGAAAGTGTCTCTCTCTCTTCTGCAAGAATTTTCAGAATTCTTCCAAGAACAGGATATTTTCCACCAGGTTTTGTTGCTCTTAGAGAGAGCAAGCAAGCTGTGCCATCTGAAGCTTGCAGACACTGGATTTAGTATCAGTGGGTCTATTTCTATTCCTGGAAAGTGCTCAGTATCATCTGGATCTGTCCTGCTTCTAGCTAAAACCCAGCAACCAACTTCCCTATGCTGGAGGCAAATGGGATCTTTTTTTCTGTTGTCTGAGATAAGAGACTATCTTGAGTTTATGTTCTGCTGAGAAAAAAGGGCTACACAATTTACGTACAACACAGGCGCATGGCTTCCAGGAATGGAGAAAAGAGACTGATGTCTGTCCATTATTTGGCTGCAATTTTAACAGCTGCTTAAATGCCTTAATAGATAGACAGGTGTTCGATCATATACATAGGTAAAAGCAATTTCTCTAAAGAATTTTCAAGAGGTGGGACTACATGCAAAGTGGATATGCACACTTGAGAGGCAATCCAAATCCTACTGGAATCAAATGAAAGACTCCATTGGAAGTCTCTCTTGATTGTGGGCACTTATATTTTTGTGCATTGTGGCCGTGACTTAAGGATTTGGGCACCCAGCAGAGATTTTGTAACTAGGTGAGGGTTACATAGTTGGATGTATGTACTGAAAAGGTAGAACAATCTGTGACATTTCTATATGGTTGGGCTCAGGAGTGCTCTTCCTATGGGTGCAGAAGTTCTCTGTAAGGAACTCCCAAAGAGACCTCCCAATGGAGGGAAAAAGCTAGTGCAGCAATGTGTAGATACTGTGCTACACAATGTTCTATGCTGCAAAAAAGTACTTTGTCCAGGAAAGTGAAGAGGGGCAGAGGACTCAACAAGAATGGTGGTGGGGTGGAGGGTACAACCTCATCAACAAGTATATGGCCCGATCCAAAGCCCATTGAAGTCATTGAGGGTAGGGAGATCTTTCCGTTGACTTTGGTGGGGTTTGGATTAGGCCCTTAGAAGGGACCAGGGGAATGAGAGGGGCTCATTTCTGTAGCTGCAGCTGTCTGCCCTGCATCTTGGTGATCTCATGGACAGTTCCACTTGCCCAGATATGTGCAGACACCTCTTGCAGGCTGGAGTGGGGAAGCTGGCTTGCCCACTGCTGCTGAAGTTTAGGGTTCATTTTGTGATGAGGATGCAAAGAAAGGAGTTTGTAAATCAGCACTGAGATCATCTGTCTGAGTCAGCAGATGACTGACTTTGCTAAGGGAAGTCTGGGGTTTTTTTGGTTTTTTTTTTTGCAAAATTCATCAGGAAATCAGCCGCACTAGCCAGGGGCTCTGCTGCAGTGTGTAGGAAGCTGGCCACCTCATTCTGATGCTCTGCACTCTCAAGGGTCCCATTCGCCATTTCCCTAATGAGTGCCAGCTGCTTTTGGGACCAGCCTTTTGCCTTACTGCTTTCATTTCCTGTAGGAGCTCACAGTTGCTGAACAGCAGCATCTCCTCTGCGTTCATTAAACCTTTTGGAGAAGGTTCTGGGCCCTGCTGGGCTGTTCCTGCTGGCCTAGGTGCTCCCGGTATTGGTCCTGCACAGACAGATGGAGGGTTGTAGGTGTCAGGAGAGGGCTCCAATGACTGTCATCCCCCACAGATGCCTCCATGGCTAGATGGTGAGTCCCTTTGGAGAACCTCACTTTTGCTGGCTGATACTGGCTTGGTAGGATGCTCCAGCCTGGATGTTTCTGGCAAAATAAGGATAAAAGGAAGCTGTCACAAAACCCATCCTCACAGGATGAGGCAAACAGTTATGTTTCCAAGGACACCAGTAACTGGGCTGAACATCTGCTTACACCTATACAAAGCAGGAATCTTGGCTGATGCTCAAACGTGGGTGGCAATAGCAAGGAGGGAAAAACCAGTTGAGGATGAGCTGTCTGTGTCTGAGGTGGTAATTTTTCATGAAAAATCAGAACTCAAGCTAAGCTGTCTCCAATGGTGTAACAGTGGAGCAGTAAGGCATAAGGTGAGGGACTATTGGAATATAGCAGAGACAGATGCTCAAGTGGTGTATATTGGCATAAGTCTCTGGAATTATGTTCATTTACACCAGATCAAGACATGGCCATAGCATGCAGTGCAAAATTGCTCTGGAACCCTAAAATAGTTCCTGTGCACACACATGCTGCCCACTGACTCATGAAAGCAGTGTCCGGTGCAGTGCCCTGTCCCATACATTGCTTCCACGGGGATGGCTTGGAGTGTCACTATCTTCCTTCAGAGTGAATGTGACTCTCTCAGTCTGGTCTGAACTCCTTTCTCCAGCCTCTGCTCAGTCAGCTGCTGCCTTCTGAACATCTCTGCAGTGTTCTTCTTCATATCGTCCACAACCCTCCAGTGCCCTCCCACAACATTCATCCCACCCTTTGTAGGCAGCTTCCACATCACCAAATTTATCCCTTAAAAGGAAGGCATATCTTCCATTAGCTATACCTGACCTCTGCATGACTACAACTGGCCTTCCTTTTTTGGATTTGGACTGACAAAGCTGTTGCAGAACCCCCTCAGCAGAAGATGCACATGATCTGACAGCAAATGACACCCACATTGGTTGAGTGCAAACTGGCAGAATGTAATAATCCCAGTTGGGATGCAGGGTTCTTATTTGCATGTGCTAAATAATCATTATAATATTTCAGTTATGCAAATATATGGAGATTTGCCCAAGTGCCAGGGGCTCTGTCAATTGAGTGTTCTGTTTTTGAAAATACTGCCTGCAATTTGCCATGTAAGCATTTAGGTCCCACCCTATGCTCTCTGCTGAACAGTAGCAACCAGCACTGGAGGTTGCCTAACAGTGAGTGTCTTTCAAGATTACCAGTATCATCCATAATGGCTGATTATAGCCCTACCATGTAAGCACTAGTCCTGACACAAAGTAGCTTCCTGCTCACAGTGTTTGTGGTTATAAACCCCTGCACCTGACAGATTAAGTCAGGGAGCTACAGCCCAGTTTGTCTTCCCAATTCCCTCAATCTCTGATCAGGTCTGCCTCCCTATTCTTTTCCTTTCTTCTGAACATTAACTGCTCCTAAGACAACTGTTGCAAAAACTGCTGTATTTTCTCCATTATGTGAGAACTGTACTGTTGTTAGCTATTGCACACAGAGTTCTCAAGATGGCACTGCGCCCAGAACTCATTGGCAGGCTGTATTTAACTCCTTCTAGTACAGATGCAATCCATTGAGAAGAAATGAAGGTAATTTTTTCCCCTATCCCATAAATCTTGTCTTTTTTGGGACAATCCACAATCCAGAATGTTTATGATGTAGCTTTCTGTCATGTGCACTCCAGATGAAATCAACAGGAGACCATTCTAGTAGGACTTTGGACCTGCCTTTAAAATGGGCATGGCTACAGTCCAAAATGTTCAAAGATAATACAAAACTTGAAAGCACAGTTCGCCATGAATAACTCTGGGTAGACACAGATCTTAGTGCTTTATACTAGCCATGTAGCACTCATAAAACACCCATTTATCACTGTACAGCCCTCTCACTAATGTCAACGGAGTTTGCAGATGTCCTGGGGTGTAACAAGGGTGGAGACTGAAAGATGGAGAAGAGACAAAGGAAAGTGAGTCAGCATCAGGGTGGACCAGGGCATTGGCAGCTAAATTCAGATATACATTGATCTTTCCATTCATTTGTTATCCACACAAGGTAGGATGCTGCCACTCTCCCTCTAACAAGAATACTATCACTGATCATTCTTCAATGCAAATCTTCCTGGACAGCCTTTAACCATATTGTATAGTATCTTTCATGTGGCAAGGAGATCACTGCAGACAGCTGATGGGTTGTAATAGCTGTGGGTTTCTTTTTCTTCCAGCTTGCTTGGATTGTGGGGAAACATACGTTGTATGGATTTTGGAACATCAGCCTATTGCCTCCTGGCCTCCTTCCTCCATCTGGCCAGTGGTTTCTTATAGCTTAAGGCAGCCTTATGAGGAAAAATTGAGGCTTACTATTTAATGGCTGTGCTCAACTTGAGACCAGAGGAATGGGGTTTTTCTGAACAGCCTCCACAAGAATAGTGGGGAAAATAGCAGAAGAAAATATCTCGGGAATTTCTGATTAGAAGCATCAGTCTTACACAGCAAATGAGAATTGAAGAAAAGTTAACAGCAACAACATTCCTTTACTTCCAACAAATCAGGTGCAAGTTCAAGAAGAAGCAGTATTGCTCAATTGTTGCTTTAATAGTAGCCATCAGAACTGCAGAATTCATAGTTGCATAATTCTAGAAACACAGGGACAAAAAACCAAAACATTCAGAAAGCATTTATGTATCCAACTTCCACCAGCCCTACTGAAAATCCCACATAGAAGTTCCGTCATTGGTGTCCTTGGCCACTGAGCGTCAGAGGTGCAGAACTTGGTCTGCATGCATTTTGGTATTTGATCTAATTAAAAAAATAAACAGGCAGCCAACAAAACACTGGAACAATGCCTATGCTAAAATGCACTCTAATATCTATGATTAGATGTACAAGAAAAGGCAAAAAGGACAGTTTAAAAAATCCAAACCTATGCAAAAGGAGAAAGTATATGCAGTCATATAAAGAAAGATTTGTGTTGAATTCCATTTCATTCCAAGTAGTGATAGATAATCTCCAAAATCTAGATACTCAGTTTTAGCTCCTGAAAGCTGGCTGGAGGCATATGTCAATTGTGTTACAATAATGTATTGATAGAAAGCAGAGATGACCCATGTCTGCCAATAGTGGGGGGACACAGTGAGGGCATCGGCTTCAGCAGATGTTACTGAACATGTTCAGTCCATGTGAGCATGTGACCCTGCATGCCCTGTAGCGGGGCAGTTGCCCCACTCCTGAAAAAGGTAGGCTGATTGGGTGTGGCTGCAACTGTGGCCGCTTTGCCAATCTGGCCACAGCTGGCCCTGATAAAAGGGCTGAGGGCGGAGCTGGATCAGAGTCTCTCTCTCTCTCTTTCTCTGTCTGGAGAGAGAAGGACCTGGCTGCCTGGAGGAGCAAGGGTACCTGAGGCTGAGCAGTGCTGGGGAAGGGCAAAGAAGCTGGGGAGCTCCAGCCTGGCAACTCCCCAGGCTGAGGCCTTGGGGAAGGCCTAAGAGGGTACTGGGGCTGCAGAGGGGCAGCCCGGGGATAGGCAGAGGCAGCTGGTCCAACCCCCTTGCCAATGATGAGTGGCCATTACAGACTGGAGTTTTCCCCAGTGAGCAGGGGCTAGATGGTGACTGGCAGTAGCTACTGAGGCAAGGTGGGGATAGAGGGTTGGTGGTTCCTCAGGGAGGGGAGACCCAGAGCAGGGGTACTGTGGAGGGCAGAACCCCGACGTAAAGGGCACCGGGGTCTGGGAGGGACACGGGGGCTTTAAGGCAGGCTAGACACCAGCCTGCAGAAGGCGCTCTGGGCTGGACAAGAGCTAATTCCCAAGACAACCAGCAGCAGGCACCGTGCCAGTGAGTCTCACATCTGCTACATGCCCCCTCACACGTTGCCTCTGATAGAAAGTGGACCCTTTATTAAATATAGATTCTGCAAGTGAGTGAATAAGTGTTTTTTCTAATAACATAATCTGCCTGCCTCAAAATTCTACATAGGATTCCACATAGCAAAATTTCCAAACTAAACAAAAACACGGCAGGATAATAGTTTAATTAGTGCTCGAGATTCTGTTAGGCTGATCAAAAGCTCACTAAATTCTCTTCCTGAATTTATTTATTTTCAAAATAAAAGCAAGATGATGTTGTGATGGGTCACCCTGGGGTTCAACCTGGATCTGGGGTACCACTGAGCCCTCCGGCTCATCAGCTTGGGTTCCCTCTTACACTGTGCTGCTGTGACAAGCTACAATACCCTCCAGGACGTGTACTCACACAGACACTCACGCAGGCCAGGACACATCCAGCTGCAGTTACCTGAATGCTTCTCCTCAGCCACTCATGAACGAACAATAGAGAGGCTCTAGCCAATTCCCCACAGCTCCCTACCGTTGCACCCCTGAACTGTACCATCCTGCCTTGGTCAAAAGCCTGACCAGTAAAGATTATTACCCAGTCGCCCCCCTCCCCCTCGATGTGAAGAGGACAATGCACTAGCCCTTGTTGCCAATGATTTTAGTTTATTAGACATGAGTAAGACAAGCTGAAATGCAAGAACCTGTAGATTGAGGCCTGCAAGACTTTAGCTTACCTATTTTAGGCCTTGGAGCCAAGAAATGATGACATAAGTGACCAGAAAATAACCCAATGGCCTAAGATTTTGGGAAAAGAGGTACCAACTGGTAAGATTGCAAAATATTACCCAGAAGAATAATATTTGATCATAAAAATACTGTAAAGGTGCATCTGTCTCCGACATGTGTCTTAACCAGGGGATACAGGTTGTGCATTAATGTTACTGAGAATAAATGGAACTTACACAGCCTATAGAAAATTGGGGTCCCTTATATTTCCAGGGGACAAAGACCAATAAGAGAAAAGAGGCTTGACACTTTTATGGACATGCTCAGAATGTAGGTATAGACAGAATCACATTATAAAAAGGGGATGCATAGAATGGGAACATTTAACTCCCTATGGGAGACTCCAGCAGGAACCATCCCTCTACTCATGATCAAGCCATGATACCCATCAGACCCTAACATTGTTGTTAAGGGTGTGAGTATAACTATATTTGTAACTTGTGCATAAATCTGTATAGAATTTCTATGTGCTTGGGTAATCATAACTTTAATTGTAACTTTAATAAAACTTGTAAAGCAGTCCAGACCTTGTACTTGTGAATGTCTGTGTGGTCACTACCTTTGGTCTTTATGTGTTCTTAGAGAGACTAACTCTGAAGCAGGTAGCAGAGGTGACTTTCACTCAGTCAAGCTTGAAACTGTAGCCTCCAAAGCCGAACCCATGGTGGTGTAATACCACAATACCAAATTCACTTTAAATAAAATAAAAGGCTACACCCCTGTTCCTGAGCAGATTCCCCATGCACTTCAAGCAAACCACACTGTTTTAGGTAAAAATATAAAACAGATGTATTAACTACAGAAAGATGGATTTTAAGTTATTATAAGTAGTGAGCATACAGATCAAAGCAGATTACCTAAGAAATTAAACAAAAACACAATCTAAGTCAGGGATCGGCAACCTTTGGCAGTTTGTTTACCTGCTGCATCCGCAGGTTCGGCTGATCGCGGCTCCCACTGGCACATCCCTCAGCCCGCGTCGCTTCCCGCCGCCCCCATTGGCCTGGAGCGGTGAACCGTGGCCAGTGGGAGCCGCGATTGGCCGAACCTGTGGACGCGGCAGGTAAACAAACCAGACTGGCCCACCAGGATGCTTACCCTCGCGGGCTGTGTGCCAAAGGTTGCCGATCCCTGATCTAAGTCTTATACACTAGTTAGGATTTGAATCAAGGAGTGTCTCACCCAGTTAGATAGTATAAGCAGGTTAGCATTTGCATACACAAGCAGGAATTCTCCCTTCCAGCCTGGGACCAGCATTTCCCAGTTCAGTCTTTGTTCCTTAGGTGTTTTCAGGTGCTGTGTTGTAGAGGAGTGAGGCCCAGTGATGATGTCACTTCTCCCTTTTATAGTTTCTTCCATGTGGTGGGAACTTCTTTGTTTCAAGCCAAGCCCCCCAACACAGTTTGTGGAAAAATACAGGCATTAAAATGGAGTCCAGGATCACATGATGTAGTCACATGCCTTTGCATGCTTCGATGAATCATGGCAGTCATTATTTATATGCTGACTGAAGCATCCACAGATGAGGATAAGCTTTTCCCATGGCCCATTGTCTTTGTTGATGGGCCATTCAATTTGAATAAGCCATTTACAATGTGCTGGCTAGGCTGGATGTAAAGCTTTGTGGGTGTTACCCAGGAGCAAGCACATTTGAAATACAGATGCATAGTCAATATTTATAACTCCAGATACAAAAATGATACATGCATACAAATAGGATAATCATATCCAGCAAATCATAACTTTTCCAATGACACCTCACATGACATATTTTGTACAAGATGCATCATAATTATGTCACAATCATATCATAATCATATCACTATGGTGACTATGGCGTGCACAGTGTCACAGGTGTGTTTGGATTTTATTTCTCATTTGATTGTGATTTAAGGTATCCTTTTAGTTGGGCTCTGTTATGATAATTGGGCCTACAAATTTACTCTAACTGTGAGTTCAACTGTGACAAGTAAGTGAAACTTCATAAAATGTCACAATAACCTACAATAACAAATGTTGATGGGAAAAGGTGTGAAAGGGAGACAGACTGAATTAGTCTGTACAACCGGGCATACCAATATGACTCCAGGACTGTGTTGAAATTATACGTGTTAAAAACAGCAGATGTGCAGCCAGATCTTAATGAACCAAACTTGGTGGGTCAGATATTAGGCCTAATTGGTGGACAAGATAATGATGGGATGGGCTAGTCCAACCATCACCTCCCTTTTTGGGTCCCTAAAAGAAAGAGACTTTGGGAGAAAAAAAATAGATAAAAACCAGACTGAAGTAAGCTTTACCATCATGGCTGCCTCCCTCACCCTCTCCTGGGATCCTGGACATTCTTTGTCTTAATCCTGAGGGATGGTCTGACTAGCTTGGACCAGTGAGAGAGCTCCAGATGACATTGCCAACCCTCCCAGCTCCAACAGAATCCCAACCACCATCTGAGGTGACATGGGATCAGACTGTAACAGCAGCAATGACAATAGCTCCTGCTCCGCTCAATTCCCTTCTTCTCTTTCCCCCCAAAGGACAGTTATTACCATCTAAGAGACTGCCAAAAAACAGGGTGGTTTTGCTCCAAAAAAATAACTACAGCTAATGGGAAATGGGAAAAGGGATGTTGTTAAAATCAAAGCTTCATTTAATACTTTACATTTCAAATTCTTCAGCTGCTTTTCCTTCTTTTCTGTATCTTTAATAAAAGGTTAAAAGGATTTTTAATGGTGTGTTTGCCATGGTGTTAAGCAGGCTTGGGGTCTCTGTATACCAAGCCCCGGACCTCGTTTAACACTGTTTAATGTTGGACAGTGACAGGGTCATGTTAACACCTTTAGCCCCTGTATTCCATCTAAATGACTACAACAAACCCCAACTGTGGCCATTTGCAACTACATAGCGCTTTTTCTGAGGAATTCGTCTTTAGCTCAAACTGTTTTTATGTAACAGACCAACATACTTCGCAACTTACCCCAGCATCCAAAGCAGAGGCATCTGTAATTTTCTGTGAGCCTGAACACTGATATAAGTTTTAAAGATTCTCAATCACAAAAAATGGCCTCTTTTTTTTAAAAAAAAATAATTTTTCACTGAAAATTTTAATTTCTTTAGAATGTTAGTTTTTTGATGACAGAACAAAAATGGTTTATTTATATTTTTATTCCTTTTAGTTTTCAAAAACCCCAAACAACCAAAAATGTATGGGGGGGGGGGAACTTTCTGGTTAGTTTTTTTTTTTTTTGTTTGTAAAAAATGCAAAATTTTCACAAAAATCAGAAAAAACAAACATTTTTGTTTCTCTATGTGTATGCATGTACACACACTGCTTGGGGGGAATTGGTTTATTTGCCTGTATAGTTAAATAATTAATATGAAATCTGAAAAACTGGGCTTCTGATTTCCCCAGCTAGAAAGATTTTCTATAGAAATACTGATGTAGTACAAATTACTGTTTCCTTTGCCATTTGATGTTCTTATTCCTGTTCCAGGTTAGAGAGTCTACCCAGCAGATCCATCTTGCATTTTACTGTTCAATACACTTGTGATAGGCACTGCAACTCAGTGACCTCTCTGACTGTAAAATTATAAACTGATTTTGATCTAGGAAATGAAGAAGGCACATGATCATACTTATGCCATATTGTGCCCTACAAAAGTAAATGATTGTTTTATCTTTTATTCCCCCTTCCATCCTGTCTTCACTCCCAGAGTGTTCTCAGTGTGTGCAACACTTTGAAATTAAGACTAAACAGTGATGTGAAGGTGTGATTTAGCCTATAATAACCCAAGTGATATTTAAATGATTTTGAGTTGTGAATTAAATAAAAACTGTACCTATGTAACAGCCACATCTGCTTGTTAGCAGACTGCTGTCAATGTCTTTACCTGCAGTTTATTTGCTCACCAGTTTTACTGAACTCAGATGACCTTCATTTCTCAAAACTGGAGGTCTCCTACACCCTAATTAATGTGTGTGTCAGAGCACTTGAATGGTTGAAATCTGATTGACCATTTGGTGAACTCTGACAGAAATGTCAGAGTTCAAATTTAAGACATTTTCTGTATTCATCAGGCCAGAATAAATAAATGTACCACTTTTCAAGATTCCAGCTCAGCAAGCACATGGAAATTATGTGTCTATCAGTCACGTGTTAGATGTTTCTGTATTATAATTCTAGTGGTGGGTAAAAGACAATATCTTCCCCTCCTTTTCTTCACTCAAGAATTATACCTCTCACCCTCACCGCAAGCCCCTTGGGACACTGTTAATGTACTGTTTAAGAGCTGTCTCATGAGAAAAGGTGTTATTTCTACAAATCAAAGGTTTGTTCACTTTAGATCTGATTCAAGATTCATTTAAGTCAATGGAGACACTTTTGCTGATTTCAACGATCTTTGGAGCAGGCCTTTTATCAATAAAAACGGGGAGGTTTTCTAGGTTTGGGGGTTATACAATGTAATTATTGCAATGTTTTGCTGCTACCATGTGTTAAGGCTAACAAAGAGAAATTGATTGAAATGCACAAGCTTTTCACTGGTCACTTATTAAGCGCTATAAATACGTTTAGGCTTACCAACTGACAGAAGCACTCCCACAAGGTTGGCAAAGTAGCATTTTTTGGCAATGCTGATCAGATTCATATTTTACTTAAAACTATAACAGGTTTATTAGCAGCAAAACAATGGAAAGAACTGTAAGTTTAATTGGGGTATTAAAATACTGCTGAGATGATGACTCATTACACCCTTTCTGGCAAATAATATGTATCAGAACAACATATGCTCCTGTTTTGAAAGCCCCGCAGAAGGCTGGCTGGAATGTCAATCCACTTTTGATTAGATCATTTTTTACATAAGAAATATATGGGAACTGAATGGAGCAGATGCCATTCCTACAGTGGGGGTTAGCCTGTGCATAATGGGCAAAAACAACCAACAGTTTTGTATAATCCCATTAATCTTTGGGTGTAATTTCTGTATAAGAAGTCCAAAAATACTCTCATAAAACATCACTGAAGAAAACTGTGTGGAGTGCAGAGTTGCTGAGCAGCACAAACATTCTGGCTTACAACAAAAGTTGTTTATTATTTAGGATTTGTATTACAGTCACAGCCACTGACCCCAGGTAGGATTGTTGCCCCATTGTGTTAGAGGTGGTACAAAAAATAGAATGAGACAGTCCTTGACCTGAAAAGTTTAATTCATGAAGCTGTTTTGTAAATATCCGTAACAGTACGCTTTCGCTTTAGAGAGCCAACTTTTAGGGGAAACATTTTATTTAAATCACTAGAATGTTGGAGCTAGTAATATATTCCTACACCATTTCTTTTTTAAATGGACATTCAGGTAGTGAAGTCTTCCCCTGTCCCCCTAAATGACTTCCCAGTAAATGAAGCTTCAGGAGCTGCAATCTGCAGAGTATGATGCATGCAATCTAATTGGTCTATATAAGTATAGAAAAAGTTCATTATTATCATAGCTTTCAAGAAGCCCTTTATATTGTACTCACTATCTCTAGCACTAGTGATCCTGAACTAGTCTACTACACATTAAAACAGCTTTTGTGGTTAAGAGATTTTTGAATTGTCTGCTAAGTATTGCTCAAAGCTTCATACAAATGGAAGGATATCAGCTCTGATGAATAGTTTATTAAAGTGGCTGCTAAAAAGAGCAGTACCATGGTTTCCTTATGAATATGAACTAGCTGAATGACTAACTCTTTGGTAAGCTTACATCTGGCAAGCTCTGTTGATTAGTCCACAAGCAACTTCCCTTCTGTTTTCAAATGTAGAAAGTCTGACTGGTTAATAAAATGTTGAGAAATAAAAGTTCCACAGAGCAGTTAATGCAGTGAAAGCTAAATTATGCTCTTGGATCTTTTGAGGCCAAATCCTGTCCTTGGTTGCTTGGACCTAACTCCACTTGACTTCAGAGGGATTGCCAATGTGCATATAAAGGTAGGATTTGCCTGGAAGTTGTTTTAGAATCATAGGACTGGAAGGGACCTAGAGAGGTCATCTAGTCTAGTCCCTGCACTCATGACAGGACTAAGTATTATCTAGACCATCCCTGAAAGGTGTTTGTCTAACCTGCTCTTAAAAATCTCCAATGATGGAGATTCTACAACCTCCCTAGGCAATTTATTCCAGTGCTTAGCCCTGACAGTTAGGAAGGTTTATCTAATGTCCCTTGCTGCAATTTAAGCCCATTGCTTCTTGTCCTATCCTCAGAGGTTAAGAAGAACAATTTTTCTCCCTTCTCCTTGTAACAACCTTTCATGTACTTGAAAACTATCATCTCTCCTCTCAGTCTTCTCTTTTCCAGACTAAACAAACCCATTTTTTTCAGTCTTCCCTCATAAGTCATGTTTTCTAGACCTTTTATCATTTTTGTTGCTCTTCTCTGGACTTTTTCCAATTTGTCTACATCTTTCCTGAAATGTGGCGCCCAGAACTGGACACAATACTCCAGTTGAGGCATAATCAGCATAGAGTAGAGTGGAAGAATTACTTCTCGTGTCTTGCTTACAACACTCCTACTAATACATCCCAGAATGATGTTTGCTTTTTTTGCAACAGTGTTACACTGTTGACTCATATTTAGCTTGTGGTCCACTATGACCACCAGGTCCCTTTCCGTAGTACTCCTTCCTAGACCGTCATTTCATATTTTGTATGTGTGCAACTGATTGTTCCTTCCTAAATGGAGTACTTTGCATTTGTCCTTATTGAATTTCACCCTATTTACTTCAGACCATTTCTCCAGTTTGTCCAGATCATTTTGAATTATAATCCTATCCTCCAAAGCACTTGCAACCCGTCCCAGCTTGGTATCATCCACAAACTTTAACTGTACTCTCTATGACATTATCTAAATCATTTATGAAGATATTGAACAGAACCGGACCCAGAACTGACCCCTGCGTGACCCACTCATTATGCCCTTCCAGCATGACTGTGAACCACTGATAACTATTTTCTGGAAATGGTTTCCAAACAGTTATGCACCCACCTTATAGTAGCTCCATCTAGGTTGTATTTGCCTAGTTTGTTTATGATACTCTGTAATGATGCCACAAAGCAGCGGATAAAATGTTACAAAAATATACACTAAAACATTTTTCTTTAAATGTTCAGGCTGTTGCAGTACAGAGGAGGAGCATCTACATTATAAGCAAGAAAGGGTAGGTTAACCCTAACTTATAACCACACTCTGCTTTGGCCTTTAAAGCACTCCCTTGGCTTGACTCAGCTTTGGGACAGAATTGACATATTCTACCTTATTCTGAAAATAGGGGGCAAACTCCTGGCCTCACTGAAATCAAAGGTAGTTTCTCCATTGACTTCAACAAAGCCAGGTTTTCACCCATGGGTTAGAGAGCTCAAAGTGGTGTGTGATGTAGTTCCTCTAAGATGTACATAAAGTACACCCTTTAGAGAGGAATACAGCCTGAAACAATAGCTCTGAGATGTGTGAACTGCTCCATTCATCTCAGTAGATACTCCCTGGCTTGTTTCAGGAATGCCTCTATACACAGGGGTGAAGCATGTATCTGTTTCATGATGTCTGATCTTGAATCTGCTGGGATTACTATTTGGCCTCCTTTAAATAAAATCCCATTTTGCACACACAATTTATCCTTCACCTGGCAGCAGAGGGTAACCTCCTGTGGCATTTTCTCCTTGCAATCTGGACAACCTTGGAGTATGAAATGGTTTTGTCTGTAGCACCCTATCCTGTTCAGTCCTTTGTTGGATTGTCTGGAGCCTCCCATCACAGACGTGAATGTATTGTAGCATGTTGACAGAGTCTATCTCCTGTCCTGTCTCTGTTGTACTCTGGAAGCTATGCTCTGTTCAGTGTATTTGCCACCAGTAGTGACTGTCCTCACGTCGTAGCACTGGAGTCTCAATAACATGCATTTTAGTTACTTGGATGCACTCTGCAGTGGCTTCTTTGTGATGCTTTCAAATGTTTTGGAGTTAGATTGCATGTCCGCCTTCTTCCCAGATGTGAATTTGCAATTGTTCCATTCCAAAGAGCACAGCCTGTAGCTCCTCTTCTCTCTGAGAATATTCCCTTTCTGCATCTGTCAGAACTCTACTGGCAAATGCTATGGACTGCTGGCTTTGCATCAGTACTGCTCTGGGGCCTCCTGAGGCATCATACTATAGCTCTATCTACTCTGCAGAGTTGTAGTGCTTTAGGACTGGTGCCTCACCATTTTCTTTACTCCTTCAAATACCTATTCTTGAATGTCTGAGTTGACCTTCTCCATGCATTCTGTTTGATATTCCACTAGGGGCACCCATATGTCATCAGCTACAATGCTGGACACTACATCAGAATAAACAGGTAAACAATGTTGATATTTTGCAGGGGAGCAGGTGGAGAAGGAGAGAAATACACCAGTCTTTTCTCATGTGCTTAAAGTTACTATAACCAACATGTTAATGCAGAATTGGGGTTTTCTGGTGACATCTCATGCCCTTCCAAAGCATCTAGGTCAGCCAAACTCAGACCTCGGAAAACCAGGAAATACAGAGTCAAGGTACACGCCAATGCAATCTGAACTCTGCTTCTTTGAGTCATGACCGAAAATGCTCATAACGAACATACTTGCACTCTGCCTTTGCAGAGAGTGCAGAACACTCAAGGAGCAGGGCATATGACCACTGTAGCACAGAATCAAACACATTCTCCTTGCTAAGGCAACTCTTGTGTTTAGGTAAGTTAAACGGAACAGGAGCTACCTATACAGCCCTACATTCAAACACAGTCTGTTCCACAGAAACAAAACTACACCTGATAAACATTAGGACCTCTTCACCCCCTTTTCCAACTCCCTCGCCCTTATGCACAGGATGCCACTGAACACTGTTCTTTCACTTACGCATCATTAAACCCACAGCCCACTCTCACTCATATCCCACTTCTCTGCTAACAGTCCCCATGGCGAGAAGACCCCTGTGGCCCGCTACTGTCACAACCTACAGAATTCAGCACTAACATGAAGTATACTGGCTCTATTAAGGTACACATGCACCTCTTTCCTTTGATTATACATGGCGGGGGCAGGCAGGGAAAGGAAGAGGGGCTCACACCCTCTCCGAAAGGGCACTGTAGCGGATCAACCCTTAGCCTGGGCTGGGCCATAGTCTCTTCCTGATACCCTAAATCAGTCACTTCTGTCATGGCCAACTTACGTTTGGCAGAGTTAGCTGTGAGGTTGACCTCCTGTAGGGGCATTAGCACCACACTTAGGTGACATAAGTGATCTTCCTACACATGGCTATAGATTACAATGTCATCAAGGTAAGCTGCAGTGTAGTGCTGTTGGAGTCCAAGGACTCAATTCATAAGGTGCTGGAAAGTTTCTTCTGATTCTTGCAAGCCAAACGACATAGTCTTAAATTGCGAATGGCCAGTTGCGCAGTCTTCTCCTGGGAGGATGGAGATAGGGGGGACTGCCAATAGCCTTTTGTAAGGTTAATTGTGCTGAGGTATCGCACCAGGCCCAGTCACTCTAACAGCTCATCCACCCTCAGCATTGGGTGGGCATGAAACTTTGAGATGGAATTGACCTTACAAAAGTCAATACAAAAATCGGACTGTGCTGTCCACTTTGGGGACCACGACTATAGGACTCCTTCAGTCACTTCTAGACTCCTCGATAACCGCCTGTTCTCAGCATCACCTGCACCTCTTCTTATACTGTGTCCCACATCCTCTTTGGTAAAGCCTGGGGATTATCCCTAACTAGTTGCCCTGGGGCTGTCTCCGGATGACTGTTGTATTACATGTGTTCTTCCAAGATTTGTGGAGAAAATTGTAGCGAAGTCTTGGATCATTTTCCCCAGTTGGGTTTTCTGATCTAGTTAAAGGTCCTCACTTGATGGTAGGAGCCCAGGTTCTGGGCAAACCGCCTGCTCAAGTCCTAGCTTAGGGTTCACCACTAGGGATCTATCAGGAAGGCTTCCGAGGTCTTCCATGCCTTGAGAAAATTAACATGATAAACCTTCATCTCATTCCTCTTGCTGGGTAGCTTATATCCAGGAAATCTAGCTACCTTCACCATGCTATAGTCTCTATCCTGCTCTGGATCAAGGTTATGGTAGCTGCTGTCCCATTATGTATAGAACTAAAACTGACACCCAATGCTCTGGAGGCCATTGAGAGGCAAGTGCCATGGATTTGTCAAAAACAAATTGTGTCAAACCATCCTGACAGGGTAACAAACCTTGTGGATGGGGGGAAGCGGTAGACGTGATATATCTTGACTTTAGTAAAGCTTTTGATACTGTCTTGCATGACCTTCTCATAAATAAACTAGGGAAATGCAACCTAGATGGAACTACTATAAGGTGGGTGCAAAACTGGTATCAAGCTTGTAGTGTCAGCCTGTCCACAAACAAGTGACAGGAAAAGGAAAGGCTAGCCACTGCCTCAGGCTGGGCTACTAGAGCTCACTAGCAGTTCTTCCTCCTGGGCCAACTTCCTCCCTTCTTTGTGGCAAGTTTCACCTTTTTAATCTCCCCTTTTCCAGGTGGAGCATGATCAATTAGGTGTACCAAATTGGAACTGGCTGAGTGCAGGAATACTTGTTAGCCTTTCTATCAGTGGGATGTGGGGAAGGGTGTCCCATCACACGCAAGACCACTCAGATTGCCTTATATCACAATCACAGCTCTATCAAGCTTCTCCCACTAATCCCGCCATCAGTGTTCAGTCCAACAGTGTTCAGTGTTTTGTGTAGCTGTATTGAAATATCACTGAACGCTGAATATCATTGAAAAACACTGAACACTGCTGTATGATGCAGATAATTCCCAGTGGCTATTGCTAGCTTCCCAGGATGCAGAATTAAGGTTGCGTGAACATGTACATTAACTCTGATTTTCCTGGTTTTCAGAAGTTTAAATCTGAATAACCTTAAATCTTTACTTCCTGGTTTTCAGATAATTAAAGTTTTGCTGAACTTGCCATTCTGGAAGGGCACAAGATACCACCGGATAACCTTAACTCTGCATTAACAAAGTTTTGTGTCAGTAAATTGTACTAGTGTTGGGAATGTATATCAGTACTATCTAGTGAGCTTACAAAGCCAGTCTAGTGGGCCAAATTCAGCTCTCGGTTACACTGTTGCAACCTTTCTAAAGTCAGTGTGGGTACACTGATATAACAGAGTAGAAATTGGATCACTGTGTCTTTAAAAGAATGGTCTAACATGAGAGTGACTTTCCAGAATACTAACTAGCGTCCATTGTCATCAATTTCTCATTTTTTCATACAACCACTGAGAGAACTGCCCAAGTAAGAAGTTATATAATAAGTCATTCTTTTACAATATATCATGAAAAATGGTTTTAAGTGATCATTCCCTTTAAGTGTGAGTACTCCATTGGGTAGAAGAGGAGTGAATAGGGGAATTATTAACTGTTAATAGCACATCTTTTGTGGAGTCTCTGTGCGTCTCTTTAAAAATTTCTGAATCAGTCTGAATGCAGTATCACTGCCTACATAATGTGTACACATAATCTACCAGCCTCAGATGAAGGCCATTATGAGCCATAATGCTGAATGGCTTCCTCAAATCTGATTAAAGACAGTCTCTAACTCAATTTCTACTCTATCAGCAATGCCTGTTCAGCGGGGCATGTTTTATTTCGCTCTGTACCCAGGATCCATTTACTGTCTTTCATCTTCACTTGGGAGAGGTATTTAAAAAACAAAAACCCTTATTCCTTTTTTCATACAACAAGATTCAGTAAATCATTGTTGATGGACTTCATTAGCTGAGACTAATTATCTGAATAATTATCTGATTCTGAACCAAATGCATCCACTGGAAAACAAGAAGTTCTACTGCAACTTCTTATACCATTCTCCCAGCTCATTACAAAGTCTAAGGAAAGTTAGAATCCTGCTTTTTCTTTCCTTGCTCATTGCCTCACATCTTTTTCCTCCTCACTCATTCCCTTCACACCAAGCAGTGTACTTTTATGTTGTCTCTGTTTCTTCTTTAGCTGTATCATCCTTCTGAAGTTTCTGTCAGTTCTAAAATTACATAGTTTGTGCCTGAGTGGAACACTGTTCAGTGTAGCAGATCTGCTGTGTGAGTGGTCAGCCTGTTCATACTTTCCTGTGAGTTGTACTGTTTCTTGGTCATCACAAGTACTGCCAATGAAAACATCTCATCTTTTAAACACAACTTGTAGAAGTTTACTGCGCTGGGGGTGGCAGTGGTGATGATTAGTGCTTTTCAGTTTCACTGCTGGCCACAACTACTTTTCCTAAGTCCTTAATAAGTGAATCATGGGGGTGTTCTAGTAGTGACTCAGAAATCATCCCACTTCATTATACCATTCACTGCCGTTTGAGGTTTGAGCTACTAGTATGGAGTGTTCTACTACAAACAAATCAGCTTCTATCACCTACCAGAAATCCTTTGCAGCTGGCCTCAGATATTATTGTTCTTCCAAAGTTGCTGTACAATTTTTTTTTACAGTTTTCAAAAGCATAAGCTGTATTAACGTTGTCTGTGCCTGGAAGTCATAAATGTAGTTTGTTGAAGAGAATACTATAAAGAGAATAAGATGTTTGAAGGGTCTGTGATTTATGAGTAAACAAGTAGCTTCTACTTATAAAAGTAATCCTTTCGGTGGTCTGCTTGATAAGTCATTTAAGCAAATAATATTCATGTGCCAGTTTGGGGTCTCTGACTGATACATTTGGCTTGGAGAGCTAAACAAACTTCTGTACAGTCACTTTGGATCTTGAAATTTTAGAAGGAGTCTAACATTTTTATAACAAGCAAAGCTTTTATTGTTTAAAAAATGTGTGATGTTTTCTATTTGCTGAAAATACTCCACTGCAGTGTACATATAGCCCTAGAGCCTACCATGAAGTTTGTAATACTTAAATACAGAATATTAATTCAAAGTACAAAGTACATGGGAGTCCCCTCCCATACTCCGAACCTCTCTGCTCCACCCCCATCCTTCATCCCAAACCCCTCATCTCTGGCCCCACCCCAGAGCCCGCACTTCCAGCCCGAGCCCTTACCCCCTCCCGCATCCCAACCCCCTGCTCCAGCCCAGAGCCCTCTCCCGCACCCTGAACGCCTCATTTCTGGCCCCACCCCAGAGCCCGCACCCCCAGCCAGAGCCCTCACTTCTTCCTACACCCCAACCCCGAATTTTGTGAGCATTCATGGCCTACCATGCAATTTCCATACCCAGATGTGTCCCTCAGGCCAAAAAGTTTGCCCATCCCAGCTTAAAGAGAGCTTTTGGGTCCAGCTAGCCCCACCCCACTATACCTGTAGCCAATGCCAGGCCTGGAGGGGGTGATAAAAGGAGAGAGCCTGGCCCAGTTTGGGGCTGACAGATGAAGAGGCAGGAGCTAGCCATCTCCCTACCTGAAAGGACAGAGCACTAGCCTGGCAGCCATCTGGGAGTAAGCACTGCCTCCCCAGCCAAGAGGAGACTACAAAGGGGCCTCCAGCACCTGAGGTAACTGAATGAGTGAACTCCAGAGACATTGTGGGGCTTGCCCTGGCCAACTTATGGCTGCCCCACTCAAAGGCGCCTGGGACTGCAGCAAGGCACTGTCCAAGAGGGGACCCTACAGGAAGCAGGCTGCCCAGCAAATTGGACTAGAGGGGCCATACCCCAAAGTGAACAGACTGGTAGGAAGTAGCCCAGACCAGCAGATTTGGACTCCCTGCTGGGAGGGACTCTTTGCCCCACCCACCCCTCTGTTTAGGGGTTGATGTACACAGGGGCCTGAGCTGAGACCCATTGGAGAGGCGGGCCTGGGTCCCCTACACCTCCTGGCCTCAGAGACTGAGGCGTCTCAAAGACAGAGGCTCCTCAACCAAGCAGGGGGCTGAGCACCAGACACTCTTACCACTAGGCTGCCCAGCCCTCTAAGCCACCTGTTAGTCAATTTCATGCAGTTACATGTGTTCTGTCCTTCAAACACTGAGATGCTGTTGAATTTATTTAATAAGATGACACTGTTTCAATTTATACAAATGGGCCCTGGACTGAAAAAGTAAAAAGCCATAAGGCTAACTGATCTATTTGAAATGCGAGCAATTTCTGAACAGAATTGGCTAAATGAATGTTATTGGCAAATTACTATGGGAGTGATCCTACATATTGAAGGGATCTCCTCAAAAGTACTTCTGTTTGGTGTTTCTTTTTAAAAGATGAGTTTTAGGCAACATAAAGAACAGTTTAACGCAGAGTAGTACATATTGCTGGGCAGGGACGTAACCAGAAGTTTCCTAAGGAGGGAGCCCAGAGAGACGATCCCTATCCAATAGGGTGCCTGCCCCAGAGTGGAGAAGATGGTGGGGCATAAGGGTCCCTGTGGGCATGGCCCATCTTGGCACACAGCTTGCAGGGGGCAGAGTCAGCCACAGGCAGGTTTGTGAGGCTGCAGCCAGGGAAGGAAGTGTTGGTATGTGCCAAGCCTGGGCCCCCAGTGCACAGGGTGCAGCCCAGAGGGGACAGGAGGAGGTACAACGTGCCACCCTGCCATCTAGGGTGAAGCCCCCTCCATGCTCCAGGGCCTCCTCCACAATGCAGGGATTTCAGCAGGGAATCCTTCTCTGGGCAAGGATTTAGGTACCCTGTCCTGTTACCTGCTGTGCAGGCAGCATGTCTGCGGTTGCAGTGCAACCCCATGCAACTTTCTTGGGCCTGGCCAGGAAGGGAAGTGGCCACTGCTGGGTCTCTGTTCAGAGCTGGCAACTGGGGGCCTCTGCCTCGCCTTCCCTCCACCACTCATTGCACCCCTTATTTACTAGGGCTGTCGATTAACTGCGATTAATTGACAGCCCTAGTAAATATCACCATCTGCAGTGTCACATTCATTTCCCTTGTACATCACCCCAAAGTCTCAGGGGGTTGTGACCATCCTGCCCTTCTAGCTGAATGGGATGGGCGTACAGAAAAGACTGAGAATCACTGCTCTAGTGGTATGCAAGTTTTCAATTTTATACATTAGATTGCTTCCTTGGAGTTACACCAGGGAGAATTTGCTAGCCAGCAACTAACTTAAACATTTAATCTCTTCCAAAAATCACATCAATTGAAGGCACCCAGATTTCTGGAAGCTATTATCCTCCTTCCTATAAAACAAATGTAAAAATGTGAGCCTACCAGTCTAAAAAATTATCAGCAAGGAAGTGTCCTTTTCCAATGTATCAAATCACGAAACTGCATATTTTATCACAATGCCTGCCTGTCTTTGGAGCACAGAGTAGGGGCCATCTTTTAGGATGGTGTGGGCATACAATTGATTGTGTTTCCAAGAAAAGGGGAGATGGGTGGCCAGTATGGACATTAGTGCTTCCTGTTTACTATTTCTTTGACTTTAGATTTTTATGGTACTCATAACAAATTAAATAAAAACCAGTCATAAATTATAAATATTTCACTGTATTTTCTATATTCTACTCCTGAATGAGCTAATCAGGCTATATGCTTTCAGTCCAGAGTGTAGACTGGAGATTCTGTTATTTGCTTCATTGTTTTTCCTTACCTGTTGAGATATAGGAACTTCCATGACTTCAGAATTCCCTGCAGTTTTCAATCTCTACTGGCATTAGTTTGGATCAGGGTCCTGCAGTGCAGACCCGCCCCAGAAGCAGACACAGGCATTAATAGAGGATTAAGTTCTAGTTTATGGCACTACCGCACAGCAGCATAAAGCCATAGTGAGGCCTCTCTTACAGAATCTCAGACTCAACTCTTCTTGTGCTAAACCCTTATCTGGAGGTGGAAAGAAACCATCCTAAGGAATGTCTCCCTCCTGATGTTTGTTAGCAAGGAGGTTTGTGAGCTATGTGGGAGAGCCAACACCACAAGTAGAAGGCCACAAAGCTGCACACAGTTCTCACATCTTTATTGTAAATTTTTTGTGTTGTGGTAGTACCCTGGAGTTGCTGGTCAGAATCTAGGTCTCTTTGCACTAGGTGCTGTACAAACACTTAAATACACAGTTTTTGCTGTAAACAGCTAAGAATCTAAGACAGCAAGCAGCGTACAAAGGGTCAGAGAAAGGGGTACAACCTGAATGTGTACAATAATACACATAAACAAAATAAATAAATATAGAGCTGATATATAATTACACACACACACATATATATAAAATCTCCAAGTTCCAAAGAATAAGATTTTTGTAGGTGCCAGGGTAGAATGTTGGTCTGGAGAAAGAATTTAAGAGAAGAGTTCAAGAAGGACTGTCCATGCACAGGGGCAGTGTAGAAGAAAGTGCAAGGATATGGGAGAAACAAAAGGTTAGTGTCCCTGACAGAGGGGAGAGGGTGAACAATTAGGGGGGAGCCAAAGATGGGTTCCAAATTATTCTATTACATACAGAAAGCTATGTTAAAAGAACATAAGTCTGTAAAGTCAAGCACTGAAAAGTTAGGAAATGCCAGAATTAAGGTTGCCTGAAGGGGAGTGTCCTGTTGTGCATGGCTTCCCAAATTGTGGGCTGCAGCACAAAGTTGGGCTGCAACATGGTCCCAAAGGGTCCGCTGGCATAAGTGCATTCTCCAGTCAAGCTCTTTGTAAATCTTTAACTCTATGTGACTCATGGAATCTAAGTAAAAGCTACATAAATGTAATGTTTTGCGCTGTATATGGGGGGGGGGGGAATTTATTTATTTAACAAAACAAGCTGCGCTATATCAAATTTAATTCTTGTGAGTACAACGGTGCATTTCACTGCAAGATAACCTAGCAATATACACACAATCCGCCATTTACAACACTAAAAAATGGTAAGCAGTATTTCAGTGTCACAGGGATTGATTTATTTTTCAAAAACATGTAAGTGGAACTCTCTTTAAAGGGTTCTCCTTCACACCCTAATCAGAGCCATGTCAAATATGGGCTTTTTCAATTTCTACTCAAATTAAAGGACCCGTGGGCCAAATTCGGCTCTTGGCTATATTCCTCACTGGCAAATGAGAGCAGAGCTTGGCCCAATGAATTTCATTGAGTGAATTCTTCATCTACATAAGTCAGCTTCACCCACAAATTATTGTAGATACAGGACTGAAAAATCAGCAGTTATAAACATCACATTCAAGCTACTTATCATAACAACCTAAACCCTATCAATGCATCCAAACTCAAATGCTCCAATCAGAATATAAACTTCTTTGCTTGCATTGGCTACTAGTTTACATGGGCCTAATTCTCTATTTCACAAAGATCCTTCATGTTGCAGAACCCCTCTTCATGAGGAATAAGGGCCCTGGCTGGTGCAGTGCTATTGGAACAGCTCTATGCTCTATGCCCCATTGCTGTGTCCATTTTAGGAGATAGGGATGGATGGAAGGGAACGAATGTGGCCAAAGTGCACTGATCTGGTTTAGCCCCCAAAAGGCCTATTAGGTGAGATACACAGAGGTGGCTAAAGTCGCCTTTGACCACCCTTTTCTATCCTTCCTTAGTGCTGTGCTGAGCACAAGGACGGAAGAATTGGGAATTGGAGCCCATATAAATCACCTTATTTTGCTAGTGTTAAGCTGCAAACTCATCTTGTTTGCTTACATTTTGGATAGGCAGACAGTATCACACTGCATAGAAAAGTCAATAAGATTGTACAAAAGACAGTACATAACTAGGGTGTGAATAATGAATGTGGTTATGTCACATACAGGAAAAGTCATCTTAGATAATTAGTGCAGGTGTAAGTTGGAGCCAGAAGACTGCATACAAGTATATTGTTGCAACAGTGTTTGACTAGTAATATTTCTTTTAGAGATACTATTACCCAACCACAGATTTAGCAAGATGGAGTGAACTGATATTGTCTCACTGGAAATGAGACTCTGTAGTTAGGTAAGCTGAAAGGAACTGGGAAAGGCTGCTGTTCTAGATTTTTTTTGTGACTACTTCTTCTCTCTCAGGTTTGGTGTGACTCTAATGTAACTCCAGTGGAGTTATTCTGAGCTTACACCAGTGTAAATTAGAAAAGAATCTGACCTGTTGCATACCTTCCTGCATTTCAAGTGGCTAAAGCAGTATGCAGTGCCATTCAGGTTTGGCCCGTCTGCCCCTCTGTAGATGGAGACAGAGGCCAAATTAGACTGGCATTGCGACCAAGTGCATAGAGTCACAATGCCACTCAGATTTGGTCCCGCTGCGCTGCCCTCTGTAGATAGAGTCAGAGGGGTGGCCAGGCCAAACCTGATTGGTACTTGAACCTATGCAGCAGGTCACAACTTCAATCACTATGGGGCCTAGGGTTACCAGGCATCTGGTTTTTGACTGAAACACTTGGTCGAAAAGGGACCCTGATGGCTCCAGTCAGCATCGCTGACCGGGCCGTTAAAAGTCCAGTCAATGGCGCAGCAGGGGCCTGGGGCTAAGGCAGGCTCCCTGCCTGCCCTAGCTCCGCGCGTCTCCCAGAAGCAACCACCATGGGCAGCCAAGGAGGCTCCGCGCACTGCTGTCACCCCAAGTGCCAGCTCCGCAGCTCCCATTGGCCGGGAGGAGCGACCAATGGGAACTGCGGGTGCGGTGCCTGCAGGCGGAAGGGCAGCGCACGGAGCCTCCCTGGCCACCCATGAGCCTAGGGGTCCGGGGACCTGGCAGCTGCTTCCTGGGATCCATGGTAAGCGCTGACGGAACCCAGCACCCCAAACACCCTCACGCACCCCTATCCCAGCCTGGTGAAAATGAGTGAGGGTGGGAGAGAGTGAGCAATGGAGGGAGGGGGATGGAGCGAGCGGGGGCAGGGCCTCAGAGAAGGGGCAGGGTTTCAGGGAAGGGGTGGGGGCAGGGGACAGGACATGGTGTTCTGTTTTGTGCCATTAGAAAGTTGGCAACCCTAAAGGGGCCCCTCTTGTATGGGGTTCCTGGGGCAAACTACCCTTCAACAGAAACATGGAGTTCTGGGGACCAAAGTAGGACAGTCCTGTGAAATCTAGGACTGTTAGCAAGTACGCCAGTGCGGTGACAATATGCAGTCTACTTTCTGTGTATTGAGAATTGTGTTGGCATTGCAAGCTATCACTTTAAGAATGTGCGGGGTAGGGGCTGGTCATGATCGCAGGCTATAAGGAGCTCTGTAGGGAAATGTGTGATCTGGGCCTCCCAGCAGTTAATATGGAAACAGCCAATTTAACACAAGGTGGGATGAGTTGTGCACCTCTGCCTTAGGGAGCAGCCTGTTTTTTCTCTCATTTTGGGTTCTTGTGTGTAATCATTCTGAATTCTAAGAAACAAAGTAGTGTTATGCTGCAACCTTCCAACAAGACTACTTATAGTTTTATCTAACTTCTCTGTGTGTATTGTATGAACATAATACCTTCATCATTCTTCACTTTGTTTTTCTTTTTGTTCTTGCTGGCATCATTTCCGGTACAAACTGGTTGTCTATTTAAGACACTTTAATACAGCTGAATGAAATGGGTCTAATTCAGTTTGCAGGAGCTCCAATAAAATTGTTGGTTGTTTGCTTTCATCCATGTGTATTTGTCCCCCATGATTTTCAGTCTGTCACATTTTCTGCAAAATTTCTAGTCAAAACTCAGATGAAATTGTAACAAAACCATAAATTGGTCATAGTGGCGGATTATCCACTGGGCCAATGGGGCCCAGGGACCCTGGCCAATTGGGGGGCCCTGAGAAAAATGGGTGCCCCCCGCGCACCCTGACCCACTCCACCCACCTGGCGCTCCTGCCGGGGAACAGGGTTGGAGTGCGGGGGCTTGCCCCGCTCTGCTCACCTGGCGCAACTGCAGGCAGAAGGGGAGGGGAGGGCCCCCTACTTACTCTGACCCAGGGCCCCACAAAACCATAATCCACCTCTGATTGGCCCAGGTCCACTAGCTTTACCCAGAAGTTTTTCAAATTATAGTGAGCCTTTCAGCTCACACTGAGTTTTGAGCTCCAATCTGGCTAATTGTTGCTCTTTGGATTTCATTTTGATCATTTTCCACAGCTCCATGTGGTGGGCCAAAGTCATCCCTGGTATAACTCTGCTGAAGTTAACGGTGTTCCACCAAAGATGAAGTTGGTCTGTTAATCTTTTACAGAATGCTAAGGGAAACTCCGATTGCTTTATGAAGCTTTGGTGCCTTTCTTTCCAAAAGACTTGAAATATTTATGTAGAAAGAATAATTGAAGCATCACCTAGTTAGTAAACTGAATACTGGTGTGACAGTGAAAGTGTATTCACGAGTGCATTTTTATGCTTATATATGACTGAAAGTTTTTTTTGGCACTGTCACTTGATATCTGGATTGTAACAAGCACTTCTTTTATTACTGACAAATAGCATGCATTGGGGTTATTTATTGTTTTTTATGGAGCGTGTTTTGTTCAGTGTCGAGATTTTAATCTTAGTATTTCACTAGTCAAGTATGAACTTTAGCTGCGGTAATTAAGTAGCTAATATCTAACATGGTAACTAATCAGCAAGGAGATTGAGGTGACATTTTTGCAAGGGTGTAGTCAGACACTAGGTAGCTAGTTGGGGTAGATTCCACCGCTCTGTTAATGATTGAGGCCTATATTTTCCAAAATATCCACTAATCCTAGGTGGATATACCTTCCACTTCTGGGTATACAAACTAAATCTATTCCCCCCACATTTCCAGTTGACCTCAGTGGTATCTCAAGCTGGGTATACAAAAAAATGGGGCATTAAAAATGAAGGGACATTTTGGAAAATGTAAGTTTATTTACTTTTGTTTTATTAAGGGATCACAAGGATCTGGAAGCTTTAAAAATGGTGCGGTGGGTGAGAAACTCACCCCCAAAACAATTATTTCATCTATTTTTTTTTTCCTGACTGAATTTTCCTCTAGAGCTGGTCAACTCTCGGAATTTCTATGGGAAATTTAGACATTTCAAAATTTCTTTTTGTTCCAAATTAGAATGAAAACAACAAAATTCAAAGTTTCCCATGAAACAAGATTCCAAATTTTATATATTTGGAATCTTGTTTCATGGGAACTACATACATTGTTTCTGGTCAGAATGTTTCATCCTGAGTTCAACTTTTAAAATATTATATTAAAAAATTAAATGAAAAGTTATTTTGGAATGAAAAAATCAAAATGTTCCATTCCAAAAAGGAATATTTCAATCGTATCAAAATACTTTTTTCCTAAATGAAATTTCATTGAAATCAACACATTTCCACATGTTCCGATTTTGACAAAACTGCTTTTTCCAATGGCAAAATGTTGTCAGAAAACTTCCAGCCAGCTTTAATTTCTCTCAACCTCTGCAAAATGAAAACTGCTGTAGTTTTAAGTAGCAATTGTCCACTGATGAACTATTAACAACAAACAGTGTGCCAGGATTGTTTGGGATCATGACAGCATGTAAAACTGTCCCTACTCACATTGGTGGACAGAATTTAGCTCAGTGGTTTGTATATTGGCCTGCTAAACCCAGAGTTGTGAGTTCAATCATTGAGGGGGCCACTTAGGGACCTGGGGCAAAATCAGTACTTGGATTTAATGAAGGCAGAGGGCTGGACTCAATAACCAAAAGGTGGGGGATAGCTCAGTGGTTTGAGCATTGGCCTGCTAAACTCAGAGTTGTGAGTTAAGGATCTGGGGCAAAAATCAGTACTTGATCCTGCTAGTGAAGGTAGGGGGCTGGACTTGATGACCTCTTTGGGGTCCCTTCCAGTTCTATGAGATAGATATAGCTCCATAATTTTAATCCTATAAGCCTGAAGGGCCAATTTTTCAAAAAAAATTACCTCTATTTTTGCACAAATAATTATGCAATCCTGCAGCACCTAACACTTGTGTGTACAAGTTGTAGAATATGCATATAAAGAGCAATAATTTGCACTCACATGTTGGTGTGCACAACTTATTGTACCTATCAAATTGTGCAAGAAAAATAACAGGTCTATTTTTAGCCCTGATAATGTTCCTTTACATGGATGCAGTCAGGTCTGAAAGGGGTAGGTATTGAAATACTATGATGATAAGCATGGTATAAAAAACACAATAGTTACATTCTAAATTGTGTGCTACACTATGTTTACAATTCATGATAAAGATCAGGAGAATTCAAAGTAGCTGTAGGTAGTCTGGTTAGAGACACAAAATGGAAATTTTCATTTGCCTGAAACTATAGTCATAGATAAGGCTGTGAGTCTGTCACGGAAGTCACGGATTCTGTGACTTTCCAGGCAGCCCTTGGGCCAGCAGTAGCAGTTTGGGTGTGTAGGAGGGGGTTCAGGGGTAGGGGGCTGGGGAGTCCGGGGGGAGATTACCTCAGGGTGGGGGCTCCCCGGCTCCCACTGGCATGGTGCCCCCTGCAGCTCCTAGGCAGTGGAGAGGCCTGGGGGGGGGGCCTCTCTGTGCTGCCCTCAGGCCCCGCCCCCACAGCTCCCATTGGCTGTGGTTCCCGGCCAATGGGAGCTGTGGCAGCCGACACTTGTGGTAGGAGCAGCAGAGCCCCTTCCCTGGCCCCTCCACCACCTAGGAGCTGAAGGGATGTGGAGCCAGGTAGAAAGCCCCTATCAGCCCCGCCAACCCCCTAGCACAAGTGGGGTCCCGGGCCACCTCCCCCAGCACCCGCGGCACCCCTGGACACACACTCCCGAGCATCTACGGCCCCCCCCACCCAAGTTTTCGTCACGGCAGGTATTTTTAACAAAAGTCATGGACAGGTCACAGGCCTGTTTATGGCTTGTCCATGATTTTTACTAAAAATATCTGACTAAAATGTAGCCTTAGAGCATCCTATTATCAAAGAGAGTCCCAATTCACCTCCTGTTTTTGCACGTGCAAATGCTAGTGTGCATAAAATGACCGTGTATACAACATGAAGAATATGACGTTTTGAAAATTTGGCCCACATGGAAAGCAGGTCTAGATTAAAAAATTTGGGAGCTCTCTGCACTATGGAAATTGGGGGCACCCCCTCATTCCTTAAAGTGCCCCTGTGCCACAGACCCCACATGCTCCACCCTACACAGACCCCTGACTGCCCCTCCCATCCCACATATACCCCAACAACACTCTACTAGACACTGCACACATCCCAGCAGCCCTGACATAAATCCCACTCACTGCAGTCCACCAAAACCTCAGCCCCTCTGGCCACTACCCCCCAACATACCTCACTCATCCCCAGCCTTTTAACCCACACCCAACACTCCCCACTCATCCCATAGCCCAACAACTACTCACTCTCAGCCTCTCCCCCACCATTCCTGGACCCTTCCCGGACACTCACCAGCTCCATCCCCACCCAGCATTCCACTCCCATCCCAGGCTAGGGTGGCTTTTCCTGATCCTGGCTGCCCAGCTCCGCTTTCTCCCATCAGCTGCCCTACACTGCTCAGGTTTGGCCCAGCTGGCCCACCATCATAACAGAGGGGAAGCCAGGCCAAATTTGAGTGAGTGGCATTGCAACCTGGCACATGGGGTTGCAGCACCACTCGGGCTCGTTTTTGGTTATTTTTCCAATGTTCAGGGGACCCCCACCAAAATGGCCCAATGCAAGTGCACCTTGCTTAGTCCTGGCCTGATGGGAAGCAATATAGACAACTATAGACTATTTTACAGGTTTATATAAAAAAGCCAAAATCTTAGTAGGGCCAAAATCATATTAGCTAACAAGTTCCAGTACCTAAGAGCAGAACAAATTAAATAAGTAAACTAAGAGGCAAAGCCCTGTTTCACAGTAGTTAATTTTTTTGAATTGGAAAACCTGCTTTGGATCTTACTAAACTTGAATGCTGTGTAATGATCCTCATCTTCCAAAATATTTTAAGAATAAGTCTGTGTGGCCAATGCTTCACCAGAAAATATGAATTGGGGGTGGGGGGTCTTTTGCAATAGTAAAAGCCTTTGCATTTTGCTAGCAATTAGTAAGCTTGAGGGAGTCGTTTTTCAGACTGGAATCAGACTCAACATCTCCTATTTACTGTAAACCATCCCAATGTGTTTCAGGGGGGTGGAGCTGCAAGCCACTCTCACTGTCTTCCCTAAGCTAGATTTGCACATGGAAAATACTAAGTTTTGCAAGCGGGTAACTGGCTGGCTAAGAGGAATGGCAGTGTGGTTCTAACACTTTCACACTTATCTCCCTGTTTTCAGAGTTAATTGTGAAACACTGAGGAATTTAGCCCATTAATGGCGATTTAGTGCAATCATTTTTTTACTTCAAAAACTTTTGTTTTGCTTTTGAAAACGAAATAGATTACATTTAGTTAGAATCTGAGAATGAATAGGTGACTCTTTAGTTAATTGCCCCAGAGCGAAAAGATTGCTGCATGACTCATCTGAGCTGTGTGGACTCAAGTGGCATTAATGGATTTCAGCAACACCTGCACAAGAGAACTTGTCTATTATGAAGAGAGATGTTCCTCCTCCCCACTAAGCTATTCAGAATGGAGACCCTTCAATACACAGACTCAGAGCATAGAAAAATCCTAGTCTCATTCCAAGACAAGCCATGGAAACTAGACCATGGAGGTGCAAGCTTGGGTGTCCCATACATACTGTATCATATCTGTGAGTACTCAGTGGTGATGGGATCAAATGATCTGGCACAATTGCTACTGATGCTCTTGCTAGCATCCTGAATGGATATGGAGAGTGACCCAACATCTTATCCAGAGATGGGGTCCCTTCAGCTCAGGACTGAGGTACTTTGGTGGAGGGAAATCTGTGCTGCCCCTATTTGTGCGATACAGTAATTGTGCTCTGCAGGTAAATGCTGTTGTAAGGTAATGGTTTCAATGCATTACCTTAATTTTTGTTAAGTTTTACAACAGTGAGCACCTGCTATGATGTGCCAAAAACTGGGAGAAAAAGCTAGACACACTCAAATATCTCAGACAGGAGAATTTTCCCCTCAGTGTCTATTGTTATATCAGTTAGGCCAACTTTTTCCAGTTTCCTCATTTTGGGTGCCCCTGTTTTTGGGTGGTAAAAACAGCAAAATGAACTGGTTTGTACAGTTGTGACCAAAGGCAGTAATTAGCCCATTCATTCTAAGATCTGTGTTTTGAGGATCCCCAGGGAATGTATTACTGCTAACAGGTACTTGTAGCACTTACTAGTTGCATGTACAAACTGAATACAATATCTTACTGTGTAAATCTCCTAGGATTAGCACTGTGATTAAATCTGAGACTGGACATTCTTGCCCAGGAGGAATGGGGAAGAGTTTGCTTTGTGTCTTCCTGCACCTTATAATGCCTGAGGAAGGAAAATGGTTTTCCTAGGCTGCCAGTTGATCTGACAGGCACAACTTATTACCTCTTTCCCAGCATTATGAGGTTTGTGTTTTTTAAATGAAACACAAGTACAAGGTTTGTAAAGCAAAATGGACCAAATTCTTTGGTTCTTACTGCCTATTCAGGCAAAACTCTCAACAGTCAATGGGAGTTTCCCACACTGTAAAGAAGCAAATGGTGAAGGATGTGGGCCAAAAGTGTTCTGGCTATAAGCAGGGCCGGTGCAAGGATGTTTCACGCCCTAGGCGAAACTTTCACCTTGCGCCCTCCCCACTCCCCGAGCCCTGCGGCAGCCCCCCCCCCCCCCCCCCCCCCGGCCCCCCCCCCCCCCCGTGGCAGCTCCCCACCCCCCTCTCTGCTCTGAGGCCCCCCCGCGGCAGTTCCCCACCCCCGACCCAGGGAGCTGTGTGGCAGCTCCCCACCCCAGCTCACCTCTGCTCCGCCTCCTCCCCGCGCACACCTTTGCTGCTCCACTTCTCCTGCCTCCCAGGCTTGCGGCACCAATCAGCTGTTTGGTGCCGCAAGCCTGGGAGGGAGAGAAGCAGAGCGGGGCGGCGTGGTCAGAGGAGGAGGCGGAGCAGAGGTGAGCTGGGGCGGGGAGTTCCCCTGCGTGCCGCCCCCCCCTTATTTGCCCCCCTTCCCCAGCTACCTCTGCCTAAATGCCGACGACGACCGGGCTGGCCAAAGATCTGGCCGCCGCGGTCGCCGTCAAAGAAAATGCTGCCCCCCAAATGCTAGCGCCCTAGGCAACCGCCTAGGTTGCCTGATAGGTTGCACCGGCCCTGGCTATAAATCCAGTCATCTTTATAGTAGAGCAGTACACAGTGACTGCTAACCACCAGGTTCTGATTGACTAGTTGGACATTCTGGAGATGTCATGCTAGCATTTAAAATTTTCTTTCAAACATGGTCTCATTTGATGAGTTCATTCACATTCAGCAACAGGCCTCCTTACTCCTACTATGTCAATGAGATGGGTAGAAAATCCTATAACAGGGGTGGCCAAAGTAGCTCATGAGTTGCATGCGGTTCTTTTACAGTTAAAGTGTGGCTCGTGGACCCACCCCTATTCTCCGCCTACCAGTCTGTTTGTGGGTGCGAGGGGCTTCTGCCCTGCAGTAGGGTGGTGAGACTAGGGACTTTTGCCCAGCAGGGATGGGGGTCTTGGGACTTCAGCCCTGCGGGAGGCACCTGTTGAGGTGCAGGCTTCAGCCCCACTCCTGCTGAAGCCCCAAGAACCTCCCTGTAAGCTGTGCAGCTGCAGCCGGGACCTGCCGTGGGTGGAGGAGAGGTGCCCTGTACCCAGCCCCGGCACGGCCCTGCTGTGGCTGGGGCACCCCTCGCCTGGCCCCAACTCAGCTCCAGACCTGCCGTGGCCAGGGGAGGGGCAGCCTGAACTCAGCCCCAGCCTGGACCTGTCACAGTGCCCCTCCCCCAGCCCCAACTCAGCCCCAGACCTGCCGCAGCCGGAAGAAGGGTGCCCCACCCCCGGCCCGAACCCAGCCCTGGCCTGGACCTGCTGCAGCCGAGCAAGGGGCGCCTATCCCACGGCCCCAGTCCTGGACCTGCCGTGGTGGTGAGAGGTACCCCCCCCCCCCCCCATCCCAGGTGCTGCTGTGGGGAGAGAGCTGAGGGGAGTCCTCTCTCTCCCCACGATAGCCCCGGATCACCCTCCTGCACCCAAACCCCTCATCCCCGCCCCCACCCCAGAGCCTGTATCCCAACCCTCTGCTCCAGCTCTGAATCCCTCATTCCTAGCCCCAACCCAGAGCCTGCACCCACCAGTCAGAGCCCTCACACTCCTGCATCCCAACCCTCTGCCCCAGCCCTGAGCCCCCTTCCACACTCCGAACACCTTGGCCCCACCCCCACCGTATGAATTTTTTTATGTGCACCAATATGGAGGTGATGTATCACACATCACCTCCATATTGGTGCACATGACAGAATTCATTCCGCACATGTGTGGGGAAAAAATAGAGAGAACACTGCCCATGACCCTGCAGGGCAAAGCCCCTAGTCCCACTACCCCCCCACAGGCTGAAGTCCCGAGTCTGGGCAGGCATGACCAAGCTCTCAAATTTCTGAAGATTGCCGTATGCGACTCAGAGGGTCAGTAAGTTTGGCCACCTGTGCCCTATAGGAAGGAACATTTTTCATTGGTTTCTAAGAACCACCGTGGACAAGCTTCAGCAGGAAAAGCAGTTAAGGGTGGGGTTTCAAAGACTCTCTCTCAGCACTGGCCTAATTGCTCCCATTACAGTTGATGGGAGTTTCACAATGCTAACTTAAGAGCTTTGGAAATCCCAACCTCAGCTTTTTAAAAAATTCAGCAGTTAAATTTATCATTCTCGCTCTTCACACCTCCATCCCCAACCATGTTCAGAAACATTGTAGAGGAAGCTGGTATCTGTTCAACATACTGCATGCTCCTCAGTTTTTGAGCATCAGGCCTCTTATTTAGGCCTCTAAATATAGATTTAGAAGCCTAATCTTAGGCACCTACTATTTTTGAAAAGTCTTGACTTACCAATTTTTCTTCTGTCAAAAAATCACCTCGGGGGTAAGAGGAAGCTTCATAGTGAAAGGAATTGTTCTAAGGTAGTATCAGTGACTGTACAAATTAGAATGAGAAGCAAAGCACTACCTTGCCATAAACATTAGCTACCACCAAACTCTGCAGTCATCAGTTCATATACACATCCTACCATTTTCTTTCCTTCTCCTTTTTTTCCAGTCTTCTAGTTCTCTAAAGTGCAATAGGAGCAGAACTCTCATATTTCCTGTAATCAACTATAGAAAATCCAGCTCATAGCTTATACTGCCATTGCCAGTTCATTTAGTACTGTTTATTTTTCATATATGAAATATTACTCATCAATGTGACTAGTCAAATGAACAAGTGAAGTATCATCCAATGAACAAACTCCTTGACTAAGCCAGCTGTCAGGGCTAGCAACAGCTGCTGATGCAGGAAAGGAATGAGAAACTTTCTTTTCTAAATCAGAGCATACCCAGAAAACCTGTTAAAAATGAAAAAAAAACTTTCACTACAATCATGCATCAGATAAACCAAGGTGGGAGGAGTTTTTTTGCATTTTAAAAAAAATCTGACTTAGGAAGGATGTTATAATGAAGAAATGGAAGCATTAATTCTCAGCTATCTTTCTCTCTTTATGGGCCTGATCTAAACCCTACTGAAGTCAATAAAAGTCTTTATATATTTGTCTCTGACAAATTCCAAGCACATATTTATGAGGTCTTCCCTATGTGTCCATCTTTCAGCCACCTCACTAGAAATGCTGCTTCCCCTTCATTATTTTAATGGAGTGGTAAAAACAAGCAGGAAAAAAGGAAACAAAGACATTTCTACTTTACAATTTTTTTGTTTGCAAAGTAAAGTAAAATGATCTAAGAGTAAAATGTCATTCACAGCTGTCCCCTCTGAAATAATTATTACTAAAATTCCTCATCAACATCCCTTGACAAGTTTTAGGCTTGCATATCAAAAGTGATTAGTAAATGCAACTGAGTTTGTTCTCTTCTGTTTATTCTGCCTTATAATATAGGAACATGAGGACATTCCATGAAATTGAAAGATGGAACATTCAAAACTTGATAAATGGAAATAGTATTTTATACAACCAACAATAAGCTGTGGAACTCATTGCTACAGGATATCACTGAGACCAAGAGCTTAGCAGGATCCAAAAAGGGATTAGAGATCTATATGGCTAACAATGATAGCCACAGTTAATTGTGAATCCTAAAAAAAATCATTTAAAAACAAGAGTTTCAGAAAGAACATTAACCCTCATGGTTTTGTTTTAAGCCTAACTACTGGGGATTAGGAGAAATCCTTCCCTGCTGGGGTAAGTTATCCAATAGCTGCACCATCCTCTTCAGCATCTGGAATTGGTGACTGCTAGAGACAGAATACTAGATCATATGGACCACTGCTTTGATCCAGCATACCAGTTTTTGTGTTTCCATAACACCTCCAGACATCTTGTTCTTCATAATTAAAACCTTATTCACCCTGGGCAGGAGTAAGTGATGCACCATGTGAGCCATGGTGCCCTGAGGTGTTATGCCTTTCAATTTATAGGGTTGTCAACTTTCTAATCACACAAAACTGAACACCCTTGCCCCTCCCCCAGCCGCACCCCTTCCCCAAGGCCCTGCCATTCTCCGAGGCCTCACCCCCACTCACTCCCCCCCCCGTCACTCGCTCTGCCCCACCCTCACTCACTTTCATCGGGCTGGGGCAAGAGGTTGGGGTGCAGGAGGGGTTGTGGGGTACGGGCTTTGGAAGGGAGTTTTGGTACAGGAGGGGGTTCCGACCTGGAGAAGAGGGTTGGGATGTGGTAGGGGGTTCGGGTTGTGGGCTCTAGCCAGGCAGCGCTTACCTCAGGTGGTTCCCGGAAGTGACCAGTATGTCTGGCTGACTTCCAGGAGCCACGCAGAGCCAGGGGAAGGCAGGGAGTCTGCCTTAGCACCGCTGCACCACTGATCGAACTTTTAGCAGCACAGTCAGGATTGGCCCCAGGGTCCCTTTTTAACCAGGCATTCTGGTAAAAAAACCAGAAGCCTGGCAACCCTACTTCAAATGCTCAATACCTAGAAGCTTTGGTGTGTGTAGCACTCCCATTCTGGAATGGTTTAAGAGATAAAGCCAGTGCTCCCCCAAGTGTAGTCAGTCCTGCATGGGTTGGGGGAAATCATGGTCCTTCCCTGGCCTCTCCTAGAAATTCTTCCTCTGGGAAATTTAAAAGAAGCATTAAAATATTTTAAAGGTCTTTAAAAATATCACCTCTCCCCAAACCTTCATGATCCTTTGTGATGTCAGAGTGTAGTGGTGTGACTGGAGCAGCACCCTCTTGTGGGACTTACAAGCACTATGACACAGCCACAGGTCTCCCTAGGGTTGGGGGAAGAAGTCTCTATCTCCAGTGTCGACTAAGGCAGGTGTCAGTCCAACAGTGACTTGTCCCTTCAGTCTTGTCTGTTTCTAGGCAGGGATGAGGGGTTCAGCCCCAAAAATGTTCTACAACAAAAAGCAAACATAATACTGAACCATCCCCTGTCCTCGGGGTGGGACGTTGAGGAGAAGGGGGAGATGCATTCTTGGCCTTTCCTTCAGGATTGGTTCCCAAAAAGTGTCTGATTCAAGCATTGTTTGTTCTTTACAGACTAGCTAGTCCTCCCCATTGGCTGCTCTGGTTAATGGGGCTGTCTCTCTGGAACTCTACCAGTGACAATCCCTTCAGATACAGAGGCAGAGCTCCATCCTCCTCCCTGACCAGTCAGGTCTAAAGTGAATCAGACTCTCTCCTTTTATTTCCCCTCCAGGCCTGGCATTGGGAGCAGATATAGTGGGGTACAGCTAGCTGGGCCTACAGGCTCTCCTTAACCCCTTCTGTGCTAGTCTGGGCCTCTCTGGCCCATCAGGTGGACAGACACTGCTCTGGGTGAGCACTGAAAGGAGAATGCAGGCTTCAGTATGCAGAATGCTAATCTATTTTGCTTAAAGAGATGCTATTTCATTTTTGTTGTGTTTTCATTTCTGTGGTAAAGTGAGATTCTGCAGCTGCAAAATTGTGAGATACTGTGGGTCCTGCATCTAATCAAACACATGCTCTACCTGGATATTGTCTTTGATATTCTTGGGCCTACTCTCATTTTGAAAGCCACCACCACTAACAAGTTAGTTAATCTGTCCTGCAGAAGATGAATGTGTTGCCAAGTTTCTGTTTAAACAAAGGAGGAAGTGAATATGAATTTACATTCTGAAAAGTAAGCGTAGGTAACAGACTGCTATAAGTGTAGCAATTGTCTAAATAACTGGTTCTGAAATCATTTTGTGTGAATGAATGATAGTCTTGCCTAGAGAGGATTAATGTATTACTAACTTTACTCCATTTTGTCTGCATTATAAAGCTACATGTTATCAGATACAAGATTATTGTACTTTAATTCTTAGCTACACTAAATCCCATTATAAATCATCCTCATTAAAACATAACCTTGTCATAATGTACTAACTGTCTATTCAGGATGGTATTTTATTAAGGATGGAATGTAATTTCAGTGTTACTAACAGAGATGGGCATTTAATAGAAGATGAAACTGGTTTCTAGATGTTCTTTATGCAACTGGGAAGGAACACCTAATATCTTTTAATAAAACTGAACATGAGTATTTTGTGGAATGTGTTCACTGACACCAGAGTCTGAAGACCAAAGAAAATTGTTTCAGATGCAGCAGATCAGATTCTTCATAGGGGTAGGAGGGAGTAAATACACTGAGAACCTGATCTGTTCCCTGAGGTCAATGGCAAGCTTCTCACTGACTTTTATGGGAGCAAAATTAGGACTGCAATAAAAAGAAGAGATAGAACTTGGATTATCTAATAACAATCTATCATTTTCCCTATAACGCACATGTAAGAGTCTCACAATTTAATATCTAGTCAAAAGTTTACAGCACCTGTGATTACAGAACGTGTACAGAAGGGCAATTACAATATATTTTGTCATAGGCCAGAAACTCCAATCTCAGTAGCCTTAGTAATAGTGATGTGCCAATGGCATGCTATATGCTTAACAGACAACAACAAAGAGAAGGCCTCTCTCCCAAAGAACTTGAGAGTCTAAGGGCTGGTCCACACTGGGGCGGGGGATCGATATAGGAAACGCAACTTCAGCTACGAGAATAGCGTAGCTGAAGTCGACGTTTCCTATATCGAACTAAAAGTACCTACTTCGGGTCCATGCGGCGCAGGCAGGCTCCCCGGTCGACAGCGCTTCCTCCTCTCGGCGAGCAGGAGTTCCTCAGTCGACGTGGGAGCGCTTCTGGGATCGATCTATCGCGTCCAGATGAGACGTGATAAATCGATCCCAGAAGATCGATCTCTACCCGCCGAATTAGGCGGGTAGTGTGGACCAGCCCTAAGTAGACAGCTTACTAACATAGGAGGGGTTTGGATGGGGAAGGAAGACAGTGGTGTGTGGGTCAAAAAGTCCAGCTTGTGCCTAGCTCGATACAGGTGGGGTGTAAGGAGGAGAAAGGGACCAAGAAACCTCCCTACCTCTTTTGCACCTATTTGCAGGGTTTGGGTACAGTTCCATTGGGAAATTGGGATACACACATCACTTTCTGCTAGACAGTTCTTGTGGAATGAGCTATGATGACAGTCAGAACCTCTTTATTTCAGATAGCATAAATTTCCTTAATGCATAATTAAACCCATCAAGAGTTGGTAGTTTTAGAGGCTGTTATACCTTTAAGGGACCCCAAAAATGCCTAAAAAGGTGAGGTGGGGGGGAGAGAGAGAGAAAGTGAGGGGGCAGATATTCCCCCAAAAGGGGCAGGGACCGAGAAACCGCATGTGTGCATTACTCAAAGGAGGGGTACAGGAGAGAAAGGGGTGGTAAAGACTTTGTAGGAGGGAGGAATAATTACCCAATATGAGGGAAGGGAGAGACAAACAGAAAATTACCAAATGAGGAGAAAATGGATGGGGGAGAGTAATTCCCACAAAGGGTTATGAAAATTCACACAAAGGACAAGGCAAGGACGCACAGAGCAGGGAGTTACGGGACAGAGGAAGGGAAGGAGGCTTCATAAATGTGTTTACTTTTTAACTATATCTTTAAATTCAATATCTAACTGTGCTAAAAAGGCATGTTCTGCAGTTGGACAATACCACAAAATTAGTCAGTGTACTTTTTGTTCCTGGGCCCCAGACTCTAAGTGAAAATCTAATTTGGCTCTCATCAACACACATGGGCACATGTCAGTGTATGGCCAAGTGATGGTGATCTGGGCTGTAACACCCGGTGGCAAGAGTCAGTGGCTAGGAGTAGGGAACCCGGACCCCCCAGGTTCCAATCCCCTGACTCACAAAGGGAGCCCATCTGGGGAGGAACAAGCTTGACTGGATGTATAAAGGCAGGAAGCTGATAGCAGAGGGGACAGCTTGGAAAAGTCTGCAGTTACTCCCTGGGAGAAGGGAGGAGTGTTTGGAGGCTGCAGAAACAGATAGCCTAAAGTTACTCCCTGGGAGGAAGGAGTGGGGATTCTGACAAACCCAGAGATTGTGGGGAGTGCCATATGGTAAGGAAGGGACTCAGGGAAAGGCAGTACGGTCTAGCAGAGAACAGACGTTGGCTGTTGGGTTCCAACCCAAGAAGACCCTGTGAATAATAGCTCACATATGTGGCCAAAGAGTGCCTGTTCCCTGGGCCTCTTCCTACCCCAGCTTCAGTTCCTCCATCAGTGCCACTGGTCTGCTTCTGGATTTCTCCTGGAGTTCTCTCTGATCATACTCTTGAAGGTCTTCCTCTATCAGCTATGGCCTGTCGTTCCCAGCACCCTCAGGTGAAGGGCCTATGGGATTTTAGCTGTGGGGCCTGTTCTTGGCTATGTGGAGCCCTGGCAGCGGCACACAACTGCTCCGCTGCTCTGTCTGCCCAGGCTGAGCTGAGCTGCTGTCTTTTGAGCCCAGCCTCCAATGTGAGCATGCTCAGCAGGTGCAGGGTCTTCTGGGCCTAGAATTGTTCTTTAACCCTTAGTTCACCAGTGTGGCATTTCTACACCCATCACACACTCTACCCTTCAGGCTAGGACCCAACAATGGGCCTTCCTCCTTCTCTCCTATTCCCTTCCAAGAAAAGAAACAACATTGTGTGTGCCCTTTCTGGATGGTGGAGCCCCTGGAAGTCATAAGGCTGCAGGGAGAGGTACCATCTCATAATCCAGGCATTGGTGTCCTTCATGGAGTTTAGCTGCGGAGGGGGCGTGGTCCGTGACAAGTAAGAAGGAATTCCCCAGTAGATAATAGCATGGGGTCTCTCTTGCCCATTTCACAGCCAAGGCCTCCTTTTCGATCACTGAGTAATTAATCTCCCATGGGAATAGCTTCCTACTCAGCTATAATATCGGCTGTTCCTCGACTCTTACCTCTTGGGACAACCTGGCCCTGAGATTCACTTCTGACTCATCTGTCTGAAGGTAAAAGGCTTTGAAAAATTGGGGTGGAAGAGAACTAGCCCCAAAATTAGGGGGTTCTTCAAAGTTCTGAAGGCCCTGTCACGTGCCTCTGTCCATTGCACCTTCCTGTAGTGGGTGCTTTTTACCAGGTTACTAGACCGAATCCCTCCTTGCCCCCTCCTCAAAGGGTCAGTTATAATTAACTGCTTCTTTTTCCTCTTTCCTTTGTATCATGTGTATTTTCCGTTCTGTTTTTCATGCTTAGTTCCTTCTTTTGATAGTCATGTCATGTGGTATGAACATAAATTCCCTTTCACATCTCCATTTTTCTTGTTTTATGCTCTCATTATAGATGCCTCATTCCTCCGTTCTCTTTCATTTATGACTTTTCTATTTTTTTTAAATTTCTGAGACTTTTGTATATCTCAAATGTTTTACTTTAATTACATTTATTCCATACTATTTTCATTATGACAGCAGGGCGAGTTAAGACACTTTCTTATCTCTAAAGTGGGACACAACTAATTTTTTTTCCTATCATAGCTTTTCATCCATTCAAGTACTGTCTTGAGTAGCAGAGTTACTGGTATAGACCTCAAACAGAACCATGAGGGTAGGGGACTGGACTCGATGACCTCTCGAGGTCTCTTCCAATCCTGGAATCTATGAATCTAGGAAAAAATTCTTCCAGTTAAGATTTACTGTACTGTTTTTGCCTGCTGCTCTTCAGAAAGCTAAAACACAGAGGAGCATTATTATCAAGTTTCTTAGTACTTCTCATCTTTCCATGAAAAATAAAATGCTTTTCAACAGGTTCACACATAGTTCCTCTGATTACGGAAAGCAGGAGAAAACAGTAGAATACAAGGCAAGAAATGAGAATGAGAACAGAAGAGAGTCAAGAAATGATTTGAAAGTGCTAGAGCCCTACTAAAACTGAAGTAGACCATTCAGCCTACTATAAGCAAAATACTTTCTCCTTAGTATAACTAAGCAGTCATATATTATTGAAAGCTATCTTTACATTTTTGTGCATTTAGTTCAATTTTGTGTACTTATTGCCTTCTGCAAGAGCTATTTTCTTTATAAGAAGCCAAAACGTCTTAAAGATAGACTGATTCCATTGGTTTATGAACTTCAGCGCTGTATTTAGAAAGAATGCTGAAAGACAACAGACAAACACACACACATTTTTTCCTGACCAAAGTACTATTTAATTGTAACTATTAGGAGACGACGTTTTATCTGCGAGTTCATTGCATAGGAACTGTCTTATTTTAGCTAGTGTTTATATTGGCTGCATATAGGAATCCCTCTACTGACATGGAATGAGTTCACACAGCATTTTTTTTTTAATAACATCAGAGATCCCATTTGTAAGCTGTTTAAGACCAACACATATTCAACTTTTACAAATCTCCATGGATTTGTTTTCATTCCCTGTGTGATTTGTTCAGATGTAGTGCCCAGGAGTATGTTGCAACACCGCTTTTCATGATGATCAAAAGAAAGACTTCTTAAACTTACTGTGTCAAATCCTCAGCTGGTGTAAATTGACGTAGCTTCATGACAGATTTACACCAGCTGAAGATCTGTCCCTGTTGGCCACTTTTATCTTTGGCTTCTTTGTTTCTTCAGTTGGATTTTGTTTTCTTTAGTGAAATATTTCTTGCTGTCAGTACTCAGAGAAGCTGTGTTACTTTATTTGGTGACATGAGTGGCTCCAGCCCACAGCAGTAGGCAACTAATGGTTTCACAGAAGAAACATTCTTCATCAGGCTCACCTTTCCTGGATACTGAGTTATTTAAATTGGAACTCTCTCCCACAGAATTGGTCTCTACTGTCAGCAACAATGAAATCTGTCTTTCCCCCCCCCCCCCCGCTTTTTTGTCAGATTGCAAGAACATGCCCTTTGAGAAGACCTTTGCAAGAGACACCATCCTCAGACAAACTCAAACAACCCTTGTGTTTCCATATAATCTCAACTGCAATAGCTGTCATGCTAGAGCACTTTATAGTTTAACTGACTTGATTTCACAGAAAGGCACTTAGTCTATGCCTCCTCTGGTGATAGTGCCAGAGCGCCATACACTGGCATGTGCCCATGTGTCTTGATGGCAATTGCTATCACATCTCCAGGTTCCCATTCTCTGCTCCTTTCCAAGTTTTGATACGCTCAAGTCTTCAATCTTGTGGTCCTTATGTGGGCGACACTCCCATTGACTTCACTTAGGATACCTGGACTTAAAATGATCCAAGACAGACACTGAAGGAAAAATGACAGCCAGAAGTTTAGTTAAGAAGTGGTAGGAGAGAATGTTGGATTCATATGCAATAATCTAGTTTGGATCAAAACGAGAACATGGCTGAAGTCTATTCAAGCTCTGCTCACAGTCCCAATGGCTCTGCTTAATGATCAGTAGTAGAGGAGTTAAAAATATTGACATCAGCACTGTCATCATTAGGTTTCACCATTCTCATATCATTTAAAAGAATAACAGTACCATCATCAGGCAGTCTGTCTCTCTGCAGACTGAGGCAGACAAGCACTGTATCAAGACATTCTGGAAGGTTTTCTTCATTTCTCTTCACAATGGTTCCATCTAAAGACTCCGAAACACAGGATTCATCCTACATATTTTCTTTCAAAAAGCTGATTTATGCTACCATTCTTTAAAAATAAATATTAAGGGGGCACATGGCTTTTGGTGAGATTCATAGTATAAAGACCAGTACAGAAGCTGTACCTCTTTTAGACTATTTCTGTACAGGAGCTGTAGGTGAAATTTCTAGCTGAGATAGACATACACGTTAGCTGTGATGGAGCTAGTGCACTAAAAATAGAAGTGTAGCTGTGGTGGAATGGGCTAGCCTCACCATATGTACCTACGGTCTTGGATGGGATTGTACTGGGGACAGCTAGGCCTTCCCACCGCTTGCACTGCTGCGGCTATGCTTCTATTTTTAGCATGCTAGTTCAATCTGAGCTAGCACTGGTATGTCTCTCTGAGTTCAAAGTTACAGCTCCAGTTCTAGTGTAGACAGCACGTGGTAGGCTTGTATCTGGGCAGCTAGCCCACGCCACTGCAACTTCACTGCTAAAGTAGCTTGATCCAAGCTAGCTCACAAACGGCTACATGTGCTGCAATTGTGCCTCCCGATTTGCATTGTAGATTACTTCCATAGGGTGCATGCTCCACCTTGTTTTCATCGAATGAATCCTCAAAGCAAGACCTTTGAGGGTCTGTAGACGTACCCTATGTCTAGACAGCCAGCAGCAGCAAGCCTCTGAGCCCAGGTCAACAGACGTTGGCTTGTGGGGCTTGTGCCATTGTACTAAAAATAACTGTGTCCATAGCGCTTTTAAGTTGCGGCTCAGGCTCTGAAGCCCACCCTTCCCTAGGCTTCAGAGCCCAAGCTGCAATGTCTATATAGCTATTTTTAGTGCTGCAGTGCGAGCCAGGCTTGGAGGCTCGCTGCCATGGACTGTCTAGACATACCCTCAGGCAAGAGCACACTCAAAATACAGTCATTTGATATTCTGGGTTAAGAACCTTGACAATGACCCTCTAAATATATTGACTATGATATGTTACACTCCTAGACCAAGGGCTGTTTTAAAAACAGAGAAGTGTATTAAAGTAGAATAAAAACAAAAACCCAAACACAGCTTGCATGAGCCCCAGTGGAGGAGCGTCTTCCAATAGCACCCCAAACTCTACTGCAATCACACCCTGGTTCACCAGAGCTGTGGCCCTTTTGACCCCTTCCGCAGAAATCTAATCCTTAAAGAGACAGGGCACAGGAAAAGAGCCCTGCTCCTCCAGCCTGGTCTTAAACAAAAAATTTGTATTCACATTAAAATACTCTAGCCTACATACATATTAACTTATGAGTTTTACAAAAAACATCATTTCTGTTTTACAATCTGCACTGCCATATTATACAGCCCAGTGACGCAACTCTTTTTACAATTAAAATTGTATTGCATTAAAAAATAAGGTAAGAACACCAACAGAGATGAAGATGTTTGGCTTGTATAGAGTACGCTACCCCTGTAAATCTCAAAACACTTTACAAAGGTTGTTAACTATTATTATCCCCAGCTGACCTAAAATGTCCCTCACAAAAATTCAGCTTTGATGTCTAACCCTGAAAACCCTTCTTTGAGGCATTCCATGCCTTAGGAGGAAAAGGATGATCAAATAAGATCTGGCTTTCAATCATTATGTGACACAGCAGTATCATGTCTGATCCCTTCAGTCAGATTTTTTTTTCATATAATTATTTCCAGGGAAGAGAAAAATGTTATTTCTTTGTATCATGACTGCCTTACCTCACAGGCACACACTGACTGCACCTCACTAGTGCCAGAAGCCGCAGCACTCAGAGCCATCCACTATTAATACAGGGATCTAAGGAATATGGAAGAATGGAAAGTAAATCTAATAGGTCAAGGTAGCCAAATGGCATAATTTCAGATAAATATAGGATCCTACTGTACTGATTACAGTCAGACTATGGCTGCTGTACAGCCCTCCACATGACTCCTTACACAGTCTGGCATTTTTACTGTCTGGAATTTATAAAAGGGAAAAGCTAGTCATGTCAACATCAAGGCTAAATTTTCAAAACTAGACAACTCCTACACCTGCAAAAATTGTGTGTGTTTGTACAAATATTCACAGCAGCTCTGGTAAACTACAATCTATTTCATAGCATAATGATAAACTCCCTATGAGCCAATCACAAGCTAAAATGACCAGCATTGTATAATCCCCACTGAAATTTGCACATCCACATTTGAGGAACTGCATGTGCAAACAGATACTCATACATGCATGTATGTGTAAGCACTGGTCAGTGAGCATTATGCATTCCCCTCTGTGTTTAATCCACAGACAATGAGAGGTCCCAACTATGGTTCTTTAGCACAAGCTGCAGTGATTCCTGCTTTTAGTTGTCTGTCCCTGGTTCACACCATGATGCTGGCCAAAATGGCAGCAATCGCAAGCGAATAAAGGGTCTGGTTGTACCTCCACGTTTTTGCATATGTATCTGTTGTGGCCATCACTGTATATATGGCCTTCGAAAAGAAACTTATCAAGTCTAGTGATATCAAATATAAATCAAGTTTTAAGTTTCAAAATGGCATTTTTATATAGGTTGGCCTCTTCACCCTTCAAATGATAACAAAAGTGCATTCACTGCTGGGCACCCAAGGGATTTGTTGGCTGGAAAGATTACAGGAGCAATGTATCTGTATGCTCCCCTGCATGTCTTTCTGCTGTGTTCCTGGGCCTGATTCAGCAAGCTGTATAAGCATGAGTAGCCCCATTAAAGTAAATAGCTTACTCAAGTTCCTTAGGTTAGCTATGTACTTAAGTAACTTGCTGAACTGGGAGCCCTTTGAGGCAGCAGTGTATTGAAATTTACAGGAATCTTACTCTCTGAAAACCTAATGGAGAATTCCAGTGTGTTGGGACCATAAGAAGACTAGAATAAGAAAGAAGAAAAATGCCCTGCACATGTACACCTCGTGATCCAGACCAAAATTCTGGTTATCCTTACACTAGCAAAGTCTAGTTTCAAGGTTTGTCCTGATATGCCTGTTGGTTTTACAAAACACATTTAGTCCTGGTTTATCTAGCCCCTGTAAATTGGCTACCTGAAGAAGCTGCTGTCTACGTGAGCACTAAAAATGACAGCAGACTGAGTGAACGAACTTGCATGTCAAAGCCTTCCTTTCTGTAAGGCCTGTCACCTTTTCACTTAGGGTATGTCTACACCCAGCCGCTGGTTTGGCGGCTGGGAATCGAAGTTCTGGGTTCGACTTATTGCATCTTGTCTGGACGCGATAAGTCGAACCAGGAAGTGATCGCCGTCGACTGCGGTACTCCAGCTATACGAGAGGAGTACCGCGGCGTCGACGGGGGAGCCTGCCTGCCGCGTGTGGACCGAGGTAAGTTCGAACTAAGGTACTTCGAACTTCAGCTACGTTATTCACGTAGCTGAAGTTGCGTACCTTAGTTCGAATTGGGGGGTAAGTGTAGACCAGGCCTTAGTCTCATCTTTCCACAAGGCCTTCCAATGAGCCCCACTCTGTATAAGAGGGTCCCCAACTCAGCCCTCCTTCATATCTTGTTTTGGTGTCAAATTTACAGTGCAGCAAGAAACAGTGAGGAATAATTTACCGTAGTAGGAGAGGGAAGGGTAGGCAAACTCTCCCCCACTTTTCTCACCCAATTTCCTTTACAAGGAGACCTTAACTCCACCATGAGCTTTCTCTGCCGGTGCATTCATTGGGATAACTGTCATTTTTTGTTTTGAAAATAATGTGGCCATCCTTAACAAGATCAGGTCTTCAGCGTGATCTGTTGTGTTGACCATTTTAAATAACAAGCATCTCTACACAGTCATGAACCACAATATCTGGATAGTGTTTTTTGTTTGAAGCTAACTTGAGAACATCAGAGGTTTCTCTTTTAGCAATTTATAGCGTTGCACTCGGATGTTCCAATTTTGCTCTCACACCATTGTAAAACAGGAGCAGCTCCACTGACTCAGTGGAGTCACACGAATATAAAATTGGCATGAGAGGCTCAGGCCCTGAGTATCTACAATAATAATGCTGAGACTAACAGAACTGATCTGGCCAGAAAACTCACTTTAAAAAAAAATAAATAAATCTTGCAAGCCTAGGGAAACCTTAATTACACTTCAGACCTCCGCTGGCTTCTCCTAGAATAGATTTTCTACATGGGATTTAAGGCATGTGGTATGTCAAGGGTGGGGATGGTCCTGCCACATGAGAAATGTCATAAGGCTACAGCATGCGAGAGCAGCCCCTGATTGATTTAAGTCTGGCCTACACTAGAAAATTAGGTCAGCATAACCACATCACTCAGGGATGTGAAACATCCACATTCCCAAGAAGCATAGTCAAGGCAACCCCAGTCTCCGGATACACAGTGTTAGATTGATGGAAGAATTTTTCAGTTGATCTAGCTACTGCCTCTCAGGGAAATGGATTACCTACGCCCATGGGAGATTCCCTATCAGCAGAGCTAGTGTCTACACTGAAGGGCTACAGCAGTAGCAGTAAAGAATGTGTTTTCTTAATTGTGCTGTAAGCTGCCTTTCTACAGGGGCCACTGCCACTGCACTCCACGTGAAGCAGATGCCATGTGATTTGATATGATGTGCAGATGCATTTTTATTCAGAAATGGTATGTGCCATATATGTACAGCTATGTGTATATGTATTTGATTTTGTACGTGCTACACTACCAGCTGCAACCAGATTTTTGAGATGATCTCCCCAGAGGGGAGGACAGAAAGAGAATGTTCTTGTCTACACTAGAGCAGTGCTTCTCAAAGCCGGTCCGCCGCTTGTTCAGGGAAAGCCCCTGGCAGTCCGGGCCGGTTTGTTTACCTGCCGCGTCCGCAGGTTCAGCCGATTGCGGCTCCCACTGGCCGCGGTTCGCCATCCCAGGCCAATGGGGGCTGCAGGAAGCGGCACGGGCCGAGGGATGTACTGGCCATCCTTCCCGCATCCCCCATTGGCCTGGGAGGACAAACCGCGGCCAGTGGGAGCCGCGATCGGCCGAACCTGCGGACGTGGCAGGTAAACAAACCGGCCCGGACCGCCAGGGGCTTTCCCTGAATAAGCGGCAGCCCGACTTTGAGAAGCACTGCACTAGAGAATGTTGATGTTGTGTGGGTGGGCATGTAAAGTGTGTTACGATTGCTGCCAGTGATGTACAGGCAGTTGCAACTGTAATGACCATGGTAGTATAAGACTAACCCCTGTGTTATCCACCAGTCTTATTGGTTCACTTGCTGTCTAGATTAGCCACTGCTTTACCAGCTCAATTGGTCCTCAGACTGCTATCTCACAACGGCAGCCCACTTTAAGAGACCTGTCAACTCACTTGAACTGTTATAGCACAGCTCCAAAAGAAGCAGGGACTGTCCTCTGCAGTTCTCTAGCTTTGTTTCCTTCCCCCCCGGATCTCCTCAATAATGAACAAAACATTTAACAAGGAAAAAAAAAAAAGTTGTTTTTATTTGTAACTCCCCAAAAAAATGGCTTTCATTTTGTGATCAATAGAATAAAGTACTACATCTTCACCATTTGTAGGAAGGTCCTGTTATATTTTTAATAAACATTTCATAACACAACAGGTTTATATTAATACTGCATTACTGAACATTTTTTATAAAAATGCATCTTCCTTTTATCCTTGTTCATGTCACCTTGTTTAAAGAAAAAATGAGAGAAAGAAAAAAAAGTTAGAAAGTATATATATTTAAAACTCTCAAACCAGGCCTGCTCCCAAGAAGTGCTGCCAGCCTCAGGTGTTTGCTATGGCCTCATCTGTGTAGTTGGCGGAGAAGTATCTCTGGGACACCAGAGACCTGAAAGAGAAAGAAAAAAGAAAAAAAAAGTAGTGAGATGTGTAATGGGCCATCAAGGTTGTCTAACACAACCACCTGGTTAGCAGGGAGGGAAATGGCTAAGAAGAAGGGTTCAATGAGCTAAGCCCCAGTCCTCAGTGTGCTCAGAGATGGTTAGGCATTGTGCCTGCAAGGCAACCCACTGACTTCAAGGGGACTTGTGACTGCCCATGTGGAACTCATTGCATGATGGGGACTCACTGCAGCTTGTTAAACCACCTGATAACAGATGGGAGACACCTGCAGACAGCTCAGGGCTAGAGGGAGTGAGAGTATGGAATAGGCAGGGTGGGGACACAAACTCTGAATAGATCCAAACCTGAGGGGAAGGCAAAGACTTATGCTGGGAGGATTTCTTCTATGGTTGTATTAGGGATCTTTTTGATATTAAACCAGAGCCAAGATAGGTGACAATTGTTTGGAGATGGGTTGAAGAAACAGCCCTGGGTTGCAGGGAGACTAGTGAGATAACTGCAACTTACCACCTGATGGCTCTCCAGCCACCATTCATCTTCTCCTATCCCCCCAGCTGCACGGTAGAGCCCACGAGGGCACCACTGCCACAGATGGGGTAGGGGTGAGAGGGGGAACTGACTCCGAGTCCAGGAATCCCCCAGAAGGACCTGCTCAGCTCGCACCCTGGCCCACAGGATTCCCGTCTCTGTATCCTAGGGAGCAAATGTAAGAGAGAAAGAAAGCGCTAGTACAACTGGAAAACATGAACCCATAAAACACACAAAATATCCAGGGCAAAACAAAGGAAGATCTGCATGGCAGAGCAACAGACTTACTTTCCTAAGCACAGCCACCCACACCTGGCCCTGCTCATCATGGTATACTCCTGGGCACCAGGCCCATAGTCGGTCAGGAGGAGGAATAGCCTGCATACTGTCCTCTACCTTGCCACAAAGAATAGTGTGAGGGTGTTTCCTCCAGGTGCACGTGCTCAGAAGCTCAAGCAGGGCAAAAAGCAACCATTAGACTAAACCATTGGGACCAGCCACCAAACGATTATAAACAAAATGAAAATGATCTATTATTACATATAAACATAGCATGATGCTATATCTGTGCAACATATTATAGTACAGGGGTATCCAAAGCAATGAGGCAAGACCACACTGTACAAAAATCCAACAAACTTTAATGCAGACACCCCCCCTCTCCCAGCAGTGGCTGTTTCCCTTGAAGCCAACCACAGGTGATTCCACCCCCTAGAAGGATACTTCCTTTCAGATTCCCCCTCCCCCCAAACTCCACCCACTGCAAACCCAGCTATTGGAGGGAGGAAGCATTCTAAAATATAACATACATTATCGCTACACAAGGAGTGTAGCAGTAGTTAATTATTGTAATTGTTTTAAATGTTGTCATGAAGAGTGTGACAAGGTTTATTATATTTCATGCCTGTGTTCTTAGCCTTTTCTTGAAATGTGTGTCTTACACAAAGCTGGTTGAAATGCTAGAGCTGTGCATTTCCACCTTGTCTCCTTAAATTTGGGACTTTGCTCCCAGATCAGCAGCACAGCTCTGGGGAGAAGGAAACATGCATGCATTGTGTTGCTGGGGTTTGAGTTTCCTGTAATCCAGGGGTGGGCAAACTTTGTAGCCCAAGGGCCACATCTGGGTATGGAAATTGTATGGCGGGCCATGAATGCTCACAAAATTGGGGGAGGGCTTTGGCTGGGGTGCTGGCGCTGGGGATGAGGGGTTGGGGGTACAGGAGGGTGCTCTGGGCTGGGACTGAGGGGTTTGAAGGCAGGAGGGGGATCAAGTCTGGGACAGGGGGTTGGGGTGCAAGCTCCGGGTGGCATTTACCTCAAGCAGCTCCTTGAAGCAGCGGCATGTCCCCCCTCTGGCTCCTACATGGAGGCACAGCCAGGAGGCTCTGTGTGCTGCCCTGCAGCTCCCATTGGCCGCAGTTGCAAGCCAATGGGAGCTGCGGAGGCAGTGTGTAGAGTCCCTTGCCTGCCCCTACATGTAGGAGGTAGATGGGGGACATGCCACTGCTTCTGGGAGCCGCGCAGAGCCCCGGCATGCACGGAGTGGAGCAAGCCCCCAACCCCACTCCTCAGCTGGAGCGGGGCAAGCCCCGGACCCCGCTCCCCGGCTGGAGCTCGAGGGCAGGATTAAATCGTCTGAAGGGTCAGATGTGGCCCCTGGGCAGTAGTTTGCTGGCCCCTACTGTAATTCTTCCATAGTGGTGAGCTAGGTTTTCTTCATCCTTACTGCGATTGAAACCTTTTGAAGTTAAAACTTAATTGTAACCATTCGTAGCCATGGCATAAAGTTTGAAGAGCAATCTCAGGACTAATAGTCACAGACACTTGGCTTGTGTGAAACTGAGTTTGTTGGTCTCAGCAAAAAACTCTAGCACACAGTTGTACAGCATATGATTGCAAAGAGGAATACATTCAGATTGAGTCTAGTACCCTGAAGAATGGTTATTGCATAAAGTGAAAACTAACAAAAAGTAGAGAGTTGTATTTTGTTTAGAACTGAAGCTGAGTAAAGCTTCTAGGAAACATGTGATCTTTCAAGGCAACTAATTTAGGCCCTGATCCTGCAAAGGAATTCTGCAGTTGTATGGAGTCTCCCTGATGTTAATAGGACTCTGTGTGGGCATGGGGTTTTACCCAAATGGTTCAACAGTAACTTTCACAAATGTTGTCTCCACCATTATATAAATATCTGCTTGTTTAATATGTTTGTGTGTGAGACTAGTCAGGTTACCTAGAATTTGTACTGTTGTGTTTAACTAAACAAAGTTGTTCTTTGCTGCTGGGGTTTGAGCTCCCTGATGTGTGTTTTGAATTTGCTAGTGTATTAATAAAGTGTACCTGATTAGACAACACCCTGGTGGCTGCTGTGTAACTGTGCCACCAACTGTGGGATAAGTAACCAACATGGAGTGCTACTGCAAGACGTAACTGCTGGTAACGTACACAGGGCATTGGTGTGCTTGAAACAGGTTGGCTGTTTACAGCCATTTATGGTAGCACAGTCTGATTTACTCAATTTTCTAGCATAGATGCAACCAAAGAGAGGTCATCTCGCTGATTCTTTCTCTGCCATGGCCTCAGTGCTTGAACTAAAGCTGCTACTCTTACTTTCTCCTGTGACACTGTAATCCCAGTTTTTAAGTGTAATAGCTTTAACTCTTAGGACAATATGGTATTCCAACTGGTTACTCAACGAGGGAAAAAAGAGTGGGGTTTTGGGATACTTCGGAAGAGTTAATCCTGACCCAATCTCCCACCTTATAATAATACTTACACTGTATATCTCAAAGTGCTTTTCAAAGAAAGTCAATATTATTATCCCTATTTTACTGATGGGGAAACTGAGGCACAGAGAGCAATGTTTTGTCCAAGCTCATCTAACAGTCTAGTGGCAAAGCTGTGACTAGAACCTAAATCTCTTGAGTCCTCAAGCAGTGCTTTAGCCACTAGATCACATTGCTTCCCTAGCCTATGTTCTTCTGATGACTAGCCTCTATCTACTGTTCAGTTCTGACTGCTCCTGACCTTTAAATCGGCTTCTGTACCCAATGACTGGAAGATAGCTAATGTAACACCAATATTTAAAAAGGGCTCTAGAGGTGATCCCAGCAATTACAGACCAGTAAGTCTAACATCAGTACCGGGCAAATTAGTTGAAACAATAGTAAAGAATAAAATTGTCAGACACCTAGAAGAACATAAATTGTTGGCCAAAAGTCAACATGGTTTCTGTAAAGGGAAATCGCGTCTTACTAATCTATTAGAGTTCTTTGAAGGGGTCAACAAACATGTGGACAAGGGGGATCCAGTGGACATAGTGTACTTAGATTTCCAGAAAGCCTTTTACAAGGTCCCTCACCAAAGGCTCTTACGTAAGCTAAGTTGTCATGGGATAAAAGGGAAGGTCCTTTCATGGACTGAGAACTGTTTAAAAGACAGGGAACAAAGGGTAGGAATAAATGGTAAATTCTCAGAATGGAGAAGGGTAACTAGTGGTGTTCCCCAAGGGTCTGTCCTAGGACCAATCCTATTCAACTTATTCATAAATGATCTGGAGAAAGGGGTAAAAAGTGAGGTGGCAAAGTTTGCAGATGATACTAAACTGCTCAAGATAGTTAGGACCAAAGCAGACTGTGAAGAACTTCAACAAGATCTCACAAAACTAAGTGATTGGGCAACAAAATGGCAAATGAAATTTAATGTGGATAACTGTAAAGTAATGCACATTGGAAAAAATAACCCCAACTCTACATACAATATAATGGGGGCTAATTTAGCTACAACGAATCAGGAAAAAGATCTTGGAGTCATCGTGGATAGTTCTCTGAAGACGTTCACGCAGTGTGCAGAGGCGGTCAAAAAAGCAAACAGGATGTTAGGAATCATTAAAAAGAGGATAGAGAATAAGACGGAGAATATATTATTGCCCTTATATAAATCGATGGTACGCCCACATCTTGAATACTGCGTACAGATGTGGTCTCCTCATCTCAAAAAAGATATACTGGCACTAGAAAAGGTTCAGAGAAGGGCAACTAAAATGATTAGGGGTTTGGAACGGGTCCCATATGAGGAGATTAAAGAGGCTAGGACTTTTCAGCTTGGAAAAAGAGGAGACTAAGGGGGGATATGATAGAGGTATATAAAATCATGAGTGATGTGGAGAAAGTAGATAAGGAAAAGTTATTTACTTATTCCCATAATACAAGAACTAGGAGCCACCAAACGAAATTAATGGGCAGCAGGTTTAAAACAAATAAAAGGAAGTTCTTCTTCACACAGGGCACAGTCAACTTGTGGAACTCCTTGCCTGAGGAGGTTGTGAAGGCTAGGACTATAACAGCGTTTAAAAGAGAACTGGATAAATTCATGGAGGTTAAGTCCATTAATGGCTATTAGCCAGGATGGGTAAGGAATGGTGTCTCTAGCCTCTGTTTGTCAGAGGGTGGAGATGGATGGCAGGAGAGAGATCACTTGATCATTACCTGTTAGGTTCACTCCCTCTGGGGCACCTGGCACTGGTCACTGTCGGTAGACACCTGGGCTAGATGGACCTTTGGTCTGATCCAGTACAGCCGTTCTTATATTCTTAATGTTTATTTTATCTATCCTTGATCAAAACATGAACAGGAGGAACTAAACATGTAAATATAAAAAGACTAACATTGCCTTTCTAGGATAGCCACTCATTTGTTTTTCTCCTCCAAACCCACTCCAGCAGTCTAACTCTTTCTTCACAGCTTGCAAACCATGATAGGGATTAGCCATACCTTTGGACATCGTGTAGGTGAACAAAACCACCCCCTAGATCATACCTTCTGACAAGGAAAGAAATAAGGAACACTAAACTGAGCCTCCAAAGAGCTCTGAGGGGGATTATTTTTTCTTGGAAATGTTGTGCCTGCTCGTAGCTTTGCACAGAGGTAAGTGACTGCACAGGGAGGTGCAAGACTCTACCAAATCAGAATGGTAGTATTTTACACTCACTTAGCACAAATGTAAGTGAGTGGGGCAAGGTCCCTGAGAATTAGACCCTTCATAAACTTTAGAACTGGATTCTAGGACTTGTCTACACTGGGATTTGAGCTACCACTGTAGCTATATCAACACAAACCCTAATGGAAATGCAGAGCACTAGGGTAAACTGTGATTTCCACTGAGGCAGATTATCCTTATTTTGCTTCAGGTGCCTTCCCAGTCCCCTCTTTTGGAATTCAAACAAATTCAAACATTCATTGAGGAAATTAATTCTAATCTACTGCATCTTTCCTGGTTTTGTACTGTATTCATCTGGAGCTATACGTTTTATGTGCCTTTGGGGGGGGGGGGGAAATCAAGCTCATTGCAAAGATACGTGAACCTTTCACCAAATCTAAGCCAAGTTTCCAGTTTGTAACAAAACCTGAAAGCAAGTGAGTTTTGAGTGTTTTGAGTGAAAGTTGCTCTGTCTGTGATTAGAGAGAGAGAAAGGAAACAGCCACCTGATTTTAGGCAGAAGACAAACATTTAGAAACCACTTCTTTTGAATTGAGTTAAGCTAGGATTAAATTTGCCACCTTAAACCTCCCCCTTGTTGCCCAATACAGAATATGGTAGAATTTTTTACACAGATGGAGTTAAAAGGCTCTTAGCCAACTTTATGAGAAGAGAGTGAATCACAGCAAACCCACCTTTGACACTCATATTGTACACTTTGGTGCATGCTGGAAGCAGTTTGTCTGCAGCAACTCTGAGAACACCTGCACAACACTCTTCTTCCTCCAAGCAGACTGTTAACCACTTTGCAGCTCAAGCACTACACCATGTGCCAGTCACATCCCATCACAGGGATCCATTGTGATTTCATTCAAACATCAAAGGTAAAACAATGTAAAAAGGGGCAGTGGTGAAGGGGTTAAAAGATCAAGCTTTGTTGTAAAGATAACAGGAACTGGAGAACTTGCAGCAGATATTCCATGTGTAGGCACTTAGCTTTATGGTACCACCTGTGTCCACTTAATACCTTTAAAAGCAATCTCCTGAACAGAAAATCTGAAGGGGAATTAAGGCCCAATTTTCAGATTTAGGCATCTTCATACAACTGCCATATTCCCCCCTATGGGATACTGAGACACTGAGCAAGGGTATAAGTAGATATTAACTTTTGTAAGCACCAATTTAAGCATCCAAATGTGGAAATTCAGATGTTCTGTTACCTCTAAAGCAAGTTGTGTTCCTTACTGAGGGATTTAGCACTTAGAACATGTTAAATGTGGTATGAACATGAATTAGATAACAGATTTGCATCTTTCCCCTTTTCTCTGTCCCCTAGTAGTTTCCTCACCTTTCCACTCTCTCCCCCAACTACTATCTCCTTCTCAAACAGACAGGTCTTTGGCTGCTGTGTTTTTCCATACAGGTGTATCCAGTCTGAGTTACTTTTAGGGTTACAGTGAAGAATTTGCCCGGTACTGATGTTAGACTTACTGGTCTGTAATTGCTGGGATCACCTCTAGAGCCCTTTTTAAATATTGGTGTTACATTAGCTATCTTCCAGTCATTGGGTACAGAAGCCGATTTAAAGGTCAGGTTACAGTTCCGCAACTTCACATTTGAGTTCTTTCAGAACTCTTGGGTGAATGCCATCTGGTCCCGGTGACTTGTTACTGTTAAGTTTATCAATTAATTCCAAAACCTTCTCTAGTGACACTTCAATCTGTGACAGTTCCTCAGATTTGTCACCTACGAAATCCAGCTCAGGTTTGGGAATCTCCCTAACATCCTCAGCCGTGAAGACTGAAGCAAAGAATTTGTTTAGTTTCTCTGCAATGACTTTATCGTCTTTAAGTGCTCCTTTTGTATCTCGATCATCCAGGGGCCCCACTGGTTGTTTAGCAGACTCCCTGCTTCTGATGTACTTAAAAAACATTTTATTACCTTTTGAGTTTTTGGCTAGCCATTCTTCAAACTCCTCTTTGGCTTTTCTTGTTACATTTTTACACTTAATTTGGCAGTGTTTATGCTCCTTTCTATTTACCTCACTAGGATTTGACTTCCACTTTTTAAAAGATGCCTTTTTATCTCTCACTGCTTCTTTTACATGGTTGTTAAGCCACGGTGGCTCTTTTTTAGTTCTTTTACTGTTTTTCTTAATTTGGGGTATACATTTAAGTTGGGCCTCTATTATGGTGTCTTTAAAAAGTGTCCATGCAGCTTGCAGGGATTTCACTTTAGTCACTGAACCTTTTAATTTCTGTTTAACTAACCCCCTCATTTTTGCATAGTTCCCCTTTTTGAAATTAAATGCCACAGTGTTGGGCTGTTGAGATGTTCTTCCCACCACAGGGATGTTAAATGTTATTATATTATGGTCACTATTTCCAAGCGGTCCTGTTACCAGCCCCTGCTCCACTCAGGACTAAATCGAGAGTTGCCTCTCCCCTTGTGGGTTCCCGTACCAGCTGCTCCAAGAAGCAGTCATTTAAAGTATCGAGAAATTTTGTCTCTGCATTTCGTCCTGAGGTGACATGTTCCCAGTCAATATGGGTATAATTGAAATCCCCCACTATTAATGAGTTCTTAATTTTGATAGCCTCTCTAATTTCCCTTAGCATTTCATCATCACTATCACTATCCTGGTCAGGTGGTCGATAATAGATCTCTAATGTTATATTCTTATTAGAGCATGAAATTTCTATCCATAGAGATTCTATGGAACATGTGGATTCACTTAAGATTTTTACTTCATTTGATTCTACATTTTCTTTCACATCTAGTGCCACTCCGCCCCCTGCATGACCTGTTCTGTCCTTCCGATATATTTTGTAACCCGGAATGACTGTGTCCCATTGATTGTCCTCAGTCCACCAGGTTTCTGTGGTGCCTATTATATCAATATCCTCCTTTATCACAAGGCACTCTAGTTCACCCATCTTATTATTTAGACTTCTAGCATTTGTGTACAAGCACTTTAAAAACTTGTCACTGTATATTTGTCTGCCCTTTTCTGATGTGTTAGATTCTTTTTTATGTAAATGTTTCTCGTCTGATCTAGCCCCTACTTTATCCTCTTCCATCCTCTGCTCCTGACTATAACTTAGAGAATCTCTATCAATAGACTCTCTTCTAAGAGAAGTCTCTGTCTGATCCACATGCTCCTCTGCAGCAGTCGGTTTTCCCCCATCTCCTAGTTTAAAAACTGCTCTGCAACCTTTTTAATGTTAAGTGCCAGCAGTCTGGTTCCACTTTGGTTTAGGTGGAGCCCATCTCTCCTGTATAGGCTCCCCCCATCCCAAAAGTTTCCCCAGTTCCTAATGAATCTAAACCCCTCCTCTCTACACCATCGTCTCATCCACGCATTGAGACTCTGAAGTTCTGCCTGCCTACCTGGCCCTGCACGTGGAACTGGGAACATTTCTGAGAATGCCACCATAGAAGTCATGGATTTCAGTCTGTTCCCTAGCAGCCTAAATTTGGCCTCCAGGAAGTCTCTCCTACCCTTCCCTATGTCATTGGTACCTACATGTACCACGACCACCGGCTCCTCCCCAGCACTACACGTAAGTCTATCCAGATGCCTCGAGAGATCCGCAACCTTCGCACCAGGCAGGAAGTCACCATATGGTTCTCCCGGTCATCACAAACCCAGCTATCTATGTTTCTAATGATTGAATCTCCCATTGCTAACGCCTGCCTTTTCCTAGTGACTGGAGTTCCCTCCCCCGGAGAGGTAACCTCAGAGCGAGAGGATACCCTAACACCTTATGGAAGGAGGGTCCCAACTATGGGAAGGTTTCCCTCTGCTCCCGTTGACTGCTCTGCTTCCCTGGGCCTTTCATCCTCCTCAACAGCACAGGGGCTGTCTGACCGGAGGTGGGACAATTCTACAGTGTTCTGGAAAGCCTCATCAACATACCTCTCTGCCTCCCTTAGCTTCTCCAGTTTCGCCACCCTGGCCTCCAAAGCCCGTACGTGGTCTCTGAGGGCCAGGAGCTCCTTGCACCGAATGCACACATACGACACCCGCCCACAGGGCAGGTAGTCATACATGCTGCACTCAGCACAATAAACTGGGTAGCCCCCACTCGGCTGCTGGGCTTCTGCCTGCATTGTCTCCTGCAGCTACCTAGTTAATGAAAGGGTTTTGTTTAAATCAAGAAGTTTTGAATGTAGTTTAGTTTACAGGTTTTAAAGGACAGCAAGTGAACCTTGCCCCCTTCCCGTTCCCCTTCTAAACTCCCTAGCGATACTCCCTGTTAGCAGCCCCTGTTTGCAAAGCTCCCTGGTCGCTTGCACACTGCTTTATAAAGCCCTGGCCTTCTTGATAACCCCGCCCACTGACTAAGGCTCAAATACAAAAAAATTCATAGAAATTGTAGTCTGGCGCTTCAGTTAATCTGCTTCTTTCACTCACCCCATCTTCAACTGCGCAAAATCTGCGGGTATTAACCATACTCCAGGCATAACCATCTCACTTTCATTCTGTGCCCTGTGCTGATTGCTCCAACCTCTTCACTTCAGAGTCACTCCACTTCATGCTTCCCTCTTCTCCACTGCACTGTCCCTCCCGCTCCTTCCTTTGTCTTCCTGTGTAGCTAATCCTCTCCCAACAAAACTCCCTCCTTCCCCCCACAAAAGCACTACTCCTCTTTGGGAAAAACAAACCAACCTTGAACTGTGATATTTGCAAACAAGTACTCTGCTCCCTGCATCCCTTTCTTGTCTACTTAGACTGTAAGCTCTCTGGGGCAGCAACTATCTAGTATTCTGAACAGCGCATAGTGTAGTAAAGTAGTCATCAAAGGGTTAACTGTGATACACAGACTATTATGGTTTAGTTCCAGGCCAATGGGGGCTGTGGGAAGCGGCGCGGGCCGAGGGATGTGCTGGCCGCCGCTTCCCGCAGCCCCCATTGGCCTGGAATGGCGAACCGCAGCCAGTGGGAGCTGCGATCGGCCGAGCCTGCGGACGCTGCAGGTAAACAAACCGTCCCGGCCCTCCAGCGGATTTCCCTGATGGTCCGGGTGCCAAAGGTTGCTGATCCCTGGGTTAGAGCCATGCTCCTGTTTAGTTAGTTGGCATCCTCCTTCCCCGTTATGTAGCTGACTAAAGCAGCATGTTCCCAGCCTGCAGTGCTGTAAGAAGAGTGCGTTTCTTGCATGCTGAGCAGTCCCTTTACAAAACCTAGAGCAATGGGCCCCAGTTCTTGGTTGGCCTGTAGTGCCCATTACATAATCAAGCACGTGTTCTTACAAAGCTATTAATTAATCACTAATTAATCACTTGGTAGTGTCATTCAAAAATACTGTGAGCTTTGAGCTGAGATATGGTAACAATTGTCTAATGTTACACTCGAGCACTTTAAAACACTAAGGGCTACACTGTGGGCAGCAGTGGCTGTGAAATGACTACCACTGGCCAGACAGCGGGCATTCCCAGAGTGGGTTAATTCAATGCATCTTTCAGCAGCACCTAACAGTGGAAGAGAGCACCTCTGGAGTGTTGGCAGGAATTATAGCTACTCTCCCCTAATGTAAACCCCAAGGGATAATGGTGGTGGCACCTCCTGTCCTTTGTGACTATGCGCTGGGGCAGAAGTTGGTCCAGTAAAAAATATTACCTCACCCACCTTGTTTCTCCGGGGCAGAATAGGCTTTGTATACTCCAGGAGGTGTAATTTCCCTGGACCAGGTTTCCCAAATCTGACCCCCTCAAGTGTAACAGTTTCCAAGCTGATCAAACCTTTTTGGATTACTTTAAACCCCCATCACGCTGCCTTTCTTAAGAGAGTTTATTCTGAATGGGAGTCACCCCATGAAAGGACTTTGATATGGGCTGAAACTAAATCAGTTTCAAGGAAATGCAACTGGAAACATACTAATTGAAAATCTTTCCAAGCAAGCAATACAGACTGCTATTCTCTTGGGCTGTCCCCGCCCCCAGCTAAAGTGCACCAGACTTTCTGTACTCATTTAACCCTCGCACTGCAGCATTGCTCTTATGGCAACATTCATAAAACAGATATGTTAAATCTTCTATGAATATTGTTTCCATTCAGACACCTCATTTTAACTTGGCCAGACAACTAGAGGCTGGGGTTTTTGTTTTGTTTGGCTTAACCAGATCTGAGATGTGGAGTTGTTATAGCTGTTTGTTAGCTGGGATACAAATTAAGGCTGCCTAAATGTTTTCTGCTTCCTGAGTCCCATCGAGGTGATGGTGTTCAGATTAAATTTTCATGATGGTTCTCATTTTTACATGTTCCATATGGTATTTTTGTAGGCACATGACTATTGAATACAAGGTTAAGGGTTGTTTGCTTTTGTAAAAGCACTTGTTCAGAAACTAGTATGGCGTTTGTGATTTACTGAGGTATTACGGCAACTAAGAATATTCATACCAATATTCCTCTCCTCAAGATTTTTTTCTTAAGTGAATTAGATAAAAACAGCCCATAAGTAAAGAAAAAGCCATTTCTACTGGAACTGAAAGACTGGAGAAAGCCTATACCTTCATTTGAGTAGAACAACCCCTCCATATTCAGTGAGGACAGGATGATCTGCATAGTCATAGATCGGCTGGCCCCACCCAGGATGCTTGGGCTGACCCCTTAAGCACAGCTAATACACCCATGGTGCATCCCAAAATTCTTCAGTCTCTTCTTATACATTGAAACTGCACTTCTTTTGCTGTCAGAGCACCTTTGCCGTAATGAATTTACTTGAACTTAATAGTTTGGTAGGACTTTACATTCTATAAAAATAGATTTTAAAGAGCATTTACCTAGCTGAGGCAGGGTTTAAGTCAAAAGCTAGAGCAATTATATAACCAGAGTTTGGTGATCTTTTGATTTCTTGTGCTCAGGAGTACCACTCATGAACTGTACCTATTTTTTTTTAAACAAACAACAATAAACAGGAGATCACAGCCTTGAGTGCTGTCCATTCGGCACCTATCTTAAATAATTCAATGCAATATTTTTCTGGACTTCATTAAGTTCTAAAATAAAAAATCCACTTTTTAAATTTCATCCATATATGTTTGTTCACCAAGCTTTAATGTACGTATACCTAGTTTAAAATATATAGTACACACTCACATGGACAAGCAGGGACAGCATTAAGATCTTGCCTTACATACCTTTTACTTTTAAAGTCCAATGTTATTACTGATGGTGATTAGGATTTCTTGCTAATGAAACAAAGATGGGGGAAAGAACACATTTGATAATATGAATGTGTTTCTTGCTCTTTCATGTTGCATATAGATTTCATTGTTGGTGTAGCTGGGTGTGGGGGTCATGAAAAGGTGTGGTCTGGTGGCTTGAGCATCGAACTAGTCATTGGGAGCATTCAAGTTCTAATTCCAGCTTTGACACCAACTCCCTTGCTAGCCACAGGCAAGTTACAACGTCTCTATTTCAATTTCTCCATGGCTAAATAACTATCTGTTTTGCAGGGCTGTCCTGAGGATGTTAGTTAACGTGTGTGCTGTGTTTTATCCATGAAAAGTACTATATGTACAGCATACATGCTAAATGTTATTAAAATACAGGTAGCATCAAAGTATCTTACATTTAAAACTATTTGAAATATGTTGAATAGAATATGCCTTACTCCAGATCCTCTTTAAAGAGCACTGCAGCTTTAAGGGTATCATTCCAGATCCACATCACACCCACATATTTGTCCTCTTTACACAGCAAGTGCCAAGCAGTGACATCTACTATAGTCTCTAGGACACGCTGGTCTCGGCCACAGAGTAAAAAAAAAGGGGGGGGGGAGAGAAGGGGGAGAGAAGGGGAAGAGAGAGCGAGAGCACGAATCTTGTTATGTTCCAAAGGATGAGTCACTTCCTCGCCATAATTCTGAGAAGCTTATTTATTGCAGTTTTGCTGATAGGAAACCTAGCTCCATTTCTCAGCAGAGTTTCAGGACCCAGCCTCCCTCCTGGCTGTCCATTAATCATGAGGGACTGTTCCGAAGTGTACACAGAGTGGGAGTTCTGCCTGTGAGTGGCCTTTAGCTGTCTCCAGTTCAATGAAATTACCTTGTGTGAAGACTTGTTTTATGAGAGATTGGTTTATTTGTAACTAAACTACTTCCTCTGTTATTTGATAAGCTCAAATATTTGCTACTGATAGTCGGAGAGTGTCACATTTATTATCCTGTTTCAGGCATTGCCTAACTCCTTTGGACCAGGCTTCTTTTAACCCCTTGGAAGACAGCAGCACAAATGCTGGAAACGCTTGCGTATTCCAGTTATTCATGCTCTACTATGACAATTTGTTTAAATTCGTTTAGTAAGAATACGTGACACAGAGAGGTGATTTATACATTTAATGTATAATTCCTCAGCTATGTGACCCACAGATATAATTCTGTCCAGGGGTTCTGAAGACATTTTGAAGAGCAAAAGTGGAGCTCCCATTGGGTGTATTACTAGAAATCCAGAATGGATTGGAAATGGAACTGTGTGCATCTTCCTTTTTATGCTGTAAGGTTATTTAATAGAATATGAGAGCTTCTTTTTGAAACATAAAGGCAGTGTGGTCCAGTGGATAGGGCACTGCAGGAGACCTGCAGCCAGATCGTCAAAGGTATTTAGGTGCCTAACTCCCATTGTTTTCAATAGGAGACAGATGCCTAAATACCACTGAGGATCTGGGCCTTGGTTCTATTCCCTGTTGTGCTACGGACCAGCTGTGTGACCTTGAACAAGTTGCTTCACCCCTTCTTCCTCAGTATACCCATCTGTTAAACAGTAATAGTCATACTTATGTTCTTTTTTTTAAAGTGTCATGAGATCTATGAATGAAAAAGCACAATGTAAGAGATCAATAGTACTTTTATTATATCCCATTTATCTTTAGTGCCATATTGTCCCCGGACTTTGTGTGTGTGCAGAAGTCTGGAGTATCCCTGCATTCTCTACACAAGGGCCATGGGCAAATTTACACCACATGATTGGGGGAGCACAGGGACTTCACCCTCTATGCTCTGCCAGGAATGCTATATAACCCTGATAGGGCAGGGGTGGGGCTGTGGATTCATATCAGCTCACACCATCCTAAGGGAGCAGACTGAAGTGCCCAGGGACAGCTCAGGGTGTGCATGCCACCTATATGCTAGGAAGTTCAGGGACAGCTTGAGACATAATCCCTCCTGGGCCTTCCCCAGAGAGCTGCACCACCCCCAGTGCATGTCAGGGACCAATACCAAAATCAGTAACTTAATATTCAAAATGTACGTTCTATCAGCACTGATGCAGTATAATGGGATCCCATTGACAGTGGACAGATAAGTTTCATTTCGTTGCTTTATGAATGTTTTCAGTATTTGTTGTGGGATGGTGTTTTACAGTAGTATTTAACTAATACAGAGTGCTCTGTGGAAGACTCTGTTACAAGTTACAAACATCTTAAATAAGATTTTACATTCTATAACACCAGCAGAAGTGGTGTTTAATTTGGTAATTTAATTTGGAAACTGAGAGGGGAGGGAGGTGTGGTTTTGTCAGACCCATTCCAGACACACAACCAGATCACAGAGACAAATGAGCTAGAGCAAAATAAAGCTGAAATGTAACCTTTCTATTCTATAAGGTGTAATTTAGTAAATACATTTCCGATGACTGTCTTTATAAGATATGCCAAACTTTCTAGACTAGTGAAAGATATCTGAGGAAACAATATTGTACTTAGAAGGGAACCTAAGGAGTTTGTGATTGGTTTGCAGTATGCGAACAGCTCAGTAAGTTTGATTTTCACAGGTTACAATGAGCCAAATCCTGTTCTCAGCTCAGTGCAGCAAACCCAATTGGAAGTTACTGGGACTGTTCGTGTTAATAAAGGCAAGAGGGGACTGGCCATTTGGAAACAATGAGCATCTTTTTGTCAGAAATATACAGCATGTGGGAATTTAAAATTTGCAAGAAAAAAAAATAAGGAGAAGAAATCTTGGAGAAAGCTGTTTTCTCATGAGATGTTGTTGTTCTGAATGCGATAGTGCCCTATCTACATTTTAGGATTGGTTGCTCAAATTTTCTATACTTACGTATAAATACAATCACCTTTTTGAAAATTCATGGGACTTTGAATGCTGAATAGTTTTGGTTTTGCTGGTGCTTAATTTTCATTCAAATTTCAGTGCAATTATTGTTGTTGACTGATTTAGAAAGCATCAGTTTTTAAAAAAAAAAACCCCAACCCCCCTACATTATGACTGTGTAAAAGATTGCAAAGGGCAGGATTTTCAGAAGTGCTCAGTGTTGACCTAACGCTGCTGCTGTTTAAGTTGGTAGGAGTTTTACCACTATGTTCTCTGAGACCTGAGTTAAGCCAACGCTGACCATTTTTTGAAAATCCCACTTTGTATTTTTTTAAGTAACCTGGCAAGTGAAGGAGATAGTGGGTGTGCCCGCAGTACAGCTGGGAGCAAGCTTCTAAGCCCAGGGAGGCAGACTTACGCTAGTATGCTAGAGATAGCTGTGTGGATGTTGATCGGTACCAGCAAAAGTTTGGGCTAGCCACCCAAGCTTGGACCCAGGGAGTAGGCTAACCTCAGCATCTGCCAATGCTGCAACATCCACACAGCCATTTCTAGCATGCTAATGCGAGCCTCGCTACCACAAGTCTGTCTGTCCAGGCTGGAAGTTTGCTCCCACCTGCAGTTTAGACATACCCAGTATTCTATACTGCTCAACATTAGGTGGTGAAATTCTTCTTGACTTAAATAATTGAACTGATTGGTCATCATGCATATAGTAGTTCAGCCATGATGTAGCCTTTAGTTTACCGTACATCACAGAAACAGTATTTCTTACAGTTATATTATTCATGGTAAAATTCTGGCCCAACTCATGAACAACACGAGGGGGGAGGGATAGCTCAGTGGTTTGAGCATGGCCTGCTAAACCCAGGATTGTGAGTTGAATCCTTGAGGGGGCCACTTGGGGATCTAGGGCAAAATCAGTACTTGGTGCTGCTAGTGAAGGCAGGGGGCTGGAGTTGATGACCTTTTGGGGGGAGGGATAGCTCAGTGGTTTGAGCATTGGCCTGCTAAACCCAGGGTTGTGAGTTCAATCCTTGAGGGGGCCACTTGGGGATCTGGGGCAAAATCAGTACTTGGTCCTGCTAGTGAAGGCAGGGGGCTGGACTCTATGACCTTTCAAGGTCCCTTCCAGTTCTAGGAGATGGGATATCTCCATTAATTTCAATTTAATTTCAATTTCAAAACATTGGTAGACCTAGAAGGCACAAAAAACAAAACATTATTTGAAATTTGCATGGCATCATCCTCCTACAAATTCAGGTCTATCAATGTTTCCAAAATATTTATACAGAATGGCAACACCATATCATATTTGACTATTAAGAGGGTTGTTTCCCAGTCAGGTAAAAACATCTAGGAGCCTCATGCAGCACATCTGTAATTACTGAGTTTGTTTTCTGTTCAGATCTTTCATCCAGTCAGAATAGTTGTGGAGACCAATAATAATGAAGTGTGTCTAAATTGGTTCTTTTGAAGAACTTGTTCTGTTATGTTACTTTCATTTCTCCAAGAGAACATATATCCATCATTGTTCACAACAGCAAACTAGAAAGATCTGATGTGAGCCAAATCTTTTGTTGCTAAAGTCTTTGGGGAGATCAGCTGTTTTTGCCACAAGCACTTCTGTAGTACCCTCCATGTACTCATAATAGTAGCAGTTCTAATGGAAGAAATAGTATAAATCAGTCATTTATTTGTTGTTAATACAGCTGGTCAAAATATGGGAAACTTTTTTTTTTGTCCATATGAAATTTTTTTGTCCAGCTCTAACTGTAAGTAGGGGGAGAAAAAAAACCCCAAACCATGTGAAATGTTTAGAGACAAACCCTCCTTCTATTCCAGATGAGAACTATAGTGCAGGAATCCGCAACCTTTGGCATGCGGCCCGCCAGGGTAAGCCCCCTGGCATGGCCAGGCTGGTTTGTTTACCTGCCACGTCCGCAGGTTTGGCCAATCACGGCTCCCACTGGCCGCAGTTCGCCGCTCCAGGCCAATGGGGGTGGCAGGAAGCAGTGGCCAGCACATTCCTTGGCCCGTGCCGCTTCCCGCAGCCCCCATTGGCCTGGAGCGGTGAACGGTGGCCAGTGGGAGCCACGATCGGCCGAACCTGTGGACGCGGCAGGTAAACAAACTGGCCCAGCCCGCCAGGGTGCTTACCTTGGTGAGCTGCGTGCCAAAGGTTGCCGATTCCTGCATAGTACTTTCCTTCAACTTGAATGAAGCAGCACACCTTTTCCATAGAATGGGGTGAGGAGTGTTCTCACTTCACTTCCTTTATGCTAGCTGCCTTAGAACTATTATTTTGTAGAAAGAAAATGTGCCTAGCAGCAGTACAGAAACCCTCAGCCCGGGATGGCAGAGACTCGTACCCCATTATGCCAATCACCCACAGTTCCTTTCAGCTACCAATGCCACCTGACAGTTTAGGGTCTAAGACCAAGCCACCATTCCCAGCAGCAGGAGCTTGCTCAGGTCACAAGTCCCATCTCTTGACCCTAATCTCAAGTAGTGGAAGCAACTCTGGGATTAGTAGGACCCAGTCTCCCATGCCACTGTTCTCTGCCCTGTTCCTTTGTACACCTGTGGTGCAAGCTGCTAGGAGACTGTTAGTTGGTCCTAGGGTCCTGTCCATGGCAAAAGCCCCTCTCTCTAAAATATGAGCTGATCATAAACTGTTGGAGCCCACTCAGAGCTCTTTTACCATGTCATAGTTATTTTAATATTTGCAAAACTCTGTTCAGTTATCTTCCTTCTCTGTTATAAAAAAATGCCACATTAATGATTAATATTATGCCAAAGATTATTCATTTAGATCTTGATTATTCACTCAGCTTTGCTACCATCCCAAGATTATTGGGGTAGGAGTAGCAGGGGAGGAGAATTCAGCTTTAATCTCTTTGCACATGTACGATAGTGCTATGTGATAGGCTGACATTTATTTCTGCTAAAAATTTCTTGAATGATGTTGAGAGAAATTTCAGCAACCTGACACTGCGAGTGTTCTGCCAGAACCAGGAGTCACAATCTACAGGTCCTATGTGGCTCTGATTGCATTGCAACCTCAAATAAATACCATAAACCAAATGGAAAGGAAAAGAATGATGGGCTGATGATCACTGCCAGGAATCACAGGGGGTAAAGGGGGGGAAAGGGTGTGTGTGATCTAAATCAATAACTGAAGTATAATGTTCATTCTTAAAAGAAGCTTTACGATCAGGATATTTTAAAGACTAGTCATATTTTCTCATCTATTCAATACATATATTAAACTGGAATAGAAAATAACCTGAGGGAAGTACTGGGGGCCAAATTTTGCTCACAGATGCAAATAGAGAAGTTTCATTCACATCAGTGGGAGTCATACACATGCATTCATGAACCAAATTTCACCCGTCATCAACATGCTTTTATTTGCATCCTAACTGTGGCAGATTTTGAGACACAGTATGACTGTGGTAATAGCGACATACTTTGTCACTAGCTTTCTACAGTGAAAAATCCCTCTCAGTCCTTTTAGTACTATGCAGGCAAAATTTACAGAAGCCCCCAAGTGTGACTTGACTCCTTGGAACAGGATAAATTAATTATTTCTAGCCCCATTATTTGTAAGCTGTAAGTGAATATATGGTTTGCTTAACAATACCATGATATTTTCAAATTGCATCTGAACTCTTCATGTAGGTTAAGGAAAAAATATTCCACTAACACTGTTAGGGCCTGCTTCTTCTTCCATTTAAGTCAATGGGAATTCTGCCACTGACTTAAGTGTGAGTAGGATCAGGCCCTTAGTGTTGTATATTTATCTATGCCAAAAGACACACAGCCACAGAGAGGAGACTGTTCAGTGGTTGCCGCTTTATTCAGTAAGCTCACTGCTTGCTGGCAGTACTGCATTTCTAATGTAGCAAAATATTACAGCGTTAAGGATTGCTTTTGGCACTACTCAGACCATAGCATGATTCAAAACAGTTAGGGTTATGTTTTCAAAGAGGTAGAGAAGTTTTAGCAGTTGGACTGAAAAGTCAGTTGGTATTGCCAGACTTAAAACCTACATAGCTCTCATTAGGAAGTTGTATTATTATCCTTCTAAATTGAGGCCTTGTGGCTAAGGCATTGAACTAGGGGCCTGGAGATCTGGGGTCAGCTCCAGGGCTTTGCTACAAACTTCCTGTTTGACTTTGGGCAGGTCACTTTCATCTCTCTGTGCCTCAGTTTTCCCATGTGTAAAATGGGGACAACAGTTATTCCTTTCTCCCACCCTTTGTTTTGGCTACTTAGATTGTAAGCTCTTCATGGCAGGGACTGTCTTACTGTGTGTATGTGCAGTAGCTAGCACAATGGGACCTCAGTTTTGGTTGGGATAGGAGCTACAACAATAAAAAATAATACATTCAAGTAAAATTCCCCTTTCATTTTTGAATGTTTAAAACTTTCAGATAGTTTAGTTTTAATTATTATCTGGTTTAAATTTTAGAAACCAGCAAATAGCTCTTTTCGAAGGAAATGTTATTTATTTGTATTACATTAGTGCCTGAAATACACAGTCAAGATCTGTGTTAGGAACCTGTAAAAACACATAAGAGAGTTCCTGCCCTAGAAAACTTACCATCTAATGGTCTGATCCTGAAAGTGTAATGCACTGTTGAGTGTATTACAAATTTTCCTCTGTGCCAATCCGCTCATGCTTTTAGCTCTGGAGATCCTTTGTTCATTCCTCTGTGCGTCTGCCAAGATGGCAGTTGTCACATGAACACGCTTGCCCAACTCAGTCCAGGCAGGGCCATCTTGGACCCCTGGGCAGGAGAGGACCCAGGCAGGGTTGAAGAGGCTGACTCGGCTGGATAAGATGTAGCCTAGGCCAGGTGGGGTTGCCTCAGCCCCACTTATTTTGCAGGAAAGGAGGCAGGTAGGATTGGAAAAGAACAGTCTCCAGGGCAAGCAGCCTGCCTCCCCTTTCTCCATGATGGGGGTGAAGCTAGAAGCACACTGGACACAGCGCAGATGTGCTGTAAAGGACCCAGCTCCCTCTCCCCGCTGCCATCTTTCTCACAGGCCTCCTAGTGGTTCCCTACTTCTATCCCAGGCTGAGACCACCAGAGGAAACAAGGACCTGCCTGGTGCACATGGCTCCTATGCAATAGATGGGGTTAGAACTTCTGGAGAGCCAATTCTTGAGCTACAGGCCAGCACCTTACTTGAGAGACCCAGCAGGAGCTGATGTGGGACAGGGAGACAATAAGCCCCTTTGAGGACAGGGAGATCACTAGCCACTCAAAATAATAAAGAGGATAGGGTCATTCAGGCAGCGTACCAAGTACCATGAAACTATGCGTAGGAGATCTGCAGCTGTCCTCGGCAAGCTGCATCTCCCTGGGAAGAGACAATGGGGATTTCCTGCCAGGCCCACAAGACTGAGAAAGTATTGGGCTCTCCTCAGCAGCTGCCTCTGTGGGTTGCCACTGCTTGACTACTGGGCTGTTGTTCCTAGCTATCACTGTGGGTCACCACATCCCAGGGGTGCTGGAACAATTTGTATAGTGGGGGTGCTGAGAGCCATCGAACCAAACTGTAAACCCCGTATATGATGGAAACCCCTTCAAGCCAGCACCCCTAGTTCTAGCACCTAGGCCACATCCTAATGTCCAGGTTATTGTTCCCAGTTTCTGTTGCAGGTTGCCATGCCTACCAACACCTCCAGCTCCTCCCTCCTCCCCACCGGCCCAAGTTAACCAAGGAGTGATGAGAGGGACAGTAGCCCAGATATAGAAGAACAAGCAGGCAATAAGGGGCATACTGGCCAACAATTTCTTTCTTTCTAGCCTCCCCCCATGGGAACACGATGATGATGACTCTCCACATCATTATCCAAGTAATTAATGAAAATATTGAATAGTACCAGGCCCAGGACTGACCCCTGTGGGATCTCACTTGATATGCCCACCCTCCCCCAGTTTGACAGTGAACCATTGATAACTACTCTTTGAATATAGTCTTTCAACCAGTTGTGCACCCACCTTATGGTAATTTCATCCGACCATGTTTCCCTAATTTGTTTATGACAATGTCATATGGCATTGTGTCAAAAGCCTTACTAAAATCAAGATATATCCTGACTACTGCTTCACCCTCCCCCCCACCCTCCCATCTGCTAGGCCAATAACCCTGTCAAAGGAGCAAATTAAGTTGGTTTGGCATGATTTCTTCTTGACAAATCTATGCTGGTTATTCCTTAACCCTATTTTTCGCTAGGTGCTTACAAGTTGATTGTTTAATTTGTTCCAGTATCTTTCTAGGTATTGAAGTTAGGCTGACCGATATATAATTCCCCAGGTCCTCTTTGTTCCCCTGTTCAAAGATAGGTACTATGTTTGCCCTTCTCCAGTCCTCTGTGACCTCACTTGCCCTCAATGAGTTCTTGAAGATAATTACTAATGGTTGCAAGACTGCTTTAGCTAGTTCCTTAAGTACCCTTGAATGAATTTCATCAGGCCCTGCTGACTTAAATCCATTTAATTTATCTAAATATCTTTAACCTGTTCTTTCCCTGTTTTGGCTTGTGTTTCTTCCCCCTTGTTGGTAGTATTAATTGTGCTAAATATCCGGTCACTATTGACTTTTTTAGTGATTGTGGAATACAAATCTGTTTCACACCGATATATGGGGTATTGGTCCTTGAGATCAGATGCTCAGGCAAATCAATTTCTAGCTCTCTTAGTGGTACAGTTAGGATGCTTTATGGAAGGCTTTTAAAAGTCACTGAAAAAGTTGACTTACAATCCTAGCTTCTCCCATACATTATAGAAAGGAGTACAGGTTATACAGTAGAACCTCAAAGGTACAAACACTGGAGTTACGGACTGACTGATCAACCAGACACCAAGTGAAAGAGGAAGTAACCAATCAGGCAGCAGCAGAGGGGAAAAAAAAAAAAAAAAAGCAAATACTGTACTGTGCCTGTATTGCATCTTAAAGGTAGGCACATCTGGGCTGCCTGTCCCCACCTTGCCACTTCCACCCCCACACGCGGGGCAGCCACTTACAGCAAGACGCGGGGGCTGCTGGCCCAAGGTAGCTGGAGTCAGCCAGTAGAGCAGGAGTAGTGCTGGGGTCTGCACTGCTTTCACCCCTACCGCCTCCTCCGGCTGGGAGTGGGGGCACACATTGTTTTTACACACACCACCCACCCCGCACCGCACCCCCCCACACACACACCTCTCCCTGCTGGGAGGGGGACAAACTTGTAAACTCATGTTGGGGCTGAGTAGGGAGCTCACCTGCTGCTGAAGCCTAGTCTGGAGAGTCAGCTGCTGGATCTGGAGCCCGAACTGCTCTTTGTTCACAGTTATGAACATGTCAGAGTTACGGACAACCTCCATTCCCGATGCGTCTATAACTCTGAGGTTCTACTGTATGGCAAATTGAATCAGTCCCTGAAGTACAAGTAGCAGCTAGAACAAAGGTGCGGTGTTGAAAATGAGGTCAATAGCTGCCCTCAGAGCTATCTGAATGACTCCTAACCAGCCCTATCTGAGGTTAGACCCATGACTGGTGCTAGGCTCTTTCAGTCTGGGAGCAAATGGCTACTTACAGCTTTTGTCAAAATTAGGTCACTGGACACTGTTCAGAGAGGGTATACTATGGAGCTGTGGGGACAGGTTTTTTTCCCATTGTCAAATACTGTCAGGGAAATGCCAGGACATGAATCATAGAAATATAGGGCTGCAAGGGACCAAACAAAGTTATTGAGTCCACCCCTTTTGAGTTCCTCCAGGAGGGCATTAATGCAAAACAGTCATGCCTTTGTAGTATAATGTTCTTGGCATGTTCAAGAAAAGGATGTGTTGTAAACACCCCACTTTAAATGCTTCCTGAAGGCAAAAAAGCCCCACAGTCTTAAAACACGACCCGTGAGCCACTGTCTGCTCCATATAGCAGTGCCCAGTACTATCTTGCAGTACGTGTCATTCTACTTCCTTTCTATTAAAGTAGACTTCCCAGTGGTTTCTATCTCCAATCAGATGAGTGCTTGAAGTTGGGAGCTTTTTCTGAGACCCAGTATTGTACTTTTAATTCAAATAATCCTCACAACTTTCATAGCATTCATTACCAAAATAAATTACATTAGTAGTCTTGACTTTGATTCTTCACAGAAGGTCAGTCCTTAGGAGCACTAACAATCTCAAGGTAGAGAAATAATATGTCCTGTATTGATACCTGCTAGATGGCCCTCTATACATAAATTCACCATATTCTATATTATTGGTCATCCAGTCTTTGGCCAGTGCCATTTTTGGCAAAAGTCTTCTCCGTGCCATGGTGCCACAGGAAGATGGAGGATGGATGTCCATATTTAAAGGATGATTTTGCTTCTCAGCTCAGAGACAGATGGATCATCCAGAATAGAGAAGAAAATTGACATCCAAAATTGGGTTTGCTTCATTAGGGGGAATTTCTCATGCTTTGCAGTTGCAGCAGTTGTGCTTTTTCCTCAAAGTATATTTAACGTGATGTGTAATTTAAAGAAGTAGAATTGAATTATGGAAAGTTGTCTCAACTGAAGGGAATTTCAGGAAGCAGGGTATTCCCCTGCTGCCAGTGACTGACAGGACTGATTCTGCGCCGAAATTGCAAGTAGGCTGAAGTATATATTTAATGGACCTATGGACCTTATTACTCAAAGAAAGGAAATTTTCAGGAAAGCACAGATTTTATTTTTTTTGCTGGTCCAAAATTTCATCTGGAAAAATGTAGGCAAATTTGACCCATCTAGTCTATCTCACTGACTATACAGCATTCTTCCCTATTGTATATTTGCTAGTGTTTTGTCTCATTTTAATTTTCCCAGGCAATGTTGATGCCATCACTTCCTTTGGATGACTAATGCAGAGCAGAAAATCTCTCTCTCTCAAGATACTTCCCTGACATTCAACCTAAACTTTCCCTTTTTTCTTAGTACCCCGAGTTATAACCCCTTTCCTAAATAATTCATTTCACCCCTCAGTGTTTCCACCCTTCAAATATTTGTACACTTATGTGTCCATATTTAATAGTCCTGGCCCTGGAGGCAAGATTTTCTGGTTTTGCTGCAGAAATTCAGTAAGGCAAAAACTAGCAGCTTTGCACAGATCTGTACATGTACAGTACTGTAGATGTTCTGTGGTGTATCTGTAGGTTATGCCTAGTACAATCATAATTTGCACAGCATGTTCATTGCTTTTGGCACATACATATCCACTATTCCTTACATACTGTTTATCTAACCTACCTAGTAAAACTCTGACAAACAACTATGTTGCTTGTTATCAACGCTGCAAATTTACTGGGATGCTTTAGAAAATTCAGTTACTTGCAAAATCATAGCTATAAATTAGCAGTTTCTGGTGTTTTATTTTTTTCTGATTTTTCACGATTTTTATACAAAAAGGCTTATTGGGTGTATGCATGAGGGGGTGAGAGTCTATTTTTAACAGGTGTTGTTTTTAATTTTCACCCAATTATATTTTAAAAATGGTGCCCCTCAAAAGCCCCAAACGCCTGAGGCTGCACTCCCACTGAGTGTGGAGAGCTTTAGAGCCCACGGGCCCACTCACATTAGGGTGTTTGGGATTTATATTTTATACAACCCTGATCTCAGATTTTTATTTGGTGGGGTTTCATCTGACTAGTATCAGTTTTGGACTAAAACAGAAGACCCTAAATATGCAGCATTAGTAATGTGGAGCATTACTGTATATGCTTTACCCAAAGATGTAAATACATTATCGATGATAGAGTGATTCAGATATATCTAGGCCCATACACGTAGGGAATAGTTCTGTAGAATTAAATAAAGATTGATAAAGGTTTTTTAGACCAATCTCTGGACTTGTATAAAGGGTTTTAGAGTAGTTGCTATAAACCTCTATTGGTTTTGTCCCTATTAAATTCCATAGACTTCTTGGGTGAGTGCATGCTCCCCTTCTGGGTGAAGAGGGAAACACTGAATATGACCTGAAAAGATCTGTGGGATTAGGACAGGTGCTAGTCTGATGCCTGCCATATCTCTTCCTGTTTTGTATATATGCCAGAGTTGAGAGCATTGTTTAGATGGGTATTATTATTATTTTTACATTGCCCAATAATTTAAATCAGGAATCCCTCTTCCAGCTGTATGGCTCACCAGCCAGACACAAACAGAGGCTCTCTTTTTATTATCCTGTCCAGTTCTTTCCTAAGTATGGACAACCAAGGAAGGCTCACAGTCATGCGTCACTGACTTCCAGCCAGTGTCTGTGCTTGGAGAGTCTCTGACATGTGCAGAGTTCTGCAGAGGGGATGTAAGTAGCTAAGGAGTGTATCTGTGTTTGCACATGGAAATGGAAACACCAGGCACAACCATATCTCCATTCTACCTGCCCCCACAATGGGTTGTCCACAACTTTGTTCCACTCGGCATCTACCAGCCCTGAAAAAAGCAGTTAAGCACACGTTGAAGTCCATCCTTATTCAGTAAAGCATTTATAGCAAAGGGACTTAAGCATGAACTTAACTTTAAGCATGTGCTTAAGTGCTATGCTGAATAGGGATAGACTGTGGAGGAGGAAAGCAGGAAACATAAGGGGCAGAGTATATATGCAATCAGTAACTGAAATGTCCAGGGTAAAATGTGCTATACATATAAATGTAAGACGATTAGCATTTTGTTTGAAAGGAGAAAACAAAACACAATGGAAAACAAGTTGCCTATGCCGTAATTTGTTTTTGCCTTCAAATTACCTAAAATACCCAAAGTACAACACTGTTCTTGCTTATTGGCTTTTTAAAGTACATTGTGTTTCATGGAAATCGTGATTACTCTCACTTTGTGAATCAGGTTATTTTTCTTCTTTTAAGTAAAGACTAGTACTCGTATCAATTAACCTTCTCTGACCACGATGATCCCTCTCTTTCTTGCTATACGAAAGGAAAAACTCTAAAATGTGACTCATCTCAGCCACAACTCAGATGGTACATACATTATGCTAGGTGTCTCTCAGCAGTCCATATGCTGAACTGCCAAATGTCTCAAGAGGGAATCATCACAACTTCCTCAAAGATACAGAGGAAAGTTAAACCTACTAGCTATGTGTTCGCAAAGACAAAAGGCTTTGGTTAAACGAGAAACCCGCAGATCATAATTTCAGGAGGAAAAGCTGCAAATGTAATTATTTCAGTATAGGCTAAAATACTCTTTCAAGAGCATACAACATTTACTCTCAACAACCCTCTCAACAACCTCCCACATCCACCCCCCAAACATGCTAAACCAAATGACACCTTCTGTAATCCCATCGCCTTCAGTGAGATTGCATATGCTGTAAATCAGTGCACCATTTGGCCCCATATGAATTGCCATACTTAATCAGACCAGTAGACTATCAAGTCTAGTATCCGATCTCAGACGGTAGCCAGTATTCACGTCAAAAGAATGTGCAATAAATCTTGCAGAGGACAATTATGGAATAACCTGCCCACAGAAAAAAATTCTTCTTAATTCCTATTAGTTGCAGGTTGGCTTATGCCCTGAAGCATTACAGTTTATATCCCATTCAAAAGTATCTTATTATTATAATTCTGGATGTTCTTGCTATCCATATACATTTCAAGTCCTTTTCCGAACCCTGCTAACATCTTGGTTTCAATAATATCTCTTAGCAATAAGTTCCACAGGTTAATTATGTGTTATGTGATTTTTTTCCCTTTTTATCAGTTTTAAATTTAGTTTCGTGTAATGGCCCCTTGTTCTTGTGTTATCAGAAAGAGTGAAGAGAAATGACTGATCTAATTTTTCTCTGCCACACATTATCTTATGTACCTTTATCATGTTCCCTTTCATTCATCTCCTTTCTAAGGTAAACAGTTCTAATCTTTTCAGTCTCTTATTTTTTTTAAGATTAGTATTGCTCTTTCTTCAGATTCTGTTTGGACTGTTTGTTGTCCTGGCATTAATTTGTGGCCTGCCTGGATTAAGAGAGGTATGAATATGGAGGAATGGAAAATACAAAAGTATGTTATTCCTTGTATTATTATGAAGAAGGCATCTTCATATTTATTAAATAACTAGTTTCCACTAATTTAATGTTTTTTTTTTTTTGCATCTGCTTCTCTGTGGAACATATCATACAGTCAGGTGTCTGTAGAAAGCTGACGGGCCAATGGGTTAATGTGTTCTTGATGATGTAATCTCAGCAGTGCTCAGGTTTACAATTATACCACCTGGCATCTGCTGCACTGACTTCTAGATAACCATGTCAAATGACAACTACGCATACAATTCAGTCTCAGCTAGCTGGAGGTCAGTACTACATCTGTGTTGTCTGTCCTAAACATGCACAAAACCTTTGAGATAATTGTGATGGGTTCCCCCCCAGGGGGCCACCTGCAACTGAGGTACCACTGAGCCCCCCCCCCACCCACCCACCAGCCTGGGCTCCCTCTCACACTGTGCTGCTGTGATAAGTTGCCAAGCTCTTCAAGCTTGCTCTTTCACCAGCATACACACAGGTAGGGACACACCCAGTGCAGTACTTACAGGCTACTGTGATCAGCTCTGCATGGGGGAGGGGGGCTACAGCTAAGGACCTGCCCAGCTACTCAAGAGCACACACTCCTCTGGAGTGTAAACCCAAAATTATACCACCTTGTGCTGGACCAAGATCTGTACAGCATAAGCTCATGAAATTCGCCCTCTCCCTCAATGTGGAGAGAGAATATACAACAGCTTTTTACCCCAAGTTATGACTCCCATGCACTGGTTTGTGATAAAGCAAACACAAATTTATTAGCTACAAAAGATAGATTTTAAATGATTATAAGGGATAACAAACAGATCAAAGCAGGTTACCTAGCAAAAAAACAAAAATGCAATCTAAGCTTAATATACTAAAGATATAGGATATAAGTAGAAAATTCTCACCCTAAATCAGGGGTCAGCAACCTCTGGCATGCGGCTCGCCAGGGTAAGCACCCTGGCGGGCTGGGCCAGTTTGTTAACCTGCCGCGTCCGCAGGTTCGGCCGATTGCGGCTCCCACTGGCCGTGGTTCGCCGACTCAGGCCAATGGGAGCGACGGGAAGCGGCAGCCAGCACATCACTCAGCCTGCGCCGCTTCCCACAGCCCCCATTGGCCTGGGATGGCGAACTGCGGCCAGTGGGAGCCATGATTGGCCGAACCTGCCGACGCGGCAGGTAAACAAACTGGCCCGGCCCGCCAGGGTGCTTACCCTGGCAAGCCGTGTGCCAGAGGTTGCCGACCCCTACCCTAAATGATGATTTAAGCTAGCTGCAGAGATTCTTAGGGGGCCAGCTGCCCTAGCTTGCAGCTTAAAAACCCCAGGTATTCCTTTCACGGACTAAAAATTCCTTCAGCCTGTGTCCAGCCCTTTCCCCCAGTTCAGTCCTTGTTCCTCAAGAGTCCCTGTTCCTCAAGTGTTTCCAAGAGTCTCTTTGGGACAGGGAGTCAGTGAAGAACCAAGATGATGTCACTCCCCTGCCTTAAATAGCTTTTGCATATGGCGGAACCCCTTTGTCTCCAAGCTTGGTTCCCATGCCTTTCAGTGGAAAAACACTGGTATTCCAAGATGGAGTCCAGTACCAGGTGATCTGGTCACATGCCTCTGTAGTGTCATAGCAGCCATGACTCAGGCTGTTTGTAGTGTCCTCAGGAAGGCTCCCCAGTGGGAGATTAGCTTCTTCTAAGACCTATTGTTATCCCTAATGGTACATTGGCTTGAATGGGCCCTTCCCAGCCAGCCATCTAGACTGACAGTCTTTTGCCTAGTGAGCGTTTCTCAGGTGTAAACACATTTGTAATAGGAATATTGTCTATGTATCTAACTTCAGATACCAAAATGATACATGTATACAAATAGGATAATCATATTCAGTAAATCATAACCTTTTAAATGATATCTTACATGACCTACCTTGCATAAAATACATCATAATTATGCCATACTCATATCATAATAATATTACTATAAAGAATATGGGGTGTAATGTCACAATAATATAAGAGGCTAAAGCACACTGATCAGAAAAATGCTTTATCTTTATCTTCCAGATTAGTGTGGCTAAAGATGTTTAAATTAAGTTTGTGTTAAGCCTCTCGTTTTGATAGTTTCACTTAATTACTGAACCGTGTAATCCAAGTTGTCAATAAGGAATTCCAGGTATTGCCAGTGTGAGAGAGAGGGTGCTTGTGGTATGTGTATATGCTGTACTAGAATGGCCCTATTGTCTGACATGAGAGGATCAGAGCTGTGGAAAGATAGGGTTAAACTGCAGCAGCCTGGGTCTATGATTTCTGTATTGTGCTTTCTACATGTTTGCTTTCCCCCCAAAAAAAATCCCTTAAATATTTTTATTCCCTCCAGGCCTGCTGGCAGGTGTTATGGGTTGGAGCCATTTTCAACCCCTTTTTGCCTTTGTGCAGTATGGTGTTTGCCCTTCCCCCATCACAGCCATTCCTGATATTTAGCACTATTTTTGTTTAAAGCAGGTATGTCATTTTGCTCGTTCCAAATGTTTGTGTTCATTTCAAGCCACACTACTCAGCTTATGAGCGTAGTGACCAAGTCCTTGATCCTGCAGTCAGACAAAACAGATCCATGTGGATGGGCTCCTGCACTCAGTGGAGCTCCACATAGATGCATGACTCCAACAGCATAGATTCAATTGCAGGATTGAAGCCCCAAAGTTCCCGCTAACAAATGAACTGTGTAATAACCCATCAGAAAGCAGCCGTCATTGGCACTTCTGTGGGCAATTTCAGCAGAGGACAAGGACAAGAAGGCATAGAACTCGACTGACCTCTCACTTTGGAGGTATTCCTTCAAGCTCATGATTGAGGCACCTGGGCAGTGTCATGTAGGAAAGCCTGCACGTCCAGTGGCACCTGGCTTTGCTGAGATGAATTAGAACTTTTTGTTCTGTATTTGTACAGCCCCTAGCACAATGGGGTCCTGGTCCCACAATGCAAATAATAATCTCCAGGACTTCTCAAGCACAGTGATTCATTAACATAGCTTGTGCATTAACATAGCCTTTTCTATTCAATAGATGAAAATATCAGCTATGGGCCAGCTCCTCTGCTGGTGTAAATGCACCCCATCTTCTGACCTCCTCGCTCATCAGGGGATTTGGCCAGAGGCAGGAAAGAGAGACCCCTGAGGTCTTGCCCAATGTGGGAAAGAGGAGCAGCACCCCCTTCCTCCTTGTTAGTTTCATGTATGAGTGGAATTTGGGCAGAGCTTAGGGATCGTTAGTTTCCACCCCCATGGCTTGCAGGGATGGTGTGAGTTTATATTGCTCCTTCTGGGCACAGGCTAACATATGCCTGTTTTCTTTGCCTCCACCCACCTTTACCTTGGGTTTGTTTTTCCTGTTTCTAACTGCTAAATTTCCCACTTTGTCTGGGTTTCAGCCAATGGCCTTTTAACAGGGTAGGAAGGACTTTTCCCACATCACACCACTAGTTGCCAATCTGTGGGTTGTATGGCTAGAGAAGAGGGTATTGCACTGTTGATAGGTATTTGTTGCAGCTGTACAGCAGGTGTGCAGTGCAGATTAACTGCGGTAGCAGGGGAGCCAGAGTTACTGCTATAATAATGGGCACTGGTCACGTGGGATCTGGCCGGGCCCTTTCTGTGTATTGCATGGTGAGGGGAGGGTTTCAATATCTGGTGTAGTAAAAAGCACCCTTTATTCAAACCCTGATTCTAGCAGGAAAAAAACCGTAAGAGAGAATCTTGGGATCTCTTGTACCTGATCAGTTAAGAGGTAGCCTCCTCTTAATTGTTTTGCCTTTTCAGGCATTTGTTTACAAAACGCACTGCATTTAGCCTGCTGGCTAGTTTGTGTACAGAAGAGCTGCCCAAGCAGCTCTTTCTCCCTGAGTTTTGTTATGACATAGCTAATAAAAGTTGCTCTTTCCATTAAAGGTGAATCTCTGGTTTTGGTGTTTCAGTCACTGCATGTCTAGGCCAACCCACATAGAGTTTCACTTACTGTGGAATAGGTCACCAGATGGCACTGTTACACATAATCTTAAAAGTTCTTTTTCTTAGCATAGAAGCAAGATTTTAGAATCTTGGAAGTAAATACTGTGGTGGTGTTCTTTCTGATTCAGTTTCTTTGGGAGGAGCTATGGCAGGTGGCAAGGGAATTTGCTCTCTACCTTAATCTCTCTAATTTGAGGCAGGATTATTCCTTGGGAATTGGGCATTGGTGTTAAATTTTGAGATCCCTGAAAGAAGGGATTACTTGCATGCAGTTTGTGACCATCTCTGTTCCAGGACTGATATGTGTAAATAAAACAAGTTACATTAAGAATATACTATCCCTTTAAGGAACAGCCAGGTACTCACAAGCAAAACAGTCTGGAGGTAATCAAGGATAACATAGGGCTGGTCTACTTAAACAGGAAGCTGAGCAGGCAAAAAGGGTTGAGACAAAAGCAAAAAAGGGGTTGAAAATGGCTAGATCTAGAAATGGGAATTAGAAGCCATGCCAGTTGCAAGTGGCAGTCAGTGATCGCTCTCTGATAGGGTATGTCTACACTGCAGTTGGCACCCACGGCTGGCCCATGCCAGCTGACTTGGGCTCACAGGTTCAGGCTGCGAGGCTGTTTCATTGCAGAGTAGACTTCTTGGGCTGTAGCCCAAGCCCAGTGCTGGGACCCTCCCATCTCACAGAATCCTAGAGAGCCCGGGCTCCAATTCAAGCATGGAAGTCTGCATTGAAAGAGCCCCACAAGCATGAGTAAGCTGGCATGGGCCATCTGCAGGTTTTTAATTGCAGTGTAGACATACTCATAGGCTCCAGAAGACTAGCTTGACCAGGCAGAGACTCTAAGGACTTGGAGTTGAAGTGCTCTCAGCCAGCATTGTGAAGTAAGGGCCTCTGAACTGTGATTACAAATTCTCCTTCCATGAGACTTTTTAAGTTTGTTTTGGCTCCGCTGGCACAGGGGTACACATCAATGCCCCAGCTGGGGAAAATAAAGTGGGGTTCACCTGCAATGCCACATCTGATCAGAAGGGGGTGCAGGAAATGCCCACACCATTTGCATTGATTTCAACTCCAAGGAAAACTGACCTGCCAAGGCCTTGACATCTGGTATTGCTCAGCAGAGGGATGACACACAGCAGTCTGTGGAACTGTTGATTTATAGCAGCTGAAAATATGGTTACATATTGTTTGTAGGTGTTGGCATTTGGGCCCTGATTCTATTCAGTTTACTCCCATGAATTGTCCCATTGACTTCAGTGGAATAGTTCATGAGAGCAAGGAGATCAGTATTTCGCCCTTTATATAGGAATATAAATAACAACAATATCCTTTTGGACCAACTCTCCTCTACTATTAAGAGTTATCCACTTCTCCAGAATTTCAAAAACACATGAAAAATTAAAATGGCCTTTTTAAATGTAGAAAAAATATTTTATAAATTTTTGTTGTTGTCGTTGCTGTTGTTTACAGATATTTTTGATTCAGTTTTTTTTGTGCTGAACTGAAAAGTGGCCTATGTGAAAACAACAAAATGAAACCCATCTGCTGAACAGGTGAATGTCGTGGAAGTGTTTTCCTTTACCAAAGATAACTGCATGAAAACAATATAAACTTTCTTCACTTACCCATTTGATTTTTTTTTTCATTTATGAATGTACTCAGGATTTTGTATGTCCATATAAAAGATTAGGCTAGAGAATATTTCCTGTGATTTTTTTTTTTTTTTTAATGAGGAGAAATAAATTATAATGGTTGCAAGTTATAGTTATACAGTTTAATTCATGTTTGTAACTAACAGTCTCTCTGAGAATTATACTTTTGTTTCCATAATCCATAGTTTTATGTAACTAAGATCATTAACTTTATAACATGAATTCCATATGTTGAAAAGCTTGGCAGAAAATATACTACACTAAATCTAATAGCAAAAAAACCTGATATGGTTAATCCATAAGCTTCTTTTACTTCCATTCTCAAATACTGGGGGGAAAATCTGAGAGCTCTCAAAAGAGACTGCCAGACCCTGTTTTTACTGCTATTCATACCACTGTTCCAGGGAACTAGTACATATTTCTAGGAAATACTCATTACCAGATTCAAAGAAACTTTTTTTTTTTTTTAAAAGAAAACCTCTAAGGATTTGGCTGCCAAATCTATAGAAAAAGACAGAAATTCTGATGCAATTATCTAACTGCCAACAGAAACAGTGAACTTGTATATCTGAAGTTAGTGTCGTCCCCAAAACCCACACCACCACCTTTTCATTACACAAATGGCTGTATGCCCCTAAATAGTGGTGTGTCTTCCATTAAAGTGGGTAGACTGGACTGTTTTCTAGGGTTTAGGTATCAAATTGTTGACACAGAGAACCTTTTCCCTCTGATGCTTATGTGGAGGAATCGGTAAAAACACAGCTGTCTTTGCTCTTTGCGTGCAGTGTGTGTATATGTGTGTGCACTGCTTCTAGTACTGTGGGAACTTCTGACTGGCTCAGATGGGGGTTATCTAGGCAGGAGGAAGGTGATGCCAGGGGCCCCTCCACTCCTATGCATCACACAACCAATGTAGTATGAACCAGAGGTGAACTTGTCCCCAAATACATATTGTTGGCCAGATCCTCAGCTGTTGTAAATCAACATAGTTCTATTCAAGTCAAAGGATGTTGTCCTGGTGACACATCCTGGCTGCTGCAGGCACAATAGTCAAAGTCCTCAAAGGTAGGTAGGCATCTAATTTTTCATTTAAATCAATAGGTGGTAGGTGCCAAAATACCCTGTGAGGATCAGGGCCAAAGCCTCCTTTCACTAGACAAATTAGAGGATTGGGCCAAAAGGAACCTGGTGAGGTTCAACAAGGACAAGTGCAGAGTCCTGCACTTAGGACGGAAGAATCCCATTCACTGTTACAGACTAGGGACCGAATGGCTAGGAAGCAGTTCTGCAGAAAAGGACCTAGGGGTTACAGTGGATGAGAAGCTGGATATGAGTCAACAGTGTGCCCTTGTTGCCAAGAAGGCTAACGGCATTTTGGGCTGTATAAGTAGGGGCATTGCCAGCAGATCGAGGGACGTGATCATTCCCCTTTATTCGACATTGGTGAGGCCTCATCTGGAGTACTGTGTCCAGTTTTGGCCCCACACTACAAAAAGGATGTGGAAAAATTGGAAAGAGACCGGCAGAGGGCAACAAAAATGATTAGGAAGCTGGAGCACATGACTTATGAGGAGAGGCTGAGGGAACTGGGATTGTTTAGTCTGCAGAAGAGGAGAATGAGGGGGGATTTGATTGCTGCTTTCAATTTGCTTTCAAGGGGGTCCAAAGAGCATGGATCTAGACTGTTCTCAGTGGTACCAGATGACAGAACAAGGAGTAATGGTCTCAAGTTGCAGTGGGGGAGGTTTAGGTTGGATATTAGGAAAAACTTTTTCACTAGGAGGGTGGTGAAGCACTGGAATGGGTTACCTAGGGAGGTGGTGGAATCTCCTTCCTTAGAGGTTTTTAAGGTCAGGCTTGACAAAGCCCTGGTTGAGATGATTTAGTTGCGAATTGGCCCTGCTTTGAGCAGGGGGTTGGACTAGGTCCCTTCCAACCCTGAGATTCTATGATTCTATGTTGCTGGCATTGGTCACCTCCTCCTCCGCTCCCCACCATGTCACAGTTTCTAGGTAAAACACAGCAAAATATGAGTTTGGGTTTAAATAGAAATGTGTGAACACTACAAAGAATTTCTGCTTTTGTTCTAGGCTGTTTCACGGGCCCCAAGCTTAGGCCTGGTCTACACTACGGGGTTAGGTCGAATTTAGCCACGTTAGGTCGATTTAAAAATGAATGCGTCCACACAACCAACCCCGTTCCGTCGACCTAAAGGGCTCTTAAAATGGACTTCTGTACTCCTCCCCGGCGAGGGGAGTAGCGCTAAAATTGACTTTGCTGGGTATAATTTGGGGTAGTGCGGACGCAAATCGACGGTATTGGCCTCCAGGAGCTATCCCAGATTGCTCCATTGTGACCGTTCTGGACAGCACTTTGAACTCCAATGCACTAGCCAGGCACACAGGAAAATCCCCAGGAACTTTTGAATTTCATTTCTTATTTGGTCAGCGTGGCAAACTTAGCAGCACAGGTGACCATGCAGTCCCCCCAGAATCGTAGAGCGTAGAATGTTTCTACGCTCCTCCTATCATCTCCACCCCTGAGGTTATTGCAGATTAGAAGGCGAAAAAAACGCACTCGTGATGACATGTTTTCTGAACTCATGCAGTCCTCCCGCACTGATAGGGCACAGCTTAATGCATGGAGGCATTCAGTGGCAGAGGCCAGGAAAGAATTAAGTGAGCGCAAAGAGCGGAGGCAGGACGCGATGCTGAGGCTAATGGGGGAGCAAACGGACATGATGAAGCATCTGTTGGGGGAGAAAATTTTGACTTTGGTCAACAACATTTCAAAATACAACGAGTTTGGAAATTTTAAGGGTTTTGCTTTATGTTAGGAACCATTTCTGAGTGGAAAATGAGCCAGCCCATAAAATTTTAATGAACTAGATTTGTTGAATGAAAAGGAAATGTGAAAATTCAAAAAAATGTCAAAATCTGAGGTTTGGTTATGAAAACGTTGCATGGCCCTGTGTAATAGTAACTCTTACTTGACACAGTCCAGTTGTTATATTTATTTATTTTAGGCTTCTTTATTACATGCACCTGTTCCAACTAACTTCTAACTGTTTCTATGTTCTGAAACTCCCGATTGGCCTGTAGCCAGGAAGACCTGTATATTCCCACAGTTAATATGAGCTAGATCCTCAGATGGTTCATGGTGGTGGGTGCAGTATGAAAACCCAGACAGATAAAAGCTTTCCTCTTCCATCCCTCCCGCTCCTCCCCGCCAACAGCAGACTGGTCCATTTACTTATTCTGTTTGCACTGCTGCAAAAAAAAAAAAAAAAAAAGAGAGAGAGAGAAATGTTTTTAATAGCCCCCTGTGTAGGCCAAGCTTCAAGTTCACAACAAGTTCAGGATAGTTTTGAATGGTTTTGGATTTCATTGCGACCAGTTCATACAACTCTGTAGTAATCCTGTTTGTCCAGTTTCATAGTGAAATGTGTGGATTCTAATAAAATCAACAAATAGAATAATGAACTATTTTAACAATACATATGTTGTGCAGTTTAATTTAAATTTAGGATAGATGCAACATTTCACTCCCATTGATGCTGTTAGAGACTCTGAAGAATAGAGCTTTTAATAACTAAGAAATTTATTCTGCCCTTGGTCTGTGAATATAGGGTGAGGTTTGTACAGGAACTGATAACACATTATGGATCTAATTGTAAAAGTTAGGGAGAAACTGTCAGGCACCGAATTTTACCCATTGGGTTCTATAGTATTCAATGTCCATATTTTGGTCATTTCTGTTGTTTCACTATTTCCTCACCCTTTTAAAAATATTTCTATTATGGCATTTTTTTTCATGCAGTGTGTTAGCATTTATCATAGGACTCATCTCATTGGAAGGTGGCTCCACATAGTTTATTTGAGTGATAAAAAAGGCAAGTGTACTGGATTTGCTGTTTTGATATCTATAGAGATATTAGTCAAGAAGAAGCAGGCAGACCTTAACTGTAAGCATGAAGGGTAGCACTTAACAGGGTATTTTTTCCATTCTGCAGCACTGTGGTTGCATGAAAGCAAAATGTGATACTTGGTGAGATCAGAAAATCAGAACCTGAATCAATAATACTGCAGTCATTTTGGGGAGGGTTATTTTAAAGAAACAGCAGCAATTGCGATTTAACGAGCTGAAGGAACACTGTCAGAAGGTGAAAGAGTTCTGTCTGCATTGGGTTTATGAGTAGAGTTTCTTTTAAAATGTTACTAAACATACCTACTAATTCACTGGTGAAAATAAGACAGGTTCTTCTCTGCCTACTTCTTTGTTATAAATATTGTAAAATATATATTCTGGTTAAATAAATTCTTTAAATATGACTTTTCATATATTCATTGTCATATTTAGGAAGCATTAATTAATAGACCTCATCAAAAAATAGAGGGGGAAAAAACAAAATTTGTGGCAAATGTAAAATACCATTTCCTTTTTTGCATCAAAAAAATCTCACTTTTTGGTAAATTTCTCTGATCAGCTCTACTCATAACTCAGGATGGCTGAAAGAAGAAACTGTACTTTGAACTACACGAGCATTCAACCTAAATCTGAGTCTGCTCAGGCTGCCTGAAGCATCTCATTCATGCTGGTCATACTTAGAGGCTTAACAAATGCCTTAGCATTGTTACTCTTCACCGCCACACAAAAGGCTGCAAGGGGCGGGCCATCCCAAACCTGGCACATCTCAGGGACCTGTTGACGTCCAGAGCCAGCCACACAGCAGCCCTGTGCATCAAAATCAGCTTTGGCCTCTTTCTCCTCCCTGGCACCTTGGCCATGACTGCTGTGGAGCACCTGGAGTGGGAAAGTTCAGTGGGTAAGATAACGTAGCCCTCAGGTCTTATTGTTCCTTCAAAGGATTTTCTTTGGGGTTAAAGGGAAAAAAAGTTTTGTTTTGTTTTTCCCTTTCAAGATCCCCCCTCTGAGGCCCACTCTTAATGTACCCACTTCTTTTTTACCCACCAAGTCTTGACTCCCTTCTTTGGACTCATGAGAAGGTCTCCAGAGGATCCAGTGCAGCGGAGAAGAGTGGGTAGCTGATGCCAGGGAGGTAGCAGATTCTCCTCTCTGCATGGTAGCAGGAAAATGCACACTCGGAGGGTCCCCACTGTGCATAGATCTCAGGGGTAGGGGAATAATCTGGGCCTATATTAAGCTAAGCAATGTAAGGAAAGGGAGTAGGGAAAAGATGAGATTTGATTGACTGCTGGGTACCTTTTTGTTTTGTTTCACATAGTGATATACAAGACTTTGATTGGACTCTGTTCCTTGAGCCAAATTCAGCTCTGGTTTACATAATAAGCATGTAAATGGATGTAACATCACTGACTTAATTGGAATTATGCTCGCTCACACAATGGTTGAACTTGACCCTGTAAGAACTGGAAGCACTGATTTGGACTGGAGCTGTTACTGCATCCCTAGTGAAAGGATGACGTGAATGAAAATGTGTATATTAAAGGACAGTGGAAGTTACCGTTCACAACTTCCAGCTCCTCGGCTTGTGTGTGGAATGGCTGCTGCTGTTATATTTTATGTATTTTATCAGATTCTGATTGGATTATTTCAACAAAAGGTTTGCTTATGTAGTGCTGCTGCTCTTGTTTTAGCCATGCTATTCAAAAACTACTGGAGGGGTGTACCCTGAATGCTTTCACTTGATTGTAATATCTCCAAGGGCAAGAGATGGATTCTGAGCATGAAGATTTCTCATTATTGCCACCCCATTAGCTTAATGAGCTAATCTTAGCCATGAAAGGCTTAGAACTTTGTTTGGCAGGGTTTTTTTGCACAGGGATTACAATATTTCCCTATTTATTTTCTTTTTTTCTAGCTGCTTTTAAAGCTGTGTCATTTGAGGGCAAAATAACACGAAGTTCTAAGAATGGATTATGATATGATAGCAAACTACAATTAATTAGAGATGCACATTTTTAATGCATTTTGCATATACACCTTTCTGAAATTTGTCTTTCAGGCTGAATTTTTTTCATGCCTGATGAAAAGACACTCTTATAGAAAGAGGTACTATCAGAGGTTGAGGTGTCATGAGAAGAAGTGATGGAACAAATTGATAATTTAAAAAGCAATAAATCTCTAGACCAAGATGTTCCGAGAGACCTTAAATATGAAGTGGCTGAGTTGCCAACAAAAATATGCAATCTCTCATTAAAACTGCTACTGTTCCGGAAGATCAAAGGATAGCCAATGTCATACCTGAATTTAAAAAGGCTCTAGGTATGATCCAGGAACTTAGACTAGTAAGCCTTACATTGGTACTTGGCAAATTGGTTGAAACAATAAGAATTAAATCAAATAATAAAACACCTGGAATATCATTGTATGAGAGGGTCCAACCAGTATAGTGTCTGCAGAAGAATTTTGTGTCTCAGGAGTAGTCTACATGGCAAGTTAGTGCTTGGCAAGCCAGGAGGTGAATCTATAGTACACCAGCGTGCCGTGTGCTAATATCCTGTGCAGACACTGCTTCAGTGTAGTGAAAGTTCCAGAGCAGTATGCTAAGCTTCACCCTGGGGCTTTCACTGCACTGTAGCAGTGTCCATGTGGGACATTCATGCCTGGCAAGTTGGTATGCCATAGATTCACTTGGCTTGCTGCACACTAACTTGCTGTTTAGACAAGCTCTTGCTAATCTATTCAAATTCTTTGAGGCAGTAAAGTAAGGGTAAAGAAGAATTTATTGACATAACTTATGTATACTTTCAAAAGGCCTTTGACAGGGGCCCTCAAAAGAGGATACAAAGGATACTACATAGTCATGGGGAGAGAGCCAGTTTTTGATCTGTGACACTACCTTGTCTAAGAGACAGAAAACCGAGAATAGAATTATCATCTATGAGGTAGCAAAATCTGCAGATGACTCTCACATATTTAGGTTAGTCAAGCCCAGAAAAGACTGTGAGGAATCTGAGAGACCTAATAAATCTAGGCAAATGGGCAACACAATGGCAAATTAAATTCAATGTTGAAAAATATAAAATAATGCACCCTGAAGGGAAAAATGTAAACACCTTACAAAGTTCTAAATTAACTGTATCAACTCAGGAAAGGACATGGCATATGTGTAGACAACTCAGTGAAAACCTTTGCTCAGTGTGCTGCTGCAAGGAAGTAAATAAGATGGTAGGAGGTGGAAAGAATAAGATGGAGAATACAGAAAATATCATACTGCCGTTACCTAAATCAATGGTGAGTCCCTTATCTAAAGTATTGTGTAAAGTACTGGTCAACCTAACTAAAAACGTATATTGAAAAACTAGAGGGGGTTCAGAGAAGGGGAATGAGAAACCATCTCATGAAGAGAGAGTGAACAAAATTGAATTGTTTATCTCAGATAGCTGATGAGTAAGAAAGGGGACTGTTCGTAAAATAATAAAAGGAATAGAGAAGGTAGATTGGGGGCTCCCTGTCTCATAACACAAGAACAAGGGCACATTCATTTAAACAAAAAGGTGGCAAATTCCAACCTAATAAAAGGAAATACTTTTTCACACAATGCACAGTTACACTGTGGAACTTCACAGCAACAGAAAGCCATTGAGGCCAAGAATTTAGCACGATTCAAAAACAAGTTAGACACTTTCTGAATGGCCCTGTTATCCATATAGTTATAATAGTTAATTCTCACAAATTTAGGAAGGGATATTAAACCTCATGCTTAAGGGTTTAAAACAATCTCTAAATATTAGAGATTAGGATGAAACCTAATGTGGGGACAGGTTATCCGATGGCTTCCTACTGCAGGGTTCTGTATTCCTGTAGGAAACTGAGCTACCTTTAATTACATAGAGGTGGTCCCTCTGTGACATTCTGTACCTTGGGGGAGCACCCTGTAACCCCCATATTCCTCATTTTTATATAATTGTGATTTTACATATAAAGCATGCCTTGTAAGGTGTCAGGGGAAAGGTTATGATCTGCTGAAAGTCATTTTTCTATCCATATATGTATATCATTAATGCATATGAAGTTAAGTTATGAGAATTGTGGTGTATGGTTGTCACTAAAGCATGCTGTAAATTGGGGAATCAGCCAGATATTAGCTCCCCAGAGGCAACAGCAAGGAAAGTAACCAACATCTGGGTGGGGTGTCAAACAACCCATCAACAACCATTGTCCAGCAAGGGAGTTACAATTCAATGACTCAGCTGCATGAGGCCACACCAGGAAAATTGCTCAACCTTGCTTGGAGAGACTCAGCAATGCCCCCCAGACATGCCTGGACTTGTGCTCCCCAAGAACATGGGACTGAGAGTATAAAACAGAACACAGTGATCACATGCTGGGCCTTTCTCCTTCACCCACCTACGCTGCAAGCAACAAGGACACTCTGAAGACTACAACAGAGGGGACTGGCCCAGGTTTAAGGAACAAACCTGTATATTAAGGACTGCAATATCCAGTGGGGTGAGGAAAAACTGCTTAATCTAGATGTTGCCCAGTCTAATAGGGTTGAGAGTTTAGACTGCGTGCTTGTATTTTCTTTTCTTTTGGTAACTAATTCTGACTTTTTGCCTATCACTTCGTATCACTTAAACTCGATCATTTGTAGTCAATAAATTTGTTTTACTGATAATCTTTATCAGTGAGTTTGTATGAAGTGTGAGGCAAAACTGCTCAGATTTGCAAAGGCTGGTGTACATCCACTTTCCACCAATGAAGTGGTGAACCAATTAATACATTTGCACTGATCATCTTGAGCAGTGCAAGATGATATATTCCTGAGGTACAGTGCTGGGGGGGTATTCGGCTGGTGCCTGTCTCTATGTGATTCATGAGTGGCTCTGGGATCATTCATGCAATCTAGCTGGGTGTGGGGGCTCCACATGCTGTTGTGCTGAGTGAGAACAGCTCCTGGAGGAGTTTTCTGCTGGTCACTAGCAAGGCATTGTGAGAGATAACCCAGGCTGGAGAGATTTAAGGGGGCACAGTGGTCCCACAGTCCCAGGCTGCACCCCGGGGATCCCATCACACCCTCCATTCAGGATTTAGGTGCCTCAGCAGGCTCCCTGGAAAAGCTTTTACTGCTGCTGTCCAGGGTATGCTTATTTTGTGTATAAACAGAAGATGTCATTCTCTAGAACTGTCAGGCCAGCACCCTCCAGGAGCACTAAATTCACACTAAATATTAAAATTGATTGAATATCACAACATTTCCCTGTAGAATTCAGCTTTAGTTTTCATTGGTAAAAGTTAATAGACCTCACACAAATAATGCACAACTAGGTACAGCCATATCCTTAATCGGTAAAATACAATACAATACATTCGCAAGATTTTTTTGCCATGGAAAGATGCTGTGCGTAGACTTTGCTGAAAGTAGTGAGAATCGTGTGTCCCTTCTCTGTGCAGATTTAAAATGTTTTATGTAGTAGTAAAAATCAGAAACAATACACCACCCACTCTCTTGAACCCACTGACATGCTCAGAGATCTCTGTGGCATGCAATATACATAATTAATCAACAATTGCTTTTCTGAGTACTTTTTCAGCATGTTTGCCAATGGAGGTCTGCAACCTGCTACTAAGTAATTTCACATTGCAAGGTCAGGGATCAAGTAACAGGCTGCTTAAATGATCCAGAAAATAGATTGAATAAGAGGAGGGAGGCCTGCCTCAAACGGACCTGTTAGCCTTATTCTTGGTCCTCCTTTCTTCAACTCTTACAAACGGCTTCCTATCCTTTCACAAAGAGAGATTCAAGGTGGCTAGTTAATCAGCTTGAGAAACAGTTGCTGTACTTGAGAAAAAAGCCTAAATATAATGTGCTGATACAGTATTTGCTTTTTTCATATACATTTCATTACTGGTCAGAGGGTAATAGGTGACTGCTGGTCTTCTTTTTTAGATGGATGTGGTCTGTTTGTATTTTTATTACTAGAAAACATATAGGTTCAGATAATGAAAGTCCTATGCTCAAACCAGCCAGACATGTATATCTCAAAATGTTTGGGATTTCAGATAAGCTTCTGAAAGTCTGAGTTATCTGAACATTTTTGAGGTTTTAGCACTCCAACCCCTATCTTTTCAAAACTTGTAAAGAGGGTTTTCCCTCCCAAATGGTCTGCACTGGTGCTTGAAGATAAAATTTCCAGCTCAAGTAGATATACTCACATACATACCTGTGGTCTCAGATGGGCACAAACTCGCAGCAGTTAGCTGCTCCTGCTGTAGCAGCTATACTTTTATTGCTAGCACATTAGCTCGATCAGAGTGAGAGTGGGTATGTCTGCTTGTATTGGAAATTACACCTTCCAGCTCCTGTTTAGCTGTACCCTTAGGGAAGATCTCCATGCCATCGTTCACACTCATGCCCTCTTTATGATAAAAACTGTCAACCCTATCACCTGCAATGTACTTCATAGGGCAGGCTCCAAGACCACACCACGCTCTCCAGGGGCAAAGCTCTTCTGACTCCTCCAGCCTTTTTCATGGGGAGAGTTCTACATTCCCTCCCTCACCCCGTATTTTCTGTAACACCTACACATTCTTTCTCTCAAGAAAGTTTGGGAGAGTTCTCAATTTTCCCAAGGCAAAATGGTGCCATGTTTTCAGTGCAATGCTGTGTTTTCTGAGAGAAATGACAAAGCTCTCCACTTGATCAGACTTGCAGATTGTCACAAAATGCAGGTGGAAAGAATGTCTGCATTGAAGAGGTAGACACTGGTAGTTTCACATGGCTCTAGCTGGGAATATTGGCAATTAGCTATTCAGTAATTACTGCTATAATAAACAATGTTTGGTTTTCTTTTGTCTGCTTAATGTGACCAAAGTTTCATAAAACGTAACCAGGCATAGAAACTAAGGGTATGTCTACACTACGACATTAGATCGAATTAATAGAAGCCGGTTTTATAGAAATCGGTTGTATACAGCCGATTGTGTGTGTCCCCACATAAAATGCTCTAAGTGCATAACATCGGCGGACCACGTCCACAGTAACGAGGCTAGCGTCGACTTCCGGCGCATTGCACTATGGGTAGCTATCCCACAGTTCCCGCAGTCTCCGCCGCCCATTGGAATTATAGGTTGAGATCCCAATGCCCGGATGATGCAAAACAGTGCCGCGGGGGGTTCTGGGTACATGTCATCAGGTCCCTCCCCCTACGTCACAGCAACGGCAGACAATAGATTCGCGCCTTTTTACCTGGGTTACCTGTGCAGACAACATACCATGGCAAGCATGGAGCCCGCTCAGCTCAGCTCACCGTCACCATATGTCATCTAGGTGCCGGCAGAGTTGGGACTGCATTGCTACACAGCAGCAGCAGCTAACTGCCTTTTGGCGGTAGACGGTGCAGCATGACTGGTAGCCTTCATCGGCGATCTGGGTGCGGGCAGCTGTGGGGCTGGCAGCTGTAGGGCTGCATTGCACCAGCCCCTTGCCTTTTGGTAGAAGATGGTATATTATGACTGGTATCCGTCGTCGTCGTACTGCAGTGGCTGTCAATCATAGGCACCTGGGCAGACAATGATGGTTATCAGTCGTAGTATGCTATTTTCTGCCAAGTGCCCAGTATTGTCTGCTAAGCACCCAGAAGAGGCCGAGGGCGATCTGGGTGCTGGCAGACATAGGGCTGGCAGACGTGGGGCTAGATTGCTACACAGCAGCAACCCCTTGCCTTTTGGGCAGTAGATAGTATATTACGACTGGTATCCATCGTTGTCATACTGCAGTGGGTATCAGATTGTGCAATAGACCTGAAGGCTAACTGCCAAGTGCCCAGTATTTGCTGCCAAGCACCCAGAAAATGCCGAGGGCTATCAGTCATGCTGCACCGTCGTCTTAAGATGTAAAAAATAGATTTATTCTGTATTCATTTGCTTCCCCCCTCCCTCCTGCTAAACCCTGGCTTTTGAGTTCAATCTTTGGGGGGGGGGGCATTCTGTGTGACAGTTGTTTGTGTTTCTCCCTGATGCAAAGCCACCTTTCTTGATTTTAATTCCCTGTACCTGTACGCAATGTCGTCACTCGCCCCTCCCTCCCTCCCTCCCTCCCTCCCTTCTTCCCCTGGTCCATCAGATACTACTTTCGCGCCTTTTTTCAGACCAGACACCATAGCTAGCACTGGGATCATGGAGCCCGCTCAGATCACCACGGCAATTATGAGCACTATGAACACCACGCGCATTGTTCTGGAGTATATGCAGAGCCAGGACATGCCAAAGCAAAACCGGAACCAGCCGAGGAGGTGGCTATTAGAGCGCGGCGACGAGAGTGAGGAGGAAATGGACATGGACCTAGACCTCTCACAAGGCACAGGCCCCAGCAATGTGGAAATCATGGTGTTCCTGGGGCAGGTTGATGCCGTGGAACGCCGATTCTGGGCCCGGGAAACAAGCACAGACTGGTGGGACCGCATCGTGCTGCAGGTGTGGGACGATTCCCAGTGGCTGCGAAACTTTCGCATGCGTAAGAGCACTTTCATGGAACTTTGTGACTTGCTTTCCCCTGCCCTGAAGCGCCAGAATACCAGGATGAGAGCAGCCCTCACAGTTGAGAAGTGAGTGGCGATAGCCCTGTGGAAGCTTGCAACGCCAGACAGCTACCGGTCAGTCGGGAATCAATTTGGAGTGGGCAAATCTACTGTGGGGGCTGCTGTGATCCAAGTTGCCAGGGCAATGAGAGACCTGGTGATATCAAGGGTAGTGACTCTGGGAAACGTGCAGACCATAGTGGATGGCTTTGCTGCAATGGGATTCCCAAACTGTGGTGGGGCGATAGACGGAACCCATATCCCTATCTTGGCACCGGAGCACCAAGCCACCGAGTACATAAACCGCAAGGGGTACTTTTCAATGCTGCTGCAAGCCCTGGTGGATCACAAGGGACGTTTCACCGACATCAACGTGGGCTGGCCGGGAAGGGTACATGATGCTCGCGTCTTCAGGCACTCTGCTCTGTTTAGAAAGCTGGAGGAAGGGACTTTCTTCCCAGACCAGAAAATAACCGTTGGGAATGTTGAAATGCCTGTCGTGATCCTTGGGGACCCAGCCTACCCCTTAATGCCATGGCTCATGAAGCCGTTCACAGGCAGCCTGGACAGGAGTCAGGACCTGTTCAACTACAGGCTGAGCAAGTGCCGAATGGTGGTGGAATGTGCATTCGCGCGTTTAAAAGCGCGCTGGCGCAGCTTACTGACTCGCTCAGACCTTAGCGAAAAGAATATCCCCATTGTTATTGCTGCTTGCTGTGCGCTCCACAATCTCTGTGAGAGTAAGGGGGAGACATTTATGGCTGGGTGGGAGGTAGAGGCAAATCGCCTGGCCGCTGATTACGCGCAGCCAGACACCAGGGCGGTTAGAGGAGCACAGCATGGCGCAGTGCGCATCAGAGAAGTTTTGAAAACCAGTTTTGTGACTGGCCAGGCTATGGTTTGAAACTTCTGTTTGTTTCTCCTTGATGAAATCTCCGCCCCCCTACACCCAGTTAACTCTACTTCCCTGTAAACCAACAACCCCAACCTCCCCTACTACCCTCCCCCCTTCAAGCACCACTCGCAGAGGCAATAAAGTCATTGTTACTTCACATTCATGCATTCTTTATTACTTCATCACACAACTAGTGGGATAATTGCAAAGGTAGTCCAGGATGGGTGGGGGAGGAGGGAAGGAAAAGGACACACTGCAGTTTAAAACTTTAACACTTATTGCTCGGGAAATCATCTGGGCTGGAGTGACTGTGTGGCCGGAGGCCCCCCCACCGTGTTCTTGGGCGTCTGGGTGAGGAGGCAATGGGACTTGGGGAGGAGGGCTGTTGGTTACACAGGGGCTGTAGCGGCGGTCTGTGCTCCTGCTGCCTTTCCTGCAGCTCAACCATATGCTGTAGCATATCAGTTTGATGCTCCAGCAGCCGGAGCATGGACTCTTGCTTTCTGTGTGCAAGCTGACGCCACCTCTCATCTTCAGCCCGCAACTTCCTCTGTTCCTCCCGCGATTCAGCCCGCCACCTCTCCTCCTCAGCCCGCGATTCAGCCCGCCACCTCTCCTCTCGCTCATATTGGGCTTTTCGGTAATCAGTCATTGACTGCCTCCACGCATTCTGCTGGGCTCTGTCAGCGTGGGAGGCAGTCTGAAGTTCTGTAAACATTTCATCACGCGTCCTTCGCTTCCTTTTTCGAATATTCACGAGCCTCTGTGAAGGAGAATGATTTGCAGCTGGTGGATGAGAAGGGAGAGGTGGTTAAAAAAGATACGTTTTAGAGAACAATGTGTACACTCTTTCACGTTACATTTTGCTGTTCACACTACACAGCAGATGTGCTTTCGTTACAAGGTCGCATTTTTCCTCTTATATTGAGGGCCTGCCTGTTTGGTGTGAGAGATCACTCACGCAGTGCCAGGTCACAGATTTCAGCTTGCAGGCAGCCATGGTAAGACACAGTCTTTTGGCTTTTTTAACCTTCTTAACATGTGGGGATGGTTTCAAAGAGTACTGCTATCATTAACCATACCAAGCACCCGTTGGGTTGGCCATTTAAAATGGGTTTGCAATGTAAAAGGAGGGGCTGCGGTTTCAGGGTTAACGTGCAGCACAAACCCAACTAATAACCCTCCCCCACACACCCAATTCTCTGGGATGATCACTTCACCCCTCCCCCCACCGCATGGCTGACAGCGGGGAATATTTCTGTTCAGCAGACCAGGAAGGGGCACCTCTGAATGTCCCCTTAATAAAATTGCCCCATTTTAACCAGGTGACCGTGAATGATATCACTCTCCTGAGGATAACAAAGAGAGATAAGGAATGGATGTTGTCTGCATGCCAGCAAACACCGGGACCATACGCTGCCATGCTTTGTTATGCAATGATTCCAGACTACGTGCTACTGGCCTGGCGTGGTAAAGTGTCCTACCATGGCGGACGGGATAAGGCAGCCCTCCCCAGAAACCTTTTGCAAAGGCTTTGGGAGTACATGAAGGAGAGCTTTCTGGAGATGTCCCTGGAGGATTTCCACTCCATCCCCATACACGTTAACAGACTTTTCCAGTAGCTGTACTGGCCGCGATTGCCAGGGCAAATTAATCATTAATCATTAAACACGCTTGCTTTTAAACCATGTGTAATATTTACAAAGGTACACTCTCACCAGAGGTCCCCTGTGTGCCCACAGGGTCTTGGGTGAGTTCGGGGGTTACTGGTTCCAGGTCCAGGGTGATAAACATATCCTGGCTGTTGGGGAAACTGGTTTCTCCGCTTCCTTGCTGCTGTGAGCTATTTACATTATCTTCAGGCTCATCTTCCTCGTCCCCAGAACCCGCTTCCCTGTGTGTTTCTCCAGTGAGGGACTCATAGCACACGGTTGGGGTAGTGGTGGCTGCACCCCCTAAAATGGCATGCAGCTCTGCGTAGTAGCGGCATGTTTGCGGCTCAGCCCCGGACCTTCCCTTTGCCTCTCTGGCTTTGTGGTAGGCTTGCCTTAGCTCTTTAATTTTCACGCGGCACTGCTGTGCGTCCCTGTTATGGCCTCTCTCCTTCATGGCCCTGGAGACCTTTTCTAATATTTTGCTATTTCGTTTACTGCTTCGGAGTTCGGCCAGCACTGATTCATCTCCCCATATGGTGATCAGATCCCGAACCTCCCGTTCTGTCCATGCTGGAGCTCTTTTGCGATCCTGGGACTCCATCACGGCTACCTGTGCTGATGAGCGACCTGTGCTCTCCACGCTCAGCAAACAGGAAATGAAATTCAAACGTTCGTGGGGCTTTTCCTGTCTACCTGGCCAGTGCTTCTGAGATGAGAGTGCTGTCCAGAGCGGTCACAATGAAGCACTGTGGGATAGCTCCCGGAGGCCAATAACGTCGAATTCCGTCCACACACACCCAATTCCGACCCCCTAAGGCCGATTTTATCGCTAATCCCCTCGTCGGAGGTGGTGTTAAGAAACTGGTTTAAAGAGCCCTTTAAGTCGAAAGAAAGGCCTTCGTCGTGTGAACGTGTCCAGGCTTAATTTGATTTAACGCGGCTAAAGTCGACCTAAACTCGTAGTGTAGACCAGGCCTAAGGATAAATTTGGGGTCTTAGAATTTTAACCATTCTAATGAAAGTACAATGTTTTTTCTCAGAACATATGGCTCAATCTGTAATGTGCTAAGTGCTTCGACCGAGGTGTTACACACCCTCAACTGCCAATGGGGCAGTTGTTGACCCAATTTTCTCCCTTTGTGTGGTGACGACACAGGAAAGGAAATAGAACACCAGGTTTGTGGTAGCTGGAGAGCTTCACAAGCTTCAAGCCAAAGAGCCTCCAGGAAAACTTTTCCTGGGGTTTTTATTTCTCTCCTTACTTTGTTTACAACACTTCTTAGTGGTTACATTCTTGCGCATAGAAAAGGCATGCAGTGTACATCAACATGAAATAACAAACCCATCTCTTGTGCACGTGAACACCAGCTGCGAGGGTGATGATCAAATCAGCCAAATAAGTTTCCCAAACACAGACGCTGGGTTGAAGGTCACTCCTGCCTCGTTGCCATGGGAGCAGTTTGCCGCATCCATGGGCTGGCGATTCGGGAGCCATACATCCCCACACCTTTGGACCTCTCAGGCAGCACAAAATGATCAGCAACTTATCGTAGGTCCCTTTTTGGAGATAACCCACTCCCCCATGTCCCCCTGTGCTCAGGGATGCTAGAACAGTTTTTATAGCGGGGGTGCTGGCAGCCATTGAACCAAATTGTAAACCCTGTATATAATGGAAACCACTTCAAGCCAGGGAGTGTGGCAGCACCCCTAGTTCCAGCATGTATGCCCGTGCTGGAGATGTGTCAGAAATGGGAAGGACATCTTGGATGCAGGAAGGGGTGTATTGGGAGCATCACCAGGCCAAGCCTAAGCACAGCATAATCGACTTGTGCAAGATAGAGCAGCTCTAACTTCAGAGTAAAGTCAGGCTCTCTCATTTGTGTGAAAGCTCTTCCCAGTGGAAGCCAGCACAGGAGAGAATCTGCCCCAATGACTTGAGAAAGCTGAGGGCATTCACCCCCTTGGAAGATTGAGCCCATAAGCATTAGAGAGAGAATTATTTTCAGAACATTAAAAAGTATTGTCTTCCCAGAACAAACTGTATTCTTCCCAGAATATACACAGTTTAGATACAGCCCTTCCTGAAAGGAAATATTCTACAGTAATATTTACCAAAAGAGGAATTCTGTGCTTTCTTGGAACAGGGGACTGCTGGAAGGAGACTAGCCTTATATATCTGGATATTTTAAATGAATCATAAATATTTGTTTTATTAAAATGTGCTTTTAGCAATCTTGAGCCTTATCCGTGCACCTTCACTTTCTGTGATAGTTAACAAAAACTGGGGGGACTCAGCACCTTCCAAGTTTGAGCTCCAATTGTGTAGGGTATTACATATGTCCAGCCACTTAACTAAAGAGCAGAACATAACTATCTACATGTGCCTCTAGAGTGTAAACCTCAAGGGAGAAAAGAATTCTTTAGAACATACCAAGGAGGTAAAATGATGAGTTTTGGGACAAGATTAAGAACAGGTGCAATTAGGCTGAATATCAGAAACACATTTTCTAAGGGTGAGGAGCCCCACAGCCCGACAGGTCAGAAGCTCCAAGACCCACAGCTCCAAGCCCTCCAACCCCGCAAGGCTGAAGACCTGAACCTCCCCACTCCCAGCTGAAGCTCAGAGCCCCCAGGTGCCCCCCCTGGAGCCCTGCCTCCCCCTGCTGCTGGGGGAGGGGAGGTTCAGAAAGAAAAAGGTTGAGAACCCCTGCTCTAGATAAACATAAATAGGGCCCTACCAAATTCACAGTTCATTTTGGTCAGTTTCACAGTCATAGGATTTGAAAAATCATAAATTTCATTATTTCAGCTATTTAAATCTGAAATTTCAAGGTGGTGTAATTGTAGGGGTCCTGACCCAAAAAGGATTGACGGGTTTGCAAGGTTATGGTAGGGGGGGTTGTGGTACTGCTACCCTTACTTCTGTGCTGCTGCCTGCAGAGCTGGGCCCTCAGTCAGCAGCCACCACTCTCCTGCCACCAAACTCTGAAGGCAGCAGCGCAAAAGTAAGAGTGGTATGGTATTGCCACCCTTACTTCTGCTCTGCTGCTGTGTGGGGCTGCCTTCAGAGCTGGGCACCTGGCCAGCAGCCTCTGCTCTCCAGCCACCCAACTGTGAAGACAGCACAGAAGTAAAGATGGCAATACCATGACCCCCCTAAAATAACCTTGTGACCCCTCTGCAACTCCTTTTTGGGTCAGGACCCCCACTTTGAGAAACGCTGGTCTCCACCGTGAAATCTGTACAGTATAGGGTAAAAGCACACAAAAGACCAGATTTCATGGTGGGAGACCAGATTTCACGGTCTATGATGCGTTTTTCATGGCCATGAATTTGGTAGGGCCCTAATAATAAATCTACTAGTTGGAAGAAAGTTTAGTCCACAGTAAAATGTTCTTGCAGAGATGGGACTTTCATGTAATTTTGAGTCATCTCCTGCAGCATCAAAAAGAGCCAAACCATAAGATCCTGTGTTCCTAGATTAATAAACCGTAAATAAAATACATATGGCAAAGCAGATACTTTAAGATTAAATCTGAAAATATTTTAATATCAAGAGAAACACATCTGTCCATTTTTCTTTTCCTCTTTGCTGTCCCGTCTTCTGCTTGTTTTTTCAAAGTTATCATCAGTTATAGTTTTTCGGCCAGTTTTCCTTCCTTGGGTGATTCAGCGCTGATTATCCACTATGCATCCCAAGTCTTTTTCAGAGTCACTACTTCTCAAAATGGAGTCCCCCATCCGGTAAGAATGGCCTCCATTCTTTGTCTCTAGATGTATGTCTTTGCATTTGGCTGTGTAGAAATGCATATTGTTTTCTTGGGCCCTGCTTACTATGCAGTCCAGTCCACTGTGTATCAGCAACGTGTCCTCCGCATTATTTACCACTCTCCCAATCTTTGTCATCTGCAAATTTTACCAGTAATGATTTTTTTTTCAAGTTACTGATTAAAAATTAATTAGCATGGGGCCAAGAGGCCCCACAAGAAATGAAGCTGCTCAGTGATGATTTCCCATTACAGTTACATTTTAAGATTAAAGAAATTGTGGGGAAAATATCCATTCCCAGTGATCTTCCAAATACATTCTGCTTATGAATGGAAATCACGTTTTTTTCCCCATTAGAAAACTACTGTAAGTCTAAGAGAAAGATAGGTAACATTGTATGTATTCAACATAGGCATCTTTTCGTCCTGTTTGTTTTACAAGTTTTTTCCTTAACTAGGGTTGCCAAGTGTCTGGTTTTCGACCGGAACGTCCGGTGGAAAAGGGAACCCAGCAGCATCCGGTCAGCTCTAAAAGTCTGGTTGGTCGCAGTAGGGCTGCCACACTGATGACTCTGCATTGCTCCCATTTCTAAGCTGTGATGAACAGGAACAATCTAGTTTCTAGTCCTTAGTTTGCAAAGACTGTATTTCTTGCTAAGATACAAGACCTTTCTTTGGTATTACTGGTTTTAAGATACCTAAGAATGATGACATTTGAACACCCTCCCCGCCCCCCCAAAACCCGCTCAAAACTGTGGTGTGCCAAGTATGCATCGTTCATAGATGGATTTGCATTTGGTATGATTTATAATGGATGAATACTATAGGTGCTGGCATTTGGGGAGTACTGACCCAAACAACAGCAATGCAGCTAATAGCAGGAAGTAAGGGAAATAATGCAGCAACATGCTACTTTAGCATGTGTATTAGGTTATTGACACACAACTCAGATGCACTTGTTAGTTACTCAAGAAGTTCACCATTAGGCTGCTAATGTCCTTCCTGGTGAAGTTCATTACTGTTTAGAGTATGATTTCTTGACCTTTTATTTCATTGAAGAACAAAACATTTTTACACACGTGGTAAGAGCGAGCTGGAAGCCTATGGAAAAAAAAAAAGTTCCTGGTAGAATAAAAGAAATGTGTAGGGAAAAGGGTTCTCTGTCATTTTAAACATTTTTATTCGTTCCTAATTTTTCTACTTATTTTCCTCCCTTTTCCTATCCCCCCAGAGCCTAGCTACACTTACAGCTGTTTGCACCCTCCAAATTTTGACCCACTTTCTATTGTAACACTACATTTGGAATATTGAACAGTTAAAGTTAGCCTGACAACCGAAAGCAAGTTACAAGTGATTAGTGGACCCTAAAGTGCTATTAAACAAGCAGCTTGGCACTTTGCAGAAGGGGGCAATATAAAACGGTCTCTTTTCCACATCCATGCACTTACCCCTCGCCTCCCACTGACTGCCTCTAAGCACCTCTTGCTTGCATTAACTTTCCTCCTGGTTATTGTGGGACTGGCTCAGAGGACGTAACAGAGTCCGGTGTGTGAAACTGTGCTATGTAATGGAAGTTACATTACACAGGGAGCCAGTGTGCTAGGGATTAATGCCCTTTGGGAAGGCTGTTTATAGATTAATATGAGGGTGGAGGGTTATACAATTTGTGTTTTTTAAAATTTGGAATGCATGTAGGGTGTGAAATAGATGAAATAACACAGAGAGGAAGCATTGTGTCGTGGTTCACACAAGAGACTGGGATTCTGGAGACCTAGGTTCAGCACTCAGGTCTGCTCCAGATTTTCTGTGTAACTCTAGACACGTCGGGTAATTTCTCTGTGGCTCCGTTCCCTATCTGTATGATGGAGATAATAATATTTCTATTTTCTGTCTTGTCCCCATATATTATAAGTGTTTCAAGGCAATGACTGTCTCTTACTATGTATTCAAACGGTGTCTAGCACCATTGATCTCTGATCTTGTGGGGGCCACTTAGCACTACTGTAAATACTAGTAATAATTAACATAATAGGCACAATAATTTTTTTCAGTGATGAGGTCCTCACCCTGCACTACAAGACTTTGGTGCACAGGTGTGCCACATCAAAATGGCCCAGTCAATTAAGATGTGGCTTTGGATAGTAAGTGTCCACAACCACACTCTGCTGCTGAACTAGTCATTATCTGAATGCTTGTCTGATGCCCAGGTGGGTTGATATACAAATCAAAGGATTTACAAATCAAAGGTGTGAATGTACTGGTGATACTAAGCAAACCCCCAAAGATTCACTTTGGCTTCAGTTTAGATAAGTAGAACACACAGGTTAGCTTAACTTCATGAATCAGAAAATTTGAGGTCCAATCCTGCTACTCATAGAATATCACAGGGTTGGAAGGGACCTCAGAAGGTCATCTAGTCCAACCCACTGCTCAAAGCAGGACCAATCCCCAGTCAGATTTTTGCCCCAGATCCCTAAATGGCCCCCTCAAGGACTGAACTCAGAACGCTGGGTTTAGAGGCCAATGCTCAAACCACTGAGCTATCCCTTCCCCCTGTACTCATGCAGTCTATCTTTACAGTAATCCCACTGACTTCAATGGGATTACAAATGTAAGGATTACTGATGTAAATTTGCAGGAGTAGGCCAACAGCCTATTTACATGAAACATCCAGCCTCTCGTAATATTTCCACACCTACGTGTCTATACCATGAAAACAACCTTTCCTCACAATATTTGGTTTTGGCCCTAGCTGGAGAACAGACATGCAAAGGCAATGAGAATGGGGATGCAATGTGGGGGATGGGGAGTTACAGTAATGTGTTAGACCCTCTGAAAAAAATCAGTTTCAATTGGATTGCAAAAATTGGTGGATGCTCAGTGCATAAATTTACCCAAATGGTTCATATGGGACAAGAAAAAGAAGGAAGAAATAATGATTTTTTTAAAAATGTAATTATTTGTGTTGATGTAACTGAAAACAGCTTGTCAAAATGAAAAATGAAGAACAGTATGAATAGCAGGTATGAATGAGCTGATTTTTCAATTTCCCTAGGTCGGTCAAGTAAGGTGCAAGCTCAAATAGTCTGCTTTAGCTAGAAACCTATAGAGTTGTTTTTATATGCAGAAGAACAGATATCCGGTTTTCTTCAAATATACCCTCACTAGATGCCTCACCAATGATCATCTGTTCTAAGAAACAAAATTTAATGACCACTATTTACCCGAGAGGAATGGGGCCAGAAGACATACTCACCTCTCCCCAAGGGGTTATAAATATGGGAACTAGGGGTGTAGCCATGGGTGGGCCTGGGTGAGCCGTGGCTCACCCACTTAGCATCCAGGCCTACCCCCGCCCCAGCTCCGGCTCTGCTCTGGTCCCAGTGCTTGCCCCGCTCCACGTGCCCACTTGGAGCTCCTGCCGGGGCCCAGTGGGTGGAGGGGGGCAAGCCCCCACATCCCTACCCTGCGTCCCGGCTAGAGCGCCAGGTGGGCACGCAGAACGGGGCAAGCCCCTGCATCCCGACCCCGCTCCCAGGCAGGAGTGCTGGACGGGTGCATCAGGTGGGGGTGCGAAAGCACCCATTTTTCCAGGGCCCCGGGTTGACCCAGTGGCTAATCCACCACTGGGAGGAGGGCGAGCGAGCGGACGGGCAGCGGTGGTAGAGGAGACCTTTAAAAAAGATAGGCCCATTGCCTGGGGGTCCGGTCACGGCATGGGGTGGTGGGACCTGGAAGGGAGCCGGGAGCTGTGCTTGCTGGAGAGCAGCGTCTCCTCCCGGAGCTGGGTGTGCGCCCGGGGCCCCAGGGAGCCCCCCACCAGAGGGTCCATCCATCATAGAATCATAGAATATCAGGGTTGGAAGGGACCTCGGGAGGTCATCTAGTCCAACCCCCTGCTCAAAGCAGGACCAATTCCCAACTAAATCATCCCAGCCAGGGCTTTGTCAAGCCGGGCCTTAAAAACCTCCAAGGAAGGAGATTCCACCACCTCCCTAGGTAAAGCATTCCAGTGCTTCACCACCCTCCTAGTGAAATAGAGTTTCCTAATATCCAACCTAGACCTCCCCCACTGCAACTTGAGACCATTACTCTTTGTTCTGTCAACTGCCACCACTGAGAACAGCCGAGCTCCATCCTCTTTGGAACCCCCCCTCAGGTAGTTGAAAGCAGCTATCAAATCCCCCCTCATTCTTCTCTTCTGGAGACTAAACAATCCCAGTTCCCTCAGCCTCTCCTCATAAGTCATGTGCTCCAGACCCCTAATCATTTTTGTTGCCCTCCGCTGGACTCTTTCCAATATTTCCACATCCTTCTTGTAGTGTGGGGCCCAAAACTGGACATAGTACTCCTGATGAGGCCTCACCAATGTCGCATAAAGGGGAACGATCACGTCCCTCGATCTGCTGGCAATGCCCCTACTTATACAGCCCAAAATGCCATTAGCCTTCTTGGCAACAAGAGCACACTGTTGACTCATATCCAGCTTCTCGTCCACTGTGACCCCTAAGTCCTTTTCTGCAGAACTGCTACCTAGCCATTCGGTCCCTAGTCTGTAGCAGTGCATAGGATTCTTCCATCCTAAGTGCAGGACTCTGCACTTGTCCTTGTTGAACCTCATCAGGTTTCTTTTGGCCCAATCCTCCAATTTGTCTAGGTCCCTCTGTATCTGATCCCTACCCTCCAGCGTATCTACCACTCCTCCCAGTTTAGTGTCATCTGCAAACTTGCTGAGAGTGCAGTCCACACCATCCTCCAGATCATTAATAAAGATATTAAACAAAACCAGCCCCAGGACCGACCCTTGGGGCACTCCGCTTGAAACCGGCTGCCAACTAGACGTGGAGCCATTGATCACTACCCGTTGAGCCCGATGATCTAGCCAGCTTTCTATCCACCTTACAGTCCATTCATCCAGCCCATACTTCTTTAACTTGGCGGCAAGAATACTGTGGGAGACCGTATCAAAAGCTTTGCTAAAGTCAAGGAATAACACATCCACTGCTTTCCCCTCATCCACAGAGCCAGTTATCTCCTCATAGAAGGCAATTAGGTTAGTCAGGCACTACTTGCCCTTGGTGAATCCATGCTGACTGTTCCTGATCACTTTCCTCTCCTCTAAGTGTTTCATAATTGATTCCTTGAGGACCTGCTCCATGATTTTTCCAGGGACTGAGGTGAGGCTGACTGGCCTGTAGTTCCCCGGATCCTCCTTCTTCCCTTTTTTAAAGATGGGCACTACATTAGCCTTTTTCCAGTCATCCGGGACCTCCCCCGATCGCCATGAGTTTTCAAAGATGATGGCCAATGGCTCCGCAATCACATCCGCCAACTCCTTTAGCACCTTCAGATGCAGCGCATCTGGCCCCATGGATTTGTGCTCATCCAGTTTTTATAAATAGTCCTGAACCACTTCTTTCTCCACGGAGGGCTGGTCACCTCCTCCCCATACTGTGCTGCCCAGTCCAGCAGTCTGGGAGCTGACCTTGTGTGTGGAGACAGAGGCAAAAAAAGCATTGAGTACATTAGCTTTTTCCACATCCTCTGTCACTAGGTTGCCTCCCTCATTCAGTAAGGGGCCCACACTTTCCTTGACTTTCTTCTTGTTGCTAACATACCTGAAGAAACCCTTCTTGTTACTCTTAACATCTCTTGCTAGCTGCAACTCCAAGTGCGATTTGGCCTTCCTGATTTCACTCTTGCATGCCTGAGCGATATTTTTATACTCCTCCCTGGTCATTTGTCCAATCTTCCACTTCTTGTAATCACCCCCCACAAGGCTGGCTGCGGGGGGTAGGAGGAGGTGGGCCTCCTGCCCTCCCAACCCCCCTTCCCCCATAATTGCCCACCCACCCAAAATCGGGACCCACCCAAATATCCCATGCTGGCTACACCACTGATGGGAACTGATATATAATGTTACCATGTAACTGTAGTTTAGTATGGCCATTGGAATGGTTGACTGTCCGAGTGAATGAAGTTCAAATTAATAAATAGTAACCATAGATACTCTACCTAGAAGTGGGGTGCCAAAACATCCCTGAAGTACTTGTTGTGTACCACTGTACATTTACAAAACGTCCTTTCATCTTAAATCCTCCATGTAAGAAAGGAATAGTGGACATTTTAAATATTCAATTTAATTTGCCTTTAAGAAATGACAAATGAAGCTGATGGAAAAAAATAGATCTCTGTTCATTAGAAAAACTCTGCAGTCTGCACTGCAGCACACTACTGAGCTGTGGCAGTAATTTTGACATTCCTTTGCAAATTAGCCAGCCTTTGTGAGTACAGGTCTGTTTTACTGCACAGGGGGGCTTTCAGCTTTAGGAATCTGGCAGGGGTTCAAGATCAAAGTGTTGCTTTGAACCCACTTGTTAGCTGTGCAAAATAAACACAATCCACCTTGCAATAAAAAAGCATCAGCAGGGGAAAAAAAAGAACATTCTAAAAAACCCTTCGAATGAGACTTCAATACCCTTACTATTGCTGTTAAATTAGAACAAGGGGGGAAAAGAATTAAAAGGGGGAAGGGAACTCTGCAAGTGAAAAATTTCTAGACTCTCAGAGAACTAATTTTGTTTTCATGATCACGTTAAAGCACTGAGAGCATCCTGATGTTGCCATAAAATGCTCCCTGGCTAATTATTTGCCAGTATAACTGTTCACTTCCTGTGGCGGATTTATGCTAAATCCTGTTATTAGTCTTGCTCTGCAATTGCCATTGTCTGTGACTGGAAGCAAGGCTCAAAGGCTACAGTCAGCCTTTTATTACAAAACATGTGAATAGAGATTTGACCCAATGTTCGACCACTTCCCCCTTTGGTTTTATGTAAGCTGCTGAGCCTTTCCCTATAAATCACTGTGTTGAAATGAACTTTTACTCTTTTATTTTTCATACAACGCTATAAGTTGTTTTTTAAATAAGGCATCTAGTTTCTTGTTCTTTTTAAAAAAAAGTATTTGGGACTCTTTAATTACACAGTACCTCTAAAGACTCCTACATGAGGGAAACAAAAGACATGCTCAAAATCTTGAGTATAATCCAATGGCTGAATTTTTGTGTTTTTTTTAAAAAAATCCCTAAATCTAATTATACTTTGTCTGAAGTATAATTAAAAATAAATGCAGTTTACTGACATGCAAAATTGAAAACTAGCTATTGTACAAACTAAAAACTTCCTATAATATCCAATCTGACCACACATTTTTTGGAGCATTTTACATTTTCTGCATTTAACCTAATTTGGATTCTAATCTAATTTTTTTTTTTAAATTGGGCAATAAAAGTTTACTAATTTAAAACAAATGAGAGAAACAATCTCTAAAGCCATTTGTAATGTTGAAACATAGCTGTAATGTTCTGTCACTGCAAGTAGAAGTTTTGAGCCTGTAGTAGTTATACAAAGAAAAAAATCCCATTAAAGTAAATGGGCCAAATCTTGAAGTCGTTTCTTAGGCTAAACTGTCACTGAGGTTAATGGAAGTATTGCTGGAGTAAGGATGGCAAGATCAGGCTTTGCTGAGCACTTGTGTGACACTATTTTTATTATTTTTATTTTACATTCTTGTTCAATATGTTGAATCCAGACTTCTGGAATGCCTGAACCAAAATTGGTTCTTAAAATATTCATCTAAATTCTGTGCTTAGTCACGCCAATATACATTGAGTTAATTCAGATTTACACTGATATGGCTGAGAGCAGAGTTTTGCCCAGATCCAATTTTGCTTCCCTTCAACTTCAAGTCATTGAGATTTGCCAGAGACTGTAATGGGAATAGGACCGAGTGTACAAATTAGTGAAATATCTGGGGAAGCAAAGAATTCTGGGCCTGATTCTGCTCTCATTTACACGAGTGAATGATTAATACCATTTACATGGAATATGATCCCTCAATTAATCTGTTAGGCCACTACCCTCTCCCTTCAAATCCCTTTTCAAAAGCCACCTCCGCTATGACATTTACAAGAAACCAGACAAATACCAATATCTAGGCTGGGTGGCTGCCAGGATAGCTGATATTTAATTATTCTTAAAGATGCTGTTTGAATTGTTTGGAAGTTGTGCACCCAGCTAGCCAATGCACAGATGTGATCTCACTAGGGTTACCTCTGTACTCCCTTCAGACACTCCCCCCTACTGTTTATTATCCTCACTTGTTGTGTCATGTCTTAAATTGGGACTGTGTCTTCATTGGTGCTAGTACAGCCCCTTGCACAGTAAGGCCTTGTGGGAATTTGGCTTCAGTGGAACCGCTCACAGTATGCAGAATTAAACACACGTGTGAATCTGTGCAGAATTAAGGCCTGTATAAGCATATCAGTAGATTTATATAGTAAAAAGAAAGACAAACTACAACACCTGGATTCAAAGTCTGCTGTCATTTACAGGGGGACAAATCGGTATTTATTTTACCAATTTAGTGGAGTTACACAGATTTACCCCCATGTAACTGAGATAGAATTTAGCCTCTAATGTTTTTAGGAACATCCTTTCAGTTATGGATTATATGATATACAAAAAAATCCAAAATACACTCTGGCTTAATTGTGATGCTCTTCTGATTTGGAGCCAAATTTGTCTTCTGTTATGTAGGATGTGCCCTGCTCTGCTGCTTGCCACCCTTCATCTGGTGGAACGGCATCAGTTCCACTGAACTTAGAGCATTCTGTGCTGAAGCAGCTGGAAAATGGTTGAATTTTTGAAATTTCAACAAAAATCTTAGATGAAGATTTCATTTTTTTTCTTTTTTCAAAAAATGTACATCCTTTTTCAATCACCGCTTTTTCCACTGTCACAGAGAGGCAAGAGAATTTGGCTCTTCTTCACTGGGGGAGCCAGGGAAACAGTCTCCTCCCTGAGACGTCTTCTGCCCAACCCTCTTTGGAACTGCACCAGGATGAGGAGTGAAAAGCCACAATATCTGCCTAACTTCAGCCTTTTGGTCTGAGGCTTAGGTTTTTGTGGGATTTATCAGGCCTCCCTCCAAAATCCCAGGATTTTTGGTACTGTGGCTGTTAAAGTGAATTCAAATAGAATAGAAAAGGGACCTCTGTGTAAGGCAGGCACCCGTGTAAGGCAGGCTGCACAGAAGACAGTTCTTGAGCTCTTGAATGCTGCTATAACCCAAAGTCACTCAAAATCAAGAAATATATTTTCCTGATTTAAGAAAAATACATTTCTTTATGCCAACAATCAGTTTTTGTTTTTGCTCATATAAAAGGGAAACAGTGGGGGAAGGTGTGCTGAGAGCAGCCAAAAAGAATATTGCTGCTTTACAGCTGCCTACTGTAGGCAGGCCTGGAAACCACTCCAGTAGACTACCCTTTTGCTTTTCCCTCTGCTGTCTCTTTTTCATGCTATTTGCCCACAGGTGCCAGCTTTCTCTGGGCCCCGGGGCTGTTCAGCCCCCTGCTCTGCCCCAGGCCCCACCTCCACCCAACCCCTTCTCCCAAGTCCCCACCCCGCCTCTTCCTGCCCCCGCTCTGCTCCCCCAACCCCTTCTCCCAAGTCCTCACCCCGCCTCTTCCTGCCCAGTTCTGCCCCTTCCCCTGAGGACACCCCATTCCTGCTCCTCTCCTCTCCTCTCCCCCAGCGCCTCCTGCATGCCGCTGAATAGCTGATTGCAGTGGACGGGAGGCGCTGGGGGGAGGGGAGAGCTGGCTGTCAGTAGGTGCTAAGCACCCACTAAATTTTTTCGGTGAGTGCTCCAGGGCTGGAGCACCCACAGGGTTGGCAACTATATATTTGTCCTCCAGAGCAAAAACACAACAGTACAAACAATCAGACCCAATGAAGACGCTTCACAGAGGAGACAAACAGATTTAAACATAGGTGCCGACTCCATGGGTGATCCAGGGCTGGAGCATCCACAGGGAAAACAATAGTGGGTGCTCAGCACTAGGGTGACCAGATGTCCCGATTTTATAGGGACAGTCCCGATTTTGGGGTCTTTTTCTTATATAGGCTCCTATTACCCCCCCACTCCCTGTCCCAATTTTTCACACTTGCTGTCTGGTCACCCTACTCAGCACCCACCAGCAGCCACCCTCTGATTAGCTCCTCCCTCTCCCCCTCTTCCCCCAGCGGCTCCTGCCTGCTGCTGATCAGCTGTTCAGCAGTGGGCGGGAGGTGCTGGGGGGGTGGAGGAGGACCAGGAGCAGGAAGAGGTAGAGTGAGGGCAGGGTGTGCTCAAGGGAGGGGGCGGAGCAGGGGCAGGAAGAGACAAGGTGGGGTGGAGCCTTGGGGGATGAAGGGGGATGGGAAGAGGCAGAGTGAGTTTGGCGGCTTGGGGAAGAGATGGAGTGGGGGTGGGGCTGAGCAGGGGTGGAACACCCCAGGCAAAGCTGAGTCAGCGCCTGTGGATTTAAGAGCAGAGAACCTGTAGATAAGGATGAGGAAAGAACAAGGGCCCCGTTTAGGGATTGGGAGGAGTGCGTACATACTTTGTCCACCTTGTAAAGCATTTCCAATTCATCATTCCGCTGTGTCTTTCCTAAGGTGCTGGAGAGATTCCATACTCTCTCTTCCCCTATTGGCTGTGGGTACTCCTCCCTGCTAGTTACTCATCCCATATGCCTATTTTCCTTGCCAGCTAGGAGTTTCTCAATGACTTCTTGATGCCAACTGGCAGAGGGCCCAGGGGTGCGTAAGGCTTATAGGGATCCCCTGGGTCTGGTATTTACATATTAGCTCACCAAAGAATGTCACGTGAGGTCTTTGCTCAATATGCGAATAGACTTCCATTGGAAGATGCACAACACACACTTGTCATCATAATCTTTGCCAAATGTCCGTGCGGATAATATGTAAGGAGATGTGTGTATGCATATTGGAAACTATGTATTTAAGCCCTTGAAGTTGAAGGCAGGTCACCCTTAGGACAGGTTCCACCAGACAGGAGGTGGGAGGCACTTATCCCTGTGGCTGACCAATGTGTGTTGTGTGGCTTTCAATGGAAGTCTATTTGCATATTGAGTCAAATGCTAATGAAGAGATTGGAAGAATTTCAGGAGAAAAAATTAACAGGAAGAGGTGAACAGTATGGGGGGACTCTGTTTACAGGTGAAGAAGAAAGGACTGGTCTAATATATCTAGGACAGTGTTTCCCAAACTTGAGACACCGCTTGTTTAGGGAAAGCCCCTGGCGGGCCGGGCTGGTTTGTTTACTTGCCGCGTCTGCAGGTCTGGCCGATCGCGGCTCCCACTGGCCGCGGTTCGCCGCTCCAGGCCAATGGGAGCTGCTGGAAGCGGCGCGGGCCGAGGGAGCCAGAATTTTCTTTCCCTAGACCACAAAGTGGTAGCAAAGACTCTCTGTGGCAATTGCCATCTTAATAATATTCCCACTGGTTTTGCTGTGGGCAGAGTCCTCTACTGCTGCAGAGGAAGGAGCAAGATTTTTCCTTAATGACTGAAGGTCTTAAACTGTTTGTGTATTTAATTCTTAAAACTTTTCATTTCATATTAGTCTTTTGTTTGTTTCTTTTTAGTTTTGTTTTTAAAAATATCCTTTGCAGGTACCTGAGAAATTGAGAGAAACCTTTCATAGACTCAGGAATTGCATTGGATAAATTACTGATTTAGTTTGCCAGTAATGTATTAGATATGACCTTTTGGGGAAAGTCACAATATCTTAATGTAATCTGAAGCCCCCATAATAATTTCTACAGACTCTGTTGACATCTCCTGCTGAGCATAGAGCTGATCAATTTCTGACTTCCTGGGAAAGAACTCCACTAACAAAGTCACTCTTACTCCATGTTAACAAATGTTTCCACTTCCTGGGCTCAGTCCTCCTCACATTGAAGTCAATGGCATAATTCTCCACTGACATCAGTGGGATGAGGATTTGTCCTTCTTTGTCTGTGCGGACTTCTGAAACAGTCTGCAGCTATTAAGATTTAATTCTATAAGCAAGTAGGCTTCATGAAAAATTAATCTGACAATTTGGTAACACACAAAGTTTCATTGCTACTGTTATCAAGAAAATGAAACATTATTTGCACTGAGCTCAATTTGTGTATTTTTAGATGAAGCTGACATGCCCTGGCCATTATGCAAAGTGAAGTTTAGTTCCTAATTAATCATTTAGTTCCACATAATCACTAATAAATGACCTAATAAATGCACTGTGTGTTGAATTTTAGTGTTATCAGAAGGGGGGTGAAGGGTGGGAGGAAAGTAACCTCTAAAATGTCAATTATCTCTTTACACAATTTATTTTTGCCTGGGATTTTCTTTAACTTTGTTGTGTTAGCTTAATGTGACCTTTGACAATGCTATTAAAAATGAAATGAGAACTTTATTTACCATAAAATTATTCATAATGTGCATCTGTATTCGGTAGTAACATCACCATGTTTTAGAAGCAATTACATCAGTATTTGCCCACGGTTGCCACACCATAGGTTTCTCCAAATATTCCATCTTGTATACCACTGTGTGGTAACTGTTGTCAAATGTTTAGCAAACACAGTAGGATGGAATGGCACAGTACTGTAGAAAAGAAAAATAACACTAGAGCAGCTTTTCACTTTATCACTGAAGAATGATGCTCAGAATAAGCTGCTCTTACAGAAAGGAAAGTTACATAGTACACCAGGGGTCGGCAATGTTGGCATGCGGCTCGCCAGGGTAAGCACCCTGGCGGGCCGGGCCAGTTTTATTTACCTGCTGACGCGGCAGGTTCGGCCGATCACGGCCCCCACTGGCCGCGGTTCGCCATCCAGGGCCAATGGGGGCGGCGAGAAGCGGCGCGGGCGAGCCGCGTGCCAACGTTGCCGACCCCTGCAGTACACTATTGATGCAGGTAGGTGTGAAACAGAAACATGAAAACTTGAGAGCCAGTCCCACACTGAAGGAAAGTGTTCTTCGTCACCTTCAGTGACCTGCCTGTTTTCCCACAAAGGAGATAACTGAGAGGTCTAAGTCAAAAGTTTGAAATACCTTTATTCTTTGACTCTGTGAGTTGAAACTCAAGAAGCATCAACTTCATGCTTATATGGGCACCCTTCAGACAGGACTGTTAGAGGCAAAGCTCTGTGGGACAGGACACATGGCACTTTTCATGAACGTAGTGGGTTGCCATAATGCCTTTAGCCAGAGTTTCTGGGATTTGCCTGAAAACAGCCAGAGGAACTGAGCTAGTGTAGAGGGGGAAGTAATCTGCTGCTGGAATGAACCAACAGTAAATTGTTTCCACTTCCAGAGGAATCAGGCCCTGTGCATGGGTCTACAAACAAATATAACAACAACCCCTAAATAAAAATCTTTCTTTTCAGACAGAGAATAGATGAGTGGCATTCTCACCAAAAATTCACTGGCTAGCTTATATTTTTGGTGAGGGGACATGAGGCCTTTCGTGTCTAGACTGCAGATTCAGATCAACCCCAAGCTGATAGCAATTTAAATTTGATGCTATCCAATGGCTTTTAAAAAGTATAACTGGAATGATTTGGTGGACTTAATACTACTGGTGCCACAGTTAGAAGGGAATGGTATTGTTATTGATAGTTTCAATAGAAAGGTCAATGACTGAATAGGAACAGAGACTGGCTAACCTTCTAAGTAGCCATCCCGCAACAATGTTAGGCAAAATACATTTTCCATTAAGTTACATGATATTACCCATAAAAATGCTGCCCTATAATAAGACGTGTTCTGTTGGATTTTTCCGGTCTACCCTCTTATGCCTGCAATGCTCACCCTATTCTGGTTTTCCAAGCCATGTCCCTCCATTCAAGTCCTTTATAAAGGGTCAGTTCTTCTGTGATGCCTCAAAAGGTAAACTGACAAAAGACCTACAAACAATATAAAAATGTATTCTTTCTTTTTGAGTGTCCAAGTGTGTAACATCTACTCCGTTTCTGTCCTTCAGACTAAAAGGTCTTTGAGGCTGGGACTGATACCATTTTGGATGAGAGTTTCAGAAGTGCTCAGCAACCACTGTTGGGGCAAGATTTTCAAAAGAGTTTAGCTCTCATTCCAGCACCTAAATTAAGTGGCCAAATTTTCAAAAATGCTCAGTGCTTACCAGATCCTGTTGTTTACTGGCTCCCATAGAGAACAATGGGAAGTGTTGGAAACTGAGAACTTTTAAAAATTTGGCCCTTTGTGTCTTTAAAAGTGCTGTGCATATGATCTGTTCTTAAATAAAAAACAAGGGCCAAAACAGCCCACCCTTGTATCTTGAATAGTACCCTAGGACCTGATTCTGCATAGATTTAAGCATATCTATTTTTATATACAAGAGATGTCCTACTGCAGAGGTTCTCAAACTGTGTTCCGTGGACCATCAGTGGTCCGCAAGCTCCATTGAGGTGGTTCGTGGATAGTTCCCTCTAAGGTGCATGCCTGTGCGGCCGCACATGACAGAATGAAGGGCCACCCACCTAATTAGTGAAGCCACGCAGGCGTGGCTGCACTAATTAGGTGTCTGGACCCTGGAGAAGATGCACATGTAAAGTGAGGTGGTGGTCTTGGGGGCAATAGAGGGTAGGTGGGAGGGGGCAGTGGGGTGAGAAGAGGGAGTGGGGGGAATTTGGGATGTGCAGAGCTGTGGCAGCCAGAGAAAGAGGCAACTTTCCCCAGCTCCAGGGCTGCACCTGCCAGGGAGAGACGGCCCGCCTTCCCAGCTTCAGCTCTGTGGCTGCTGTGACAGGGGAGAGACCCCCTTCCTTCCCAGCCCCAGCTTGGGGGCTGCCACGGCGGGGGAGAGAAGGCACATCCATTGCTAAAGAAAGGTAAGACTACTGATATTAAAATATGAGTTGTGTGCTTTTATTTGTAGAACAAAAAAAGTTTATTATTAAGTTGTTTTTTATATAGCGCTTTTAGCCAAAGCTTTTTACAATAGTTAGCTAATGGTACAAACAACATTTGGAAAGATCATTAAGTGGTCCGCCAAGACCCTCAGCAATTTTCAATGGTCCGTGAAAAAAAAAGTTTGAGAACCACTGTCCTACTGGCTTCAATGGGAGTATTCACATGCATAACTCTATGCATGTGCTGAAGTCGGTGCAGGATTGGGGCCTTACTCTGTAAATAGTCCCAGTCATGACTACTCAGAAATAAAACGCTTCTCAGTAAAAGTCAGGATGGAAGAACTGACTGGTATATAAATAATAATGAGTAGGTATATAGGAAAATGAACATGAAAGACACTTTAGGAATAAGGAAGAGTTAAATCTAAGATTAAATGCAGATTCTTTGAATAGAATATTTGTAGAAGAAAGTTGGTCTTGTGAATAAAGCACCAGACTAGGATGCTTTTAGCATTTAGGCGATTTAGCATCTGTTCCTGACTCTGTCACAGACTTCCTGTATGATCTTAGACAAGTCATTCAATCGCTCATCTCTGTGCCTCAGTTCTCATTCTGGAAAAAGAGGGATAACAAAACTTCCTTTCCCCTAGCCCAGGGATCAGCAACCTTTGGCACGTGGCCCATCAGGGTAAGCACCCTGCTGGGCCGGGCCGGTTTGTTTACCTGCTGCGTCCACAAGTTTGGCCGATCGCGGCTCCCACTGGCTGTGGTTCGCCGTCCCAGGCCAATGAGGACTGCGGGAAGCGGTCCGGGCTGAGGGATGTGCTGGTCGCCGCTTCCCGCTGCCCCCATTGGCCTGGAGTGGCAAACCGCGGCCAGTGGGAGCTGCGATTGGCCGAACCTGCGGACGTGGCAGGTAAACAAACCGGCCCGGCCCGCCAGGGTGCTTATCCTGGCGTGCCGCGTGCCAAAGGTTGCCGATCCCTGTCCTAACCTTTTATGTTGGTGCTATTTAGATTGTAAGTTCTTCAGAGCAGTGACTATCAGTTACTGTCTGTATGTGCAGAACCTAAAACAATGTGAAATTAAGACCTCTATGTGCTACCATAATATAAATAATAATAATAGTAGTTAATAATAGCAATAATATATGCATGTATTAATACATATACTCCTATGGGTCAAATGCTGCTTGCTCCATCATTCAAATAGTAGTTAACCTATTCAAGTAAATGGGACTCCTCATATGTCTGAGAATTAGGGTAACCACCCATCCCAAATTGGGTGGGACAGTCCTGAAATGCAGAGTTCAAGTCCTGGCCCTGGGCTGAATGACTCTGGGACAGCATTTGTCCCGGATTCCCTATGGCACCTCTCTGCACCTGCCTGAGGCTCAGAGATGGCGCCAGCCTCTTCCCAGTGAGGAGGATCTGAGGTGGGGTTTACCCCCCCTTTGCCACGAGGCCCCAGCCCCTGCTCCTCCTCTTCCCCTCAGGCCCCGTCCCTGGCCAAGCCAGAAGCCAGAGCTGCCCAGAGAGTCTGGGCCCCGGTGGGGAACCCTGAACCTTCTACCTGCCCTGGGCGGTGCGCCCCAGGAGGTGGGGACACGTGTCAAGGGCTGCTCTTGGCCCCCTCACCCAGGGCAGGTGGAGGGTCCGGGGCTCCCTGGGTGTCTCTTGCCACTGTCCAGCTCTGGCTTCTGGCCTGGTCTGGGAGCAAGATCTTGGGGGAAGGGGAGGCAGAGTCTCGGGGGAAGAAGAGGGGCTTGGGTGGGGCCATGGAGGGGGAAGGGCTCCTGCATGTGCCCTGCTTTTGCCTTTTGAAAAGGTGGTCACCCTACTGAGAATGATTTGACCTTATATGATTATGTGCTTGAGTTGACAAACTGTAGTTTTTAGCAAGCCATCTAACATTTTCAAAATATACAATTATCGCTACAGAAAAAGCTTTTATATACTTACTGTTAAAATAAGGATTTGTTAGTTTATCTCTGCTTCTATGTTGCAACAATATTCTGTTCTTCAGCAGCTCAATTTAAATACTTACATTGTTTCATAATTGATTTAATGAGGAGGATGTTTTAAATGCAATATGTTGAAACAAATAATTAACCCCTCAGTTTTTGAGACAATGATTAATGATGCTGTCCTAGATCCAAATATGTGCTCACAATGATGCATTCATGGGGATGTGACAGGTGATAATAAATGTGCTAACATTCAGGTATTGAACTATAATACAGTCCAAGTAGGATTTCCTCTTATTACCTAGTTTACAACTGACTTGACTACAAAGCTGTGATTTGTAGTGTGGGGTGATTTTTGCTATCTTGAAACCCATAATTTTATAAATTCAGTTTTTCTCTCATAATGAGCTCCCAGCTAATGCATTAAGAAAGAAAGAAAGAAAGAAAGAAAGAAAGAAATCTGCCCTGCAGGTTTGTAGCTCTAAGAATGGTTCAATATGCATTTGTTAGGCTGGCGTTAGGTGTATTAGCGCTCCCTGCCACATGTTCAAATTACTAATACTGTACTTTGCAGACTCTTTTCTTGTCTTCTGCCTAAAGTCTGTATTTTTAAGGTTTACATGCAACACTTTGAATTACAATGGAGCCTGAATGTTATCTTTGTTGGATCGATGGTTCCCACTAGGCTTGTCCTAAGGAGTGATGTCTCTCTCAGAGACCCTTAAATTGACTTGGGGGGGGGGGGGGGGGGGACGACGAATATTGTGGTTCCAGCACAAGTGAAAACACCCATTGACATCATTGGGAGTTTGTATGTGTCAGGAATTCAGCAGCAGATCTAAGTTCTTGATGTTGGGCACCAGAATTGTATCAAGAAACAAACATACAAATAAATTAAATTACAAAAAAGTTGGGTAGGAGGTTCAGCAAGAGGAAAAAGATGGAAAAAATAAATGTGTGTGTATGTCTAAAATGGATATTCCTATTTTATATATCTATATAAAAATAGAAGTATCCATTTCAACCTTGGTTGCTGAAATCAAAATTTCTAACTATGTTTTCTGGTGAGCAGTTGTTTTGATGTAATAAAGTTTCAGGTTTCTGCAGATTCAAACTGTTAAAAATTCCATGCCTGATGTCACCATAATTTTCCCTAGCATACAAAAGAACAGGTTTTTTTTCTTTTGGACTTGAGTACAGCTCAAACTAACTATAATCAGCTCAACAAAGTTTTAGGTGATTAATGTGTAACAACTTTTTCCCCCAGTTTGCTCTGTGAAGATTGCATTTTGTTGCAAAGTTCCCTCATTCTTTCTATTGATTAATACTTCCACATACTCTTTAGTTCACAATATATATTTATAGAAATCCTGTATATATTTTAGGATGTGGGCACAGGGCCCAGTTTTCCCAAGAAAAGCATAATGCCAATGTGAACTGTGTAATAATACCTATGTACTTTAAAGACTAGCACTGTAGCCAAAACATATCTGCTTGCATTCCTCATTTCACTTAAGTGGCTTTTCTTATGAAAAGGTTTTGTTTGTATTCTTGCAGTTGATTTAAAGGGGGGGGGGGAGAGGAACTACACACCAAAAAAAGCCCCTACACTAAAATGCCATGGAAACCCTTCTTAAAAAGACCACTACCCCCTCCCCCCATTTTAGTACAGATATTTAAGCTATAATTTAGCATACTTAACAAGCCTCTAGAATTTAAACACCACTAATTCACAACTCAAAGAGCTTGAGATTGCGAGAGGGAATCCTTGTGCTGGGGAGTTAAGAGTTACAGAAAAAGTTCACATATAGTGGAATGTTTAAAGGACAAAGAGTGGAAGGAAAGTTTCATATCTTCATTCATGACCTCTCTATAGTGCAGCTGCAGAAATAATGTCCTTTGGAGTTTGTTTATTTCTTTACTGTAAAATGCATTGTACAACCCTTGTTGGATTTCTTCAGGAAGTTAGAGTTCAAATAAATTTGAGTTACAGAAGAATAACCACAAGAGAGAATTCTATTTGGTTTGTTACAGATTTTCTTTAATTAACATGAGACAGTTGATTGATTTATTTGATATAACTCTGGATGAAGTGATTTCAGTTTAAAGTAAGTTAACTTTTTGCAGTTTCCCTCCCCCACCCCCGAAAAAACCCAAACCTCTTTCACACAACACAATCACTATAAATGTTTTCACATTGAAATTGAAGATGTAAATGAAGCACTGCAGTTTTGTCTGGTTTTAGTTACAATGTCTGTTTGTTGACATCTCGGATGAAGGCCTGCTGTGTCTCTGGCTCTGTCTACTTCATTTCCCCTCTAATTAGGCTTTGCCCTCAATTACGTTAATGATGCAACTTTTCCTATAGATCATTTGCCCCTTCAATCAATTAGCAGAATATGAAGGGTGCATCCCTCTTTGGCTTTAGATTTGCTTGCCTCAGGGCAGACTGTTCAGTTCATAGAATCACTTAGGCAAAACAAGCTGTTTTCTCTGAAATATATAAACTCAAATAAATTAGGGTCCATGATAGTCTGATCTTGATAAAAATGTAATTTGCTAATTACTTGTATGACAGTGTAGCAGCAGCAGCTGCAGTAATCTGAAATACCAGAGAAATTACACAAGTCCAAAAGGTATTAAATGACAATCATTGTGCTGAGTATATTGAATCATGGCCAAGGGCAGAGCAAGGCTAAATGAGGGCTCCTCGGATGTTCTCCCTCCCAGATCCACCCCACTACCTCAGATGGACTCTTGTTATTGTCCCTCTCTTGATTCCTCCTTGACCTCTTTCTCAAGTGAAATAATCCAGCCAGCCCAAGATCACCTCAGCAGGCAGCAATCAGCTGTGTACTGCCTACCACCTGCTGTGCTGCCGCCGATTCATTGTAATATACAGATATCCTCCGAGCCCTGGAATTCTTTCTCACTCCATCCATGACATGGTGTGCTACAATAAAAAGACAAGATTACAACTGTGGTTTCCTTGTTGAATCTGCCCTCTTCTTCTTCTGCTCCAATACCTTGTCTCTTTCTAAATGCAGTTACATTACAGTTTGGCTCCCAAATCCCCATTTCTTTAATTCCCAGTGCTAAAATGCATGTCTATGCCTTGGTCATCTCACCTTAAATATGTAACCTCTCCTCTCTTGCCTTCCCACCTCTCATTTGTCACTTTCTCGCCTTCCTCTCAGTTTATCCAAAACACTATACTCCCCTGCTGTTCTGACCATCTCATCCTCCCCCTTGAATCTGGCTTCCTGTGTTCCTCTTAAAACATCAGATTCAAACTCCATAGCCTCCTCTTCAAGCCACTGACATCTCTGCTTATTCTCCTTACTCTCAGACCTCTTGCTTTACTTCTCCCTTATTCTCTTTCACCCATTCTCAGGTTGGTGCTTCCTCTCATGTTGCATGTAACAGTCCCATTGTTTTCCCATCAAGAGTCCTCTATAGCTCTCTTTTTTTGAATCCCTCTTTAAAATTCATACCTTCCAGGAACCTTGGTATCTTCTTATCACCACTACTCTGTCCAGCATGGCTACATTAGAGAGTTTACAGCAGCACAACTGCACCGATGCAGCTGCACTCAGGGCCGTCCTTAGGATTTATGGAGCCCTATGCAGTATTATTAAATTGGTGCCCCTATGCCCGACGGCAGCCCGGGCTCACATGTGTATTTTAGATAAGGGTGGTCTTTTGAAGGATTTATTTTAAAAAACTATATGTCTGAAGATCCAAGCATTTAAGACTAAAGATGAATACTCGGATTGTGCATCTAAAAATGTATGCAATGATTTTTTAGAGATGTGATTTTATAATCTTCAGCAACACACTAATGAAATATCTTTAAAGCAATTTTTAAACTAAGGTCCTATAGACTAACATGTTCTGAGTAAATATCACAGTAATGCACAACTGTTTTTGTCAGTAAATTCAGAAACTGACAGTATATACCTGGGGGTCGGCAAATGCCTGTTAAATGGCTTCATTACCACTTGAACGGCTCTTTAACAGTTTCAAGGTTATGCTAATAGCAGGCTGGAAGGCTTTTTCACTTTTAAGTACTAGATCCCTCTGAAACCTCCAGAGGAAGACTCACTGGGCTGCAGCAACCAGTTGTGGTGGGAGACTGCAGGAAGGGTCAAAACAGGGATAGGAAAAGACGGAAGGGTGGACATGAAGACCCAGAGGTGCCCCAAATTTCCAGGTGCCCTACACATCCGCGTATGCTGCATATGTCTAAGGATTGCCCTGGCTGCACTGTGTGAGCCACTTTAAATCGACGGGAGAGAGGCAGAGCTACATGAACTTATCTAGTCTTTTTTTGAACCCAGTTAGAGTTTTGGCCTTCACAACATCCCCTGGGAATGAGTTCCACAGGTTGACTATGCATTGTGTGAAGAAGTACTTCCTTTTGTTTGTTTTAAACCTGCTGCCTATTAATTTCATTGGGTGACCCCTGGTTTTTGTGTTATGTGAAGGGGTAAACAACAATTCCTTAAAAAGCAACAGAAAGTCCTGTGGCACCTTTAAAACTAACAGATGTATTGGAGCATAAGCTTTTGTGAAAGCTTATGCTCCAATACATCTGTTAGTCTTAAAGGTGCCACAGGACCCTCTGTTGCTTTTTACAGATCCAGACTAACACGGCTACCCCTCTGATACTTAACAATTCCTTATTCACTTTCTCCATACCAGTCATGAGTTTATAGACCTCTATCATATCCCTCCCTTAGTCATCTCTTTTCAAAGCTGTTTAACAGTCCCAGTGTTTTTAATCTCTCCTTGTATGGAAGCTGTTCCATACCCTTAATCATTTTTGTTGCCCTTTTCTATACCTTTTCCATTTCTAATATATCTTTTTTGAGATGGGGCGACCAGAACTGCACGCAGTATTCAAGGTGTGGGTGTACCATGGATTTATATAGAGGCATTATGGTATTTACTGTTTTATTATCTATCCCTTTCCTAATGGTTCCTAACATTCTGTTCGCTTTTTTGACTGTTGCTGCACGTTGAGTGGAATCTTCCATCAACCTAGCACTGTCCACATGGGGACTTAGATTGGTTTAACAACTCCACTGGAGAGTGGGGAGAGGGCGATTTTTCACATCCTTGACCAACATAATTGAACCGACCTAATTTTCTAGAACAGATCAGGCCTAAAAATGCTGTAATGAAGTAGAACTATGGGCAGAACCTCTGTGTATTGCCATATCGAAGACTCATTTAATTCTTGATTGGTTCAATCCTCTGATTGGTTAGGGAATAGGAGTTCAGCGTAAGAACTTGTCTGGATTAGAAAAAAAGACCCAAGACTATAAGCAACCTGCTAAAATTGAGGTAAAGGTGTTAAATGGGTTTTTCAATTCAGATTAACTAGTTCGGTTGAGCTAATTTGATTGAAGAAAGTGCTTTCCCCCCCACTAGTCTAGACAAGGCCATAGTGGCTTGCTTAGCTTTGTGTACTGGAGAAGAGAAATTGCTTGGATTCAGGGGTGAGTTTCACATTCTGCCTCACAGCGTTGCTTTGCAAGAAAGTAAATATAGTGACTATACTCCCATTTTGCTGGTGGGGGAGAAAAGGTAAGCAACTTTCTCAAGGTCACAGAATAAGTCAATGCCAGAACAAAGATTAGAACCCTGGTCTCCTGATTCCATTACCCATACTTAATCAAAGGGACCAGACTGTCCTCCATGGAAACAGCCTGGGTGAATTATTATTTCAGGAGTTCAATAGGGGAAACTGAGGCAGGCTACCTACAGTTTGACCCCAGGGGATACATGGGAGGCAGTGTGCCTCAGCTTCCCCTCTTGGACCGTTCAAATAAAACTTAACCCAGGCTTTTTATGGTCAAAAAGTATCTCTCCTTGGGGACCAGGTGTATTAATATAAAATAAACTCCAAACAAAACTCAAAATCCCAGAACAAAGCCTGTCCAAAAGTCCACACAAAACAAAAGTTTCTTTTCCTCCTCCCAGACCTTCTTGCCTGAGGCCTGTCCTGCTTTGGCAAGCCACTCCTAGGGCCTACCCAGCTGGAGTCTCAGACCTAACTCCCAGGACTCTCACTACTAGTAGTCTCTGATCGCTGAGCATTCCCCGCTTCTGGTCATGTGTGGCACTGAGCCCCCTTAGGCAGCAGCAACAAGCCCTTTGTACCCAGCTGGTTGGCACCTCCTGCAGGCTACTTGGGGAAGTCCCTTTGGGGACTATTTTTTCTGGTTCCTGATGGCAAAAGGATACTATCACCCAAAATTTGAATGTTTTTCATTCCACTTAAATTTCTTTCTCTGTTTTTAAACAAACAAATCCATTGATCAATCAAGAGCCACCACTTTTTATAGCAATAATGCTTCAGTGGGTGTGTCCCCTTGTGAGGCGGGGGACACCATGAGTCCCACGTCCAGGACCCCTCCCTTTTGCACAGTCACGGCTTCCAGAGAGAGGGATGTTGTCTGGAGATATAAGGAATGTCCATTTGCGGTTTACTCTGTACATAAGTTAGATTAGCTGTTTAAAATAAAAAAAATCACTGCAGCTTTCTGCTGATCTCTACAGAGAAATTACCTGATCTCTCTGAGGTGTGGCTCCTTAGTAATCAGAGTTGGTTGGCCCCGGGCCTTCCAGCCCTTAGGGGCAAACCACCCTCTTACAGCTCTGTTTTGCTGTATGGTAAATTTGAAGCCTGTCTGAAGGGTGAATGTGCCCTATTGTGAAGTGTCACAAATGCTGTTTTCTATGAACCCACTAACCTTGTCACTTTTTGAAGTAAGCATTTTTTTATACTGCCAAGAATATATCATATGGCCAAGGTTCAATGGTAATATAATTCAGTAACTATTTGTTATATCAGGGATCGGCAACCTTTGGCACGTGGCTTGCCAGGGTAAGCACCCTGGCGGGCCAGGCCAGTTTGTTTACCTGCTGCATCCGCAGGTTCGGCCGATCGCTGCTCCCACTGGCCACGGTTCGCCACTCCAGGCCAATGGGGGCTGCGGGAAGCAGCATGGGCCGAGGGATGTGCTGGCCGCCACTTCCTGCCGCCCCCATTGGCCTGGAGCGGCAAACCGCAGCCAGTGGGAGCCGCGATCAGCCGAACCTGGGGACGCGGCCGGTAAACAAACCGGCCCGGCCCGCCAGAGTGCTTACCCTGGCAAGCCACGTGCCAAAGGTTGCCAATACCTGTGTTATATTATAATACCTTATTTTTCCAGTAGGTACAGTGTTATCATTCTACATGATAATCAAATGAGATTCAAACCAATGAGCAAGTACAGGGAAAATGCTGTACCCACATTTTGAATGGACAGAAACCAAAGGTTTTTTCCAGATGAAAAAGAAAGAGCTCACTTGTTTTATGTAGAAGCTCAAACAAGGACATTTTTAAAAGCCAACAAATTCTTAAAGTGACATCTAACCATTGAGCATTTGTTGTTGTCATCCTATATTTCAGATGATCAGCCTTACAAAGAATGAGAAAAAAACACTTTCTTCCTTAAAGAATATGTAATTCCCTGTATAACTAAGAAATGTTTTTAGGGTACTGAATACAATACAGGAAATGGAATGGATTGAAACTTATTATGAGGGAAATTGGAGAAAAACAGTGAACGTGGAAAACAAAACAGGGAAAGACTTTGATCTACTGTGTCCTTAAAAGGCTTTTCTATTTTTGAATAACATTAATCTCTCTCTCTGTCTAATAATGAAATAAGTCATTCACATAATACTTATGAAAACTGAAAGCAATGAAGCCAAAATGACAAAATCTGAAGTTTTCAAAATACAGGTGAACAAGTCAGGCCCTGATCCTACAAGCACTAAAGCCCAAAGGTCTTTGAGCACCTAAGTCCCCTGGTTAGGTGCCTAAATACCTTTGAGGATCTGAGTCTTAATATATGTTTAATTTTAAGCATGTGGATAGTCCCATTAACATTAATGAGTTTATTCACATGCCTAAGAATCTGCAAGTTTAGAGCTCAAGACACCATTCCTGCAACTTTCTGCAGGGGTGGGCCCTTACACCTGTGCACAAACGCATTGAAATCACTGGGGTTCCCCAGGGTTGCCAGGGAATCCACCCACGCAGAACAAGTTGCAGGATTGGAGCTTAAAGCTTCTCGGTCTTGTAGGCTTGATCCTATAGATGCTCAAAACATAGAACTCCATTGAAGTGGAAGTGAATGATATTCCATGTGCAAAATATTTTCAGGATTGACTTTCATCTTAATTTTCTACTCCTCAGGAAAAAAAGACAGGTATTTATTGTGGCATCAGCTGGACTACATAGCATACATTCTGCGTACAGTATGATACAGCCGTCTTTGCGTATGTGTCCTCTGCAGCTGGAAGCATGCTTCCCAGTGTGAGCAGAGAGACATGCACTAGCTCTGCTGAAGCTTGCTTGCTAAAAATAGCAGGAGTAGGACAGCAGGTGGCTAAGGCTGGCTGCCTGAGTATGTACCCAGGGTGTCACTGCTATTTTTAGTGCACCAGCTCGAGTAGTGTACACACTATGGAAAAGATCAATATGCATACTTTTTTTTTATCAGTCATTATGGGCCAAATGCTGCAAATATTTACTAGTACCATGGGCAGTCCTGTTGTTCAGATTACAGTCAAATTTGTTTTATATCCAAATGGATTTTATTCAGTGCTCTGAAGACATTTCTGATGTTGATAATATGTTTCTAAAGGAGGACATTCCCACCCCCACCCTCCCATTCTTGGCAAATTTTTGGCTCAGTGAATTTATGACAGTTTTACCTTAAACCAGGAAATCCCAAATATCTGGCTGCATTGCAACTATCTCATGTAAAATGACAGCTAAACCCTTGGATTTAAAAGACCATTTTAATTGGATGAGGAGACTTCTTAAGAATGTGTTGAAGTAAAATAAATAAATAAATAAATAAAACCTTTATCTTTATTTCATCTGATTACTCAGGATCTGGGTCTTTTAATTCCTTCCTCTTCCTGAAAGGAAAGAGAAAGAAGAAAGGTGGAAGTTATCTTTGCATAGATAAGAAAGAGGATTAAGAGTGGGTGAGTCCACCAACAGGTGTACACTCCTGCATAATAGTTTGCATAAGCAGGAGTGGGGAATAATGTGCCTTTATTCTTTCAAATAAACCAAATGGCCTATTTTTATAATGAAAGGCAATCTGTTTTTATCAATCAGAATTTGGAATTTTTGTCCATGGAAGAAATTCTCCCTGACAGTCCAGCACATTCCAGGGAGGAAGAGTGTGATAGCTGATGTCATGTTTTGTGCTAGGATGGAGTACTGTGGGTGGGAAAAGCTTCTCTGCTTGTAAGCTATTCTATTTCTCCATTTGTGTAGTGAGTGGGGTTCTCCACATCTGGGCCTGTTTTCCAGCTCTCAAAAACACAAAATTCTCTCCATTTCCCCCCCATCTTCCTATGTAAGAGAGCACTGGAACAAGATGCTTACTCTATTACCTGGCCAAACCCACAGTCCCTGACCTGTTCTCCTTTCATGGTGCTGGTAAAAATAAGCGAGGGAAAAGTCAGAAATATGCCTTCTGCTTTCAAAATAGCAGGAAGTATCGGTAGGACTGTCAGTGCTTCAGGAATAAGAGAAAGGGAATCCCAGTGGGAAACACAAGAAGTAAGAATGCTTACTGACTCGGCAGGATAGACTATAGCAGGGGTCTCAAACTCAAATGACCACGAGGGCCACATGAGGACTAGTACATTGACCCGAGGGCCGCATTTACTGACACTTCCCCCCCACCGCCCTCGGCCCCGCCCTCACTCCACCCCTTCCATGAGGCCCCGCCCCGCCTCTTCCCTGCCCCCATTCCAACCCCTTCCCTGAAATCCCCACCCCAACTCCGCCCCCTTCCTGCCCCCAGAGGGTGCAGGAGGGGTGTGAGGTGTGGCGGGGGCTCAGGGCAGAGAGTTGGGCTGTGGGGTGCAGGAGGGGTGAGGGGTGCGGCAGGGGGTCAGGGTGCAGCGTGCGGCAGGGGGCTCAGGGCAGGGGATTGGAGTGCAGGAGGGGTGTGGGGTGCAGCAGGGGGCTCAGGGCAGGGGGTCGGGATGCAGCAGAGGGCTCAGGTCAGGGTGCAGGAGGGGTGCAGCAGGGGGCTTAGAGCAGGGGGTTGGGGTGCAAGAGGAGTGCAGGGTGCAGCAGGGGGTCAGGGTGCAGCAGGGGGCTTAGGTCAGGGTGCAGGAGGGGTGCAGCAGGGGACTCAGGGCAGTGGGTTGGGGTGCAGGAGGGGTGCAGGGTGCAGCAGGGGGTCGGGTGCAGGAGGGATGCAGGGTGCAGCAGGGGGCTTAGGGCAGGGAATCAGGGTGTGGGGTGCAGCAGGGGGCTCAGGGCAGGGGCTTGGGGTGCAGCAGGAGGCTCAGGGCACTGGGTTGGGGTGCGGGATGCAGCAGAGGGTCGGGGTGCAGCAGGGGGCTCAGGGCAGTGGGTTGGGGTGCAGGAGGGGTGCCGGGTGCGGCAGGGGGTTCAGTTGCAGGAGGGGTTTGGGGGGTGGGCTCCGGCCCGATGCGCACTGGGGGCAGGGCAGGCTCCCTGCCTGCCCTGCCCCCGCGCCGCTCCGGGAAGACGATGGAACCTGGGGAAGGAGGGGCGCAGGGGTGTGTGTGGCTGTTGCTTCAGGCACCGCCCCCAGCAGCTCCCATTGGCCGTGAACCGCAACAGCCACACACAGCCCTGCACCCCTCCTTCCCCAGGTTCCGTCGGCTTCCCGGAGCGGTGCGGGGCAGGGCAGGCAGGCAGGGAACCTGCCCTGCCCCCAGTGCGCGTCGGGCCGGAGCCGCTCTAGGTAAACGCTGGGAGAGGGCGGGGGGGCCGCGAGCAGCTTGCAGGCCGCAGAAAATAACCCCGCGGGCCGCATGCGGCCCCCGGGCTGCGTGTTTGAGACCCCTGGACTATAGCCTGCAGCAGGCAGATGCAAAATGGTCACTTTGAGCTGGCTCTCTGTCCCAAACTTAAAACAGCCAGCTGTCAAAAAGGAATGCTGATAAAGGTTCATGTAGGAGGGTGAACCCACATTAGAAAGCTTGGTGGAAAAGAGAGAAGAAATCAGTTCTAGGAAGTTTTGCCTTTCTGCAGCAGGCCAGGATCTGGGTGCAAGCCAATTATGAGGCTTTGCAAAGTGGATCCTGACAGGTGTGGCCTTGAAGTTTTCTGTTTCTTCATCTTCTATCTCTCTAGCCACACTGAGGTATTTTGACAACTGTTATTTTAGGAAAATCCATTGCATCATGCTCTAAATGTGGCTGGCGAGATTCGTGGTCAGTCTGATGCCTTGTGGGCGAGAGTTCCACAGCTGTGGGCCAGTCACTGAGAAAGCACATTCTTCCTCTCCTGTGAGTTGTTGTTGCTTTTAACACCATTGTCGCTGGTGGCCGCAGTTGTGGCGGGACATCATTCCAGAGATAGAGGTGGCCCCTGTCAGAGCTCAGACCCACTCCACTGAGAGCATTGATGATCAGGATCAGGTTCTTAAATCGGATCCAGTTGTGAGCAGAGACCTATTGCAGTGATCAGAGCAATGAGGTAATGTGCTCTTGTCAATCTGTATTGCTTAGCACATGTGTCACATATTGAAAAATCTGGATGGCATTCTCCATCCTCTCCAAGGTACAGTGTGTTGCAGTAATTGTACCTGTAAGTGATTGAATGTATGGATCACCATGATCAAGACCGACGGCATCTGACTAAAAGGCACAGACACCTTTTCTAATACCAACTGGATATCCGGGAACAAAAAGGAGATCAAGACTGTGAACCACTTTGAAGTTGGAGAGAGAGGTAATGGTTTTAGCATATGTCTGAAAATATTTGCCTCTTCCCACCACCATCAAATGTGTCTTGTCTGGATTTAGTTTCAGCCATCTGCTCTGCATCCAGGTGCTTATTTCTCCCAGACACCAAGACAATTTGTTTATGATACACCTGCAGTCCACTGAACAGGAGACAGAGGCCCAAATCTTGAGCTGCGTCCAGTACAGCTCAGAACAAAGGAGTGTGAAGAAGATTCAGGCTATGTCTATGCTACAAGCGCACAGCTGCAGTGCTGCAGCTATGCTGCTGAAGCACCATAGTGCAGTGGTTTTCAAACTTATTTTCTGGCGACCCAGTTGAAGAAAATTGTTGATGCCCATGACCCAAAGGAGCTGGGGATGAGGGGTTTGGGGTGCGGGAGGGACTCAGGACTGGGGCAGAGTGTTGGGGTGAGGAGGTGAGGGCTGTGGGGTAGGGCCAGGAATGAGGGGTTCAGGGTGTAGGAGGGGGCTCTGGGCTGGGGCAGGGGGTTGGGTATGGGGGGGGGTCAGGGCTCTGGACTGGAGGTGCAGGCTCTGGGGTAGGGCCGGAGATGAGAGGTTCAGGGTGAAGGAGGGGGCTCTGGGTTTGGGGGGGGCTCAGGGCTCGGGCAGGAGATTGGGGCACGGGGTTGGGGCACGGGCTTGACCAGGAGCTGCCTGAGGTAGTGGCGCAGCGGGGGTGCTAATGCAGGCTTCCTGCCTGTTCTGGCACTGCGGACCACACTGCGCCCCAGAAGCAGGTCCAGCTCCTAGGCGGAGGCATGCAAGCGGCTCTCCCTGCAGGCACTTGCCCCTCCAGCTCCCATTGGCCGGGAACAAGCCAATGGCAGTGCTGAGCCGGTGCTCGGGGTGGGGGCAGCACGCAGAGCCCCGTGGCCCCCCTGCCTAGGAGCCGGACCTGCTGCTGGCCACTTCTGGGGCGCAGTGCGGTGTCAGAACAGGTAGGGACTAGCCTGCCTTAGCCAGGTAGCATCACCGATGGGACTTTTAATGGCCTAGTCGGTGGTGCTTACCAGAGCCGCCGCGACCCAGTGCCTTCCGTTCCACGAACCAGTACTGGTTCACAACCAGCAGTTTGAAAACCGCTGCCGTAGTGTGTACATTTCTTACATCAATGGCAGGGGGGTTTGTGTTGATGTAGGTAATCCACCTCTATGAGAGATGATAGCTAAGTCGATGGAAGAATCCTTCTGTCAACCTAATTTTGTTTACTTTAGGAGATAAATCAACCTCACTATGGTGCTCGAGGCATGACATTTTTCACTGTCCTGTGTGACTTAACTATGTTGAGCTAAATTTTAGGTGTAGACCAGGCCTCTAATCTACTTTTATACCCCCTGAATCTTGGGCCAGCTGTGGAGTAGGCTAGATGCTAGCATAAATTAAAGGGGAATCGTAGTGTGATGGATCCATTAGCTTTTTCAGCTGACTTTCAACCCCCAGGACTGTGCCAAGCAGTTAGAGTCTGTGCCAGGATCCTTTATCAAACATGACTGGAGGCTCCTATAGCTTAAAAATATGTGTATACATGTATACAAAAAAGATTATATCTAGAGCAGGGGTTCCCAAACTTGGTTTGCGGCTTGTTCAGGGTAAGCCCCTGGCAGGCTGTGAGACGCTTTGTTTACCTGGGCGTCCACAGGTACCGCTCGCAGCAGTTCCCGGCCAATGGAAGCTGCAGGAAGTGGCGGGCCACCACTTCCTGCAGCTCCCATTGGCCGGGAACGGTGAACCGCAGCCACTGGGAGCTGCGAGCGGCCGTACTTGCGGACACTCAAGTAAACAAAGCCTCTTGCGGCCTCCCAGGGGCTTCCCTGAACAAGCCGCAAACCAAGTTTGGGAACCCCTGATCTAGAGCCTAGGATAGGCACCATTTTATTGAAATATAAATTGAAAGAAAGAAAGAAAGAAAGAAAGAATCAAATAAGTACATCCCAGCAACTGCAAGTAGGTACCAGAAAGTGTTACCTCCCATATGTGAAAATTACAATGGAAAATTGGTGAGCAGATGTCAGGTGCAGCAGAGCCATTATCTGAGAAATAGTCAGACTCAGGGTCCAGATCAAAACTGAAACAACTGATGGCCCTAATATAGCAAATCACTCTGCTTGGATAGACCTCTACACAGGCAGCATTTACTTTTTCCAAGTTGCAGAGGTAGTCAACAAGGTTGATGGTACTAGTGCAGCATGCAGCACTGCGTCCTCCACAAGGATATTTGTCTGGCCATGGCAGGAGGAAAGTTAAAGAAGTGGAAGAGTGATAGATGCAGCATAGATGTTACCAGGAGCGCCGCCAGCTTTTCTGCCACCCTAGGCAGTGGAAGGTCCCACCCCAAAATGCCACCCCCCACAGAGGCGGCGGAAGGTCCTGCCGCCGAAATACCGCCGCTGTCGCTGTCCCCCAAATTGTAGCGCCCTAGGCGACCGCCTAGGTCGCCTAATGGGTTGCGCCGGCCCTGGATGTTACTAAAAAGGATGAAATGCACTGCTTTTGGGAAAACGGAATGCAGAATTTTCAGCCTGATTGGTTCATAAAATAATCATTTACAAACTGCAGAATGGAAGTAAGATTTTTTTTAAATATTTCATATAGAACTATCACAGCACTGTTAACAGTTATTGGAGGTGAATCTTAACCTCAACTTTCTATTTACATTTATGCAAAAATATTAAGAGTGAAATCAGTGCCAACAAAAATATTGCTTTAATTATTGTTCATTACACTTCCAAGATAACTGAGGCAGACATCCACCACATTTTGAAGCAAAGCATAATCTAGTTCAGGAAGACTCATGAAAGTGACCTTTGATCTTTATTTCCTGCAGTTAATGCCATAATAATTCTTTTTATCTCATCGTGTATATACACATTCCTAGGACTTAGAGCCAGTGGTTGTGCAATAAGTTATTTGTAGTTTAAATGAAGCACTTGGATGATAAATCAATGGGTTTTATACAATACTAATGTGTAATGAATCATTTTTATGCTGTTTTGCTCTCTCCAGTACTTCACCACCTCCAGCTCATACAAGCGTAATGTACTATGTATATCTGAGCTTTCTTGTCTGTCTTGGGGCAGGAAATGTTTCCTCATGTTTGGACAGCATTGAGCGCATGAAGAGAGGCCAAATAAATAAATACAAACATTAAGAGATATTAAATTAATGCATATTCTGAAAACATTTGTGATGAAAACATAGTTTAGACTATCAAACACATATTCATGCTCTATTTCTGGAAAACAGGGTTCTTTTCTTAAAGTTAGGAACCTAAACTCATGTTTAAGCAGCCAATAATGGTCTCATCCGGCACCACTGAATTGAAAGGGAATTCAAAGGGAATTTTGCTATTGACTTCAATAGACACAGGGTCAAATCCCATGTAGCTTGACATTTCAGAGAGACTGAGCTCCCCTTGACTTCAAAACCTAATTTAATTAACCTCTGGGGAAAAACAGACGTTTTAGACCCCAATTCTGAAAATACATAATCATGTGTTTATCTTTATTACCATGAGTAGCCGAGGGGCTCATTTAGGTGTCTAATTGTATAATTAGGGTCAGATCCAAAGCCCAAAAGTCAATGGCAGTCTTTCCATTGACTTCAGAGGGTTTTAGATCAGGCACCTACTTATCACTGGAAATCATTCCCTCTCAAAAGGGCCACATGTTACAAAACAAGTACTCCTTAAAATATAAATACCTGCTTCTGTAATTTAGATCTATTTTACATAATCACAATTCACGAACATAATGTATCTTCTTGGTAGTACTTTCACAGCGTACTACAGTCAATAAGGCCATTATGCCTGTTTGTGGATATAAGGTTTGCTGCTTAAGAAAGTTTGATCTATAACAGTAGATTATTCTTCCAGAATAACAATGTAATCAAACTCAATATAATTCATGCTTAACAGTACAAAAAGGAATTGTCTAGCAGCCAAAAAGTCTCACTGAATCTATGTATTCTATATTTATGCCTATTACTGTTATCATGTTTGTTCCTGTTAGAAAATTTTATGAATCAGCACAGGAACAAATAGACAAGGGGAACAGATAATTCAAACGAAAACACAAAATGCTTTTTGTATAGCTATCAAAGCATGGTTATAGAATTGGCATAAATTGCAAATATGGGACCATACACAATCCTAGATTTATATGCAACAACTTCTGCTGGGCCAGAGAGCAGGAGAGTGAATGACTCTATAGCCTGGGGCTTAGGACACCCACAGGGGAGTTGGGAGACAGTCTCCAGTCTCTCTGCTCCAATGACTCTTACATTACTTATACACAGTGGAAAGGGCTTTAACTGGGAGAGTGAGGGAGCCTTGCATCAGAATATCCCATAACCCAGTAGTTAGAACACTCTGCTGAGAGGTATGTGGGAAACACCTGTTCAAATCCTTTCTTCTCCTCAGGCAGAAGAGGGGAATTAAACCTGGTTCTCCCATATTCAGGTGGCTGCTCAAACCACTGGGCTAAAAAGTTACATGGTGGTAGTGATGTCACCTCCTCCTCCTCCTCCTGTTGATTTGTGTGGAGTAGGGCAGGCACCTCACTCATTCTCACAAGAAATGACTTAGGTGCCTAAGCGGCCTACTGCAGGAGCAGGGTTCCTGGCTGTGGATGGCTAGCAGAGATAGATGCCTCCCTGCAACCAGACTTAGATGCCTGAATCTGTGAGAGGGGTGGGGCCTAGGACACACCCTTCTCGTCAGCATCTCCCATTGGTTAGCTGAGGCAGCTCCCCGCCTCACATGCTGGCTTTTGTGGATCATATTTTAAGGTGCCTGTCTCGTCCCAGGCATTCTGTGGGTGGCTTAGGTGCCTAATTCAGGCTTTGTGGTTCACTGTATTGTTCCTGTGTTTGTTTTTTCCAGACACCTAAAAGTCAGCATTGCAATGCTCAGTCACCATCACAATGCCTAGCCCCTTTGTGGATCCAGGCCTAAATGTCCAATCCTGCAAACCTTTACATATATGAATTACCATTTAAAGCCTTGATTCCACAGACACATACATGTGCTTAACTTAAAGCACATGAGTAGTCCCATGGGTGAGTGTTTTTAGGATTGGAGGCTGAAATCAATGGGATTTAGGTGCCTAAATTCCTCTGAGGATCTGGGCCTCAATCAGTGAAAATACATACATGAGTAAAGATGATTTATAGGATTGGGTCCTTGTCCTGAGGAAATGTTGAATAAGAGGCTACTTTCTTGTGAGGTAGGCCAGTAATATTTTCCCATATACGTGTCTCTGTTATTTAATTTCATGACCACAGTATATTATTCACTGTCGAACTAAAATCTTTGTATTATTATTTTCCCCTGACTAGAAGCCAATGAAGAAATAAGGAAGAAAAAAAGAGAAAAAAACAGAAAGAAGGAACTCCCATCCTGGAAGTTACTTTATTTAGAAAGTTTTAATCCCTTGGATTGCCTGGCTGTGCATAATGTAATATTTAATTTTCTTTGCTGTGTATTTTATATACTAAAAGACTACTAAGATTATTTTAAAATAAAAGAAGTATTGGACCCAAAAATACTTCTTCCATTTCATGTGATGTGTTATCACATTGTGTGTTGCTAATTTGCATGTAAGACAATGCAGTTGAAACAAATTTAATTTGCTTAATTGAATGGACTGGAGGGAATCTTGTCTTTAATTGAACAAGCTGATTTTCCTTTTAGCAAATTTAGTGTTCCTAAAAGGTGCTTGATTACAACTAAAGCCGTCTGCTGAGATACAACACAGACAGAAACAATACAAGTTTCCTCAGATCACGCTACTAGTTTGTCTCAACTCCAATGGGCCACTTCTAATTTTGGGGAGGACACTGTTTTATTCTTTGGCATATCTGCTGAGACTACATACAAGTGTGCCAAATAGTATCAGTTGTCTTGTGACACCTGTTCACTAGAAATCTGAGTGACACTGCCTCTTTATATTGCTTCCTATAGGCCACCAACCAGCTGCCCCACACTTTCAACCTGGGCTGGATTTGAACTGGATACCTAGTGATAAAAAGGCTTTCATACACCATTACACAAACCTTGAGCCCATTCAGTCTCACAATAAAAATAATAAAAATAATAAAATCCTTACTGGACTAAAATATGAAGAGTTGTTTGAATTACTGCATCCCGATTATTCGAGGAGATACATGCATGCAACTGATGTGGTGACCAGGCCCTCTGGTATTAATTACTTGTGAGTAATGAGGGAGAAAGAGAAAAAGTATTGGTGTGGGGGTCTGTGATGTCACACCAATTTCACACTGGCAAAACTCTTGAAAGTAGTTACTCTGAATTTACACCAGTGACACAGAGAGAGAGAGAGAGAGAGAGAGAGAAGAATCAGGCCCAGTGTTCATATAAGGAAGGATAGGCATTTGTGGACAGAGTGAGACATGCACAGAGATATCGCACAGACAAGGAAATAAACCATAAGATCCACGTTAATTGAAGACTTATTAAAGGACTTGTTCTCACTGCTATTTATTACCTTGGGGTAACTAATGTGTGTGAGCTATCCTGAGGTAAAAGCTGAGCCCTGGTCTACACTACAAACTTATGTCGGTATAACTGTGTCTCTCAGGGGTGAGGGAAATCCACACCCTTGAGCAATGTAGTTACACTGATCTAACCCCTGGTGTAGAAAATGCTATGTCAATGGAAGAGCTTCTCCCATCAACATAGCTACTGCCTCTAGGGGAGGGGGAGTACCTACGCCAACGGGAAAAGCTCTCCTGTCAGCGTAAGTAGCTAGGGTGACCAGATGTCCCAATTTTATAGGGACAGTCCCGATTTTTGGGTCTTTTTCTTATATAGGCTCCTATTACCTCCCACCCCTTGTCCCGATTTTTCACACTTGCTGTCTGGTCACCCTATAAGTAGCATCTTCACTAAGTGCTGCTGTAAGTGTAGACAAGCCTACAGTAAAGTTCAGGCACTTGAGTTTTACCTGAAGGTCAGCTTGCAAGGTTAACTGGTGGAGGGGCTGGAGGGCTGTTTACCTCATGGTAAAACTAAAGTGCCTAGTTTTCACTGTGTTTTTAACCTCCGGATAACTCATGCGTGTTAGTTACCCCCAAGGTAACTAACAGCTTTTTTAGCAATGAAGACAAGAGTTAAGATATAGGTGTGGATGTCATGGATAGGGAAGTACAGGCTAAGTGGGAGACAGGTAGTGTTTGCCAGTTGGAAAAGCACAAAATAAGGGAAGAAAGAACTGTTTATTTTCAAACTTCCAAAGAGAGATTACAAATAAAGCAGAGTAAAACTAATTATTTAGAATGTTGGGCTAGGTTATCAACTGGCAAAAAATCCATTAGAGTTAATAGAAATTTGCTGATTTACACCAGCTGAGGGTCTTGTTTAAAAGTAGTTAAGTGCCCTACTTGGGAAACAAAATCCATTTGAGTCTCTCATGTTTTCATTTTAAAGTTTGAACATGCATCAAATATGTAAAGGAACAAATGAAACCATGACAGAGACTGTGTTGTTCCACTAGGTGTTAAATGAGCTGTGTCAAAATATTAGCTTTGCCAGACCATTAATTAACTATAGAATGAAACATTTAACATTTGATTTAGTGTATCTGAATGTATCTTCTTTTCAACCAACAGACTACAGGAGTGTAAGGATTTTGTCAACATTTTGAGGCTCCAACTCTGCACACACTTGCCCAGGTACATTATGTTACAGGAACAGCCTCATCAACGATTCACATTAAATTAAATTAATGGAGATAGCCTATCTCCTAGAACTGGAAGGGACCTTGAAAGGTCATTGAGTCCAGCCCCCTGCCTTCACTAGCAGGACCAAGTACTGATTTTGCCCCGATCCCTAAGTGGCCCCCTCAAGGATTGAACTCACAACCCTGGGTTTAGCAGGCCAATGCTCAAACCACTGAGCTATCCCTGCCCCCACACACATGCATAAGTGTTTGCAGGATTGAAGCCATTACCTTGTATCATCAAGGTTTCCAGTAAGATGATTTTTATGTTACTAGAGAAAGTAAGTCAAGCAAAACTGCATGCTCTGATGGTTTGGTTCAAACAGATCACTGATTCACAAAACCTCTTATTTATTTATTTGCTTCTGTTAGCCATCCAGTAGATATAGCTGGGTGGGGTCATTACCAGCATTTGAATAATTTACTAATTGAGAGAACAATTCCTGTCTCCTCCATTTGACCGGATATTTGCTTTATGTGTGTGCTTGATATGCAGTATTTACTCTTGATGAATTGGGGGAGGAGGGTGTATTTGCTTTTGCTGATTCAGTAACAGCTACACCTGAGGTTACAGCTATGTTACAGCTATGATTTTTATGCCTGTGACATTGAAAAGTGGAAGAGGAAAGCACTTTCATAGTTGCTTTTTTGCCAGGTTAAGGCATCTTTAGTACTCCATGGCTTTAAAATATATTTACCCTTTAAACATGAGATATTGGAGCTTGGATGAGAGAAGATTAGATACCATAGGATTTCAGATGATTCTGAAAGGACCTCTTTTTATAGGTGGATTGGTTTGTATTTTAATTGTTTTGCTGAATAAACTAGTTGCATGTGATATTTATGAAGGTTATTTTCTTGCCTTTTTTTTTTTTTAAACAGGAGGAAGAAACTTCAACCCAAGAAATCAAATCAGTATAAACTGTTAGTTTCTGATTAAAATATTCAGATGCAATCCAACTTTCCTGCTGCTTTTATGGGGGTGGGCAACCAGGATACTGCACATGTGGTTTTCAAAGAGGAAATCTTAGTTTTCTCAGTTGGTATAAAATCTCTATCAAACTATACATGGTTTGTTCTCCATTTCCTCAGAGTGTGTTTGAGCCTAGTGAGTAATCCATACAGACTTAAACCATAGGATATGCAAGATACTCATGTTACAAGTGCCCCAAGGTCTTGAAAGATCTTGTCTGTGTTGCACTTTAAAGGAATTACTTCCCTAAAACAGAGACCTAGTGAAGCTTAATGGCTTGAAAACTAAACTCCTGACATTATTTAAAAGGGTCACTGTCATGATGGGCAGACCCAACATTTCAGGTGCCTTTTTGTAATTATATTAATTAGCCATTGGCACCTAAAGCCTATGGCGATAGCAGTGCTTAAGGTGGTCTGAAAAAAAGTGTGGAGGGCTATCATAATCTGGGAGTAGCAGTTTTGGTAAAGCACTGTTTAAAATGTGTTTCTTATCAACCTGGCTTGACTTACAAAAAAAAAAAAAGATTTTTTTTTTGATGGGTCTGTAATCCCTTTCAACTCCCCTCACTCCATTTATACACTGGTGATGGGCACGTTGAAATGCCAGAGAAAGACCACACTTCATGTAATTCGATACATGATAGAATTTTGTCCAAATAAATGCTTCTTTTTAACAGATTAAAAACACCGTCAGTAACAATAGTCATGAACAACTCTGCAATAACAAACTAGTGTGCATGTGTCCTGAAAGAAAATAAACTGGTAAAGTCACAAATGTTTGTGACAGATTTCTGAGGCATACTTTTTAAAAAGCGGTAAGCAAAACATTTCAAAAGAATACCTTGAAAATGTGATTACTGTTTGAATGAAAGAAATCTTTGTGGTTCAGTCATCCCCTCAAAAGCTACAGGAAAGTATTGCTGTGAGATGTGAAAATTCAAACTCTGAGCCAAATCCTCAGCTGGTGTAAATCAACATAGGTCGATGGAAATCAGTTGGGCTAGGCCAATGTACACCAGCTGAGGATCTGGCCTTCAAACTCCACCAACAGCTGATCTTTCAAAACGTACAGTGATAAGTACCTGCATGCAAGAAGGCAACACTGAAGCCATGATTTGTGTTTTGAAATTCTTGGCTTTGGTTAAACTGAGTGTAGTATTCACGAAACTGATGTCTTCTATTAGCCACAGAGCAGATACTGCACAGCAAGGAAGCTGCAGGGCAAGCAGCCCTGCCTGTGTGCCTTAATCCTGTTCAGGAATGGTCACTTCTTAAAGTGTTGGAGCCATTCAGCTTCTGGGACCATTGTCCTTTCTGATGAAACTGACAACAAATGTGTAGGATTTGATGGTGTGTGACTTTACAGTGTGTCTGTTTTTGTAAACAAATGAATTTTGAATGTGTCTCAGCATTACTTGAAATACAAACATACTGAAATTAATGTGGAAAGAGAAAACACTCTGGCACGGTGACAGTTTAGAATCTCTAGTTCTTCTTGGAGTACATGAATGATTTAGTTTATAACAGCACATTGTTGCCTGACAATGTAACTCCAATCATATTAAAATCAGTCCTTTGCAAAAACTATGCTTGTCAATAACAAATTCATGCTATTTTGGGGGCAGATAAACAACTTTATCCTGAAACGGAAGTCTCACTAATTTGAATAGGCATTGCAGATCTGGGCACCAGATCTGTATGGTTTATTAAATTCATTTTCATATAGTGTGCGCAAGTCAGCAGGGGTGAGCCAAACAGGTTTGTAAAAACCCATGCACCTGCAAATGTAAAAGAGAGAGGATCCATTGCTTGAAATACTAGTTGACACTATTTTTCACGATTTCTAAAAGTAATACTCTTGAAAACAGAATTCTGCAGTGACTGGGGAGAAAAATACAAAACCCTCAGAACAACCAGAAAAGGAAATGTTATCAATTTTAAAATATACAAAGGAAAACATACTTAATTTTAATCAGATCATCTCTAGACTCTCCTGTGGTTTAGTTCTGTTTGAATGGTCAAACGGGTTAAATGCTAACACATGACTTTTTAAAAGGACACAGTCAAATTGAAACCTAGTAGATTTCAAAAAGGAACTTTAAAAGTAGTTTCAGTGGCTACACCTGCCATTGAGTCCCTCTGCCAATTTTAATGGTTTTACTACCACATTTATCTAAATGTTTCAATGGGTTTTTTCTTCCCTGTCTCTGTCTGCAAAACTCATACAAACAACAGGGGAAAATAAGTAAAAATGTAATCTCTCAATTAAACCTGTGCATGGAGCTTTACAGGCATATTAGAAAGCAAGGTCTCTCTCCTAATAAATTGTCTAAATTAGACAGATAATCAATCCTAAATAAATAGTTTCGTACCAGTGAATAAAGAACAGAGAAAAACAACAGAAGGGGAAAGGGAAAACAATAGTTTTCTTCCTACATGTACATTGTAAATGTTTGCTTTGGTCTTTTTTTCCTGTGATATAATCTTAGGTGTGAGAGGCAGTGGCTTGTGCCAGAGTGGTTATTATTGAGACACAGCTAGCAGCTGAAAGATGTGTTTTAAGGAGGAGGGAGAACAACAAGTAATCCAAAGTAGCTATCTATTATTTGTCAGATTCATTCGGTAACAGTAGTCACGGGAGTCAGGGTAATGTCCATTGTCACCATTACTGAAATTGTATGGCTGGGGTCAGGAAATAAAATCTCAATTTCTTGCCAGCATCCCTCCATGTGTCAGCCCCTGATTATATACTCATCATTTAGAGGGGCTTCTATTGGCATAAACCCCTCTGACACCAATAACTCTGATGGAGAGAAGATTGCAGAGGTGCAAGGAAGTCACAAGTCTACTCTGCTGGGACAAACACAGTCCAAAAAAGGGGTGTCAGTGTTAGGAAAAGAGGTCAACCTAAGGTGGGCAGGGGAATGTGCAGAATCAGTGTACGTGTATGGCAGACTCTACCAGCAAGCTCTGATGGAGTCCTCAGCAGAAGCTTAAGTTGCCCTTCTCTGGTGTAACCTCCAGGGGAGAGCAGTGATGGACAAACTGTGGTTCGAACTTCCCCCTGCAGCAGTGGGTGTTGCTGGTGCCAAAGGATTTATGCTACCCCACCTTGTTCCAGCCTGGTGAATGTGGCTCATTACCTCTATAACACTTGGGTATCTATGAATGCTGAAGAAATTTCAGTCTTGCATTTTAGGGTGTGATGCTGCCAAAGACAATGATACAATATATGGTTAAAAAAAGGGGACTCTTGGAGGGTTTGTTCTATCTTTGATGGTCCATTAATGATATGAGAGCTGTAAGTGCAAGGGCCAAAAATGTCTGGAAGACTAGATCCTCAGATATGTATGGATTTTCCAAAGCACAAAGGACAGTAGTCATCTGATTTGAAAATGAAGTCAATGGGAACTGGGTGCCTAACTGTCCTTTGGGCCTTTTGAAAACCTCCTCCCAAAAGCATTATAAAAAATAAGATGTCTCCAGAATTCATTACACATGAGATTGCAAGGTGGTGTTCCCCCGACCTTCTAATTCACATTTTTCATCAGAAACACAAGAAAAAAGATTGCCTTATTTCATACCGTTGAATATACTTTATTCTGTCTCTCATTCACACACACCCATTACATAATAATAGCAATGGTTAATGGTATTTTCTTGCTATAATTTAGGCAATGGTTCTCAAGGTAGCATCTGAAAGTTGGTCTGAGAATACGGGCTTGTCTACACTTATAGCTCTGCAGGGACGCAAATGCACTGGTGCAGCTGTGCCACTGTAGTGCTTAGGGAAGATGCTATTTCCGCTGAGAGAAGAGCTTCTCTCATCAGCGTAGGTACTCCACCTCCCCAAGAAGCAGTAGCTATGTCAACAGGAGAAGCCCTCCTGTATACATAGCGCTGTCTGCACCACGGGTTAGGTCGGTATAACTACATCGCAATGTAATTATACCGACCTAAGTTTGTAGTGTAGACCGGGGCCAGGCCCTTTGATTAGACAGTTTTGTTTATATATTGAGGTCTAGCTCCACATTTATCTCACATCCCACAAGTCTAGGACTCCTTCCTGGGAAATTACTGTGGGACAAGTGTAAGACACAGGCTCCCTTCAGTCACCAAATCACTTCCATTTTGAAATCAGACAGTGTCAGTTGAGCTAGAAGAGTTTCCTCTGCATCCTTATGATAGTTTTGACTTTAGAAAAACAAGGCTGTATATCAGCACAGAAGATAAAAACCCTTCTTGCAAAAAGGATTCGTTTTTTCAGGTAAGCTTTTTTCCCTTAAAAACTGCATTCTTTTGGCCATATCCTGTGAACAATTACAACACACATTCACCTGCCCTGTGGTCAACAGCAATGTCTATATATTGTGGTTCAGCAGGGGAATGTAGTGTTCATTGATGGAAGAACATGCTATCAAATTTGGAGCTAATATATCAAGTACGTCAACAAACTAACCATTAAATCCGTCTGTGCATTAAAATACATACGGTGGGTGTGTGGACACCCCTTGGTTTCACTTTTCTGTAAAACTATTTTTCATTGTATCTTTTCATGAGCATGTGAGTTATCTCTCAAGATAATTTATGCTGGGCCAATCCAAAACTCATTGAAGTCAACATGAATCTTTCCACTGAATCCAATGGCTTTGAATAAGGCCCATTCTACACGCAGTGTAGTATCTCGTTCTGATCGAAGAGATCCAGTGTACGTTCCTGATAAAAGCAAGACTCCAGACTTATCTCAGTTTATTTTATTAAATCCTGAGAGTTGTGAAAAGATTACTATGTCTTAGAGAAGGCTAGGCACTGATACGTCTAGGTCTCTTAAAATAAGTGTTTTATTATCTGCATACATTAATAGCTTCTGTGTATATTGGATTATGTGAATTCCTTTGAGTTCTTTGTGATTACAGATCATCAGTGCAAATGGTTCTCCAGATAGTAAGAAAAGAAGTGTCAAAGTAAGTAATTTATTATATCTCAGGTTGAGTTTTTCAGAACAATGACTTAACTAAGGTTAAGCCAGGATAGAAATCCCCCCTTTTTTCATGATGGCTGTCTGAAATTCCTTAATGTCTAGGGACTGTTTTACTTAGAAGAAAATAAAAGCCATTAACAACAGTTTGACTTTTTAAAAAAATATAATGCCAGTGATGTCACATGCAGTTTGCATCATGTGTTAGTGCAGGATTAGCGGTGGTATTAGTATGAAATGCCTGGGCACCTCTGCACTGTTGAGTCACCTCAAAAGCAAACATCATTTTCATTATTTGAGCACTGTTTGAAATGTTTGGACCCTAGTCCAGCAAGTGGCTGATATGTATAGTATATGCTATATCTGTTTGTCCCAGCCTGTTGCACAGGTATGGGCAAGGCCCCAATGCATTTTGCAGCAAGCCGAATGTAAATTCTGTTGCGAGGCTCTGGGTTTCTGCACACTTCGGTGCTTAATTATGTGGCAACCTGGAAATTCTCTGAAGCTTCAAGTAAATTCAGTAATGGAGGATTTTGTTGAATGAAGTATGAAGATGAATAATCAAATCAGTGAAATATCTTTGTGTTTACCTGCTCAATATTAAATTCAATTTACTGTGCCTATCTAGATTTTCAACTTGCTGCAGGTTTTTGCAGTGATGATATATAACTGCATTGTGGAGATTGTCAGAGGGATCTGAAGGTTTTGAGAGCTGGGGCAGTGGCTGTTGGGGCTATTGTCACTGGTGAGGGAGAATATACCTCCTTTTTTCCTCTTCACCATGTAGGAAGGGCCTGAGATTACTTGACATCTTGTGAAGGGATTTGATTTCTTATTCCTTACACCAACATTCTTGACAACAACTTCCTAACCTCTTTGTCTCAATATCTACTACTGCATGCAACAGTAATTGATGAGCACAGTAGTTGCCAAAATGATCAGTAGTGAAATAGTTAGCAATGATAACATTTGCTGGTGTTGGTCTTCAGAATCAACAACCCATTGAGGTGGTATGTGGCTTCTTTGGTATGGCAGTAGTAGACCAGTGAAAGCAACGGTGTGACTACAGTTGGATCTTAAAAGGTCTCTTATCCAGTCCAGAGCAGAGAGGGTAGCCATGGGAATGGGTCCCTACCATGGATGGCTGTTTCTGCCTGGCTGTTTGCAGGTTTTAGACTCAGATTTATATTCAGTTCACTTTGGAAGCGTTTTCCATTGATGTATGACCGTGAACACAGACTGAAAAAAGAATATATTTGAATGCATAATGCACAGTGTAATTATCTGACTGATCAGTGAAGAACCTAAATAGTTTGACCATTAATCCACAGCAGAGATAAGTCTGTTTCCTCCTTTTTTTAGGCTGTTGTAGATCTTATTATAATGTTGCCTTCTGTGTGGCGGATACTAACTGAGACATATGTGAATACCAGATATCTATTATCATTAGCAACAGTAACCACATGAAAGATCTTGGAATTTCTTCTTTTCATTTTCAATCATACTTTTCTGTTGCTCCCCACTATGAAGGATGTGCATCATTCCAAGTCCCACCTTCTATACAGACCCTTTCTACTCCTCTGTCTATTACTATACATTATTTACCTTTTTTAAAATATTAGAAATATGAGAAACTGATGTTATACAAAATTCTAGTTATGCTAAACAAATCCATTCCATGTCATGACAAGTTGCCTTCTTTTGGTTGTTTGGGGCTTTTGTCCTATGATTGGATTTTGCTGAATTTTGTTCTTAACCATCAAATCCAAAAATATTCTGAAACTTGTACAGGATTTTCAATTTGAGACCCTCTAAACTCATTTGTTGGGAAGCTTGAATAATTGTTAATAATCCACCAACAGTTATAAAACTACAGCATAGATACCAGCATTCTGAATATCAAAAATAGATATTGTATACTTTAGAGCAGGGATCGGCAACCTTTGGCACGCGGCTCGCCAGGGTAAGCACCCTGGCGGGCCGAGCCGGTTTGTTTACCTGCTGCGTCCGCAGGTTCGGCCGATCACAGCTCCCACTGGCCGCGGTTCGCCGCATTAGGCCAATGGGGGCTGCGGGCAGGGCCAGCTTTAGCAGGTGCGGGGCCCCACACCAGAACACGAATTGTCTCGTGCCCCCGCTGCCCCAACTCCGCCCTGGCCCCGCCCCGACTCCGCCCCCTCCCTGCCCCATTGGATCCCGCCCCAAATCCCCGCCCTGGCCCCGCGTCTTCCCCAAGCATGCCGCATTCCTCCTCCTCACCCCTCCCTCCCAGGCTTGCGCTGATCAGCTGTATGGCAGCACAAGCGCTGGAGGGAGGGAGGAGAAGCAGGACGCGGCTTTTCCCCTCCCCCCCACTCCGCCGGCAGCCCCGGACGTTGCGGGGCCCTCTTAGGCGCGGGGCCCCATTCCGGGGAATCGGCCGAATCGGCTTAAAGCCGGCCCTGGCTGCGGGAAGCGGAGCAGGCTGAGGGATGTGCTGGCCGCCACTTCCTCCAGCCCCCATTGGCCTGGAGCGGCGAACCGCAGCCAGTGGGAGCCATGATCAGCCGAACCTGCGGACGCGGCAGGTAAACAAACCGGCCCGGCCTGCCAGGGTGCTTACCCTGGTGGGCCACATGCCAAAGGTTGCCGATCCCTGCTTTAGCGATATTGACATTAAAAAGGAGGATCACAGACATTTCAGATTGAGAGCTAAATTAGAGTGATAATCACTACAGAAAGCTTTATAACGTCTTGTATTTGCATGAGCAGTTTTGTTAAATTTCTACTACTAAACAAGTTTATTTGTTTATTTAAAGAACAAAAACTTGTCATACATGAGATAACAGGTGGCTAATTTTTCCTCTAAATTGCTTATTAAATCTTATTTGTTTTATAAAATCACTTAGTTCAACCTAAAACATGTCTGGGTGTGAAACTTGAGAAATTCTCTTGCTTCTCATAAAAGAACTTCTCAAGATGAGGACAACATGCTAAAATGGAGATCTGCAACAGCTGCTGCCCCAGTCGGCTTTGTATGTTGTATTTACATAGATTTTTCCAAAGCTTTTTTGACTTTTTGTAAATGAGCCCAATGTTTAGCAGAGCATACAGCACCTCTTGAGGGTGCCTATTCCACTTATTGTTATGGTATGTTTCACAGATGAATTGTGAAGGTTGGGAAACAGAAATAGGAATTTAGGAAGTTTTTAAATGGGGTGGGGTGGAGTGGGGGTGGAAATAGCTTAATTGGAAAATCCCATTTGGCAAACATGTCAGAGTATAGACTACAGGAGGGTATGCGTGTGATTCTGTGATGAGAGCGGAACATGATTTTGAAGGAGACCTTGAGTGCTGCTCAGTTTGCTATAGGCATGTCACCATAGTAGAATTAAAATGAGAAAGTTTTTGTGAGTAGCATCATGAGTTCAGGATACTGAGCTAAAAGAAGAGAAGACAGAGATGTGACAGATCAAAGCTACTTCAGGGATCAACTCTAGTTTTGCAGGTTTGGAGAGACAGAATCAAAGGACAATTGTTCTTTTAATAACTGCAGTGTAAAAAGAACAGATTTTGATGTGTTTATGAGCTGTATGGGAGTCTAATGACTGAACGGAGAACAAACCTGTGTCATTAATATGAACCGACAGTGACTTTTTCACCATCATTTGAATTAAAGTCACTTTTAGCTATGGTGAACTATTTACCAGAGATTTGAATGTTGACTGAATGGATCCTGAACATTTATATGAAAATATATTAAGGTTCGAGGCATTAGTTTCCATGGCAGATGTGACTTAGTAGGTTCCAATCACAGAGCTTCCCCTTTTCTTTATATGTTAAAGATCCCGTCTCCTTTCTCTGACCTACTCTCACAAACTTGGAGACTTTTTTAAAGACTCTACTTGCTAAGAGGGTTTTCTTTTCTCTCCTGGCATTGCGTGCTGGACCAAGGCTATAAATCATCAAGGATGATATATATGCTGCCATTTTGTTTTATTTTAATCATAAACCCATTTGTGGCCTTTTTGCCTTCCAAATCAAAGGCTTCTCTTCTGAGACTCCCAGCACGATTGCCATTCAGTGCCCACAGTAGTTTTTTTGTTGTGGACATCTACTAAGATATGGAATGAGATCACCATTCATTTCACACATAGGCCACCCGACAGCCATCAGCTGATACTTATTTTTCCTTTCAACCGGCATAAGTCACACTTCAATGCCAGTGAGAAACTATTGATTAGTCCATTACTAATCCGATCATGAATCCCGCCCTCCCTCTCCTTGTCTCGGTCTTATGTGATGTGCATACACTTTGGTTACCTTTTATGATATTCTATCAGAAAATTATTAACTTGATTCTGCCACCCTTACTCATGCTGAGTATTACCTTACTCCACAAGTAGTCCCCTATAAACCAATTGGGTTACTCAGAGTATGGTACTGCTCAACACAAATTAGCAGAATGGGGTCCTATATAAATTAAATCAAATGAGCTGTTTTGGAGGAGCAACGCCACGTGGTCTGAATCAGGTCATGTTCATTGCCACGTTCTCATCAAATACTGTCATCCCTAAGAAATACATGGAAGGTCTATTTTACACTAAAACAAGGAATGCCTGACTGACAGCACTTCGTTTTTCACTAACTGTCCTAATTACCTGACTATTCTCTCATCATGTGATCTTCAGGCAACAACCGCTCAAACACAGTTTTTCTACAGATGTTAAATAGAGCTCTTCATGCTGTAGGGAAAAAGTAAATTAAGTTGATAAACATGCACAACTGCCTGGTCACGTGGCTCTGGAGAGGGAAGATGTTTTCTTTAACCTGCCATTGCTATCATCTATGGCAGTATTCTCTATTTTACTAGATTCACAGGAGTAGGCTAAAGAAGTGCAGGAATGATCAATAACAGATGCTAAGAGATCTAATTACAGAAACTTGACATAGTCACATTTTTAAATGCAAACACACTAGTTTATTTAGAGAGACACATGTATTTTATATTCATCAGCCTTAAATATGCACCAACATGGATTAGAAAAATAAAATAGTGTGTCCTTGTGATCTGATTTCATTGATCAGTTGAAAAATCCACACCCTGAGTGAAGTAGTTTAACCAACCTAAGTCCCCATGTAGACAGCACGGGGTCGACAGAAGAATTCTTCTGCTGACCTAGCTACCGCCTCTCACGGAGGTGGATTACTGATGGGAGTGACAGTGGTGCAGCTGTGCCACTGTAGCGTTTTAAGTGTAGACAGGCCTGTATATTGTGTTTTGCCCCGTAAAGTTATTAAGGAAACTTTTTGTAAAACACTACTTGAGAACCTTTGTGGGTTTTTTCATTTGTAAAACTTTCAAAACTATTTATGGCTCCAATTTTGTGGGATTATAAATAAATTGGATTTGTATTTTAGTGTCTACTCTTCTACACTTGTTTTTCTTTTTCTTAATCCTGTCCTCATAATGACAATTTTTAAAATATTTCTTTGCATATGTCACTTTTAAAACTTGCCTTTCAGATAATGTTTCTAAACATAATTGTATCACATTTTTAAGATAAGTCTGGTTAGTTGTTTTGTTTTGTTTATTTCAATATATTGCAAGTCTAAGTTTGCAAAGTGACTAGTGATTTTGGCTGACTTCATTTTTGGGTGCCCAACTTGAAACGCTGCAAGGGGCCTGATTTTCAGAAATTGAGTGATCAGCACTTCTGCAATGAGATCCCCTTTGTGGTGTCTCAAGTTTGACACCTGAAAGCTGAGGCATCCAAAATTACTACACTCTTTTAAAATATAGTTCGGAGTCAGTCTCAATTTTTTTTTTGATATGTTGACTATCTTGACAATTTGTTCATCTTTTATTAAATTGAGAACATGGTTTTCTTTGTACACCTATCATAATGAATTAGCTAGTGTGTCTGTACGCTACTGCCCCCTGTTGGTTAGAATCAGAACTGTCCAGTGTGTGTCATAAGACCTATATTACTAAGAGCTAAAGACTATTTTTCTTTAACTCATATGGTAGTAGCCACTGCATTTGGAGCAGGAAGAACCGTGTTCTCTCCTTGTTATCGCTGTGATTGTCTAAGTGGCCATGAAGTACAGCACAGTGAAAATCATAAAGTTCTAGGTATCCTAGGGCTACAATATCTTTATATTCCCTTTTATATACACCTCTTTCTATCCCCAGGTCTGTTCCTTTTTCGTATACCTGTAACTGATCTGAACATTTGGCTTCTTGTTAATATCATCCATAACTGTTCAAAGAAATTATCTGTAAGAAAAACATCTTGTTTTCATCTAAAAATGTTGACTGTTTTTAATAAAATAAGTAATAAATTTCCACATGCTTCTAAAACATTCCATTTTTACTAATTAATAGTAGATACTTTGTATGCATATAGTGCCTTTCATCTGAAAGGTACATAAACTGCTATACCACTGAAATGCAACCTTCTCTGGGTTAGAGAACAAAAACCAATCAGTGCATGGTACATTACCCAATGGGGAGGGTGAGTGTGAAAGTTTGACTGAGGACTCTGGGTAGGTTAAATCACCATTTTTACCCCAAACGTGCCATGACGTCTTTAAGTTCATGCCGACCTTGGTTTTTAAAGTCTCATCTGACAGACAGCTACACAATCAACTTAAATCTTTTCTGAAAAGAACGAGGGCTAAGATGAGACCGAATCTGTAATTCCAGGGATTCTAAGTGTTTCAAACCTGAAACTTAGCTAAGATGTCTATCTCTTCTATCTACACTGTCATACTGAAAAGCTGTTTCACTGTAAAATGTCGATTTTCTCTGCACAAATTGTGAAATTTGTCCCATTGGTTGAATTTGTAATTTAACTCTGGTGAAATTTCTTGTTTTGTTCATTGGCAAAAAGAGAAACATTCTACGGTGCCTCACAAAAATGTCAGTTTCCAAACATAAATAGCCAGGAAGCAAAAACAGGTAGCTTTCCATAGCACTAATTAAAACTGGACTGGACTGTGTTTCATCTGCAGGTTTTTCTACATTGTGGATTAGATCCATCAGTGGCCAATCTAACATCTAATAGAAGATTGGTTCCAGAATGCTCTGTAACGGTTGTTTGGCTTCATCCTTCTGTGTTTGTTCTTAAGGTCTCTTTCCTCTCTCGTTTTCCCTCTAAAACAAGAATAGACACTATTTTGGGATTGCTAGTCATGAGGAATCCAACTCTTGAGTACAACAGGCTTACATAGTAACTTTTTGGCAGAAATTCAGAAATGCTTTGACCAAAGGGAAAGAAAAAAAGATCTAAAATGAGGTTAACTGGAAATAAGACAAAAAAATGTGGAAAACATTGAAAACAAAAGCGCACACCCTTTATAACAAGAAACACAGAAGAACTGAGATAAATTGTGATATTTGTTTTCATGCCTACTTGAAAGCTTTGCTAGTTTACCACTAAGTATCATGAATACTAAGATCATTGCTTTTAAGAAAAACAGCCTTCTCTTCTCAATGTGCATGGATATGTGGGAACATTTTAGCCCCAAGTTTGCCAAAGATCAAGTCTTTCTGTTTGCTTTCTTTTCGAAATTAACTCTACCATGGCTTGATGGAGAAACAGTGCGATCCAGGAAGGGAGAACGCTTGAAGAGTTCCCCAAATCTGACAGAATTATCATAACAGTGATTCTGGAAGTGATGGACTGTGTAAAGCAGCATCTTTCTTACAGACTAAACAGCCGGCACTACTTGCCTCTCTTCTTTATCCTCTGAAAGGCTGGGGAAAAGTTCTGAAAAGGTAAAAATATATTTTTTTAAAGAATTAGGTCAAAGTTTTTGCAGAGAAGGGAGCGGAATGCACAGGTAACAACGAATGAAGCTTTTCTGCTGACCTGGCATTACCGATTACTGCCAAGGTGCACTGCCTCCCTTCTTTCAACATATATTTATCTGCTGTTAAACAACGCCAAGGCAACTATAATATTTTTTTAAAAACAGTCTTCTTCTAGCTATTTAATAACGTGTACTGTATATTTATGACTCTTTAACCAGAAAACCATACCCTAATGGGTATATTTCAAGTTCCTGATCCCAACCCCTTAATTTGCTGTAAAACCAACCTTCTCATTCTTCTTCAGAGAAGTATTATGTTAGCAGATTTTGAAGTTAGTTCTGAAGGGGATTGTTTTTATAGCACCACATATCCTGGTGGAGGGCAGTGGCAGGGAGTCATTTTCTATTCCAAGAAAACAGCCACCCCTACCAGTGCGATGTAGAGCTCTGGATTTTATTTGTAAAGCCCTAATGACTAGTTTTTATTCCATAATCACACAGTGTCCCTTTCACCTGATCATTTTTATTCACTCTTCAGCATACTTCCTTTTCTGCTTCATCATTCATCAACTATGAGGTAATTAATTTTAAATGGGAGACTTTCAGTAACCAACAGAGACTATCATAAATCAAAACTTCTCCAGCTGATAAGTTAATTTGTCAGTGAGAAGGCTTTGGCAGTCCTTTTTGTTTTGTATGGAATTTCCAGATAGTCTTCTTGGCTTCTTAGAAGCTGCCACAAAAATCAGGATCAACATTTATTGTGGATCCTTAGTCTTGACAGAGGTCCCAGAGTCCAACAAGGATAGCATGTATTCTTTCACTGGGCTCCCAGGGGTTTCTATACCTACAAAAATCATGGATGTGACATCTGCTAGAATATGTGCGATCATACTGGTAATGGATGGATGTGTGCCAAAAAAATTGTATGGCCATTAGGAAACACTTGTCCTCCAGTTGAAAGGGCCCCTTTACACATGTCTATCCTGAATAAGCTTGTGTGCAAGTTTATCTCCAAAACATAACACTTAACAAACTCATTACAATCCATTGTGAACTAAAGTGGGGGGGGGGAGCAGGGGAGGAGACTATTTGCAGGCAGATCAAGCAGCCCATATATCCACTGCATCCTGACTGCAAGGCAGCACCCAGAAATGGCTTTGGAGCTAGCATCAAAGTCAGCTACACAGTAAACCAACCAGCCACTCGCAAAGTTATTGCTGGGGAAATACGTTACAGACATGTAACATGTTATTGCTGGGGAAATATATGTTACAGACATGAGACTTTCTATTTAATTTTCTATTAAATTTGAGGTGTTGCCATGACAAATTCAACAAACTGACATATCCTGGAATGAGCACCAAGTCCTTTGTCTAAAGAGAATTTAAGAGGCCAGATCATCTACTGTGTTATGGTTCCTTTGCATTGCTCAGGTGGGGCAAAGGGGCAGAAATCTGGCCGCAAATGCCCAGCAGAGAATTCCCATGTTAGAAAAGAACTGGCATAGGGGGATGTCTCTGAGATGGGAAATCAGCATGATAGCGTGTGCTCTATGACAGCAATCCTCCAGTGGAGTATGGTCTATACCAGTTAGAGCAGCCCAGAAGCCTCTCTAAATTGGGCTGGGGCTAATCCTGATAAATCAAAAAGCTGCAACGGTCTCCCGGATTCTCCCCTCACTCCTCCTGTGCCGGGCAGAGTGCTGGTGCAGGAAAGAATATAGCTTTGCACGTCTAGTTCAGCATTGCAAATTTTAAAATAAATGTAATTGTGTTAGGCTGTATGGAGGGGTGGAAGGTGCTTTTTTCTGTTAAGGATATTTTGGTTGAGATAGCTTTCAAATGCGGCCATTTCCAGTGTTGCTATAATATCCTTAAACAGACCCTGGAAATGCTCGGCCTCTTTTGCTGCTTTCACTGTTGTTGGAGCCATGTCGGTCCTGGGATATTAGAGAGACAAGGAGAGTGAGGTCATATATTTTATTGGACCAACTTCCGTTGGTCAGAGACACAAGCTTTAGAGCTCTGTGTAAGCTGAAAGCTTGTCTCTCTCACCAACAGAAGTTGGTCCCATCAAAGATATTAAGTCACCCACCTTGTCTCTCTTTTGCTGCTGTCAGATGCAGGGAAGATGGGCAAGTTAGAAAAGAGGAAGAATTAATGAGAACAAAACAAGTGTAGGTCTGCAAAGTGATTAAAATACTTCATTGTGTATTGTTGATCCGCTCCGTGATCTTCTCGGAACTAGAAAAACAGGGAAGTTATCTGATCACAGATAATCTTGTGATGGGCCAACCAGTGATGAGCATGGATTTGGGAAAGTGGCAGCAAATACCTTATAGATATGCAACTGTCTCTTCTTCTCTTCCTCCCCACTTTTCCGTATCTCTCTTTTCCCCACCGCCCCTTTGACCACTGCATTCCTACATGTAAGCCAGTGGTGCAGAAAAAGAAGGATTACATACAGAAGCCCTTTTCTTCTCTCCTGCACTTTGGAAAAATGATCCAATCCCAGTTTCCTGACAGTGTTTGAAATCGGCATCTCAATGCTGACAAGCCATGAAAGTGGCTGAATCATAACTGCAATAATTATTCCCATGGCCTGGCTGCTCAGTGTCCCTGGCTACTTGAAATTATAGCCCAGACAACTGAGGATCAGTTAGAGCCATGCAAGAGAGGAGACTGTTGGTACTATAACTATTGCTGATATCTTAATATTTTGTCTTCTTCTAGCGACAGGGCCTGATCCTGCCATCAATCCACACTCAGATCTCCCATTGACTCAATGGGGGTTCTACAGGCAGAAAGATTAGTTTGATTTAAAAATCCTGTCAAAACTGTATAACGGAACATCTATGTAGAGTTATGAATGATGCAGCACATGATACAACTTGATCTTCATGGCCCAACGTGATTCTCCATGTGTGATGAAAACTCAGTCTTAATACAGGAGATGTTTTGCAGTAGCTTGGGTACCACACTACCTCAAGTAGACGCACATCTACCAGAATTTCTTATGGCTTAGTAAAATTAACAACAATGTTATTATTAACATTAATTGGAAAAGCAAAATTCTATAAACTCCCTATGTTGCTGTCCATATGGTGTTTTGATGCAACTATAAAGGAGAAATGTGATCGCTTGTAGGACTTTTTCTGACATCAAAGTATTCTGTCTAGCCTAAATTGCAACAACAACATCAAAAATTTTGTTTATAATTTTGTATTATTTTTTCCGAATACAACAAATATATCAAAATACCAGACTCATCATAATATACAAAGTAAATAAAGGAGGTTAGGATAAAGGTGGGGAGGGAAAGAGACATATCTAGCTTCAGGGTCTATGGTAAGCAAAAAAATATTTCTGTTACCCTGTGCTGAAACAGAAAGACTGAAGGTGGTTGCATCTTGATATGTCAGTGTGTGTATAGAGTCTGCATTGTGTGTCAATTAGAGCTGGTTGAAGATATCCTATTAGACATTTGTATTAAAATGGTTTCTTCATCAGTGCAATTCAGTACAATGTATAAGGTTCGCTGACCATGCATCGGTAATGTAAATGAAAATAGCTGTTTGACTATAAATATACAAGTTATTAGTAAAAATGTATTTCTGAATTCTTTTCCCCACAATGGAACTCTCAGGAGCATACTTCACCTGTGAATTAATACAGTATTATAAGAACTGGTAAATGACCGAAGATGTCAAATCACTTCAAACATTCAAGGTAAAATGTACATGCATCAGTAGCAATATTTCCGGGTAGCAGCTCATGAGGAACATCTAGCGTTGTGTAGCTTTGGATTAGAGTTCACAAATTGCATTGAACCTGGCCTGCATTTCAAGTTTGTAACAAAATCCAAAGACAAGAGTTCTGCCTGGCTTTGAATTTCAATCTGTTCTAGTAATTTCCACTTGTTTCCTTTAAAAAGTAAAGTGCTAAAATCTGCTCAGTTACATTGGTGTAAATCCAGAGTAACTCCATTGACTCAGTGAAGTTACTCTGCAATTACACTGATGTAACTGTGAGCAGAATCTGGTCCATCTTTAACAAGTATGGGATGCTCTGAGGTCCCAATCCTGCAAAGATATATGTGCATGTTTTGCTTTATGCACTCTGAGTTGCCCAATTGAAGCAAATGGAACTAACTACTCTCAGTGTGTGAATTTAAGCATACGTGTAAGCCTTTACAGGATTGGGGCTCAAGTCTGAAGAGTTCTCAGTTTCTTTAACAGGAGTGGAAGATCACATGTATAGGAGAATCCGTGTATTTACTGTAAGCACTGTATGTTCTATAATCATGGATTTCAGATTCAGTAACACATAATTGATCACTTTTCTCCATGATAACAAGAATGGCACATCACTGCTACAGGTTGTACCTCCCCAAAAAATATACCCCCCCCAAAAAAACCCCCATCAAAACCAAACCAAATGACCTTTAACAATCAAACTAACAAATCAAACAAACAATTAAACAAGTCCAGAGTTATGCAGAGATTTTACCCTGAAAAGTCCCCACGGGACTTTTTACATTGATTTTACGTTGAAAGTGTTGTGATATTACAGAGATGGGTGGCAATATAAAACTCTAAGATGGACAGATGGCCCTTCTTTACATTATTACAAGAGAGGTCTCCTTTGCACTTTTCCCCCAAGCTTCTGAAAGCAAACTCTTCTCTAATGTGTGATGCACCCTATTGCTTTATAAATACGGACAAATAGGAGGATCATCTTATAATTTCATTTTTCAATACAGGCCATTTGTGCTGTTTTTGCCTTTCGCCTTTTCTCTTGCTGATTAAAGGTTTGATTTCAAGGGGCGTTTAGACTGAGTGAGGACTGCAGAATCAGGACCCTAGACTTGGATCTGCACCTTTATATTAGTAAAACTGCTTCAGAAAACACATTTCTTCTGTTTAGGTCTTGCAAGCAACCACTCCACCATGCCCATCCTTGATTTATAGCTCCATAGCTAGACAGAGCCTTTAAGCAGTGACAAGGTCCCTCTGAACACAGCAGAAATATTTGCTAACATTGAAATTTCCTTCAGGGGCTTTAGCCACAGTTTGCTCATGTGGGACTTTTAATGAACCCCTAGAAGCAGCTGTGAATCAGTGCAATCCTGGGCTGTTTTCAATCCCCTCCACTCCCCAGCTCTTTTCACTTCAGAAATGCAGAGTGCTGGCAAACGGCTACCTGAGGCAGCCTGCGAGACATGAAAAGATGCAGTTGGAGTGTATCAAAAACAAAGTAAAAGCCATGAGAAGCCAGTTTCCATCCCCCCCGCAACCCCCCGCCCACCAGAACAGCCAGGCCTGCAAGCACCGCAGCTCAGGCCACAGAGCTGTTTGATTGCTTAAGCCTGGTGGTCAGACAATAGGACCAGAAAGAATGGCTGCTTCCTTCCTTCCTGTTGAGTGTTCTGCCTGAGTGAACAAATTCAATAGCACTTCGCTTCACAGCAACACTAGGCTCTAGCACAGGCGAAAATCAACAAAGAGCCATTCTAGGGCATTTCCAACTGCACCTAAGCCAAGCCACTGAGCTGTGGAACCATCCGGGGAGGGGGAGGGGACATCTAAACCCAGACATTGCTGGAGGGTGTGCATAAAGGCACAGTCAACATTCAGGTTATTGTTTATATTGAAGGACTAGATTTTTGATGTTGGGCATGTGCTGAGATTTTTGTTCGTCTCCCCTGCCATTTTTGATTTTTAAAATGCTTCTGCTGATTTAGAGAGACAAGGTGGGTGAGGTAATATCTTTTATTTGTCCAATTTCTGTCGGTGAGAGAGAGAGGCTTTCGCGGTGACCTGAAGAAGAGCTCTGTGTGGCTCGAAAGCCCATCTCTCTCACCAACAGAAGTTCGGCCAATAAAAGATATTACCTCACCTACCTTGTCTCTCTAACATCCTGGGACCAATAAGGCTACAACAACACTGCTGAATTAGTCATTTTAAATCCCTCTGCATCTGTTAGCAAGTTCGCTGTAAAGCATTTAAAAGCCATGACTAAACTATGAAGAAGGTTATACAAGAATACCTTGTATGAAATCCAAAGAGGGTATTTTCTTCAGTTCTAAGTACTGGAGTCCTCAGCTTTCACACATTTGATATCACAGACAACAATGGAAATAAAACATGATGTCAAACATGGGCAGTGTCTAAAACAGACTGATAAACAATCACAGATTACATTTGAATGGATATAAATTTAAAAACACTTATATAGAAGTGCTATAGAAATGTCTCAGGATAATTATGGATTATTATTTTTAATATCTGACCTTTTTTTCTGTCTTTTAAATCTCACTCCTTAATTCAGTTCTGTGCCAGACTGAGAAGGAACATTATGTAGTTAAAAATGCAAGGACATTGGAGACATACGCCCAGAACTGCCAGGCAGAAGTCACATATTTGCAAGCACTGGGTTTCTAGATCTCAAAGATCCTTGAAAAGGATTTAGTCTGTGTAGTGCTCCCTGCCAAAGAATACAAAATCAGCATGCTAAATACTCTTGCTGTCTCTTACAGTTGAACTAGTGAATCACATTGCAGAACTGCTGATACTGTGGGAGTCCAGTACATCTGTAGTTAGGTTTCTACCCTTCTTGTAGAAACCTGGTATGGGATGTTATATAACTATACAAAGGGGGCATATTTACTTAGGGTGCCCAAGTTTGTTGATTCAGTGTGGTTAGGGGAAAGTACAGCAAATATAAAGCAGATTATCATAGACAAATATATTAAAGAGCTCTGCTGGAATTTTTTGATTCATTATCAATATATTTTAAAAATTCCAAACTTTTTCTTTTGTGGCTTTCAAATGAACATGGTAAGATTTTACACATCTATGCTGCATCTGTTTTCTTAAGCAAAGACCTGTTTAAGTTGTTTTTCCCATTGTATCTGAACCATACTTGAAACAGACCACTTAGCCAAGTTACATCAAGCCTGTTTCTTTTCTTTTCTACTTCTGAACTCTGACAGATTATCCTAAACCCATCTGCAACCATGATTAAATATATGAAAATCATCTTTGCTTCTCTTTTGAACTGCCTTTGATATAGTATTTGCTGTCAGATAGTCTATAATGTTTGAACATCTGGTAATGTAAACTGATGTTATTGCAGCTGAAGAAAGAACCATTTAGATATTTTTATAGCAAGTTTTTTTGTGGCATCTGATATTGCAGTTGTGGCTTGAGTTTACACTAATCTTGTGGTGCTACAGTTATAGCTAAATTATTCATTTGTATGCATCTGAATCAGAACATAGCTTAGAATCCTGAGAAAATATACTACTTATAAATTAAAATAATTGATATTAACATACTCTATCATCTAGTATTTGGAAACTAGCTCAGACAACATTCTATTTAGCAATAACCTGAAATGCGCATGCAAAATCCATTTCAGTTATGGATTAACGAAAGCTAGATTATAGTAGTTACTATATATGATGTTGTTTCTTGTTTAAAATCAACTTAAATGGAGATCATTTAACATTACAAAGCAGGGTATCTAAGTACAAATTTCCATCTCTTTCTATATATAAGACATCAATGTATAGGCATACAGTCCTAAATACAATTGACCTACAAGTATCTACTAGTGCTTAAAGTTGACTATTACTACAGAACAATTGCAGCTCAATTAATATGGGGCCCAATCCTGTTTCTACTGAAGTCAGTGAGAGGATCCCATGATGTGACTCAGTTGGCACACTCCTAGTAGAAGTATGAACCTAGAAATGCATAAAGATTGAGGCCAGAGGCACCAACTTTCTACTGTGCCGGGGGTGCTTGATCCCGGCTCTTCCCCAGGCCCCGCCCTGTCCCATCTCTTCCCGCCCCGTTCCGCCCCCCTCCCCCAAGTGCACCCTTGCTTCTCCCTCTTCCTCTCCAGCATCTCCTGCATGCCGCAGAACAGCTGTTCTGCGGCAGGCGGGTGGTGCTGGGGTGGGGGGGAGGCACTGATCGGTGGGGCTGTCGGTGGGTGCTGAGCACCCACCATTTTTTCCTATGGGTGCTCCAGCCTCAGAGCACCCATGGAGTCAGCATCTTTGACTGAGGCATATCTCCTTTTCTTTCCCCACTAAAATTTCCCCAGATTTAAGGGCACAGTTAAGGTATAAGTGTATTTTTAGGAAGTTTCTCATTGTTACTTGTATTTTTCTGTGGGCAAACTAGTTCAGGTAGAAAGTGAAGTTCTGGAACAGCCTTCCAACAGAAGTAGTGAGGGCAAACAACCTAACTGGTTTTAAGATGGAGTTTTATAAGTGTATATATGGGATTATACACAGGGCCAGCCTTCGCGAGAATGACGCCCTGGGAGAACTTGTATTTTGGCTCCCTTTCTTTGAGTTCAGCCCCAGATGGCAGGGCTCTGGTGTTAGTCACTTTGCCCCCCTGACCACAGCGCCCTGGGTGGTTGCCCACATCACCCACCCTGATTTTACAACAGGGTTGCCTAGGATAGCAGGGGACCGGACGAGATGATCCAGGAGGGCCCTTCCAGTGCTATGTCCTACACAAAACCAAAAACCTTTACCCCAAACTGATCACCCAAAACTTGATATTTGAAAAAATTCACTTTACTCCCCACTATTGTTTTTCATTTTCACACTGAAAGTGACATGCAAGTGCCAGGAGAAAAGTTATTTTCCAACTTCTTCCAGCCTAATCAGAAGCAGGAGTCACCAGAAATCTTGCAATGAAACTTCTTCCCATGAGATTTATAGCCCAAATTTTGGAGAGCCTACTTCTTTTACATAAGCTTGGAGTGACTTTCCAAACATCTGGGTGCTTATTTAACCCCCTAACCTCTCTGTGGTTTGCTCATCACATGGGAAGTCTTTTTCCCACCAAGACTTCCCACATGATTTTAGGAAAAGGTAGGATGTTAGCTATTCAATATGTTCCATGGTTAAGGCACTCAGCCTGGGTCTGGGAGACTTGGGAACAATTCCCCCTTCTGCCTGAGGGAGAGAAAGAATATGAAAAGGGATCTCCTACCATGGGTGGCGGGTACAGTAGGCCAGGGGAGGGAAGCTTAAGCCCAGCCTGGGCTCTGCCCATGCTGCATCCTCTCCTCCAAGCTGGCGGCAGCTCAGCTCTGGCCAGCGGCTAGTAGGTGGCTGGGGCTGGCAAGCGGCCCAGTGCTGGGGCCAACACTGGGGCCGGCCGGTGACCTAGTGCTGGGGCTGGCTGGCGACCCGGCCAGCTCTGGAGCTAGCCGGTGGGCGTGGGGGCCAGCTCTGGGGCCGGCCAGCAGCCCGGGCCTGTTCGGCTGGGCCCCTCTCCCACAGCAGGTGGAGAAGCGAGGAGGCTCGGGGTGCCGACAGATGGAGGCTCGGAGCTGGGGGAGTTTTGGGGGGCGGGGTTCGGTGCTCCAGCAGGTGGGATAGGGTTTGGGCGGAAGGGGCAGGGCCACATGGCTAACCTCTCCAAAGCGGGGGGCTCACATGCTGCCCATGTCTCCCACCTCTCAGAACCAAGCTATAGGGCTCCCTCTGTCTGTCCTGTTGAAGCTGTTCCACTTTGCATAAATAATTAGAGTCATTGGAGCAGGGAGAGCATAAGAATGGCCATACTGGGTCAGACCAAAGGTCCATCTAGCCCAGTATCCTGTCTTCTGAAAGTGGCCAATGCCTAGTGCCCCAAAAGGAATGAACAGAACAGGTAATGATCAAGTGATCCATTCCCTGTCACTCATTCCCAGCTTCTGGTAAACAGAGACTAGGGACACCATCCCTCCCCATCCTGGCTAATAGCCATTGATCTATCAATCTATCAGATTATGGGTCTCCCACCTCCCAGATGTGTGCCCCCTAACCACCAAGCTATAAAATTATTTTTTCTCTCTCTAGCCCAATGACTCCCATAAAAGCCTGTCAGTGCTGCTACTTACCTGACTGCTCTTGAGTCACTCATCACTCCCATCCCCCAGAAAGACTAGATGTACTAAGTCTACAGTACTCCTGTCATCCACACTTCAGAGAAGTCCTATAACATTCTTATTGGGGGAAAGGTTTTTTCTGTAGATGAATGCATTTTGGTTTGTCTTGGGAAACTGAATTAGGAGATTTAAATTAAACAAAAAATTCCAAAACTGTGACCAAGAAGCAGGGAAAGTTGGTAAAAGAAGAAATGGCACCAGTAATCTGGCACGTTGAACTGAACAGAAGAAATGGGAGAGTCTGATGAAATAGCCTCCTCGTATTCAGCAGGGTGCCACTGAATCAAAATTGATGTGTGATACAAGATGGATGTATGGATGGATCTAGAAAATCACATTACCATTCTATGAAACTTGTCACAAACATAGGTACTGAGGGTAAATTTTCAACTAGGCTTGAGCCGAGTCTCCCTGTTTAAGGATATCATTTATACTCACAATGTTTATGCCTACAAAATTAATTACAAGCACAAATTGAGTACTTGTATCTCTCTCTTTCTACATGATATGATGTGTAATTGCAGGTGCGAAATTCCAGTTGGGAGAGCAAATTACACCTGCAAAAGGAAGGTAGCAGCCCTCTTCAAAATTTACCTTTTGGTGTATTTATTTTCTTTGTTCAATAATCGCATGACTTTCTCATACCAATAAAGCTATTGAAACTGAAAATTTAAATAGCTTATCTAGGTGCTTTGTTGCATCGGGTGCTCTGTTTCTTTTTCTGGGTCATCCTGTGATAAGATACCGCAATCTGGCATACCCATCAGCATGAAATGAAAATATTATATTAAAAAGCCCAAACCTCAGCCATTTTAAACATAGGTAAAAGCCAGGCAAGCAGTAAAACATCCATCCCTCCAATAGCTAATGAGTACTCTCATCTGTAATGGTCTGTCACATCTCTAGTTAATTAGAAACTAAATTACTAACAATCACCAATTATTCATAATGGCATTCTTTTACCCTGTTAAATTAGTTTTAAAATGATTAGCATAAGAAACATTTAGCTTTGAAATACTAGTCAATAAGTCAAAAAGCATCTGAACATTTGCCTATTTAGCCTAATGAAAGACATTTTATCTGGTACTGCCTCTAAATGCGCAGAGACAAGAATAACCCTGTACAAGTAAACGGGTTTACCAAACAAACCAGAGCTTTCTTTCCCTGCAATCATTTAGATGTCTTGACTGTTTCTCTCAGTAAACTTTTCCCAGAATGCTGTAGATACCTTGCAAATGCTAAATAATGTTCAGGACAATGTGAGAAAATGCTTTGCAATGTCTCTGGCCTATTTTTTTAAAAAAATTATTAATATAATGATCATCCCAAACTCTCTTCCAAGCCCAGCTTTTCAGGCACTTGACTAACTTATTTGCTTAAAAGGTGTATATAAGCAGGCAAGCTTTCACAGGGTGTCATTTTCCATATAATCAGGAGGGCTTTGTGCTAAATTGTATAAGAAAGCATTCAAGGTTAAAATTCAGCATGACTCTCCCCCAAACAACCTCTCCTGCACCTTCACCCCCACCCCCACTTCACCCCTTTTGGAGGCTCCTGTCCACCCCTCCCCAGTCTACCCTTAGAAGCAAGCTCATCACCATTAGCACACAAATGCAAAATAACCAGCCGAGGCCTCTTCCTGGGAATACAAATTAGGGGCAGGTAGTTGAAGAGCTTAGAAAGCTGAAATAGCTAAATTCACAATGAAAAGAATGAATAGATGAGAGACTGAAAGTGGGGTAAAGTGTTCAGCTTTTGTCATTTAAAGTGACGTCTTTAACTCTTTGCCTTCGGGAGGCTGCTCTTCACAAAAATAATAGTGAATTGCAATTAAAAACTGAAGGAAAAAAGAAATTATGTAAAGAAAATGACAAGAAGAAGAAGATTTAGTTCCTTCCTCGGTATACGACTATCATTCTAGGAAGCAGAGAGGATCATTTTAAAACTATCATTATTTAATGTGACAATGCTACTCTAGATAGTGAAACAAATGATATAATCAAAAGCAGCTGGAGAAAAGTTTGTAGATGGATCATCAAATCTCCTGAAATTACGCCCACTCATGCAACTATCTATTATTCCATGGTTTGTCACGTTTATTAGCATGGGTCATTGGCCACTGATCTTTACTGACTAAGTGATGTTTCAGGTTTGAAACATAGTCAGCTGACTATACCTTGGCCCTTATTCGGGCAGAACTCACGGGAAATTAGGTTTAATCTATGTTACAAATTCAGCCATGCTACTGGACCGGGTTACAACATGCCTGTCCCCTGACCCAGTTAAAGCAGGTTTCCATTTTGTAGTGTAGATAGGACCTAATCATATGCCCAAGTCATGATAAGACTTGATGCTTGTAAAAGTCTTTTAAAATATTAAGATTTTGCTATGATTCAAGGAGATAGATTCCATCTACACTGCAAAAATGGAATAGTTCTTTAACCACATCCAGGGACAATTATTTTGTTACCATATCTCCTGGCACATTTGAATGCACAGTTTAGACAGGACCCAAATTAAGCAAGAGAGCTATGGTCCATCTTACCTCACACATTACTAGAGTTGGTTAGAAAACAATTTTGTGAAGATTTCCACAATTGTTTCTTTCCATTTCTCACTTAAATGTTTTGACAAATTTTCTGACCAGCTCACCACATTTAGGCCACAAAACGGACTGTAGCCTGCTTAACCAGAGCCATGAAAACCTAAAGCAGCTGTATGGCCTGGATTTGTAGTCCACCTCTAACATTATTTTGAACAATGATAGTATCAGTAAATAGAACTGCAGTCCTACCAGTAGCACCAGAAACATACCGCTTTTAAAGAACTGAAAGAGAACTAGATTCCAAAATAAAAGCAAAATTAAAAGAATAAATCATGAACAATATGAGTGTTCAAACAATAGATGAATGGCAATAGATACTTGTCAGACAATCTCCATCACTACCTTTGCATGAATGGTATATGTCTAACAAAGTGGGCAAATATATGTTGTATGTCCTCCTGTTCTATCCACATGCATGGTGCTCTTGTGTACTAGCATAGGCACAGTACTCAAGGAAGTGAGGAAAAATTTTAATGGCAATTAGCCTGTTATATTAGTGTTTTTACTAATAACATGCTAATGGCCAACTCTGCACTCAGTTGAATTAATTCAACCCTTTGACTGCAAAATCTGGAGGGTTAGTCAAAGTTTACCTGAACCCTTATGTTTACAAAATTGGGCTGGAAATCCCATTAGCTTCCCAGTGAGATATCCACTATTTCCTGGGTTTGGTCAGGCCATTTATTACATCAACTCCAGTTCTTGCAAGAAAACATAAAAGGTAAATGAATGTTGTCAACCTCAAAATGGTCACATCAAATTCAGCTCAGGTACTGAGTAAAAGTTTATGGGTGGAGATGGGAGAACTCCTTTTTTATCTGTGCCCACGCTCAGTATTAAGGACCTTTCAATTCCATTATGACTATTTGACAGCAGATATTCACCATTAACTGTGACAAGGAAAAAAAAAACCACCTTATATTCAGCAGAAGCAGATTTACAAAATCTTCCAAAACAAAGACACGATGACAGCTCAAAACCTCTCTCATTGTCATCCTTAAAATGTAAAGGGTAAAAATCTTAAAACATATTTTCTTTATGGTAATACAAATTTGGATCCTTTCCAACAGTCTCACTGCTATAAAAATGAGTTAAAACTTTGTTTACATTTCAGAGATGATACATCTGTTGTGAGCTGTTGGTGCGACTAGCTAGTCCTCAAAAGACCTTTTGACAAGACGGTTTTGTGGCTTTCTTTATTTAAACATTTCCATGATTTGTTAAACATATTTTAATGATTTCTCTCTTGCTTTAAAAAAAAATATATTTAAGGCCCTTGGATTTTGTTGTAGTTGTTGGAAATGTTAACATTTATTCAGGGTTCTTCGTTTGCCTGAGGATGCCTACGTAAATGTTTCTAACGCTTTGCTCCATATTCTGGTTTAAACCTCACCCCAGTGAAGTCAATGGGAACTGGATATATGTATCAGAAGTCAAGTTGCACCCCTTTATGATTTCTACAGTATTTTTTAAACTAAGATTCTGAAGGAAAACCAATCTAAAATGTAAGCCCCATAGGGAAAACAGAAGTGGGTATTTAACAGGCTTAGACAAATGGGAAGGATCTGGAATGAATCAGGAAGAGTTTGGAATGGATTTATTGGAAGAGCGCTGCCTCCATTTAGCTTTCCATTTTTACGGGAAGAATTAGAAATGTCATTTGGCAGATGTCTATAATGTTTTTGGAACTGGAAGGAAATTTGGCTTTTCCATTTGGTGTGGGTGGATGTTCCCCCAGGCCAGATTTAACTTGTAAAATGAGAGAGGTGGGATCTAAGCTTTTCCTAAAGAGAAACCTGTAGCTACATGTTTTGCGAATTTACCTTAGAAAATCCTCAGCCAGCAGCCTGCATACCTGATCCAGGTACTACTCAAGGGAGCAGGCCCTAAGCATTGGTTTTGCTCTATTTACAGCACAAAGACACCAGCCAAAAGGATCAAAGTATCAGGATTCAGAACAGCAAGAAATCAATATAATAAACCAAACAAACTGGTGTGCCTTGCTGCTTTGTTCTGTTCTGGCAACGCGAAGCAGCTGTAAACCTGACTAATGCAGACTCAGCCAGTGAATGTAGCCCTATATATTTTGTGGAACAGGGAAATATTTGGTTTGTTCATGACACTTTGGAGCAGAGACTCTCTCTCACTGTGTTTTTCAGCCATGAGCAGAATGAGACCATGATCCTGACTGAGGCTTTTGGGCTCTGCTGTGATACAAATAATGTAATTCACTAAGAAAAGAGAGTGCACTTATACTATGCAAGGAGATGCAGGAAGTTTTGAAGAGAAATAGACAAAGTTTGCTTTAAAAATCATAACAGATATAGATAGTGATAGGCAAAAAATTGTCCAACACTTATTAGTTATGACTCAGTTTACTATCCATTGATAGGTATGAAAGATAAAGGTGGGATGGAGGGACAGAGTGTCCACGAGCAATGCCCTGGGAAAAGCTCAATTGTCTGCCATCCTAAGTGCTGGGAATGGGAGGGTGCAGTCCCCTAGACCAGGGGTTCTCAAACTTCATTGCACCGCAAACCCCTTCTGACAACAAAGTTACTACATGACCCCAGGAGCGGGGCAGAGCCTGAGCCCTGTTGCCTTGGGTGGGGGAGAGGGATCTGCAGCCTGAGCCCTGCCACCTTGGGTAGGGGTGGAGCTTGGGCTTCAGCTTCAGCCCTGGGTCCCAGCAAGTCTAATGCTGGCCATGGCGACCCCACTAAAATGCGGTTGCAACCCACTTTGGGGTCCCAACCCACAGTTTGAGAAGCGCTGCCCTAGACAATGACTGGGACTACACCTTTCATGTCAGCCTCTGGCTAATAGCTCTCTGGTGAATTTGAAGATTCACCCTCTGCAAAACCCTCTAGCTACTGGAAGAGAGAAGGAGCTTTCTGGGTCTTTGCCCCACCCTGCACCCCCTCCCTACTGTGAAGGGGGATGATCTGTGTTACTCAACTGTTTTCTCCAACCTCTGTTTTCAAGACTCCCTCCCCTGTGAATAATTCCACTATCTGCCACTGCTCAGATATTTGCCAGGCAGAAGCTGGTGAAATTTCTATGACTCTTGTATGCCATTACTTCCTACCCCATTCTAAACTGCAAGGGGTGAAGGTCAGTAGCGTAGCTAGTGGGGTGCAGGGGAAAGCAGCCGCTTCCCCTTAGCACATTTTCCAAAAGCGGAGCCTACGCTCCGCTCTGAAGCTTGGTCTGCCCGGTGGTGCTGGGCTCCTGCAGGCAAGGGAGGGCAGCACGCCTGGAGGAGCCATGGGGAGGGGGCGGCACGGCCGGAGGAGCGAGGGGGGCACAGCATGGCAGCCCACCTCCCCCCCCCCCGGCAGACAACTTTGATACACTGACCGGGTCCCGGGGCGCCCCCGGGGCAGGGAGGGTCTCCCTCGCCTCCTCGCGGCAGCCACACAGGGCGGACCCGCGGCCGGTCTCTCCCAGTAGGAGCCTCGGCGGCGCCCTCAGCTCACCGGAATAAAACTCCCCCGAGGAGGGGAGATTGCTTCCCCCCTCCCGCCGCGGCCTGTCAGCGCGACCCGCCCACAGCCAGGCTCCGCCAGCAGCCCTGGGCAGGGCAGCGCCCCCGGGCTGCAGCTCGCTCGGACCGTGCCTGGCGGGGCTCGCTGCCTTCTGCCCCCACCCCCCAAGGGGTAGCGCCAGCGCTGAGCCTGGGCTGGCACTGCTCGTGGCGAGCCCCTCCGAGGCAATGACAGCGGGGTTTGCTGCTCTCTGCTGCTGGCTGGGCCGGGCCTAGCGGCCGGGCCCCGGAAAGAAGCAGCGGAAGGGCAGGCAGCGGACTCCCAGGCTCTCCCAGTCCCAGGGGCAGCTCCAGCCCCCTTTGCACAGAGAGCCCTGAGAACCCCAGCCCACGGCACTCCCATCCCCGGTAACCCCTACCCAAGCTCCATACCCCGTGTACCCTCCCATGTACCCCGTGCCCCTGCCTTTCCCTCCCCTTCACCTCCCCTCGTACCCCTGTCCTCTGCCACCCTCCCTACATCCTCCCCTCCACCTCCCCTCAAGTCGAACCCCCTGTCCCCCTCCCTCCACATCCTCCCCTTCACCTCCCCTCGTACCCCCGTTCTCTGCCACCCTCCCTACATCCTCCCCTCCACCTCCCCTCAAGTCAAACCCCCTGTCCCCTTGTCTCCCTCCCTCCACATCCTCCCCTTCACCACCCCTCAAACCCCGTCCCCTGCCACCCTCCCTCTACATCCCTCCCCTCCACCCCCCTGTCCTCTGTCTGCCTTCCTCTACAGCCATGGGAGGGCAGCGCAGCCAGAGGAGCGAGGAGGGGCGCAGTGTGGCTGGAGGAGCCAGCCAAGGGGGGGGGGCACGGCATGGCCGGAGGAGCCAGGGGGCGTGGCCAGAGGAGGAGCCTTTTTTATGTTTGCTCCCCCTGCTCTTAGAACCTGGCTACGCCACTGGTGAAGGTGACCAGTCTTGTTAATTCCCCTCCTCTGCCACTTGGCAAACCTATGGGTGGCAGCCGCAAAGTAGGAGTCTGCATGCAGACTCAGGAAGATAGCATTGCATCACCTCATGCTCAGTTTACCTTTGGAAAGTTAGCTTAGGGCTTTGTTAGTGCTCAGCAATCTGGGATTAAATCTACCTCACATACTGCACACCTACTCTCTGTGGCCCCTGCTGCTGCACACTAAAATTTCCCTAGCACCCTTTGATTTATCCCCCTTTCAAAGCAGGATAGATCAAAGTGCACGAAGGGAACTTTTAGTGCACGGCAGCAGGGTCCACACAGACAGTGAGTGTGCAGCATGCGAGGTAGATTTACACCCCAGCTTGCAGTGCACTAGCTGTACATCTAGATAAGCCCTTAAAAACATAAGGGCTACAGACTTTATTATTTAATTTAAAGTGAAGTCAATTCTTCAGAAATTGTTGGCTTAGGCTCTCACACATCACTGGGAAAAACTCATACTCACCCCTCATTAGTGGATTTTTCAAGCTCTGATTACTGAGAACCAGCCTATTGGCAAAGCTACAATGGCAGGACTACTCCATTTCAGAGACCCAGATTTGAAGGCAAGCAAGCCACATGGACTATAATAATTTTACTATGTACAAGATCAAGAAACAAAATTCCCAACCATTAGAACTACACAATGCTTACACTTGTTACACGCTAATTATTAGAAGATCATTAAATAATTATGCAGTATGTAACAATGTGCCATTTTGAAATGTTTTAACTTGAAAAAAGATTAATTTCATCTTCTTGTTCTTACCTTTTCCATAAATCCTGTTTAAAGTTTTGTTCGCTTCATACCTAAAAGGATGGGGGCACACAATAACAAATAGCAGAAAGATCAAAGGGGATTGTTACAGAGCTCACTCACCCGAAGTCTATAGAGGCCTAAAAATGCGTAGAATAGATTGGATGCAGTCTCTTCGTACGTCTAAATGCGTTATTACCAATGTCAAAAGAAATGCAGTGACGTGGCATCTTTCAAAATAATTTGATTATTGAAAATTCAAAGAAATATTAGAAAATGTAAATGATGCAGCTGCTACATATTTAGAAAGATCAGACTTTTGACAGGTTACCGTGTCTACAATTGAACCTAATTTTATATTCCTAATGAGCCTTGGGAGACAAAAATCTTGTCTAAAAACATTTCAGCTCTCTTCAGTGTTGGCTTATTTAATTAGAATTATTCCTGCACTAATCTCCCTAGCCAGCAATCTAATAGCTATTAGCTGAATGTATTTACTGTTTAAACCACTGCTGAAATAGTGGCATAGGCTTGGTGCCAAGCTTACACACAGGTAGCCAGTAGAAGATTTGGCCTCATAATCAAATTAAAATCCAACCTGGATCTCACCTTTCCATTCAAATCACACAAGAACATCTCATTTAGAACAAAATAAGGCCTTGGAAAGTAATGAATCATTTTTGGATGTTTGCACAATAACCTTGGTCATAGCATATTTGAGCTTGGATGGGGAAATTGATTGGCAGATGTGTAGAACAGTATAATTATACCAGTGTAACTATGCCAGTATAACTCTCTGTTTGGACGTACTATTCTAGAATAAAAATGACTTTTTTTTTTTTTTTTTTTTTGGAGTAGCTCGTGTCAGTTTCTAATGCAGACAATTTCCCTACGTAGACAAGCCCTTGTATTAGAATTGTTGACAGGGTGTTATGTTTTTCTCCTTGATGAAGAATCTCAGAGCTACATTGCTAACTCCTTAACAACACATAACAGAGTTCTGTTCACCAAGCATTGGAGCAGTTCAAATAATATAAATGGGCTACTATAGTAATTACAAACTATGGGGTTTCTTAAAGGGAATGGGAGCGGATGATATTAAAATGTTCACTTAGAACCTAGTCAATGAACTTCTGACCTTTGGAATTTTAACTTTTCACTGTATTTTTCACACTTAAAATTGTTCCAGGAATTGTGAAGGATTTGGCAGCTAGTGGATAGGGTTGACCATTGTGCACGTTGGGCCTCATACCGTTATCATTTTTGTGGAAAAATTCTATAGCAGCGGAAAGGGAAGAAAATCATGGAAGAGGAATACGGGCTTGATCTTGCTCCCATTGAAGTCAATGGCAGTTTTGCAGTTCGTTTCAGTAGAAAGCTAGTGATGCAGTCAAAGGTACATGTTAAATACAGTTTATCTCCTAGACAGCACCACTACATATCCTCGGTGAGATACATATCCTCTCCCTGCCAAATACAATGGCATTGCAAAGTTTAAGATTCAGTTGAAAGGTTTAAGGCCCAATAGCTCAGGTTCCTATAGAGCCAATATTGGATCTTTAGTGCAGCATTACCACTTCCAGGAATATAGTTTGCAGAAGATAATCAACAAAGGGTCAGTCTTGATAGGCAGAAAGTTGTGTTTTTCTATTGTATTAGCTCAATCAAACTAGCTTAACATGATTGAAAAGCCCTCAATGCTTGATAAGACACAAGCCTAAGCTACAACATGGCTAGATAACACACCTCCAGACATAGGCGCCAACTTTCCCTGGCAGCGGTGGGTGCTCACGCCCCAACCCCAACCCCACCCTTTCCCTGCCCTTGCCCTGGCCCCATTCCAACCCCAACCCCACCCTTTCCCTGCCCCTGCCCCTGCCCCCATTCCAATCCCTTCCCCAACGTCCCCGCCCCAACTCCATCCCTCCATGCCCCTATTGGACTCCTTCCCCAAATCCCCACCCTGGCCCTGCCTCTTCCCCGAGCCTGCTGCATTTCCCCTCCTCCCCCCTCCCTCCCAGCTGCGCAAAACAGCTGTTTCGCAGCACAAGCGCTGGGAGAAAAAGCGGGCACGCAGTGCGCTCAGGGGAGGAGACGGAGGCAGAGGTGAGCTGGGGGGCAGGGTGGGGAGCTGCTGGTGGGTGCTAAGCACCCACTAATTTTTCCCCGTGGATGTTCCATGGGGCACCCACGGAGTCGGCACCTATGCCTCCAGATGTTAGCAAACACATGGAAACTAACCAGTGGTAAAATCCTGGTGTGGACAAGACAGTTGTAGTTTTAGCAGGTCATGGTAAACAGTAGTATGTGTGCACTAGGGCCAGGTCTACACTAAAGAGTTAGGTTGACCCAACTACTTTGCTGAGAAGCGTTAAGCCGACCTAACCCCAGTGTTGACAGTACTAGGGCAACTGTTGACCTAGTTGCCACCTCTCAAGCAGGTGGTTACCTACAATGACAGGAGAACCCCTCCCATCACAGTAGTGAGTGTCTATACTGAAGAGTTACAGCAGTGTTTCTAGTGAAGACATAGCCTAGGAGAAATAGGTGTTTACCTCAACTTGCTAACATGTTACAATTACAACTGCCTTGTTCACATTAGGATTTTTACCACCTGTTATCACATGTTAGCTATCATGTGGTAGAAAACCACCATTTTTGCTACTGTAGAAACACCCACAATCAGCCTTAAGAGAGCTTTTGTGTTAGACAAAGTTGATTGAGCTAACAAGATTGGACACACCTCTTTTGTCTTCCAAGACAGACACAAAATGTGAACTCTTCGGGGATGGGGTGGGAGTCATAAAAGAGGGAGGAACAAATTCACCCTCTACCAAGGATAGTCACAAAGTACTATATAAATCTTCATTAAGCTCTGGCAATGTGAGGAATAGCAACAAGCTCAGGCTGGAGGGTCACTAGCCTTTCCTGTCTGGAATTGAAATAAAACAGTTATGGAACTCAACTAAAGCCAATAAAGTCCCTGATAATCAGAATTTAATGGCCAGTGCTTGTCTCAAAATGGGCCAGACCAACCTTAGATCCTGTATAAAGAACTTTGTCCAGTTTGTCAACAGTACTTTGTTCCTGTTCTCTACATTATCTTATCAGTTTTACCAGTGTTATTATGGAGGGTCAACTGAGAAAATATAAAATTAAAACACACAGTGCACTGACTTTGGAGGGGTCAAACTCAATTTGACTTTTGCAGTTCAGGCTCATCTCTAAGATTTTACATGTATAAAGAGTGACCCCGCTGATACATACACAGCCATTGTTCCACCCACAGTACTCTGATTGAATCGAATGAGAGTTTGTATACCACTCAATGGTGGGATATGGCTCTTAGATTATATATGCAACATATAAATTCGTACTCTACAGCAATTAATTACTTTTTAGGGCTAGATCATGACCCCACTTTGTCACATCAGTGTGCAGTTTCTCGTACAAGTAGGCCCATTTAACCCAATGTGTTCCCCAGTGTAAGAAGTTGACAATCTGGCCCTTAATAATTAACTCGGGAATCCTATCTCTTGTAGGGCTGATAGCGTCTGTCCGGTTACTACATTGATTCCTTCATCCATCCATTCATGTAAAGCACAATTAATGCTTCCCAAAATGTGCTTCCCTCTTCTTCCAGCACTGCACTGAATCTTCACCAAAGGGCTTCTCTTCCTCAAACACTGTAGCCAAACAAACATAAAATTTAGCACTGGGCTGGGGCTCTTACATAGAGCATTGCAGCTGAAACAGTTACACAGTTCAGAAAGCTACAATTGGAGGGGAGAGGGAGAGGGAGAAGTACTGTGTCTCTCACATACCATGAAAGGGACGGTCCCACAGAACCCCTTCCTGACTGCCCAAGGGCCCAGGTTTTAAGTCTCTCTTTTCATTTTGGGTTTGTCAGCATATCACCATGTCTGTCTACAAGGCATAGGAGCCCCCTTTTGTTTGATGTATGCAGAACGCCCTAGGGCACTGAAGGGGTTAAGTGGAGGAAATTCTTGTCAACTTCAATAGAGAGTCAGGCATTTAAAAGCATTGTCTGTAAGACAAATCCAGTTACATCTGACATCAGATAGAAAGAGCAAACCCTTTCTCTTCAAGGTTTTTTGTTTTTTTTTTAATATACTTTCACAGTGGAAAATATTCATATTGTGGTTTTGCACTAAAAATAAATTATTCCATTCACAGCCAACAACAGGTAGCTGAGGTTAGTTCAAACCACCAGTAAACTAATGAGCTATGTGCTGCTGCATCTGTAGAAATGACCAGAACTCAAAACAGCCTCAAAAATAAGCTCTGTGAATCATTCTTGGAAAAAAAAAATCACTCTACAATAAAAATGTTCTGCATAAACTTCTGCCACACCACGCATACTTTCAACATTTTTTTAAAAAAAGTAAAATGGTTTGCATTTATCTCGGTGAATTACAATGGCCTGGGTGTTTTTCATAACTCTGGGAAGTTTCAAATGATCCCAGAACCCTAAAATAAAGTGATTTAGTTAGAGGCATTCCTCCTGCACAAACATTTGAAAAGCAATAAATAATAGCTCTTAAAGTATTATAAATAAGGATTCTGGTCTAGAAGCATGACAATGGCTATTGTTCAACAGACACAGTAAGAAACAAACACTGATAAAAAAAGCTCATTCTTATTCTACTGTGCAACTATTTTTTTGTGATAATTTATGGGTCAGATCCTCAGTTGGTGTAAATCAGCATAGCCTCACTGAAGTTAACAGAGCTACATCAATCTACTCAAACTGAATATCTGGGCCACAGTTTGATAACAAAATCTCCAGCAGTGCAATTTAATGCATTACCTTACAAGGGTACATTTAGACATGACAAGTTCCAGACAACATGAGGACTTATTCCTAGTGTTATAACTGCTATACTTGGTAGGTAGTCTTCAAACTAGGGGCCAGCTCGTCCCAACTGGTAGTAAGACCCACACTGAGGGAAGAAATTGCCACCGAACTTCAATGGGGCCAGGATTTCACCTAAGGCCTTTATTTATCTTATAATAAAAAGCTGAAGTTAGCCTACTGACTAGAATAACGTGACCTTGATAAATATATAATGCAAATAGCATAAACACTGGCTAAGTTTAGTACACTGAGTGGGATATCTCTATCTGCACATCAGCTATTTTGCCTAGTTAATTTTAATCAAATGGGCAAATTTTCCTATTGTTCTGGAACAGTAACTTTAATGGGTGGATTGTGACAGTCCTTTCCCCTCCAGTTACACCTCCTCATATTATATCTCGTTTTTCTTTGTGTACTCTGAACATCTGGTACCAAGGGCTAGTTGTTCACTTGGGTACAAAGCTCAAGTGTAGCATACATTGCCCTATGTTCAGCCTTGCTTAATGGAAACCTACAAAATCATTCTTCACTGTAAAGGTTCCAGAAGCAACCTACAACTGGGGTTAGAGCATGGGGATGAAAGGAAGAAGAGATGGTGCTTTCCAAACATCCCATTTGACAGAAAAATAAAGTATGAGAGAAGTTTTATTAGTCATCATCTAAGGATTGCGCTTTCAAGAAGCATGTCACTTTCAACCCTAGTGTACGGCTTCATCAAAAAACAAAGAAAAGGAAGTCACTTGTGAAGCATGCAAATATACAGCAAGAAAAATACAGAAATACAAGTTAATTCAGATTTTATGGCAGTGTCAGAGGGAATAGGAGTTTCATAAAGACACTAATTTCAGCACTGATATGAAATTTGGGATAACAGATCTTCATAACTGGGGTTTACCTGTATGATTTTAGATAGTTATTCTGTACTTGGGGCACAAGTTCCCCTTCAGCTCAGGGTTTTTTTTTTTTTTTAAATTAGTAACAAATTACATTGTCAGTCATATTTGTTGTTTAGCAAAAGCTGAAATGTGTACCAGTGGGTGAAGTTCTGAGATCGTTAATAGGGGTGTGATCATATCTCCCACTTCCAGGAGCAAAGGAGACAAAGATACAACAGACTTAAGCTTCTTTGGGGTGTGTGGAAAGAACCCTTTCCCTCATGGACACTCTTCCACAGTTTCAGTCTCTGTGCTGGGGTTGGACTGGGAGTGGATTTGGGATTATGGTTGCTCCCCGTGGAATTGTGTTAATTTGAAGGTGCTTTTTCTGGGTAAATTAATACTGATAGAGTCTGTCTTCTGTCAGAAGGGTCCAGGGAGACAGAACAATGGTGGAGTCAAGTACAAGCCAGATTTGAGGCTGGAAGCTCGTGTGGAGAACCTGGCCCATTAGAAAACCCTGGGAACCAACTGAGATATCAGGGAATTGACGGGTTTAGAAGCATGAACCCCATGCTTTTTCTTGCAGGGAGATGGGGTTGCTATGAATTCATAGCAAACTTACAATATTGCCTGTCTCCCGTGTAGAAGTAGTAGACATTAAACCTGCTGACAATTAATATTGCATGCAAATTTGGTCTCAGACATATTAGAAGGAAAATGCACCGTCACCCACACACTATTAAGTGCTATTGAAATCAAGTGCATACACAAGATTCACTATTGGTAATCTGGCTGGATTACTTGCATACCTTATTGTTTTGTTAAAGCCAACGGGGGGGGGGAGGAGAAATCTGACATGCCCTTAATGAAATATCACGTGTCTAGAATAATTAAAGGTACAACAACCAAAAAAAAATAAAAAGTCTGAAATGTTTTTCTCTACTACTGTTACAAATAATAAAAGACTGGATGAAAAGTTTATTATTTCAGTTTGTTTGCTTTGTGCATTTGACATCACATTGTAATTTGTCAGCTTCCCTTACTTGTCTGGGTATCTAACATAGCAACAATGGAGAGAAAAAAAAACAAAAGTTAGAAAAAAATATCAATGATTACAAAACCGCACAAATTAGTAGGCAGACTGTAGTACCTGAAACTATAAATATTTATAAATATTTCACTTCTCAGCAACTGAGAACCTTGAAAGTCAGATATTCTTTTGAGAAAGTGATGCTGTAAAATAGCATATGACCATTCTACTCTTGCACAACTATCACATGTATGCACAATTTATAGTCAAATCCACATGCATTATCCAACATCAGTTTTGGCCACAAAGTAAAAAAGTCCACATGCACAAAACATTATGTTCATATATCTGATGTAAGTGACTCATCTGAGCTACCTTTTTATGTAGACTCAGATTGTCACTCCAAGTTAGACTTTTGCCCTGCATATAGATATCCGATCTTCATTCAATGTTCTCTCTCCTGACGTAGCTCAAATACAGAGAGCAGCTCTACAATCACACAGTAGATTCCCTGGGTAGCAGGAGCTAGTCTGATAGCGTAATTTTTTAAAACCAGTTTATAGCACTGGGCAAAACTTTAAAAAATGGTTATTTAAAGTTAAGCTCCTAAGTTTATATTTCAGCACCTAACTCAAAGTAGCCTGATTTTTAAAGGCTTCTGAGTATCCACAACACCCACTGCAATCAACGTTAGGCTTCCCAAAGTCTGAACATTTTGGGCAGGGCTTTTCTAGCTTAGGGTTAAATCACTGCAGAAGGGTTTGTAACAGTACCGACATAGCCAGTCTTGGCCAAAAGAATCTGTTGGCTGAGCAGTACAAGATCTGTTGCCTTTCTCCCATTACAGAAAAATAAAAACACTATTTCAAACAAAACCTTTATTATTGAGAGGAGGGGCAATTAAATTCTGGAGTATTAGTAGTGGAATCTAGTGTGATCTAGATTCCAGCCCACTGAACTACAGCACCAGTAAACAAATGTTTTATTTAACTAGGGGGAAGTATTTCATCATGAACAAAACACGTTAAGGTCTAATCTCATTTTGCCATAATCAAAAAGCACACTAAACAAATGAAAATAATACATGTCCTGGAACCTTAGGGACCAGTGTCAGACAGATGGAAAACATTTGAAATCTCTTTAAAATGTGGCACAAGTATGTCAAGGTAATCATTTCCCTCCCCCTCCCCCCATCATAAAACCTTCAAAGACAGATCGTGCTCATGAGAAAAGCATTTTTCATGCTTTTCTTTCATCCCCTGAACTAGAAGTAGCAATAAACCTTTAAGTATCGAAAGAAGAAACTGGTACAACATGGAACAAATATGTAGAGACAAAAGCATCAGGATCTCCTCAGTTAGTAAAATCCTTACAGAGAAGTAAAGAAACTTGACACTAGACAATATTGAGGCAGAAGAAAAGCTACATATGCATGCAGCATATTTAAATTCAGTACAGCACTCTTTTGCTTCCAATAAGAGCAGCTTTATTTGGATTTCTGATTTTCCTGTTTCCAATAAACTTTTGACAACTTCCATTAAAAACAACAACTTTTTTTGTAATGCAAAGTAAACAGAGAAGAACTCAGTGCTTTATCCATTAGGAGAGAACAGACAGCATAATGTGTTATGGTTTTGGCACCACTAGTTATGTTTTCAGCTCCTATCACCTCAACCTGCTGTTTATTTAGGGTTACATAAAATGTCAACAAACAATGCTACCCAAAATGCTATTCAAAACCAATGCTACTCAAATCAAGTGAGGCCCTCTCGTGCTAAGCCAAATGTATTTGCAGATCTCTGCGCACTGGTGATTGACAGAAATAAGTCTCAGTAAGGAGGGGTCATATTTATATTTCACCAAGCTTATTTAAATATTCCCAGAATGAGAAAAAAAACCCATCAGGTAATGCAATGCACAAAAGTTGTAAGCACATTCTGGATACTGCAGTAAGTAACCAATGTTTTTGTTACAGTCAAGTATCAAGTGACTTACATAGGCATAGACAGGCATGGCATAGATAGGTAGGCATTTTTATAGAAAACTGTAAAAATATCAAATGAATGTATATGAATGCCCATCTATTACTCCTCTCCAGCTGGAAAATAAATCTGACTTTAAAATTGTAGTGTTCAAATGAATGCTTTGATAGTTCATTTGAACAGGACATACTTTCCACATGATCAATCACGTTTTATTTCCATTTAAAGTATTATACCTAATTATTGTCCTGGTAAAATTGAGTTCCTTTCCTTTTAACTGCTTTGATTGTTACCTTCAGGAAAAAAAAAATTAAAAAAAAAATCACATCCCAAGCTGTTACAGTACACAAAATAGACAATATGTTTGAGGATAATAATTTGGACATCCAATAGGTTATGCGGAGGTGTTCTTGTACAGTATCTGTAATTTGCACACCATAGAGGAAAGGAAATTGTAAGCTGTGATTTGTTTAAAATTATAATTCATCATACTATATTATCTGCCAATATCCAATTCTGAGTCCCCCACCTCAGACCAAATTTGCATGCAAGTCAGAGTTTACCTGAGGATCAAAACACTGAAACAGCAATATAACAAACTGAACTAATCGGGTGGGGTTTGTTTCTTTCTCTCACACCCACAGGCAGACACACTTTCACAGCGAACATCTAAAATCACCAGGGGATGCTTCTACATAGCATACATTTGGCAAGGCACCGCAGTGACCCTCCAAATGTAAGTACTGGGTCAAATTTTGCTCTCAATGGCTCCGTCCTGATGGGCAAAAAAGGGTGCAATTTTCAATCACGTTAGCTCAATACAACTGAAAAGTCCTTTTAACGCTCATTAAGGCACAGGATAACAGTTTTGAGGGCAGGTTTCAGCCTGGCCTAGACTAGTAAATTTTGTCTAAACTAGGATTTAAAGGTGTGATGTTAGCACGTTAACCAACATGCTAGCTAACATATCAGAGAAGTCTAGTATGGATAAGGCACTGGGTTTAGCATGTGCTAAACTATTCAAGTTATAGCCTAGACTTTTCAAACACAGTTAGCACGTTAGCTAAAAACTTACTAGCATTACACCTTAATTCCTAGTCCACACAAGACTTAAGTGTCATATAACTCGCAATGATTAGTAATGGATGTAACTGGACAGCAAAATTTGGCCAGTTATCTTTAATTAAGAACTGAGTTGATGTTGACAATCATTCTTAAATGAAGTCCAGATTCATATTTCCCTATAGTAAGATTCTGGGGGGAGGGGAAAAAGTCTATCAATGCAGATAAATAGTAAGCCAGCAAATATAAAATAAATAAAAAAACTTTAGTATTTGCTTTTCAGTACCTATGCATCAGAAGTAATGTATACCTTTAATTTGTCAAACAATTAGGACACATTCCAATTTGCCAATTTCAACTTTAGTACCATGCATTCAAGTATATTTTTAAAAATATATATCTAAGTCAGTAAGGACAAAGAATTCAATATCCACATTACCAAGCTCATTAATACAAGATAACAAATTTGAGTTATTTTGTGCTATGAATTGTATTTTTATTTCCAAACGTGTAATCTCAGAGGCAAAGACTTCAGGTAATTGTGCTATTTAAATATTTCTATGGTTACGTTCAGTCAGTACAGATGCAAGACCTGCACATGCCACCTTTGATATAGGCTTGATCCATTTCAAGAACTAGAGGAAGCGAATTGAAACACATAAGGCTCAGTCACTCCTTCGATATATGAATGCACTGTTTCTAAATAAATTGATTTGATCAGCCAGTTGACAAATACTGTGAGTCATACTCAAAAGCCTAGACAACAATATTTGTGCACTCTTGAAAGAATTCTTATGCTATGCAAGCATTTACCTGACTATATAGCTTGTCTTTTTACACCCGTCAGGCAGTCGTTTGGTGCGGAGAAATAAAGAAATCTAACTTGCTTTTTCCCGCATTGGAAAAAAAAGGGCTTGTGAATCAACTATTTCTGATTAGCAAACTAGTTAGGGCTTGCACCTTCTAATTTTACTCGACAATTGATAACCCGTGTGCACACACTTCCGCAGAGAAGGATTTTTCAGCACAGCAAACCCATGTAAAACATCCCAAGTGTCAGAATACCAGAGTTAAAAGTAATGGGTAAAAATTTGCAATTTCCTGTAGCCCCAAGTTTAAACTTGTAGTAAATAAGTTCTTAATTTATTAATTTTAACCTTGTTTTTGTTGGAGAGGATTCAGAGGAGGCTGTGATATTTCTTAAATGCCAACCTAAAAATTAGATGTATAACATCTGCACTAAGACCCTAGACTTGGAGGGACATGCTCAGAACAGGAAATGGTAGTTTGTTAATAAAGAAAGGTAAATCATTTTCCAAACTTCCGGCAGCAAACCTAGCAGTGAAAGAATTTTGACCTCAGTGGAAGGTAACTGCCACAAGTGACATATCAACTAAGCAACTTTCTTCTTAAAGTGAGGCAAATGTTTTACATAAGGCTGGAATGCTTTCAGATCTGTCACTCCCTGTAGCATATTCTTCTCCTTTTAACAAATAATCATACAAACTCCTTGAACTAACCGTATTAACTGTCCATTATTCCCCTGAGTATTGAGCCTGTGGAAGCCAAACCTTTTTGTGAACTAGTATTACTTATTTCCTATTTAAAGCACAAAAAGCTCATCACTTAACAGGATAGGCCAGTTTTCAGTGTTGATTATTCCTAGTCTGGAATGAGTTCGTGCATTTTCCTATGTTCATTTTCGTCTTATGTTATGCAAATAGCATTCATACCATTTCTGTAAGGGTAAGAAAAATGCATCATTTTCAGCTCTAGAAATAACATTTAAAGTTTTCATTAACCTAAAGTTCTTAAATCAATTTATTATTTTAGCCACACGTTTCTTTGAACTTTCCCCTTTAAAACAAACCAACAAACCCCACAAATCAGATTTTCCAATTCAGAGCAATAAAGATAAAGGGGGGAAAAAAATGACAAGCAGCCCAGTTTAATTTCAAACGTTAATATATTTTCTATTTTATAGTGAACATATGCATCTGTCACCCCTTATTTGCAGCAACTATGACGTCCTCATAAGAAGGGGTGACATTTGTAAGATGCCTCTTAAAATAAATATTTCTTTTTTATAAAATAATAAAACTTCAAATAAATATTCTTTACACTAAACAATATGTTGAAAAAAAATTAGAAAATAAAAGCTGAATTTTACTGAAACTGTACAATATACATGAAGTCCAAAGGGAAATCAGAGACTTGTAATAGAGGGTTTCCATCAGGCAAAAAATACAATCTAAAAACATACTGATTGATTCACATTCTTCTGAATGTACAACATATTAGTATAATATTTTGTGACAGTGCCATGTTCTATGACACGACTTGTTTTTCACAGTTGAAAATATTATCGTATATACAAAAATATAGCACATTATCTCTGGCAGAAAACAATAAAAAAGGAGTCATTTGCTAATTTACAAATTTTGCAAGTACTATTCACAAACAATAGTCACCTAGGAGTGTCTGTGTTGCTTTAGCTTATGCAATATATGGGTCACAAAGTACTGCATCCCATATTTGAGCTCCATTAGCTGGGTTCTAACAAGCAGATCAGTTAAGATGGCACACATGCAGAAAAGCAGTTCACTGCAAACAGCAAAGTATACCCCCAACCCTTCTACTAACAGTGCCAAGGTTATAGCTGTTTAGTTGGTTGCATATGTGTGTTAGAAGAATCCTTATAACTTTAGTATTCCCGATTAGTGATGCTATGTTGGCTTTTCAAAGTTCCTGGGGGGAATACTGGGAACTTTGCAACAAACTGTGTTTGAGTGTTTACAGCGGCATCCGGGCCTGTTTACCCGGTCATAACACCCCTGGCACAATTTAAGGCAACCCTTGGCTGGTAAGTAACACCACAAGCAAGGCAAAAAGAGGGATACAACACCCATGGCAGACCATCTAGTGCAGCAATGTGACTGACTGCAAGAGCATGGGTTGTCAGCACAGTTGTCCTCATCATCATTAGAGCAGTGATAGAAGAGGCATTTCACACAGCAAACACAAGTCCCATAATCAACCACATTCTGGGCTGAGCAAAGACACTGCTTGTCACAGATCCAACAGGATGGCAGGGTCCTTGGAGAAGTGCACTCCTTACACTTACATTTTCCACAGTCCTCACACCTATAGGCATGCATGCCCAAGTCTTCTTTGCTCAGGGGCTTCAGATTGCTTGTCTTGAACTCAGACTTGGGCTGCACCCTGATTATCCCATCAGCCGTTGGCCCTGAAGATGATCCTAAAAGTCTGTGTTCAGATGAATTACTGCTTGTACTTGTCCTTGTACTGCTCGGTGAACCTGTGCTGACCGTACTGATGGAACGGGACAGGGGTGCCCGGGAGGAAGTATGTACCTGTGCATGTTGGACCCTGGTAAGATGACGATGTTCAGGCAAGCCATGTGGTCTTTCGTTTTTGTGCTGGCTAGCTGGACGAGGGACAGGTTTAACCCCTGGTCGCGGAGCCACTGTAGGTCCCTCTGTGTACTCATTTGTATTTCGGATGGCCCTGATCTGGTCCAGTGACAACACATGAACCTGCTGTGTCAGAACATCCCTCAGGTCAGAGTCTCCCTGCTGCCTCCCACCGTCATGCCGAACCTGTAGCAAAGACTGGGACCCACTGCCATTCTGAGCTCTTGTCTCCATCAGTATCCGGAAGAATGGTCACTCCAGCAGGCTTAGAACACATCTGAACTCCTGTAACAACAAAGAGAAGATTCACTATTGTATCATATTGTACATTTGCAAATTGTCTTTCCTCCTGAATGATCCCGGGGCATTTTACTAATTAAATAAGTACACCACCATTAAAATGGAGCCACATTAAAGGTGGAGAGCAGGAGTCAGACTTGGTAAGTACTCTGTACCTGTCTGATTTTGTTAAAGAGACTCTTATTTTTACTAAACGCACTCAAGGATATTTTTCTCCATCCATACAGAACACAGACGTTTTAGGTTTTTAAGAACTCATCATAAAGATCCGCATCCAGTAAACAGCACAGAACTCAGTTTAATCTATAATGCAAGGAGAGAGGTTTTTGCTGACCCTGGCAAGACTTTAACTTGTGATTCCAGGAAATCTAGGTATTTAAAACCTGAGACTGAGACCTCCCAGTCATCCTCTGGCTAGACCATGGATTTTAACATAGCCACTTAAAGTGACTCTTCCTTTCACATAACACTATTAAAAATACATGTTACACAAAGAACAGCTACAAATATTTTAGCAAGTGTAATGTGACCTGCTGACGACAGACATTTAATTCTTCAACTTTATTTAAAACTGGGTAATATTTTGGTAGGCTAGTCTCTTTACACATTAAACTTAAACTACAATTTCCTATTTACATCATGTTAATACCAATGGTCCCAAGAAAAACACCAAACAGCAATAAAATGTTTGAGGTTAGATGCCAGTGAGTTAGTGCTACCAAAAATGTCAACTGCAGAAGTAAAAAAGGTCTCTTTCCAAGATTGTCAAGTGTGTCATACTTGTATACTTCATGACAGCTGTTATTTTATTTCCTATTAAATACCACTGCAGAATTGTTTTTACATTTCAAACTATCTATAGATTATAATTCAAATATTGGGCATGACGAGAAAATACACAACAATTTGTGGAACAGAAATATGCAGAATACAATCTAAACACTACAATCCAAGACGACTATACGTCTCTAAGTAATTAAGAATGGAAGTGGGCTTAAGAAATTCAGTGGAACCCCAATAAAACATGCATAAAGTTAAGGAAAATCAGTGTATGACTAGCATCATAAGCTTATAATATTCTGATCCTTAGTACAATGGTTAACAAATCTGCAGATCAGAATTTACCAATCTGTCATTCTTTAATGGATTCTAAAGTAGACACAAAATTAAATTAGCTACATAAAAGTCCAAAGCAATTTGTTTTGACTTAAAAACAAATCTGAACCCTTGCTTCTTGCAAGGACCACACAATGTCTTCAATTATACCTAGAAAGGGCACCATAGTGTTACTCTGTACACATCACTTACCAACAATAAATAATACTACACCACAGTATTGTAAAATATATCCAGACACTTCAACAGTGAACATCTCCATATGCGTCTTTATTCTAAAACCAAAGGAAAACATTTAACCTTTTACCCGCTGGTTACTTTTCAAGCCAAAATAAGTTCTCTTTGTTTTATTTTATTTTATAAACTGGCCGTTTTCTAAAAAGATGAAATTTAATAAAAATATTAGGTATATTCATTATTGTTAAATCTTGGCTTTCACCCAGCATGCATGTTAGAAATCGTGATTCACAGCACGTGAAAGCTATCTTGCAAACACATCTTAAACTCTTGTTTGTATTTACTTCAAATTAAAACCCTTGCCAAGAGAAAAGTTTAAATCCAATGCTCAGAACAGACATGCCCTTAGTGGAAGCTATTTAAAGATAACAAGGTTAAATCAAGGTTCTCCCTACCTTGAGAGGAATTTGCAACATCACATACCCCTCTTCTTCCAATTCTAGATGTAAACTAAATTCAAAGAGCAAAGGAGAGATGTTTTTGCCTCTGCAGTATTGTTAACTCTGTCTAAAAGTACGACTGACCCTGACCAGCAGGTTCTTCGAAAGATAAGGGTCTTCGAAACTGAACCCCTTCAAACAACAAGGTAAAAGCTGCAGAAGAAAACACTGCTCTTTTCTTCCTTTCCTTTTATAGGCTTCATCTTTGCCCAGAACAACGTGCTCAGCAGGTGGGGCGCAGCAATCCCTTCATTCTCTCAGGACTGGCTGATATTGCAAATGAAATAAGCAGCCTCACAAATGCAGACAACCTGGAGATAAACAGGCGACATCCTCTAGGGTGGAGGAGGGAGGCGGCTTCTAAAGTTGCCTTATCAGGAAAGTCAAGCCCATGCTTCCTTTTAACTATTGTGTATCCACCCCCTACCCCCAGGAGATGCTGGAGGAGTCAGAGTTATATAAAGCTTCCCGCATTACTTCTCATTTGAGAGAACACCTCCAAGATAGTGTAGTAAAGTGCAGGTTTCCCCTTCAAGGGCTACCATTAAGCACCAGTTCCAAATCCAGGAAGTCAGCTGTGGGAAACCTCGCCAGTGCTGCTACTATTTTACCTATTTTGTGTAAATTTCAGCCACATTCCCAGATTACAAAGTGGAACCCACAGAATTTGTAGAATAACAAACAGCCCTTGCATTTTATTACACCGAGAGCTCTGGAAAGATCCGCTAACAGAGCAAGATGCAGACCTACAGCACTCTTATTTTTGCATGTATGTTTGCGTGTAGTTCTTTCAGGGAAACAGGACTCTCCCCTCTCTCTCTCTTTCTAATCTCGGTTGATCTCAATGCTTCCCTCCTTCCCACCCACCCCCTTTTTTCCACCTACCGAATAAGAGCATAGCAAGAGAAACATTTGCTCCCTTTGGGGGGGGAGGGGGGGGGGAAGAGAGAGAGAGATAACGCGATTCACCACTTCCAAAAACCGAAGTCCACTCACTTGCTGAGCAGAAATGCCATGATTTGCTAACTCTTGCTAACTGGGATTGGGAAAAGGGGAGAAAGGGGCTGGGTTTTATCCTGTGCACGCATGGGGAAGTTTAAAACGCAAAGTGCTCCTTGTATGCTGTGGAAAAACCCATGTCGTGTTGGCTGGGAGAAGGGAAGCCTAAGGGGGAAAAAGTTCTCTGCCCATGAATTTCTGTTTTGTCTCAGGAGCCTTTGCAGCACACCCCCACCCCATCTCCATCGCGCACACACCAACCACCTCTTCTTCTTTGAAAGTGCTTTGAAACCCCCATTAAGGGCTGAGTGTGTGATCAGACTATGGATTAGGGCAAAAGGGACTTCACCATCGGGGTGGGGCAAACTGACAGACAAATAGCTTGCTGCAAACACCAGCACCTTTCAGAGGCTGTTGCAAAGTAAACCACCACCACACATATTAAGCCTTTCCGTGCCCTCCTCCCCCCAAACTGCTTCAGTCCTACACAACATATAACGAAACCCGGGGAAGAATTTACTCCCTATCATATAGACGATCTATTTAACTTTATCGCATGGAAAATATATTTATAGCAGGCGTGAGCTCACTTCCGAATTGCACAAGTCTCTCAATGCACTTAAAGAATAGTGTCAGTCTTCTATTTAAACAGAGATGGCTAAACGCACCAAGTACAGGGACCAAGCAGCCCAAAGGCGATACAAATAAACGACCCCCCCAAATCCTACCCAAAACCCATGGAATGCTTTGAGATACGAGACACCCAGGACTTCCCCGTCTCTACCTTTCAGGGGCATGTTCCTGCGACTGTAGGAGAATACAGTTTGCAAAGAAGTCACCGAGTTGCTTCGAATCCTTGCAATATTTCGTAGACATTGCTCCCTGCAAATGCTCAAACCTGAGTACAGATTTCCGCCCTCTAAACTCACCCCCGCCGCCCAATGGCGCGGAGCTGGGGGGGCTCCCTCCCTGCAAAGTCATTTCTGAGGGGAAACAAACACGAAACAGCCCTCAGAAACCATCCGATGCTCCCCTCTCCCCGCCGAACTTCCCCAAGAAAGAAAAAAATATCGCTGAAATTCCACTTCCAACTCCTGGGGGGGGGGGGAGATAGGTTCACGGATTGAAAGGGGATCGACCTTACACCTACATTTCCACGAGCTCCTCGGAACAATCTGGGCTCTTAAAAAAAGCTTGTTTTGCAAAGAAGGAAAATGCTCTCACCGTGATCGCGGCACTGCACCAACCCCCCCCTCTCTCTCGTGTTTTCTTCTTCCTGCGGTTTGCAAGTAAATCCAGCCTAAAGCAGCAGCAAAAAAAAAAAAAAAATGTAAAAAAATAAAAATACAAAAAATCTTTTCCAAACTCAGCTTTAGTCCAACTTGCAAATCATCATCACCATCATCTCAAAAAATCCAGAGCAAAGTGACCTCACTGTCCCCAGATCGATTATAAATATAAACCTCTATGAAAGGTCTGCAGGTCGGGTGGGTATTTCTTAGCTCCTAAAAAGAAATCACTCATACACTGTTTCCTCTTCCCCCCCTTCTCAATCGCCAATACCAAGTCACTTTTTGTTGTTGTTGCAAATGATCAAGGGGCGGGAGGGGAGGGGAGGGAGAAGCCAAAGCAAACACAATAAAGTGGATCTAAAATACAATCCCAAAGCTTTTCTTCCACTGAGCTCCTCCAAAAAAGCAGCCTATGCAATGTAGCCGTTCTGCTGAGAAGCTGCAAGCTCCCCTCTCTCTCTAGCTTTCTCGCTCCCTCTGTGAGCGTGTGAGTGTTGCAGGCAGCGCTGTGGTTTGCAATCAGGGGGTGTTTTGGAAGCGCAGCGGATTTGTGGTGGTGCCTGTTGTTGTGTGTTTGGAGGAGGAGGAAGATTTGAGATCTGAGCTGCAGGGGCTTGGCGTTTTTCTGCTCGCGCTCCCTCTCTCTCTTTTCCTTTCCGGAGGAGGTAGGGTGATCTCTCTGCAAAAGCAGCAGTAAATGGCGTCATGTGGATCTGAGGAGGAACAGAGCAGTTGTTGTCCCAGAGGATATATCGCATCCGGTCCCAGCTCATTGGCTCTGCGGGGCTACATTCACTCACACTCCCAGCGCCCTGCCAGCACTCTGAGCCGCAGGAGGCATTCAAAAGGGCAACGGCACCGAGCAAGCCAGAGGGGGAGGCGGACGACTTGCACTGCAACTGCAAGCAGAGCCGCCGCTGCTGCTCTATTACTGTTACAACTGCTATTCCCGCTGCTGCTTCGGCCCGGCCTCGCCACCCCAGTGCTGCCTAGCGCAGCAGCAACTCCCTCCTAGGGCCGCTGGGCCACTGATTTTTGTAAGAGGCTCCTTCGTACAAAGTAACACAACACTTAGTACGTGCGAGACACTCGGGCAGACTAAACAAAAGGCTACGTGGGACCCTCAGGCGAGCTGACTGGTTACGCTGGATTGAATTGAAGCCCCTTGAGGTTGAGTTTTAGAAGAAAATAAAAACTTTCAGGTGGTATTTTTTTTTTGCAGTAGAACTAAATAGAAGTTAAAAACGCCCCCTCCCCTTCCTTTGCATTGTAGTTAATCCAATCGCCTACCACTTCTCGGCCGAAGGAGGGGGTATTAGTTTGGGTACGGGCTGCTGCGTAAACACGATCATACACCATGTTCTAGTACTAGCCACACCACCTGCTCCCCCAAATTAGTGGCTGCGATAATAAGTGGAACGCGGTGTACCTCAGACACCAGCTATCTGCTCAGGACATACTTGTCCTCTACACAATGGAATGAGTAGCACTCTGATTTTGTGTGTGTGTGTGTGTGTGTGTCCAGAGGATCAGCATGCTGCAGTGCGGTGTACTGTACTAAAAACCAACAACAAAAAGAAAGAGGGAAGGAAAGCTCCGGCCTCGTTGCTAGGACTGTGGATACACTGTCATTCATGTGACAGTCAGAACTTCATTTGTTTAAGGTAGAGGGTATACAATGAGTCGGAGGCGCTATAGCGCTATACAACTTCGAGAGCATCAGTACCTGTCACTGGATACGGATAGTGTTTTTATTTAAGTTCAGTTAACATATGGGACGGTGTCTGAAAACAACCCAACGTTTGGTTTATGGGCATTGTATGTTATAGTAATGGCACAATCCCCTCTTCTCTGTATTGGCAGGCACCTGTATTTTACTGGGTGAAATAATTGGTTCCAAAAACTGCCACGTTCCTTACTGTGTATTTTATGCCAAAACATACATAGGCGCACACACACACAAAACCCTATATTCACACGTGTATGCAGAACCTATTTTGCATGGTTTTATCTATAAGAAATAAAAGTCCGCAGTAAATTGCAGGGCTGCAACTTTTTTTTATGGAAGGGGCCCCTGAAATTGCTTTGCCGGGCTCGGGCCCCCTGAATCCTCTGGGCAGCCCTGGTAAATTGTATTATTTACATGAGCATTCACATAGCAAAAAGTCTTGTACGATCTCTATCTGGTCTGCCTGCACATCCTCTTTTACATATACCAGCTTTGTGAATTAGATGATCATCTATCTCATGAAAATAAAGTGGATGGTGTATTACACCTTCACCTATTCTCTTTATCTGTAGAGATCTATCTATCTATAATATATACACACACACAAGAAAATTAACCACAGCTAATTTATTAGTAAGGCAAGTCTATGGTTAATCTAACATCCTCCTTTGAAAGCTCACTAGACTATCTAGGACCATTGCACTGCCTGTTTAATTAGACTGCTGTTGTTTCCGAGATATCTGCGCAGGGTGGTGGTGTTGAGATCGCGGGCTAGAGGGAATTAGTTGCATTCAACATATTCTCCGCTTTCGTGTAATTTCAGTGACGCAAGTAAAGCGGACGGATCTGTGAATTACCGTCCTGCCCGAGAACAAAAAGCCAGGGAGGTGCAGCTTTGCAAAGCTGGGCTCCATTGAGCCCTCCTGATGAATGAGAGGCGGCTGCATGCCGGGTCCCCACTAGAGGGAGCACAGAGTCGGTCGGCCAGAGGAGCTGCCGTGTGAGCTGTCTGGGTAGGAACAGCCAGGACTTTCCCCACAACAAGAAGCGCTCGGCGGTGTTCGAAGCAGCCGGGAGGGCTGCCCGCTTGCCCAGTCTTGCCGGGCACGGCGCGCAGCTGTTGCGAGAGGCGGTCCGGGGAAGCGCAGGGAGGGGGGCAGAGGAACGCGTGCGCTTGCCCGTCGTTGTGTAACGCTAACCGGGAGCCGCCGCTAGCGACCAAGCTGCACTGCAGGCACCTTGCCAGTCAATCCCAGGCTGCGCAGGTAAGAGCCCCGCCTTTCCACGCACACGGCGGCGCTCAGTGGCTGCCCGCGAAGCCCCACCTAGCCCGCCCTGCCTCTGCTGCAACAAGTTTTCCCTCTCACCTTTTCTTCTTTGTGCTCTACAGTGGCTAAATTGTTCAGGGGCTGCCCACAGGAGAGTCCCCGGGACCTAGCTCACCTGCCCGACGCTCCCCGGGGCTTTTCAGCAAGGGGCTTTACCGTAGGCGTCTCAGATCATGTGCTTGAAGGACGTCTGGCCTGGAAAAGTCAGTATTTCCGTGATTTACAGTGAGGCTGGACAGTTCTCCTGCCTGAATTGCCTACAAGTTATAGCTGGGCCTGACCCGCTGAGTGTACACTTGGATCAGTTTAGCTGCATTTCCCCACTTGGGAACGGGTATAATTGAGCTTGAGGAGTCTGCTTTGGCTGTGAAGGTTAAGGAATTCAGATTTGGCTGTTTAGTTCAGGGCCACATCTACTTCAGATCAACCATTAGGAGGCAAACAGCAAAGACTATGTTGGTTGGGGAGAGGGATAGCTCAGTGGTTTGAGCAGCTGCTAAACGCAGGGTTTTGAGTTCAATCCTTGAGGGAGTCATTTAGGGATGGGGCAAAAATCTGGTGATTGGTCCTGCTTTGAGCAGTGGGTTGGACTAGATCAGTGGTCTCCAAAGTGGGGTGTGCACAAGAGGATTCGTGGGGGTGCATGGCAGGAGGAGAGCTTTTTTTTTTTTTTTTTTTTGCTTTGGCAAAAATGGTAGAGCCGGCGCAGCAGAGGGTGCGTGCTCAACATTTTTTTACTGATAGGGGTGCGCGATCAAAAAAGTTTGGAGACCACTGGATTAGATGACTTCCTGAGGTCTCTTTCAACCCTGATATTGTATGAATTGTAGTTCTTTTGGCAAGGTACAAAAAATCAGTTCTTGCCAAAAACAATCTCCCTCTCCCCAAATTAGAGCAGTTTAAAAACATAGATATTAGAGATGGAGAAGATTTTTTAGGTCACTTTTTAAAATCGACAAGCTGTGTAGTGTAATAGTGTTCACAATATTATTATTTTTATAGCAGCCAGCAGTATGGTAGACATGTTAGACTCCACTCCTTCAAATGTACATGTATTTGACATGTGAATAGTCCCAATGAAATATAGGAAATCAGTCTGGTTATTCATATTCCCAAAGCTAAGCATATGTGTGTTTTCAGGATCAAGGCCTTACCGAAAAGCTAAAAAGACTGCATGTTAGAGTTTGTTTATACTTAAAATGCTACAGCTGTGCAGCTGTAGTGCTTCACTGTAGACACTACCGTGCACCTACAAGGAGGGTTTCTCTTATCAGCATAGGTAATACTCCTCCCCGAGAGGCAGTAGCGGGGTTGACTGGAAAATTCTTCCCTCGACCTAGTGCTGTCTCAACAGCGACTTATATTGATAGAACTTTGCTGCTTAAGGATGTGGATTTTTCACATCCCTGAGTGATGTAGTTATGCTGACCTAATTTTCTAATGTAGACATGGCCTTAATCCTTATGAATTTACAAATTTAGGGCTCGTCTACACTGGCAATGCTAAAGCGCTGCTGCCACAGCAGCGCTTTAATGTGGCTTGTGTGGTTGCGGCAGAGCGCTCTAAAAAACCCATCTCCCTGAGGGCTGTAGCTCCCAGCACTGGGAGCACGGCTTCCAGTGCTGGTGCACTGTCTACACTGGCGCTTTACAGCGCTGAAACTTGCTGCACTCAGGGGAGTGTTTTTTCACACCCCCTGAGCGAGAAAATTGCAGCAATGTAAATTGCCAGTGTAGACAAGCCCTAAGGAATCAGTCCTACAAATATTTATGTACATGTACATTAGCTGTATTCATGTGAATGGGCTTATGTGTAAATCTTTACAGGCTCAGGAACCGCAAGCTAGATTATCCAACCTTTATGTTGATGAGCACTTACCCACGTGAGTAATTCTATTGAACTCAATGGGAGGTAGATGCCTAGGTGCTTTTGAAAATCACTAAATATCTTTAAAAATTGAGGCCAAAGATACTACTTAGTGCAAGTAAGTGAGTTCAGTAGGTGTTAGCTAGTGAGGCCCCAATCCTGCATGTCCTGGGTGGTGCACTATACAGGCGTATGTTCATCTGAACAGTGTGCCTTGGAGGATCAAAGCCATGCTCAGTTTCCCCTGTCGTGACTTTCACAGAGCGACTGGGGTGAGAAAAACAATTGACAAAGAGGAAAATGTGACTGTAAAATTCCAACATTTGTCAGTGTGACCCAGGCAGATGTAGTACCGAAACTATGTTTGAATTCATTTTATGAAATGAGTTCAAACTATTTTAAAGTGGAAGGTGTCCCATTAAGAAAAAAATATGCAAATGCTCCAAAACTGCTGGGGCTATTAGGGCAATAAAAGTTTACTGGTAAATTTTAACCACTGGCATGCTGGCACTTTCCAGATAGTCAGCAAAAGAAATAATCCTGCAGCCTTTGTGAAATGAAGTGGCCTAATGTTAGTCCATGCAATTATGTCTCCCCTAGTGGCTTGCACTGATGACTGCACAGTCTGCTACTTTCAACAAGAGTTTGACTTCAACTCAAGCAGAAGCCTGTGTTTTCAGTGCTCTTGTTCTTGGGTTCATTCCCAGCTGAGGACCGCCGTACATGTATATATGTGACCAGGGTTTAGTTACACTAGCAATTCCAATCACCTCAGTTAGAGATTTGCCCATGTAAGGACTGCAAAATCAGGTCCTGGTAGGATTTCTGCTGCATCTAAATATTGAAAATGTACCTTACATGCTTTTATTTAATTTCCATTGTTCAGGCTGCAGAGAAGAAAAATGCAATGTACTTCCCTTTTTCAAAAATATATAGGTGATTGTTCATCACAAGGGAATGGCAGTTCAGGTTGTTTGGTGCCTCCTCTGAGCATTTTCTACATTTATATCTTGAGTTAACGTGGCAATGTGAAGGTATGGATTCTGGACATCATGTACTCTCTACACATAGCTATTACTGCCTAGTAATTCCATAGAATCCTAAACCTTTAATTGATTTTGTCTTTCATGTTTGAGCCTTTGAAAAAAGTTAATGTACATTAGGGAGCTATTTATAGTAAAATTGGCTTATATGAGTGGCTAGTCTGAAGTCCTCTGCCCATTGATAAAATATTAAGTTGAGATTTTCAGAGCAGTCTAGGGTATTTATACCCACATTTTTCATTGAAATGAGTGGGTGATATCTGCCTACACCTATTAGACAGCTTTGAAAATCTCAGCCTAATAGCTTATTAGATTTCACTTGGGATGTTTATGTCCCTGGTTCAAATACCTTTCATCTCAGTTGTATGATTTTCATTACAGGTTGAGAGGAAGAAATTTTGGGAGTCCAGCTGGGAGGGGGAGTCAAAAGGTAATATTTTGACTTTGTACCTAGTCCCAAGGGGCATGGAGGACCTGTGACTCCCACTGAAATCAGTGAGTAAAGTCCTGAAACAGAATGGCTACCTGCAACTCGACCTAATTGTTTTAGTGGTGCTCAGTACCCTTCCGGATCAGGCCATTGTCACTAAGAGCTGTCCAACAGTGTCTGTCTTCTTTGGTGAGATAACAGGCTTGATCCTAAACCACTGTACACCACTTGAGGATCTGGCCCAATATATCTAGGGACATGTAACAAAAAGAACATTTTCTAGTTGAATATCAAATATATATCTATACAACATTTTTTTTCTCCAGATCCTAAAATTGTCCTAAAGAAAAGGGTGTGTGTGTGTGTGTGTGTGTGTGTGTGTGTGTGTGGATTCACCACAATTATGTGCATAGGAACTGTTCTAATAAAACAGGAGCACTAGAATTATTTGATTATATTTATATTAATAAGATCATTAGAGTTACTAGAATTGTTATATACTTTCCTTCTTTTTCTTAAATAATAAATTTCATGACTCAGTTTTCTTTTCTTATAGAGTCTAACAGCATATTCCTCAAAAGTGGGAAATTGCTGTGAAGTGAATGGATGGAACATCAAGCTTTCGTACCCACAACTTGGGAAGCTCTGCCTTAGCCTTTTTTCCCTTAAATTTTCAAATGCTGCTGCTGGTAGTTGGAGTGTGAGTGAGGGTGTAGACAAGCATTTTAACTGCTGTGTTGTCCTGATCTGCTTTGAGCAGGGTTAGATAGGGTGACCAGATGTCCCGATTTTATAGGGACAGTCCCGATTTTGGGGTCTTTTTCTTATATAGACTCCTATTACCTGCCACCCCCTGTTCCGATTTTTCAGATTTGCTGTCTGGTCACCCTAGGGTTAGATGACCTGACGAGGCTCAGCTACACTAGAGTTTTACCTTGAATCAATTGATTGCGAGTGACTTTGAATTAGTTAACACATTTGTGAGTAAAGACTAGTTTTGACAAATATTTGCCCAAACATTTTTTTTCCGCATGCAAATGCTTCTGGTTTACTCTTAGGCTGAGCCTACTGAGGTCACTAGCGGGAGACAGTGGAGAAAGGTGGTAGAAATTGTGGGCTATTTTAGGGAAAAAGAGATGGCCCAAGAGGCTGGACTGTGAAGGAAGGTCATTGGAATTTTGGCAGTTTGAGACATGTGGCATGCAAATTAGTAAGGTGCTGTCTGGGCTAGTTTAAAACATGGTTCCACTTGTAGTTTTCCTCCAAACCAAGAGAAGCATATTAAGCAATTGTTAAATATTCTCATCTTTCTATCAGGGCCTGGAAGCTATGTTCTCATATGTGAAATCTTTTTACCCTTTGTCTAAGTGGCTTGTAAAAAATCCTAGAAGCAGAGTTGGCATAGACAGCATGCGGATGGGGACCCTTGTTAATGAGGAATGAATTCTAAGTCATAAGAAACATCAAGAATGCTTCCTCTCCCAACACTGTCTTTAATTTTTGTCATAAATGTGTTGCTTCTATTAAGGTAATTGTAATAATACTAATAATAATTGACAAAGACCCTTATCCTACAGTCAGATCCACACAGATTGACTTTTGTGCTCATATAGGTAGCCCCACTGAAATCAGTGGGACTCTATGTGGGCTGAATGGTCTGGCTGCACAGATGTGATTGCAAGATCAGGGCCTAATAGACTAAAAACCACTTTAAAAGAGATAGGAACAGCCAACTAATTATACTTACCTTACTTAAAGAGAGAAGCAGGCAAGACACTTGATGATCTAAACAAGGTTATCTGTGTAGAAAGATCCACTCCTACCAGCAGTTTAAAGGGCCACTGTAAACTTGAAATGTTTAAAAGCTATTTCAGGTATTGCATCTAGCTTTGGTTCTTTCTGCCATTATTTGCAGTTTAAGAATCACATTTTCCCATTTTTTAATCCGCTTTGTTGCTTTTGAAAGTCTCATAGAGACAGATGGTGGATATTGACTGAGATCCTGATTCCAGAACCTGTTCTGGGTAAGTGCACCCCTCTCTAAAGCCTTGTCTAGCCCCAGTGAAGTAAATGGGGCTCTATGGAGGTGCAGGAGTCCAACTGTACAGATCAGCTTACAGGATTGTGGCCTAAGTAAATAAATACAAGGGGAACAATGAATCTGATAGTAAACAAAATGCTGTCAAGTTCATGAAGTAAACTCTAAAACAGGAAGAAAATACTCTTATCCTATTTCTTGGGAGGTAAATGTTTTCAGATAGGAGTGTGATTTTATTTTTAAGTTTGTAATGTCCCGTCATTTTCAGATAGTATAAGTAAAACTAATGCAAGTGCTTTTAATGTATTCTTATTTGAATTACATGTGGCAGTTAGAATATGGCAAAGATATAAGCTGTTATATTTTCAGAAAGAAAATTATTTTTCATTGAGAAATAAAAGTATGGTTCTATAATAGGTTTTTGAGCACCTAACTCAATTTCAGTTAGGGCCTGATCCATAGCCCAGTGAAGTCAACAGAAAGGGTGTTGTTAACGTCAATGGACTTGAGATCAAACTCTTTATCTCAGGGATCGGCAACCTTTGGCACGCGGCTCGCCAGGGTAAGCACCCTGGCGGGCCGGGCCGGTTTGTTTACTTGCTGCGTCTGCAGGTTCAGCCGATCGCGGCTCCCATTGGCCGCAGTTCGGCATCCCAGGCCAATGGGGGCTGCGGGAAGCGGCGGCCAGCACATCCCTCAGCCTGCGCCGCTTCCCGCAGCCGCCATTGGCGTGGGACGGCGAACCCTGGCCAGTGGGAGCCGCGACTGGCCGAACCTGCGGACGCGGCAGGTAAACAAACTGGCCCGGCCCGCAAGGGTGCTTACCCTGGTGAGCCACATGCCAAAGGTTGCCGATCCCTGCTTTATCTAGTTAGAGAACGTATATGTATCTGAAAAACCAATGTGTAAAACTGTGTAACAATTATATGTTGTGGGCCATAGACTGCAAAGAATAGAGAGCACTGATTTTAGTTCCTCTATGTTCTGATCTTTTGTAAAGGCTGAATCTTAAGCAGAAAAGACTGAATCATCATTCATCAGACTAATCATCAGACTAACTTCAGAAACAGATTGTATAAAACAGTAAAATGTAACATAAAAGTGAAAATTTTTTATTCCATTGCTAGTTCACTAAAATAATAAAATAAAAAGAATAAAAGAAAAGATCACTTCCTTTGCAGACACTTTATGAATCAGGCAGACTCCGAAGAGCTACAAAAGGATCTCACAAAACTGGGTGACTGGGCAACAAAATGGCAGATGAAATTCAATGTTGATAAATGCAAAGTAATGCACATTGGAAAACATAATCCCAACTGCACATATAAAATGATGGGGTCTAAATTAGCTGTTACCACTCAAGAAAGAGATCTTGGAGTCATTGTGGATAGCTCTCTGAAAACATCCACTCAATGTGCAGCGGCAGTCAAAAAAGCAAACAGAATGTTGGGAAAGAGATAGATAATAAGACAGAAAATATCATATTGCCTCTATATAAGTCCATTGAATACTGTGTGCAAATGTGGTCGCTCTATCTCAAAAAAGATATATTGGAATTGGAAGAGGTTCAGAAAAGGGCAACAAAAATGATTAGGGGTATAAAACGGCTGCCTTATGAGGGGAGATTAATAAGACTGAGGCTTTTCAGCTTGGAAAAGAGATGAGTAAGGGGGGATATGAGTGGGGTCTATAAAATCATGACTGGTGTGGAGAAAGTAAATAAGGAAATGTTATTTACTCCTTCTCCTAACACACAAACTAGAGGTGACCGAATGAAATTAATAGACAGCAGGAACAATTAATAGAAAACAAACAAAAGAAAGATTTTTTTTTTTCACACAGCGCACAGTCAACCTGTGGAACTCCTCGCTAGAGGATGTTGTGAAGGTCAAGACTATAACAGGGTTCAAAAAAGAACTAGATAAATTCATGGAGGATAGGTCCATCAATGGCTATTAGCCAGGATGGGCGGGGATGGTGTCCCTAGCCTCTGTTTACCAGAAGCTGGGAATGGGTGACAGGGAATGGATCACTTGATGATTATCTGTTCCATTCATTCCCTTTGGGTTACCTGGCATTGGCCACTTTTGGAAGACAAGATACTGGGCTAGATGGACCTTTTGTCTGACCCAGGATGGCCGTTCTTATGTTCTTAATCTGGCTTGTCATTTGACACTAGATGGAATACAAAAAGTTTGACTTTCCCCAGCTGTCTTTCCTGCTTCTATGTTTTTGCTTGTCTTACCTTTTAAGAACCTGATTTGTATACATATGTGATCCTAATTTTATTGTTTGCCTTCTCAAACCAGCACTTTCACCTACATCTCCCCCTTCCTCTCATTTGGCAGCCAGTTGGGCTTCTTCCTGCCTTGAATACGACATTCCCTAGTTATTCAAGCTCAGTCATTAGCACCCTGTCCCCCTACTGAAATTATGAATGAAAAGCCTTGTTGTTCATTACAAATAACGCAGGCTTCCTCAGTCAGTCAAATTCAAATGGAAGTGACTGCCAGACAAAGCGGCTGTATGATGGACAGTCCTCTCAGCAAGTGATCAAGGCACACAGGAAGTTTTTAAAGACACAATATAGGTAGAGCAGCTTGGGCGTTCCCCTGTGGTCAGGGCTACTTGGGCAGGGGGAGGAAGGATGTTTTTTTTCCACCTAACATAAGAAAGGGGAACACAGAGAGATGATAATTTGCAGTCAGTTCTGCCTCAGCAGAACTTACAAACCTTTCCATGCAGACACCTACACCTTCCAGTAATTCTCATCCAAGCAGAGAAAAGGGCAGGCACCAGCATTTATTTAGTTTTGAATGCTGCACTGTGCAGAGTGGGTCACGTACTTGGAGCAGCACAACCCCCTGCTGAGAAGTTGCATTGTCCTGGGCCCCCTTTTCACAACAGGGGAAAAGGTAATTGACAGGCTGATTGTTTGGCCAGAACTCCTGCTGTTTTAAAATACTCCAAGGCCCCAGTCACACGTTGTCAATAATAGCTGTCGGAGGTGACGAGTGAAAAAGGGCTGTTCAGGAAACAGTTTGAGCCCTTCAAGTGGACAGGCCTCAGTGACTTCTCCGGCACTCTGGCTGCCACAAGCAGCCCCTTCAAAAATAACCTTAAAGCAATAAATCAAACTTGTTTCCTGGACTATACAAGGAACAGCTGGTTATTTTTCTTCACTTTTTTTTTAAGTCAAAAAATTATTTAAGCACAGGAAATCAAGCATGTCAAAGTTTGGCAAAGCAGTTTAGGTGATTTAGCAGTTAAACACTTCTCCTCTTTTCAATGTTATACCCTAGCCAACTTTGGGCTTTGACTTTTTATCTTCTCACTTCAATAGCTTGTGCCTTTGCCACAATGTCTACCACAACTTGCCTCCTGTCTTCCACACAGCGAGGGAAGCGATCCGAGTAGTTTTCAGGTGGAACTATGGAAAAGTCTTCATATGTTGGAGTCCCCACAGATTAATTGAGCTTGGCTGGACTGTTCTTTTAGGAACCCAAATCATGTATGTGGCATAGGCATGTCTGAAGGTGTACAGGCCTACAGTGTACTTAATATTTTATATATGCACACTCTACTTAATATTTTAATATATGTACAGTGCCACTGAAGTGTAGGGGGCTATTCAGACAGTTAAAAAATTACAGTTCCCCATTGAGAGGACCTTACAGTCTTAGGCCCTGATCCTGCAACTGGATCCACAAGGGCAAACATTTACGTCTGCACAGAGCCCCATTAGGGGCCCACCCACCTTGATTTCAGTCTCAGAGCTTTAATTCCCCGCCACAGCACGAGACATTTACTATATACTAACTTGCTAAAATCTAAATCTATTACAATTTGAGAGTTCTTAATGTTACCACAGAGTAGTGCCCAACTCAGGTCTGCTAATACATTTAGCTCTTCAGAATTGGTGATATACTCAGGAAACAAAAGGCTGAGTTCAAATGTGCTTTTGAAACCCCCTGCAATGTCTATGTGCTATGGTTAAAGCATTTCAGCAAAGATGGAAATGTAACCATTAAAAAAAAAAAAAGAAGTTGATGGTAAAAGCAGAGATTAGGTTGTGCAGAACAACAAACTTCTCTGGCGGTCTGGGCTCAGTAAAAGCAGCATTACGAAGAGGAGAAAATAGTTTGTTGATCTCAGGTTAGCATTAAGTTGCTAATTAAAATCCCAGATTTTGAATACCTCCCCATTCACATAGCACTGGATTTTTGTTACTATTTTTTCACATTAGTCATCTGTTTACAAAATATTAAGAACAATATAATTTGGTTAGGTACAAAAAGAGACAGTTGTCCTGGAAAGAGAGCTGGGGAAAGCAGATTTATCTCTGTGTGCTATATAAGCAGCAAATTTTACACCACGACAGTGCTGTGTTTGTTTCTGCAGCTCTGTGTGGGTGTATCAGGCTCAGCATGTGATTTCTGTATCAGTGCCATCTTTGAAACATGGTCATTGTTCACCCTATACCTATGGCATTGGTGCCTATATATCTCTGTTAATGAGATTTTGTCTACCATGTGTCTAGTTCTGGATGGCTATTACACAATGGATTTGTAATAATTTATTTAAAAAGCATAAGGGATTTGTTTAACTGAGAATAGTTTGTAGGCTTGAAAGCCGGAACTTGCAATGTATTCCTGTGATCCCCCTGAAAGTAACTCTTTGAATCTAAGAGGAACTAAGGGTGCTCAGTCTCTTGTAGGAGATGCTCTTGAGGTATCAGGCCTTTATGTTGTAAATTCTTTGAGATGGGGACCTTGTCTTCTTACAGTCTGTAAAGCTCCTAGCACATCTTCAGTGGTGTAATTATTCTTTATTCTTTCTTTTTCCTCCCACACCTAGAGGTGCATTGGGTACCCACCAGTTTTCGCCATTTATTTTGGTCTTGTGCTGGTCTGTTCAGACTTGAGTGTCAAGTTGATGGATTTGCCTTCTTTCTCTGTTCTGTGGATTGTTTCTCTAGGTTACTCTTTTTTTCTCTTTCCAGGTGGTGTCCATATTATCATTTGCTTTGGAAATCATGTATATGGCGTCCTTAAAGTGTGTCTGATATGTCCATAGTTGTCTTCTGACCATATATGATGTTTTAGATTGGTATGCTCTACTTAGAATTTCTGATGTTGCAAGAAACTTTTTTCAGTGGACTCTGACGATCTTCCACAGACATTTACTTTGGAATGAGCTGATCTTAACAATTTCTGTTGTAGATTTCCTAGTCTCTGCTTCATAAAGGACGACAGACATGTTGCCAGTGTTAAAAATTAGTATTTTTGTGTCAGTGCCACCATTGTTTCCTCGATTTTTTCCCACACATGTGTGGAATGAATTTTGTGATGCGATGTGCACCAATAGGGAGATGATGTGTGAGGACACATCACCTCCCTATTGGTGCACATCACAAAATTCATGTGGCGGGGTGGGGGCTGAGGGGTTCTGAGTGTGGGAGGAGACTCAGGACTGGGACAGAGGGTTGTGGTGCGGGCGGGGGGGGGGGGGTTGAGGGCTCCGGCTGGGGGTGCGGACTCTGGGGTGGGGCCGGGGATGTGGGATTTGAGGTGCGGGCTGCCCCGGAGCTACAGCAGGGAGAGAGGACTCCCCCCAGCTCTCTCTCCCGGCAGCAGCACCTGGGCTGTGGGGGGAGAGGCGCCTCTCCCCACTGTAACAGCTCCGGGGCTGGGGACACGGGACAGGCGCCTCTCCCCGCTGTGGCAGCTCCAGGGCTGGGTTGGGGCTGGGGGAGGGGTGCCTCTCCCCCCAGCCGCGGCAGGTCTGGGGCTGGGCTGGGTTGGGGCCGGGGGAGAGACGCCTCTTCCCTGGCCACGGCAGGTCTGGGCCGGGGCTGGGTTGGGGCCAGGGTAGGGCGCGTCTCCCCCGGCTGTGGCAGGTCTAGGGCTGGGCTGGGGCTGGCTGGGAGAGGTGCCACTCCCCACCGTGGCAGCTCCAGGGTTGCAGGAGAGGCATCTTTCCTCGCCGCAGCCCTGAGTGCCTGCACGGTGCTTATTAGGCTGCTGTGCAGCCACATGGCCGTGCAGCTTAGAGGGAACTTAGGTGCCCCCCATGCTACTTTTCCAAATCTTTTCAAGTTTATGAAAGTTGTTTGCTGCTTTTAATCGTCATTGCTTGACATCTAGCGTGGTGTCACCATCATTGCACATCTCATTCCATAGATAGGTAAAATGACTCACTTCTTCCTTCATCCACTCTAATAGGTACTTTGGGGATGTTGGTAGCCATATATTTTGCTTTACCCTTGTGGGTGAACAAACCAACTTGTTTTGCTGTATCTACCAAAAGCTGGGTCTTTTCTTTCATTAAGCAATATGTTGAACTAAGCAGGAAAATATCAGCAAAAACAGAGTCACCCAGTTGTGCTTTTCTCCATGAAATCCCTTTTTTGCCTTCTGTGGTTACTTTCCTCATGATGTAGTCAATGACCAGTGCAAATAACAGAGGGGATATAATACACTGTTGCCTTATTCCAGTTAACATCAGCCAATGGTTTGCAATGACATCACCATCTCTGAGTGCACATTCAGAATTACCATATAGATCCTTGATTATTCTAATTATTTTTGCTGGTATTCCATAGTGTGCCATAATTTTCCAAAAATTGTCTCTGTGTATGCTGTCAAAAGCTTTCTGGAACTCTATAAAATTTAGTGCTTGCCACTTCACACTTTGTTCTGTGATATGTCTGAGAACCATGACATGGTCTGCACACAATCTCATTGCAAACCTGCTTATTTCTCTCTAAGTTGAAGGTCTATTTGTTTCTTGATATGTTCCAGGATGACGATTTACATGATTTTCCCAGGCACTGACAATAATGTGATTCCTCTCCAGTTATTGGAGTTGATAAGGCAACTTTGGCAATATTACTATAAGGCCTCTCTTCCACTGGATTGAATTCTTTTCTTCATTCCATATTCTACCCAAAAAGACAAGGAAAATCTGGAGAGGTGTTTTGTCACTTGCTTTATGCATCACTCCAGTAATGTCCTTTCCAGCTACTTTCCCATTTTTGAGTTTACTGATGACTTGTCTAACTTCTTCCATTGCAATAAACCCTAAATCAATATCAAGCTCTAGTGATAGGTCTGCATCACATATTTAGTTATTCGGTTGGTCTTGTTCTATTTAAAATATCATGAAAATGTTCTGCTCATCTTTTCCTTTGTTCTTCTTCTGTACTAAGAGTTTTTCCATTTGCATCTTTAATAGGACCTCCAGTATTGCTAAAGTTTCTTGCTAGCTGTTTGATTGTCTTATACAAGATCATAAGGTTATCTCTTTGGCTAACATCTTCCACCTCTTGACATTTTCTATCAATAAATGCCCTTTTACCTTTTCAGGTACTCCTTTTTTACCTCTCTATCTAGAGTTCTGTATTCTTTTTGCCACTTTAGCATTCGTGAGTTTTTGCTTTACACATCTTCTTTTTTTCACTGCTGCCAAGTAACACCACTAACCCATTCTTCCCCTTTAGATGTTGTTGTTATTGGAACTGTTATGTAAAGGGGCAGGTTCCCAGTTGATATAAATTGCTGTGGAATTCACAGGAGCTATACTGATTTATTCTGAATTCACAGGAGCTATACTGACAGAATTTGGCCCAAAATCTATATGAGAAATGATATATATTCAAATAAAACAGCATTATGCAATACATAATTTGGATCTGCCAATGAAGAGTCCAAATAATGCCCACGTATTAGCTGGAAATGTAATATATTATGGCCACATTTCCCATATCCTATTTCTGCTTGCTATAGTCACAAATTACCTATAGCAATGTAATGTTATACCATCCAACAATGGTTGAGAATGTACGTGACCTATATGTATGGCAACATTTTACTGTCAAAGTGATAATACTTTAGAACCCTGCCCACGCTAATGAGTCACATGCTTTTGGGTGTCTCTTTCACTCAGCTCATGTGACTGGGGAATAGTTTTGAAAATGCATCAGTATTTGCAAGGCTGCTGCTGCTGCCTTTGCCTAGCAGTTTGACAGTGTAACCCACACACCTCCTTGGTGTGGTGTTCTCTGGGCCGTCCCTAGCAATTCTGGGGCCCTACGCAGCCCCCCTGTGGTCTGTGTGTGTGGGGCCCCAGGCCTCTGTGGGGACTGTGGGGGGGCTGGCCCCAGGCCTCTGTGGGGGGAGGGGGCCGGGGCTGGCTTGGGGAATAGGGGGGAACCACCCCGCAGCACTCACCGGTGGCGCAGCTGGGGCCGGGTTGCTGCACTTCCCGCCCGGCCCTGCTTCTGTCCTCAGGGGAGTGGGGGCGGGGCTGGGGTGGAAAGAGGTGGGGTTTGGGGTGGGGGCGGGAAGAGGCAGGGCAGAGCAGGGGCAGGGTAGAGTGGGGGCGGGGCTGGGGTGGAGCAGGGGCAGGAAGAGGGGGGGCTGGGGCGGAGCAGGGGCGGGGGTCATGGGGAAGGGGGGAGCAGGGGCTGGAGCAGCACGCAGCTGCGCAGGGCACCAGGAAATTTGGTGCCCCAAATTTCCTGGTGCCCTACGCAGCTGTGTACTTTGCGTATGGGTAAGGACGACCCTGGGTGTTCTGTCCCATCTAGTGGCACCGAGACCACTTAGAGAGAGAGATAAAATGAGTTTGCTTTACAGCCTTAGCTAACAGCCGGTTGGCTTTTAGCTTATGCAGTAGAGGCTCATGCACTAAGCTCCAGAGGTCCCCAGTTCAATCCCATCTGCCGACAACTGGGGTCTTTTGGCGTTACAACAGCACTGTCTGGACACCACTAGATTGGTGAAAAATCTCACTCATCAAAGATCTCCCCCCAGCAGTGTGTTTGAAAAGCCTGTTACAAGAGAGGTAGGGGACACTTAAAATGTGCCACCATAACAAATCCCTTCTCAGCCCTTGGAGAGGAGAGGAGAGGAGAGGGGGGCAAAAGAAAAGCCACCATCTGGGAGCATTGTTGGGGCAGAACAGAAAGCACCCCTAGCATCTCTCAAAGCTTGGAGGAGACACTGTCCCGGCAAGCCCTGCCCATACTGTTCCTTTCCTTGCAGATTCCTGTTCTGAGCACGTTCCTGGAGCATCTTTCATAGGGGTCAGGAAGCACCTACGTGATGTACTGCAGACGTGCGTTATGCGGGGGCTGACTGTATGAGCAGGGGTTGTAGGCTAACGGTGTGATCCTTGCTGTCTGAAGACAGTGAAAGCAAGGGGAGGATGAGTAACATCAGATGCTAGAGGAGAAGGAAGAGGGACAGTGAGGCTGAGGCAAGAGAGATAAGGAGTTCCCACCCGACTTCTCACCTTTGCCTCAGCCTTGCTGCTACTCTTAACTCTTCTCTTCCAACACCTGGGGTGAAATCCTGGCCCCATTGAAGTCAATGTGAGTTTTGCCATTGACTTCACTGGCGTCAGGATTTCACCCCTGATGCATAACTCCAGTGATGTCACAGGGCTGAATGTGGCCCAAGGGGAGGAAAAATAAAAAAAAAAAAAAGAAAAGTCTAGCGTAAAACACTGTGAGCTAAGTTGGTATAAACTCTCTTCCAAGCATTTGAACTATATACATGTTATAAGAGAAAATATACTTCAAAAATAACTTCTGACAAAAAACAACAATTAGTTTATAGCTACATATATCTAACCTGCAGGCTCTCGAAATGACCTACCTCCCAGTGGAGATGGCCTTGGAGTATTTTTTCAGCCTCCCCACAGGCCCCTCCCACAACCCCTTCAGTCTTTCTGCTAATTTCAGGAAGAAGAAAAGTAAAAGATTTCAACTTCTGTTACTCAGGAGTTTCCAGATTTTCTCTCTTTACTCTCACTATTCAACAAGTCAACATACAAGGCACTCAATGAAGGTGTCTCCCAGCTCCAAACTGAGGCCAGAGCCCTGCAAAAATGAATACACACAAGTAATGCCTTGGAATTACTCAGATGCGTAAAGTTACGTTTGTGCATGTTTGCAGGATTGGGACATAAACCTGGGCGCAGTTAGGCTCTCAGTTAAATTATGAGTGAAACTTGCACCCTAGCATTATCACAGATATATCTTCAGGTTCAAGAGCATATGGCTGGAACAGTTGAAATCCTGGCTCTCTTGAAGTCAATGACAAAACTCCCACTGACTTCATTGGGGCCAAGATTTCACCCCATGTGTTAAAAAAGGTTAAAAAAGCCTCGCTGTATATGCTATGGCAGATTTTTATATAAAGTGAGGCCTGAGGTGTGTGTACATTTGAATATCTGTCTGCACTCCTGCTTTGGCCCATGTGCTTTTACAAGCTCTGTTCACATGCACAGATGCCACCTGTACATATGCAATTGCAGGAACTGAGCATGAAAAGAAGGTTCAACAATGCAAGTAGATCTCAGGCCTGACCTTATGAAAAGCTGATCCTGTACATTTTATGGGTCCAGACTCCCGTGAAAGGCAGGGGGAGTGGGAGTCACAGATCCACATGATGGCTCTGACTGCTGGATTTTCCTTTTGGATCTTTATTTAGGGTCTGATCCCATCAGGTGTTGCGTGCTGCTGTTGCCTTCTATAGGTGGGTTCTCCTTAAAGGCATGTTGAATTAGTTGTGTCCAATTCTGTGAGGTGCGTCGGTGAGAGTCATGTGAGATCAGGCTTTGTCAGACTGTGTTTAGGAGAGGTCTGCGTAACATATTTCCCCCCCTCTTTGGCGTAAGTGAATAACTGGGGTTTGGGGCCAAACCCTCCTTCTTGTTGTCAGACAAATAATTTTACTCAGCATTTTTCATCTGCAAAAGCTTCACAAACATTAGGCTCAAAATTGATGGATGTTTTGCCTGAGTAATGATAGGAGGATTTGGCTCATTAGCTAGTTAATCCTCACAACACCCTTCTTCACAGATAACCCCCCTTTTTAGTTATTGAGCACAGGTGTGTTGGATGGGCATATGAGTATAAATATGTCCTTTGGAAGACAGTGCCTTTTTGGCACAGTGGCTGCTGTCACTGAGGAGGTGTTGTTCCACTAATGGGGGTGATATTAATGTGTGTCTAGAGGCTAGAATCTAGCCACCATTGTACTGGATATATTATTTCTTGCTTCTGTAAAGATTGGGATCCGTAGGGTACTGTCTACTTGACTTTTCCTTACTGCTCCATGTAGTAAAAGTAATTTTTAAAAAGAGGAATTTTGCAAATAGCTGTTTTACTCCTGAATGATAGAAAGGCTTTTGTCACACATAAGGTATACATTTTAAGGTTTCGAAAATTTGCCAGGCTGGTGTTGAAAACCTAATACAGAAAAGAAAAACAGCTACTTTGGTTTTGGAGCCCACAAAAACCAATGGCTTGTGCTCCCTCTGCTGGCTCTAAAGCAGCAGGTAACCAACCAACCTTGTTCCCAGAGATGTATTGATACTGTACACAATGAGGCTTATGTAATTTTAGTGTTAAATGAGAATCGCTTAGTTAGGAGGTTTGCAAGTTAAATAATAAACCAGACCCCTTAAGAAAATTTATCACCTAACTCTTCTTTACAAAAATAAGGATTTTAAAGGAAAAACATGACTAATCTTACTGATCCTGAATTTCTGTGAACAGCTGGGTTGAATTGTTTAACATACTCTAATGCAACAAAGAGTGAACCTCTCTAGTGTGTTATAATCTGCAGAACCAGTAATACTATGGAATTTTTTCTGCTCATGGTTTAGAAGTGTGTAACGAAGGGGGAATGTTCTTAATGTTTTCTCTGAATACTGCATGGGTGCCTCAGTTTCCCCTATGCATTTCTCAAGTATCTAGGTGGTGGGATAAGGGTGTGTGATTGTTGCAAAGACCTAGAGGGCCAGTGTGATGGTGTCTGCACAGAGAATGGCCAACACCCTGTCTCCTGGCAACTGATGGCCTGGGCCCCTCCCCTGCAAAGGTGCCAACTGAAGGCATTGGAGAACAAAGAGATCAGGTGGCCTCCTGGCCCCGGAAAGAGATAAAGGCCAGAGGAGGGGCTGGAGAGTTTCAGTTTGAAGCTGGCTGGGGAAACGGATGGAGTCCCAGGGCTGGGGTCTAAGTTCCCTGCCCCGCAAGATGGACCTGACTGAGGGGGTCCTGTTGTCTGTACCTACAAGCTCTGTGTTGGACTGTGTTCCTGTCATCTAATAAACCTTCTGTTTTAGTGGCTGGCTAAGAGTCACGGTGAATCGCAGGAGGTGCGGGGTGCAGGGCCCTGACTCCCCCACACTCCATGACAAAGTGATTCTTAGATTGATTGCTGCTGTCCTCTGACTTTTTGTTCCTTATAGTATGGTTCTTGGAGGTCACTTACATTATTAATAAACTTTTTTATTTTTAACTAAATCATCTGACTTTGTATGTTGTTTATTTAGGTATGGAAATTTCTTTTTAAACTATAATTTCTAAATGTAAGAAAAATTTTACTCAGCCACAGTATCTCCATTTTTTGTTAAACTTCTTATGGTGACACTGAAGGAGAACAGGCAGCAACAGCCCCTCTGGGGCACCTGGCATTCGTCACTGTCGGAAGACAGGATACTGGGCTAGATGGACCTTTGGTCTGACCCAATATGGCCATTTTTATGTTCTAGATCAAGGGAGGGCGAACTACGGCCTGCGGCCCCTGGGAGAGTGAGGGGGGCAGAGGGCTCCGTGTGCTGCCCTCGCCTGCAGGCACTGCCCCCTGCAGTTCCCATTGTCCGGGAACGGGGAACGCAGCCAATGGGAGCTTCGGGGGTGGTACCCACAGGCGAGGGCAGCACACGGTGGCGCCACCTGCTGCACCCCCAGGAGCCACTGCCGGACATGCTGGCCACTTATGGGAGCGGCATGGGGTCAGGGCAGGCAGGGAGCCTGTCTTAGCTCTGCTGCCACCTTGGAGTCGCTCAAGATAAGCGGCGCTGGGCCAGAGCCCACACCCTGAACCCCTCCTGCACCCCACACCCCAACCCCCTGCCCTGAGCCCCCTAACCCGCTGCCTTCAGCCCCCTGCCTTGAAAGAAGTGGTTCGGGACTATTTAGAAAAACTGGACGTGCACAAGTCCATGGGGCCGGATACGCTGCATCCGAGGGTGCTAAAGGAGTTGGTGGATGAGATTGCAGAGCCATTGGCCATTATTTTTTAAAACACATGGCGATCGGGGGAGGTCCCGGATGACTGGAAAAAGGCTAATGTAGTGTCCATCTTTAGAAAAGGGAAGGAGGATCCGGGGAACTACAGGCCAGTCAGCCTCACCTCAGTCCCTGGAAAAATCATGGAGCAGGTCCTCAAGGAATCAATTATGAAACACTTAGAGGAGAGGAAAGTGATCAGGAACAGTCAGCATGGATTCACCAAGAGGAAGTCGTGCCTGACTAACCTAATTGCCTTCTATGATGAGATAATTGGCTCTGTGGATGAGGGGAAAGCAGTGGATGTGTTATTCCTTGACTTTAGCAAAGCTTTTGATACGGTCTCCCACAGTATTCTTGCCGCCAAGTTAAAGAAGTATGGGCTGGATGAATGGACTGTAAGGTGGATAGAAAGCTGGCTAGATCGTCGGGCTCAATGGGTAGTGATCAATGGCTCCACGTCTAGTTGGCAGCCAGTTTCAAGCGGAGTGCCCCAAGGGTCGGTCCTGGGGCCGGTTTTGTTTAATATCTTTATTAATGATCTGGAGGATGGTGTGGACTGCACTCTCAGCAAGTTTGCAGATGACACTAAACTGGGAGGCGTGGTAGATACGCTGGAGGGTAGGGATCGGATACAGAGGGACCTAGACAAATTAGAGGATTGGGCCAAAAAAAAACCTGATGAGGTTCAACAAGGACAAGTGCAGAGTCCTGCACTTAGGACGGAAGAATCCTATGCACTGCTACAGACTAGGGACCGAATGGCTAGGTAGCAGTTCTGCAGAAAAGGACCTAGGGGTCACAGTGGACGAGAAGCTGGATATGAGTCTACAGTGTCCCCTTGTTGCCAAGAAGGCTAACGGCATTTTGGGCTGTATAAGTAGGGGCATTGCTAGCAGATCGAGGAACGTGATCGTTTCCTTTTATTTGACATTGGTGAGGCCTCATCTGGAGTACTGTGTCCAGTTTTGGGCCCCACACTACAAGAAGGATGTGGAAAAATTGGAAAGAGTCCAGCGGAGGGCAACAAAAATGATTAGGGGTCTGGAGCACATGACTTATGAGGAGAGGCTGAGGGAACTGGGATTGTTTAGTCTCCAGAAGAGAAGAATGAGGGGGGATTTGATAGCTGCTTTCAACTACCTGAAGGGGGGTTCCAAAGAGGATGGAGCTCGGCTGTTCTCAGTGGTGGCAGATGACAGAACAAGGAGCAATGGTCTCAAGTTGCAGTGGGGGAGGTCTAGGTTGGATATTAGGAAACACTATTTCACTCGGAGGGTGGTGAAGCACTGGAATGCATTACCTAGGGAGGTGGTGGAATCTCCTTCCTTGGAGGTTTTTAAGGCCCGGCTTGACAAAGCCCTGGCTGGGATGATTTAGTTGGGAATTGGTCCTGCTTTGAGCAGAGGGTTGGACTAGATGACCTCCTGAGGTCCCTTCCAACCCTGATATTCTGTGATTCTATGAGCCCCCTCCGGCACTCCACACCCTCTCCTGAACCCCAACCCCCACCCTGAGCCCCCGCTGCACCCTGCACCCCTCCTGCACCCCAAGTCCCTGCCCTGAGCCCCCGCTGCACCCCACACTCCCTCCCACATCCCAGCTCCCTGCCCCAGCCCTACATTCATGACCCTGCATACAATTTCCCCATCCAGATGTGGCCCTCGGCCCAAAAAGTTTGCCCACCCCGTTCTAGATTATGCTTCTTCACTCAGCACTTCCGATATTTGTGTATCCTTCAGTTTACAGTGGAAGAGTTGGTGGAAATGAGCACAGCAAAGCTTTTTAAAAGAGCTGCAAGCTTTTCCTTTGACTTTGGATTTCTTAGTTTTCCCAGGCAAACCTCAAGCTTAGAAGCAAAATGCAACTATTTTGGTTAGATAAGTGAACCTTCACTGATTAGATTTTCACTTCAGATGCAGGAGAAAATCATGCCCCTGGGGAGAGGAACTGGTGTGGTTCTGGAAAGATGGCCATGGAAGGGGTTCATATGCCCTCTACACAGTGCAGAGCTAGGTTCTTTGGGGGTTTCTCCACATGAGCATGTCAGATGTAGGTCTGGATGGGATGGAGAGGCATGGACAGAATATCCATTGCTACATGGATCCTCCTGTCTTTCCCCTCTGTAGAGATGTGTGCTGGGGCCATTGAGGATACTCTAGGACAAATGACCACAGTTACCTTGTGGCAGATTCCTGGCTCCTCCAGGGTCTCAGGCATGGGCAGCAGGTGAATGCGCTGTTGGGGGAGGCTAGCCTCTGGTCCCTCCCTCTCTGCCTGATGCCCCGCCCCTCCCTCCGGCCCCTCCTCCTCTACTGGAGCCTGGAGCATATCCCCCCCCTGTGGCCACCAGCCCCCTCACTGGATGGGTGGCGTGGCCGGAGTGCCCCCAGCTCCAGCACTGGGTGGGCATGTGGCATGGCTGGAGCGCCCCCAGCCCCGGACCTCCCCCAGCCCCGGAGTGCCAGACAAGCAACATGGCCGGAGCGCCCCCAACCCTAGTGTGCCAGGTGGGTGGTGTGGCCGAAGTGCCCCCATTCCCAGCCCAGAGGGTCCCCAGCCCTGGAGCTCTGGGCGGGCGACGCGGTCGCAGTGCCTGGCAGACGGACAGGCAACACGGCATGGCCCTAGCTCCAGTGCCCCCAGCCCTGGGCCTTGTGCGCACTGGCCCCAGCCTGTCTGCCCCAGCCTCTCAGCCACAGAAGAGCGGGAAGGGAACTGGAAGCAGGCAGGAGAGGGACTGGGGGCGGAGCGTGGGTGGGGCTACGCCAGGCTGTTTGAGGAGGCACAGCCTTCCCCTGCCTATGCTACCTGCCGTCCATGGTCTCAGGGGAAGATTGCCCCCCCGTGATTCCCCACCCTGGCACATCTACCTGTCCCCAGTTGGTACTGGATGTTTGATAGTTTTTAATACTTTCACTTTATGGTATTACCATTCACCACTTTTCATTCTTTTGTATTCTAGGTAGCACCATTAGAAACTATGGTGAGAGTTCACAGTCTCAATCAAGTAAGTTAAGTGCTTCTTTTTGTTCTAGTAAAAATTAGCTGCATGATAAATATACTCATTGGTTACTTTCTGTTTCTGTTAGACTTTTTGGACAGTTCTTGAACACCGTTGCACCTTCCTCTGAGCTCCATGAATCTCAACATTGTTATATCCTCTTTCAAATACCCTGGAGTTAGGCAGTTTAGGAGCCTAATGCATTTCTTGTGAAAATGAGTTAGGCAGCTGCCTGGATCCACATAAAACAACTGGCAGTGGTGCTACCACTTACCTTACAACATTTAGTTTGGTGGTTAGAGCACTAACCTGGGATCTGGGAGACTCAGATTCAATCCCCCTCTCTGCCTGATGGGCAGAAAGGATTTAAACAGGGGTCTCCCATTTCTCTCAGCAAAGTGCTCTAATCACTGAGCTATAGGATATTCTAACATGGGGCTGCCTCAGTCTCTCCTATTGAAGCTATTCCATTGTGGATATATAATGAAAGAATTATTGGAGCAGAGGGACTGGCTCCTAGGTCTCTCACTTCCCAGGTGGGTGTCCTAACCACCTGGCTATAGAGTCATTGTCATTACCTCTCTGGCCTAATGAGTATTAAGTATTTATTCACAGCAGAACAGCCTTTGGGCCAGGGAGAGAGAGAGAGAGAGTGAGAATGACTCAGTAGTCCAGTGGTTAAGACATCTACCTGGGAGGTGGGAGACTCCAAGCCCAGGAGTGGTGTGCTAGCAGCGGTGAACATGGCCACTTGAGGGAAACAACAGGGGTGCAGGCATGACTCCTCTGGCCTGCATCTGCAAGGCTGAAGTGGGGGAACATATTGTTCCCTTTTGTACTTTTGTTAGATTTAAAGCAGTGGTGGGCAACCTGCGACCCGTCGGAGTAATCCACTGGTGGGCCGTGAAACAGTTTGTTTACATTGACTGTCCGCAGGCTCGGCCGCCTGCAGCTCCCAGTGGCCGCAGGTTGCCCACCACTGATTTAAAGCCTGTTCCACAAGATCACATTAGCCACTGTCTATAAGAGGCAATACTGATATAATTTGTGGTATAGTATGTTCGCTGGCAACTGGATCTGATGCCACTGGTTAGTGGTGTAATTGCACAGTACCTCCAGCTTATGTGGTTATGTATACAGAGGTGTCATCCCCTGTGCTGTAGTGGGACCAGTTCATATTGGAATGGCATACTGGCATTTTTCCCAATGCACAGCATGACCGCACACGCACCGTACATGCAAGGTTACACTGCATGGAGGATGACGTTTTGTACAGCAAAATGGAGTCCTCCACACACAGTGTGCACGTGAGGTCACGCTAGCGGGGGCATTCCAGTAGTGGCCCATTCAGGACTACACCCATGGTCACTTTGCCTCAAAGAACAATTTCAATACTGATTACACAGTGCTCCAAGGATTCACTGACCAGTTAGTATATACATAGTACAAACTCCAAGTATTTTATGTTTTGAATGTTTATATTGAATTTCTGCAATAATTACATCCTAAAAACCTATGTTAAAAGAACATTAAGGTGGCAAAGTCAGGCACTCCTCAGTTAGAAAGTGCCAAAGTTTAAGTTCCTGAGTTACCTTTGGATGCTAAATGAGTTGTTCTGTAGTTTATGTAATAAGTCAATTAAAAAACCTGAAACTTTTCCTTTAATAAAAGCATTTATTGTTCTGAGTTATACAGATAGCTTTGTAAGACAGTTTGCACTTTGAACTGAGTAATACCTGTATTACTTTTAATAATAAACTGTAAAAAATAAAAAATTTAAACAAAGTAGAATTTGTAAAGAAAAGGCTGGGTTACAAAACTGTTTAATCTCACAAGCCTTCCATTTCTAGTCCATTAGCTGATGGATTATGCCATGCTTTTCATCAGGAAGGAAAGGCCACAGAGGAGATACAACAGTTCTACTTGCCACCCAGAATCAGGGGATGCATACAATAGGATCTCAGCAGACCTGCGAAAGAGCACCGCTCCCCCATGAGGATGCTGTCCTTCAGGAATTACTTTTGCACCATTTTAGAGACCACAGACCCACTATAGTGAAAGCATGCTGGCAGCGGTTACCTCTGTAATGAATATGCACTACGTTTACATTCATGCTGATGGCTCCCTGTGTTCCCAGCATGGTGCCATTAAAGGTGTTAAGGCTCTCCAAATAATTTCCTTTCTTTCTACTATAAAATACTCTTAAAATGCACTCTTTTAATGGACAGCTAAAAATCTACATAACATATACAATCTGCAACTTGTGAAAGAAAGAAGGGCTACATGAAGTTTCTTCCATTTTGGGCTGAAGGTTGAGACTTCTACCTGCCAGATTTCAGCACCATCAAACCAAAGCCCCAGTCCTTGTTCAGTCTGAAACCTGAAATCTAAAGTAGCTGAAAATTAATCGAGATTCTGATCAGAATTCAAATATTGCCTCCTCAGCACACTTCTAATTTAAAGATGGATCTCATGTCTCCCCTTAATCCTCTCTCTCTCTCTCTCTATATATATAAATTTACCGCTTTTGATCCAAGCAGTTAGCCAGTATTCAGGGTTTTGCAGGTTGTTTCTGTTAGGAGGAAAAATTGATGATGGAGTCATATATTTCTTCGATGCAGTCCTGTTTATTTACCAATAACGTATAAAGTCTTGTTTCCCTGAACATAGTAGAAATCAAACAACAGGAGGCCGTTTTTTTCTCACAATTTCAAGCCTCTTGTTAGCCAGGACTCTGCTCAAAAGCACTTTCTCTTAGGTTTTTATTAGGGTCATGTTACTGGTGCTTCTCTGGACCTCGCCTGCTGCCTTTTCTGTCTGCATCTGTTCTCTCTCTCTCTCTCTCTCTCTATATTTAGAATCAGATAATACACAAAACTCCTGCATTTGTGTTCAGCCCCCAATGAAACCCCTTGAGCTGCATGGCTCAACTCTGTAACCCTTCTGCCAGGTGGAAACAGCAGCTATGAGGGCTGGGTTCAATATCTACCGGTTCCTCCTAATGATACAAAACAGAACCGGCTTGAGCCCCCACCCACTAATCTGAGAAGACTTAACACCATCTCTGGGCACCTCTAAGAAGCAATACTTCCCCTTTCTCAAGTGCTGAGTCTGTGTATAACAAAAGAAAACTTGTAATAAAAAGGGGAAAGGAACTTGACATGAATTTGGAAAAATACCACAAACATGATTTGAAAGCATGTGACTATGAGCATACCCCCACCCCATAGTATGTTGGGCAGTGTTCTTTGCCTCAATTTCTCACCTTGCAGAGTGAAATGGAAGTCCAACAAATGTTTCTTGAACCTGCCATTGCCTTCTCCCTCCACTGCACCCCACATACACTTGCTGTCCTTGGTCAGCGAAGGCCAAGAGTTCAGAGGTGGATTCACATGAGTTCACTTCCCATACCAGAGTTGGGGGGAGGCATCAAGCAATGCCTCAGCTGCTGCTGCAGCCTCGCAACTGACTCACAGTTGCCACCATTCACTCTGGCGCTGCTGGCCACTGTTGTACACTCTGATGGCACATTCTGAGGTTCCAACACTTAACGCAGCTCTCAGTGATTTCAGCGGGTAGTGGGGACCCTCACTGCAGCCTGGGAAGTCTGTTACACTGCAACGTTGTCCCACACCAGCTCTTAGGCTCAGCACCGAGACCTGGTTATCGGTGATTTCAGCTCTAGTGATTACTGAACAAAACAAGGACTCTCAACTGAGTCTAATCAGTCCTGTCTTTAAACAGTGGAGAGGAGGAGGTTCAAATGGTGCCTTGGGCTCTTTAGGCAAATCCTCTTTCACTGGGATTTTGGCATCCCTACCCCGTGCTTAGCGCGTGAGGTTCAGTTGAGGGTGATCCCCTCTCTGCTGCCCTTTACTCGTGTGGTCAGGATGATAACATTTCATTACCCCTGCATTCAAATACTAGAGTGATTTGTAACCCACCCCCAGCCAAAACTGATCATTTTGGCAGAGCAGTTTCCTCTGCTGTGCACCTAGCAGAGTCAGCATTTCTATGCAAACATGGTCTGCAGAAGTCTTTTCCCCCAGCTCATCATTATGTGTCGGGGAGAGCTCATTCAGACCCTGCTTACAACTCTTGCTGCAGCCTTGCGTGCATAGGTGCCAGCTTCCCCTCTGCCCCGTGGGTGCTCGATCCCCTCCCGCCCCTTCCCGCCCCTGTACCACCCTCGCCCCGCCCCAATTCCACCCCCTTCTCCCAAGTCCCCGCCCCTGCCCTGCCTCTTTACGGCCTTCTCCCCTGAGTGCGCCATGTCCCCACTCCTCCCCCTCCCTCCCGTAAAGTCCTAAGTGCCGCCAAACAGCTGTTAGGCGGCAGGCGGGTAGCACTGGGAAGGGGAGAAGTGGGGATGCGGCATGCTCGGGGGAGGAGGAGGTGAAGAGGGAGTGGGGGCGAGGGGAGCTTGGCTGCCGGTGGGTGCGGAGCACTCGCTAATTTTTCCCCGTGGGTGCTGCAGCCCTGCAGCACCCATGGAGTCAGCGCCTATGCTTGCATGTGGCCTGTGTTTTGGGTGGTGTCTTCGATCTAGCAGCTTTCTATTCCATAAAGGAGCTTAATTGCTTTTTATATTTATCCTGAATGAAGGACGGCTGTTATGACCACCAACTTCAACAGGTCTTCACGCTGTCCTCAGCATAATAATATTTACCTGTAGCACATTGCTTCTCAGAGCTCAGGTGGCGCCTGTCCACTCTGCCATCCTCAGAGAGAGCAAAACACACGCTGCTGCATGGCTAAGGGTCCGGTTCCACTAGCTGGTGTGCCGAGTGAGGATGCAGGGACAGCCCCTCTGGAAAGTCCCAGAGGCCAGAAGAGTATAAGAACTGCCATAGTGTCCAGCCTGAGTCCAGAAGGTGTAGGGAAGGATGTTTGCTTCCTCTCTCCCTCCTGTGCACCTGTGAAGGGTCAGACACAGTTGGGCTCAGACTCATGGCATCTATCACTTTTCCTTCATCCGCTAGTTTTGTAATTCCAGTCACAGAAAAGGAATCAACCAGTCATGTTCCATTAAAGCCGATGGAATAAAATCAGGCCCCAATTTTGTCGGCTAAGATATGTCCTTTATAAAACTATGTTGCATGGCATTAATGGTCCTGTTATCCTCATGACGGAGAGATAGCAGGCGAGATCCTCTGCTGGTGAAAATCTATGCTGCTCTACTGAAGTCACTGGAGCTACTCCAATTTACACAAGCTGAGCCTCTGACTCAAATATTGTCTCCTAATGCATGCCCCATCTACCTTACTAGTGACTGAAGTTGGCTTTACTAGAGTATAATTGACATGACCACTCTTTCCTTTGCACATTAGCTTTGTGCTAATCTTCAGGAGCTCCTTCAGTTTGCCATGACTAAGGCTCCGTATTTGTCACAGAGGTCACGGAAGTCACGGATTCCATGACTTTCCGTGACCTCCGTGACTTCTGCAGAAGCCCATGAAGCTGGCCTAGGAGCTGCCTGAGCAGCTCGGGCAGCCCCTGGGCCAGTCGCACTGGCTTCTCCTGGGGCAGTCTTGGGCTCCCCTGCCCCCAAGCAGCAGGAGTTTGGGTGTGTGGGAGCTCAGGGCTGGGATTGGAGTGTGGGGCGGTGCTTACCTTGGGGCGGGGAGGGCGCTCCCTGGAAGGCTGACTGAAACTCCTCTTCCTCAGCTCCCAGCTCCACGTGCTGCCTCCACCTGCAGACACTGCCCCTGCAGCTCCCATTGGCTGCGGTTCCCAGCCAATGGGAGATGAGGAACTGGGGTTTGGGGCAGAGTGGAGTGGAGGCAGTACGTGGAGCTAGGAGCTGGAGATCGCCACTTCCCAGGATCTGGGTAGCGAACCTGCCTCAGCCCCGCCACCCTCCGCCGCCAGCACCCTGGGCCACGCCCCTCCAAGTACCCCCACCCCTGGCCACACTCCCACCGAGTACCCCCAATGCCCCCCGATGCAGCACCCGCGGCGCCTCCAGGGCCACCCCTGAACCCTCCCCCCAAGTTTTAGTCAGGGGTATATAGTAAAAGTCATGGACAGGTCATGGGCCGTGAATTTTTGTTTACTGCCCGTGACCTGTCCATGACTCTTACTAAAAATACCCGTGACTAAAACATATCCTTGGACATGACTTCTCAAAAACAACTGTCAACAGCTTGGTAAGTTGCTAGTAGAGTCCCTTAACTCCCTGTTTCTTTTAGACCAGATGATTTGTGTAGGTTCAGATGTTCCCAGTATTCCACCCCCTGCTCTTTATCAATATTTGGTTTTGTAAGTTTTTCGTGCATTCTTTAAAGCCTGGTCTACACTAGGAAATTAGGTTGATATAACTGCATCACTCAGAGGTGTGAAAAATCCACACCCCTGGGCGAAACCATTTACTTCAGGGGTTAGGTCAGTTTGACAGTGCTAGGTTCATGGTCGATGGGACAATTCTCCCATTGACCTAGGTACTGCCTCTCGGGGAGGTGGATTAACTATGCTGAAGGGAGAAGCATAGCATCTTCACTGAGGTACTACAGTGGTGCCACTGAGGCATTTTAAGTGTAAACAAGCCCTAAGAGTCTCATTCTGAAGAATTCTGAGCTTCAACAGTTGCTGATATGAGTAAGAGTGAAGGGCACTCATCATCTCACAGGAGATGCTCAGACCAGATAGGCCTTGCCCAAAATGCCCACACGTGGTCTATATTTTTCTTGTTAAACACTGATTCACAAGCAGTTCAGTACCCAACTCAGTCTTGATCTACTCTGATTTCTCTCTGTTACTACTTTTCCCCTTTAAATATTTGTATAAGCTCTTTTTATTCACTTTAGCCCACGTCTTTATTCTGTTTTTTGCTGCCCTTATTTTTTTCTCCTAGAAGCCTTAACTGACTCTTGAATACTTGTCCAAGTGCCTTCTCCTGCCACCTTTACTTCTAAAGCTATTTTCCTAAACCTCTGAACTTTGAACAGCCCCTTTTGAAGGTGCAGTCACCATTTCTTATGCTTTTCAGTATTCTTTTTTCTCCCCAGAGGAATAAGTCTTAGTCATGGTTCCTTTTAGAGTTCTTCAGCTGTCTTCCATACACGTGGATTTTAATGTTTCCTCCTATCAGACTCTACTGTTTTGTTTTAATTTTCTACAATTACCTTTCTGAAATCTAATTCCTTTACTGCATTCTGTGAACCATTTTCTTACTATAGTGAATTCAGATAGCTACTGATCATGGCTACCACACTATTATATGTGCCTGCATTATTCTCAATCTGTTCTTCCAGTGAGTGAGATTTAGAGCCAAGAGGGCCTCTTTACTTCCTGCATATAAAAGCTGACTTCTATGTGGACGTTTGGCTGTATTTGTTACCTGAAGTCTGTCTAGTTAAAATCCTCTGTGAGTAGAGGATCTTGTGATTTCCCTAACTTTTCCAGAATGGTGGCCTTAGCAGATACACATTATTGCTTCTATTTTTTTTCCTTCTTCATTTCCTGTATTCTTCCACCACATTGTTAATTGTATTAACATGGGTATTGTAAATATTTTTGTTATACAATTCTTCTTTCCACCTCTTCTCTCAGTTCTCTTTCCCATCTAGATAGATACAGATAGACAAAATTCCACTTATAAGAATCATCCCACCAAATTTCAGTTATATTCTCTAGATCATGATTTCCATTACTTAGTACCGCTTCTTCCTGTTTCCCCGAACATTTGCATCTAGCATTATATTGTTTTTATCCTTCATCTTCTGCTTCAGAAAAACTCTCTATTTTCTGTCTTAATTTGTATGTTGGAAGTACATGATGGATTAATCAAGTTAAGTGAAAGGTTTCCCTTTCCCGCCTCCTGTTTATTAAGGTTTAGAACCTGCCTAACTGGCCCCACCAGTTCTGAACCTAAAAGGTTGGCAACCTGCCTGCTTAAGTGGAGACAGTCTAATCCAAACAGTTGGCTCTCATTGCAGAAGGCATTCCAATGATCTGTGAATTCAAAACCCTCCTCTCTACACTATCAGATCATCTATTGGTTAGTTTCCAGTATCGGTGTTCTCCTTTTTTTCACCCTAGTTTGGCACGGGAAAGCTCTCTAAGGAGATCACAGGTATAATTTCAAATTCAGTACTCTTTCCAACTCACTGAACTAATTCTTGATTAAATAATATATAAGCTTCCTTTGCTGCTGTCATTTGTTCCCATGGGAAATATAATCATTAAGAATTCCCCCAACATTGTTCAAGATATCTTGCACCACCCTTATTATAACATCCTTTTATCCTGGTCTTGGAAAGATAGCAGTGTATCTTGTTTTCTTTGTGTGGGCCACTAATATATCAAGATACTTTCCTTCTATGGAGTAACCCAGGGGTCGGCAACCTTTGAGAAGTAGTGTGCCGAGTCTTCATTTATTCACTCTAATTTAAGGTTTCATGTGCCAGTAATACATTTTAACGTTTTTATAATGTCTCTTTCTATAAGTCTATAATATATAACTAAACTATTGTTGTATGTAAAGTAAATAAGGTTTTTAAAATGTTTAAGAAGTTTAATTTAAAATTAAATTAAAATGCAGAGCCCCCCGGACCGGTGGCCAGGACCCGGGCAATGTGAGTGCCACTGAAAATCAGCTCGCGTGCCACAGGTTGCCTACCCCTGGAGTAACCACTCAGGATTGTTTGCTTCTTTCTTTTTGATAGCTCCCTCTCACTGCTTACCTCTTGATGCCAGGTTGTGGTAGTGATCAACATTGCAGGGGTCAATATTAAATGTCTCCAGCCATGGCTTCCCATCTGCTTTTCCTGTAGCTTCTAGGATTCTTTGATACCACATAGCTCTATCTTCTATCTTTCTTGTATCTAGGGTCTCGATCCATCTCTTCTTTCTTGATGATTTTTCCCTTTGGTCTTTGTCCATCTTGGGCATCTTTGTTTCCCTTGGTGATCTAAATTTCAGTTCATGACCATACTCCTTTTTTCTCAGTACAGAAACCAGTTTGCACTTAATATGGTCTTTCATCATTCACCAAGGATTCTTTTCCACCTCAGAGTGCCCTGGATCCTTCCATACCCATTGTTTATAGCAGTTGTTTCTTACCATTCTTCAGACAATCATCTCACTTGCAGGAATGTTTTAGCATCAAAGCCTTCCGTACAAGAACTCCCCCCTCTGCTGTCTCTCATTCCCTGCTGTACCTTTTATGAGTATTCTGTATTTGACTCTCATAACTGCTGGTTGCCACTTCATTTTACCACTCATCACCTAGCTCCGTGTGCGTGGATTACCCAGGTTAGCGCATCAGACAACTGAAAATAAGAGTGAGAAACACAAACAAATGAAGACAGAATATTGGCTCTTTAAGGTACTACTGGCCTCCCAGCTCATTCTTCCTGCTTCAGTCATAGGTGTGACCAGATAGTAACTGAAAAAACGGGACAGGGGGTGGGGGGTAATAGGCGCCTACATAAGAAAAAGTTCCCAAAAACAGGACTGTCCCTATAAAAACGGGACATCTGGTCACCCTATTCAGTCAGTTTGTAGAAGGTTAAGTCACAGCTTTCCCTCCACCTTGTTTCCTGGGTAGATTCTGCTGCCAACCCTTGGCAGGTTCACTACAGCCATGGGTAATCAAAATAAAGTAAATAAAGACTTAGGTAAGTGTTTTTAATACATAATCAGTGTAATAGTTCTTGTATTGCACCTTTCATCCACAGATCTCAAGCATTTACAAAGGAGGTAAATGTAGTCCTCTGGCAAGGTTAAAGGAGTCTTGTTCCAGAACCCCCAATGCAGTGTTCCACTCATTAGCAGGGAAGCAGCGTTGACCTCCCTGGGTGGGTGAGGAGTAAATACAGCTCCTCTGGTAGGAGTAAAGGAGTCCTTATTTCAGGACAAGCAAGTTGCCCATTGTTAATCAGTTCTGGTAGCTGCCTGGCTTGGTTGTCTCCTCAAGTGTGGGGCAGATGGATGGGACAAGACACTTCCTGCCTCCTTCTGAAAGTACCTCAGTCTTTGTCCTCTTCTGGATGAAGTATGTGCCTTGATGAGCCCAGGTATAAATTCTATGGCCCTGATTCTTCAGCATGTCCACGCGATGCTCAAATGTATTGGAGAGAGGTGGTAGCAGGGAGCCAGTTGCAACTCTCTGGGCTGCCTGCATCCGATGTAAGTTATAGCAGGAAGATTCAGCTTTAACTTATGCTGTGAGCATGGGTGCAATATGCCAGTGGAAGAAAGGGCTTAGCAAAGCTCAGCTCTGCCACGCTGCCTCCCATCCTCGCAACTTTCCCTCCTCCCTGTTATGTAGGAGGCATTGGGAATAGCTGATGGAGAAGACAGTATGCCAGCAGGGATGCACTGTGGATTTTGGTGCAGATGAAGGCCACTTTGTTCTGTGGAGAATCCTGCATTGTCTCTTTAACTGGGAGGCACAGCAGGTTCTCCAAGGCAGGATGAGCCTTCTGCCTGGTTCTCTTTGCAAGAACTTAGTACCTTCCCTGCCTAGTCTAGTGTGGGGTATGTGCACCCCCTCACACGTCCTCTCAAGTCAAACTCACTTATAGTTTGGATTCACCTGGTTGGTGTCTCGTTTCATTGCTGACCAACCTCTGAGCTACTGTGAGCTATGCTTTTGTATCAAGAGCAGAAAAGCATCCCTTTCTCCAGTGAACTGAGTATTTTTTATTTCTCTCTGTTTTAAGTGAATTAATTGAAAAGACCTGGATTAGGAGCACAGGAGAATGAAGTATAGAGGATAGGTGTACCACATCCATTAGCTACACAAACTTCTCCATGCTAATGAACGTCAGTCCCACCTTGGAGAAATCACCGTTAGGGAAGAAAATCAGTTAGTGGCAGTGTTACTGGTTTTGTGATATGAGTACTTGACACTTAGGCATTGGCTTGAAACTACAAACTCATTAAACATAGGACTTCAGGCATCCAAAATATGATTAAATGCTTGATAAATATTGACAAAACCTTGATCAATTGGAGGTGGTTCGGAGAATGATTAAAGGATTAGAAAATGTGCCTTATAGGGATAGACTTAAGGAGATTGAACTACTTAGCAACAAAGAGAAGGTTAAGGGGTGACTTGATCACAATCTGTAAGTAGCTACACAGGGAACAAATATTTGATAATGGGCTTGTCAGTCGAGCAAGGAAAGATATAACACCATCCAATGCCTGGAAGTTGAAGCTGGACAAATTCAGACTGGAAATAAGGTGTTAATTTTTAACAGTAAGAGAAATTAACTATTGGAATAATTTACCAGGGGACATAGTGGATTCTCCATCACTGACCATTTTAAAAATAAGATTGAATGTTTTTCTAAAAACTATGCTCTAGGAATTATTTTTGGGGAATTTCTGTGGCCTGTGTTATACAGGCGATCAGACTAAAAGATCACAGTGGTCCCCTCTGGCCTTGGAATCTATGAATTATCACCTTTGGTCACAACTGATCTGAATTTCAACTGGTAACCTAGAGGTGAAAGACTATCACATTACCAATTCCTCATCCAACTAGTCCCCTGGAACTTAATATTCTTAAGAAGTTATTTAATTTTGTTATCCTTGGATAATTGAGTTCTGTTGATACTTTACTGTACACACAACTCTCAAATTTCTTAACCGTATTTTTTCTTCATCTTATTAAAAAAGTACATGTAAATATCATGGGCCACTAAGATGAGGGATCTGAATAACAGTTTTGATTCATTGCTGGAATTTTAGCTCTAGTATCTGCTCACTCCTATATAAGCTTTGTGGATTTACTTCCATTCACAGGAGACAACAGTCTACACATCATGAAACCTACACGTTTTGGTAGGTTATTACCATCTTCATGTTTCACATGTTGTAAAATCACTCAGTGCCGACATTTTAGAAGAGAATTTTGTCATCCTGTCAAAATGAATTACAATAGAATTTGTTAATACCAAATGAAAAATAACATTAAAAATTAAGAGTCAAAATTTACAGCCTACTAGTAATTTTCCATTCTCAAGAGGAGAGCTCAGTTTTATCCAAAACAACTCAATCTTTCCTCTTATCGCTAATGTACATAGCATGATTGATATTACATTTCGATATGTAAACATTACTTTAATACTTCTCATTACTTTTGCTCAAGTAACCCTGAATAACTGTAGTATCTGGCACAGGACGCTATTGCTATGGCATTGTTTCAAAGCTAGTGGCTTTGTGTTGCACAAGATGGAGCTCTCAAAGTCATAGCAAAGATTCAGTTTTAAAATTTTTCTTTAGAAAAAAATTACCTCAACGATCTGTAAATCTTCATAGCTCTTATCCTGCATTATGATCCGCTAACCTGGACCCCTGGACCCATGCAGGGTCCCATTAACGTCAGTGGAGGTCTGTACAGGTTCAGGAGACTGTGCCAGTGGTTTCTGATGCAGGATCAGGACCTTACTCTAAGAGGGTCCGTTCCAAAGCCCATTGAAGGCAGTGGGAATCTTTCCATTAATGTCAGTGGTTTTAGGGTTACCCCCTACAAGCAGAAAGCTGCAGGGAAGTGTTTTAAGTTCCATCCTCTGAAAGTACCAATGACACGACAACACTTTTTTAAAAAAAATATTTGTTTGATTGTAGGGGTTGGCCAGGGGAGAAGCAGGAAAAGAGGAAGGAAATAAGAGTCCCTCTCTAATTATGCTTCTATAAATGTCCTTGAATTCTTTGATAATGCGGTCTGGGGAATTTCTTTCAAAACCAGAATAGTCAAATGTGGAGCCTGCTCTTCCAGTTAAAGCAGGCTATTTACATTCACCATGCTGGGCTGGGCAGATTTTCAAGAAAGGTTAGCTTTGTGTGTATTCCCATATGGGGCCAAGGCACACCATTTGTTTTGTTGCGGTGGCTAAGCAAATAACTAAAGCTGTCTTGACTTCTAGGTACTGAAACCACTAAGTAACCCTTAATTTGACTGCACTGTGTCTAGTAAACACCATTATATTACAAACTCTTCACACCTGCTGAGTAGGGTCGGATTAACCCATCACTGGGCCCCAGGCAAAACCCCATTGTCCACCCCACAGCGCTCCCTGCCACCCCTCTCCCAGCCAACTCTCCCCTGCAGCTGTCTCTGAGCAAGTCCTGTGGGCAGAGCAGAAAGGACGCGGCTGCTGGAAGCAGGCCCCGCGAGCAGAGGTGCCGACTTCCCGAGTTCCTGGGGTGTGCTTGACCCCCGCTCCGCCCCAGGCCCTGCCCCAACTCCACCCTTTCCCCCCCAGCCCCACCCACATTCTGTCTCTTCCTGCCCCTGCTCCGCACCACCTCTTCCCACGCACACCCCATCCTGCCCCTTTCCGCCCCCTCCCCCACATCTTCCTGCCCCTGCTCCTCCCCCTCCTCCACAGTTCGCCCTGCACACTGCTGAACAGCTGATTGTGGGAGGTGCTGGGAGGGAGGGAGAGGAGCTGATCCGTGGGGCCTGCCAGCAGGTGGGAGGGCTGGGAGGGAGGAGCTGATCCGCGGGCTGGCCGGGGGGTGCTGAGCACCCACTATTTTTTTTCTGTGAGTGCTCCAGCCCTGTTCCAGTGGTGTGTATCCACCATAACAGGGTCCAATCCTGCTCCATTGAATTCAGTAGCAAATCTCTCACCTACTATAATAAAAGTAGGATCAGTCCCGTTCAGAGCACCATTTTGGTGCCTTCTTTGTGGGACAGAATCAGCTGTTGGATTCCAAGTTCCTTTTTGTGGGTGTTATCCACATTTTTGTTACTAAATTTCCTAGTATCAGGAATATAAAAATACAGTTATGAGGAAACAGTACCTTTGTATGAAAAATATTTACCACAGCACCTGGAGTTCAGAGTTCCCCCTTCAGTTCCCAACTGAGGACTTCCCACTTTGGATATGTTCTTACTTTACTGAATCTGTCCTGTGAGCCAACCAGCAATATGTTTAAGTAGGCAGAAAACACCATAGTACTCCTGGCATTTTAAAGAATTGATTCCATAGATCACTTCAACGTGGGACTTAACAAGATCTCCTACAAATACCACTGGGACTAATCATGCTGGAAATTCTTGTTTTCATTTTAAAGAAGGAGGCGCCTTTATCCTTGATATTAATATTAGTGTAAGAACTTAGAGTGCAATGTTCTGCAAATCTTTTGGTTATTGCACTGAAAGTCTGGCCATTTTTGCTGCATAACATGGTAAGCTTG
>NW_020664372.1:7865619-7920420 GCF_002925995.2 Terrapene triunguis
TGGACTTGAGAAGACCATTAATGACTCTTCATCATTCACGTACATTGTCTCAAGAGGGTGTGTTCGTTTTCTTTTTGCCATAGCCTTGCATTGTCTCTTCACCCAAGGGACAAAGCTGATATTTATCTCTATACCTTGCTCTGCAGTCAGACAGAATCTTATTAATAGTGACAATGGCACATCCTCTGCAGCTTCTTCCTGCAATAATTCACATGGAGCCTTCTCAGATGTTATCTTTGTTTCACAGAGGCTATAAATATGAAAGTATTTACAAGGAATTGTTTCCAAACAATTAATTACTAAACTATGTGCTAAGTTGATATTGCTGCTGTTACACCCAGTGCAGGGCAGAACCAATTAGATACATGGACTTCTCTACATTTGGGGCATGAGAAACATCACATAATCTCTTTCTTTCTCTCTTTTTTAAATCAATTCAGGACTGAGTTGCTTTTGCAAAAGATGCAGTCGTGGCTTTGATAACTCTTTCCCTGGATAAAATATCCTGTGGTAGGATTTCAAGTATTAGCAAACAAAATAGCAAAGCTGAATTTGTTTCATTTGGTAATGTTATTTAAATGATAGTTATAATATTTATCGCCTATATAGCACTTTTTCTCTGTAGATCTCAAAGAAATTTACAAAGGTGGATATCAGTAAGCATATAGTTAGAAAGGTGAAAATTGAGGCACAGAGAGGTTAAGTGACTTGCCCAAGGTTACATTATCAGTCGCTGGCAGAGGTAAGAAAAAAACAAAACAGGTCTCCTGACTTCCAGAGAGACAAATTTTCTAGATTATATTAATTTCTCTTTCAGTATTGGCCCGAAACAGAAATGACTGAGGAGTTAATAAAAGATGAGTAAACATATTTTTTTGGTAAACATAGTACTCTACCTTACCAAAATTCCATTTTGCAAATTATATCGGAAGCAAAGCTTTCTGCAGGTTTGAAAAAGATCCATTAACTTCACTGATTTTAATTTTGTGCTCTCGCAGTTCCTAGTTTTGAATGGGACTGTGATGGGGTGCACTCAACCTGCACTGGACAGGGAAGGGTTAATTCCTCACTGTGGGCTGAGCAAATCACACTCCCACATCCCTACTGGGCATGCTCCAGGTGCAGCACTAGTATAAGAAGGAGCAGCCCAGCTCAGTCTGGGCTGACTGCCAAGGAGGAAGGATGCTCCTTGCTGGCTCCAGCCCAGGAAAAGCTGGAACCCCCCTGATCATGGAAGTGGGAGATGCCAAGACCCAGATAGGCGCCCAAGAGGAATCTGAGTCACCAGGAACCACAGGCGCTGAGAAGCCTGGAGACCCTGATGAGGCCTCAATGGCAGCCCCAAGAGGCATTGTAGGAAGTGGTCCAGGTGGGGACTAGGTATAGTCCTGCGGGAAGCCAGCTTGTTTCAGTTGGAGCCCCGCTGGCTCAGTGGCAGTACACTCTGCCACTGCTAGGACCCTGGGTCGGGACCTGGTGGAGCAGGAGGGCCCGGGTCCCCCTACCCCAGCTGTCACCCACCCCTAGGTGGCGGCCTACTTCCCTGACTGGATGCTGGGCTGCTCAGCCCTGAGAGTCAGGGCAACCCTCTTGACTCTGGCCCCTAGGCCCTACAGCTCTGGGGCTCAAGCACCCATGTAAAAAAAATATGGGGTGTTCAGTGCCCACCAGCCACAGCTGTTTGGCAGGGCTGATGATCAGCTGTGTGGCAGCTGGCTGGAGGCACTTGAGGGAGGGCGGGGCCTCGGGAGGGGGCAGAGCAGGAAGAGGCAGAGTGAGGATGGAGCTTTGGAGGAAGGGGTGGCGTGGGAGTGGGGCCTTGGGCAGAGAGGGGGTGGAGCATCCACCCGGAAAAATAAAAGTCAGCACCTGTGCTCTACAGTATGGTGTCTGGTGCTTTATCTAGTGTAGTTTTAAATGGCTCAAGCTTTGAGGTGCTAAATTATTTTCAAATAATGTGCACCTAAAATTAAAATGTAATAATACTGGATGCAGCCAATGGATTATTTTGAAGTTGAAATACATTACAGTAAAATAAGGGATCTGAGAAATAAGATTTACTCCAGAGGAGCGGAGAGCATAAGACAAACAAAAAGAAACCGTTTGAGAACTGGAGAGATGTGAGCTTAAACACACGTAACAAAGTTCAGAGAGACTTCGGGGGAGTTTTGAGATGTTGCAACAAGATAAGAAATGCAACTGCTTTACTGCAGGTTTTTGCATTCTTAAAAATCAACATACAGTGGGCTGCATTGGGGATGCCCATGTCGCCATTCGTTCTGGCTGCAGCTCCTTGGGAGTTATGTCATCCAAAATGCATGAAAGTAAATTTCATATCACTTTTTTCTACAAGATGGAAAAAGAGGGAGAAATATATAGCTACCAGTGCTTGTTAGATTAGATTTGTTTCTTGATGGAAAAAGCATGAATAGGAGTTATGTTAGACACACCCATTTTCAATTTCTTCTGATCTAGTGTACAGAAAGTATAAATGTATTTGGAAGGAAATGTATGGAAAAACCTGTCAAAATGTTGAAATAAGGTAGTGAGGGTGCAATTATAATACCTGCTGCTTGTAAAGAAACACTTTTGTTTTTCAGTATCTTAAAATGAGGCCATTTCTCTAAACAACTTTTTTTTTTTTTTTTATCCACTTATTTAAGGGGACTGCAACATATGTTTTTCCTCTTCCACTTTTTAATATTTTGGTCTCTGGTGAATCAGCATACAAAAGCTTCCTTCCTTTAGCTGAAGTCCACAAATGAAAGGCTTTTCTTTCTTTGATTGCAGATTAGGCTGCCAAGAAACAAAATCTAACTGGAGAACATCACTTTAATTTATTTATGGGATACAGATGACAAGGAAGTCTGTCCTCTTCTCAGGCTTTTTGGAACGCTTTGGGCTGACCCAGCCCAGTAGAGTTCATATGGCAAAGGCAAACTGTGCCAGAAACCAAAGCCAATAGTCCTTGCAAACCTCTGAACCAAAACATTCCGTTGGTGCTTGAATTTCCCTATAATTTGTATAGATTCCCTTCTTGTCAATGAAGCTAGCAGTAGATAACTAGCTTAGTGCAATCAGACAAAACAACTGTGCTATTCATTCAGTAATTAGATGATAGCAGTAATGCATGCTTTATGGTTTCCGTTCTTCATTCTTTCCTTTCTTTTAAAGTCCTTGGAGACAAACTCTGGGATGTTTGGCAAAGGGGAGGCTCTTGTTGAAAAATATCCTGTCTTTTTTTTTTTTTTTTTTTATTTTAGTTTTTTTTTATATTTTTTTTTTTTTTTGTTTTTTTTTTTTTTTTTTACTTTAGGGTTGCTAATAAGTTCTATTCTCAAAGCAAAACATTAGATCAAGGCAGCAAGAAAGAAGCAGCCAGGGGAGGAGGAGAAGGAAAAGGAAAAAACCCAAACCCTAGTCATTATGTATATGTACTTTTGCTTTGATCTATTTAAATGATGGAGGAAGGATCTCTCTCTCTCTTTTTATCATTGGGAAGACATGGCTTAATTTAGAATAAAACTAAGAATATCCGTAATATAAATAATTTTAGCAGAACTAAACTTTGTGGCTCAAGAGAGGAAGGAATAGTGCTAAAAGTAAGAGATTAGCCTTGGTTGCAGGAGATAAATCTGCATAGGAGGGCAGGGGATGGCTTAAATGACTGGAGTTGCAGTGTCAGCCAGAAGCTGCTGCTGTTTTTATCCTCCCCCTACCACCTCACCCACTTTCTTCTTGTCCATTAAAGACAAAAAGAGAGGATAAAAAGCTTCCTGGAGCCACTGTGCTTTGGTGACTCTGTTACTACAGCTATTAACCTCAGGTGCTACCTTTGGCTTTGTCTATTCTATAAAAACAGACTGATTTAACTAAATCAATTAAATGTGACTTATTTTAACCAATGCAAACGGCTAATATAGCCGCATATGAGCTACTTTGACCATTGTGTATATAGATTTAGCTTAAATTGGCAACTTATATTCTATTATATTGGCAGGTCTCCATCCCTCCTTTCACTGTAGCGCTGCGATTCAATCACTGTGTGACCTTGGGCAAGTGATTGAAGCACCATGGCTTTTAATTGCTTCATCAGGGTGCTGATCCAGAGCCCATTAAAATGAATGAAACTCTTTCTACTGACTACAATGGGGTTTGGGTCAGGCCCTTTTTCAATAAGTATGTTATCCAGGTATCTCCAAAGGATGCTGTGAGGATTAATCCATTCCCATGCTGCTACATCTACACTGCTGTTTTTAGCATGCTAGCTTGAGCAGAACCAGTGTGTGTGTCTGTATAACTGGGCTGGGAGGCAGGGCCACCCAGAGGATTCAGGGGGCCTGGGGCAAAGTGGGGGAGTGGACATTAAAAAAAGGCGCCACTCACTGCAGCGCTTGTACTCACCGGGCGGCGCTCCAAGTCTGCGGTGGTGGGTCCTTCACTCGCTCTGCGTCTTTGGACCAGCTGCTGAAATGCCACCGAAGACCCGGAGCTACTGAAGGGCCTGCCGTCGAAGACCCAGACCACCGCCGGGTGAGTAGCCAGGGAAGGGATTCTCGGCCAGGGCTCGCAGGGCCCCTGCGGGGCCTGGGGCAAATTGCCCTACTTGCCCCCCTTCTGGGCAGCCCTGCTGGGAGGCCTACTGTTAGGGATCTCAAATGGCTTAAATTAGAGCCGCCCCAAGGCTGATGGAGCAATGAGAGTGTAATTTAGTCTCCATGCCCATCAAATCCTTTAAATCTTTGCTGCGACTGCCACCATGTATGCTAGCTGTGTTGCTGGTTTGTTCACATGCAGGCTTATCCAGTTGGAACTGGAGGAAGATGACTAATTTATTTCACAAACAGCACTGAACAATCATCAGATATTAGTGACTTTTTTTGTCTGCTAATGACCTGGGCCTAAATTTGAACTGGTCATCTAGAAGTGAAAGACTCTAGAAACTAGTACCACTCACCCAACAAGCACAAGCCACTTCACCTCCAAAAGTCTGCTGTTTGAGATTATAGCAAATGTATAAATTATTCAATGCAACTGTGGAGTTTTTGTCAGTAAAGCTATTTTAAATACTTTTGAATATGATGGGAACAGCCATTTCTAAATGTCAATAGGACCAAGAGATTGTCTAGGGGGGAAAATGGCCACAGTTTGAGTATAAAATTTTAAGACATTATCCTGTGAAAAATCAATTATTGTAAAATGATCTGTATACGTAGTAGAACTGTGACTTGCAATTATATTATTTTTACCACAGAAAAATGCTTGCAGGAAACAGTATGGCATAGTAAAACCTATTTGGAAGCAAATGTATAGTTTTAAAGCATATGGTCTATCATACTATTTTTTTTAACTTGATGTTTTCAACTTCTGGGACATTGAACAGTTACCAGCAATATGTCGTGAGCAAATTTCTTTTATTTGTAATGCTTGCTGTCATTTGTAGTGTAAGTCTCAATTGAAACATTAAACTTTTTATGAACTGGAAATCTTGGAAATCCTTCAGAGGCAAGCTTTTATTTATGATAGTGTAGTCAGCATTTCCATTATAGCCCCCTGTTTTCAGGGATTTATAATTTAGCTGTAAAAATTCATTCTGGACTGAAACTTGGCATATGAGATTGAATCTGCAGTGTGATGTTTGTACTCAGTTTGAAAACAAACCTGGTAACTTCTAAGATGCAGAGCAGAAAAATAAAAATAATGATAGATGCTCTTTTTTGGGGGGAGGAGGGTGTCTGGTTTATTATTTAAACTGATGTCTGTGCCACCTTCTACAATTGATTCCATAATAATAAGTTCTATTTCTATGAAATCTTTAATCTCCACACTTGCAATTGAAATGTAAGTCTGGTAGATGTTCCCTTGAGTTGAAACATGGGAGCCATTTAACAATCCACAGTGACACTACACAACAGTTTAGAACATTCTGTGAAGAAGTATACAGTGTTCAACAGAAACTGAATGAGGATTTTAGATAGACTGCAACTACACAAACTGCATTTTGGACCAGGCGCCAGGATTATTATTAGCAGGAGTGTTGGAAGCAAGACACTAGAAGTAAGTCTTCTGCTCTACTCCACGCTGATTAGGCTTCAGCTGGAGTATTATGTCCAGTTCTGGGTGCCACATTTCAGGAAAGATGTAGACAAACTGGAGAAAGTCTGGAGAAGAGCAACAAGCAACAAAGTCTAGAAAACATGACCTGTGAGGGAAGACTGAAAAAACTGGGTTTGTTTAGTCTGGAGAAGAAAACTGTTATGTCCCCCTTCAGTCTTCTCAAGTATCTAAAAGGTGGTTACAAGGAGGAGGGAAAAAATTGTTCCCCTTAACCTCTGCGGATAGGACAAGAAGCAAGGGGCTTAAATTGCAGCAAGGATGGTTTACATTGGACATTAGGAATTTTTTCCTGTCAGTGTGGTTAAGCACTGGAATAAATTGCTTAGGGATACTGCAGAATCTCCATCATTGGCGATTTTTCTAACTAGGTTAGACAAACACCTGTCAGGGATGGTCTATATAATACTTAGTCCTACCATGAGTGCAAGGGACTGAATTAGATGACCTCTGAAGATCCCTTCCAGTCCTACATTTTTATGATTCTATGACTAATACCCAGGATCTTGCAAAAAGTGTCATGAGATCTTTGGTGGTCTCACATTTTCAGGACCTCAGTTTTACATCTCACTCCAAAGATGGCACCTTTAGCACCACTGCATCCACGATCAACACACTGGGATATTGCTATAGTAATGACTGATACAGATAAGTATTGCCTGACTCGCCACTTTTTTTAGACCTTAGTTTATCTTTGGAGGCCATAATCACATGGCTTGTCTGCTCTGAAGTGGTATGGGTGCATAATGATGATTTTTATTTATTTTATATATATATATATATATATATATATATATATATATATAGTAGTCTGAGAGTAATTTCATGAGGTAGCGAATTGTAAATGCGAACTTGTTCACAGAGATTTCTCCAGGTTATATGAAGATTTGGGTCCAAATTCTGCCCCTTGGGATATCTACACTGCAGTGTAAGCCCGTGCTTGAACCCGGGCTCAAGGCTAACCTCTCTTGTGTCTAGACTGTAATTGCGCTAACCCAGGGATTAGCAACCTTTGACGCGGTCCGTCAGGGAAATCTGCTGGCGGGCTGGAACGGTTTGTTTACCTGTAGTGTCCGCAGGTTTGGCTGATCGCAGCTCCCACTGCTGCGGTTTGCTGTTCCAGGCCAATGGGGGCTGTGGGAAGCTGCATGGGCCAAGGGATGTGCTGGCTGCCGCTTCCTGCAGCCCCCATTGGCCTGGAATGGCAAACCGTCCTGCGGACGCTGCAGGTAAACAAACCGTCCTGGCTCACCAGCAGATTTCCCTGATGGGCCGCGTGCCAAAGGCTGCCGATCCCTGCGCTAACCCAAGGCTTGGACCCAGGATTCTGCAGGGCTGGAGTGTCCGCGCTTGAGTCAATGTGAGACCCTGGGTCCAAGCCCTATTGATTTGAAGTGTAGCCGCAACCCTGTTTGATTCAGGTCCCAGGAGTCATCCGGAAGTATCCCACCATTCCATGGGACAACTTCCTTAGTCCTCTCTATCCCAACAATCTCCAATTCACTTGATTGAAAGCAGAAACCATACTCCCACCTTTGCTAGGAGCGGCAGCTCAGGTCATAGTTAACCTATTCTCTTCTGATCACTGATCTGCAAGCTCACTGTCCGAGAACCTCCTTGGTTTGCAATGGAGAGTGAACTGATCAGCCTTTTGCAAAATGAGCTGCTTCCTGGTAACCTGCAGGGTGGGCAGTAAAATGTTTCCACAGTGCACCAGGTTCATAGGGCTAGAGCACCCACATTTCGGGGGCGGGTGCTAGGGACTCTGGGATATAGTTACTTTGACTCAGGTCTGCACACTGCAGTGTGAATGCCAGAGCCCTAGGTTCAAGCATGGGTCAGAGAATTCTTAACTTAGGGTTAAAATACAATGTAGATGCTCAAGCCCAGGGTTCCCTAAAACGGGGCAGCTAACTCTAGTTCCACTAACTTTGGGCTTACATTGCAGTGTAGACATACCCTTAGATGCATATGTGTAGGTCTCATTGGAGTCAGTAGGCGCTATGTGTTTCCCATTTATGTTGAGAGGGCTCCTATGATCCCACTGACATAATAAAAGATGTGATCCTGAGTGGAAAAGCATCCATGACGCCTGTTGAAGTCAGCAGAAACAGCAGTTGCTTAGGATCTGACCAAAAGAAAGAAAGCTTGGGCTACGTCTTCACTACAGGGGGGGGTCGATTTAAGATACGCAAATTCAGCTACGCTATTCGCGTAGCTGAATTGGACGTATCGCAGCCGACTTACCCCGCTGTAAGGACGGTGGCAAAATCGACCTCCGCGGCTTCCCGTCGACAGCGCTTACTCCCACCTCCGCTGGTGGAGTAAGAGCGTCGATTCGGGGATCGATTGTCGCGTCCTGACGAGACGCGATAATTCGATCCCCGAGAGGTCGATTTCTACCCGCCGATTCAGGCGGGTAGTGTAGACCTAGCCTTGGAGTAGGATAGGATAGGATAGCAAGTCTGGAGTAGGCAGCCTCTATTATACAAATTTTTCATGTAATATTATGATGGATGCAACTTACTGCTTTTTTTCTAGATTTGCTGTATATATGAATATATAAGAGAGGAATAGAATATTACAGCTTAGGGATGAAGGGCTTTTTTGTTTTTCCATCAAAATTTAAGAATTTATATGGATAGAGATAATTACCTTTTTTGGGATTGTGAATTGGTAGGCCACTTCTGGGTAAATACAGAATAGATGAGAAGAGCCTTCCAGAAATAAAGAAGGTGATACTTGAAATGGTGCCACTGATAACATACTGTGACTCTGGAGTTGTTACAGGACTCAGTGGTTCATAGAACTCTGCTTTAGATTCATTTACTGACTGGATGTAATGGTTGCACAGTGGATATAATGGAATGTTGTCCATGTTTTTGTTCAGTTGCATATGTTGAGATAGGCAGGAAGAATATATCCCCCTCCCCCATCTTAAATGGTAGACAATTATAGATTATTTTATTTCGGCTGAGCCAGCAGAGACTACCACATGTAGTTTTCAAAACATTTTGTTTTTAGCTTTGTATCGCTTTAAGGCCTGATCCAAAGCCCTTTGACGTTAATGAGTGTCTTTCAGTTAACAGTGGTTTTTGGACCAGAGCCTCAATGCCTTGCTTTCTTTGCTGAATATATTAAATATACCGGTCAAAATTTTCAGACTTGGCTGCCTGCAGTTAGGCACCTAAATTCAGAAAGCACATATGTAAGTACGTGGCCTGATTTTTCAAAGTTGCAGAGCACTCACAGTTGCCATTGCTAACCTTTCAGACATAGTAGAAAACCCATCACTTCCCCAGGCTCTTAGGGAGGGGAAGGCCTGATGGTTGGCAGGGTTTTTCATATAAATGATGGGTTTACTTTGTGATTATATTTGTTTCTGGGTTAGATTTTTATATATGTCATAATGGGAGGTGGGCAGGTCTTTATATTATTACCACAGAACACTTGGTTAGCTGAGAGTTAAAAATGCTAGATTGCATATTCCACCAACACAAACTATGAAAAGCAAGAAAATAAGCAGTTGTCATTCAGCACCCAATCTCCTCTCCACTCCACTCATAAGTTCCTCTCTTCAGCCTCAGCTACCTCCCTTCCACCTCCTACAGCTCAGATATCTCTTCCCTCATCCTGAACAACCAGTGGGCAGCCTTAATTCCAAACATGTTTATTGGATATATGATGTTGAGTTGTGATGGTTATTTTTGGGTTGGTGTGGCTTTCATAAATCAGATTGTATGTAGTTCTGAATGTGGTTTTGTACTGATGTGTGCAAGGAAGTGAGGTCTGGTGTCAGATTGTAAATGGTGTCTACAGTATATGGCTTTCTGTAATGCTTGGGAAAAGTTATGAGAGTGAGTGATCTATGTTAGCGATTGTTCTAAATTTAGCAATTTTTATGTTGACATCAGTTAACTGAAATCTGCATGTGTGTGCATTGGCGTATTATATTTATGGTTGGAATTAAGATTACATGTTGGTTGTTTAGGATGAGTGTAGATATGCAGGCTGTGTGTGGTAGAAGGGAGGTAGCGGATATTGAGAAGGGGAAGAGGTGACTGGGATGCTAAATTACTTAAATGCTTGCTTCCTTTCTTAAGGTTTGTACATGTGTATGTCTACACTATACTCTACTGACATAGCTATTTAGATCTAGTTATGCTGGCATATCCCTGTAGTGTAGACTCATCCCACATCAATGGAAGGGATTATTCCATCAGTGTAGAAACACCAGCTCCTCAAATGATGGTAGCTACATTGATGGAAGCATTGTTCTTTCTACCTAGCTGCATCTACAATGGGGATTATGTCAGCCACGGATGGGTTTTTTCACACCCTTGACAGTTGTAGCTATGTTGACGTAACTTTTAAGTGTATACCAAGCAACAGTCAAGCTACTTCAATATTAAATTAATGAAGTTTACGTGTGGGATTTTCACAGGTTTTTAAAGTTGTAAAAACATTGTATTCCTCTGTGCCACCTTGCCTGTTTTCTCTGAATATATGCTTTCAAGAACAAATTATTTTGTTTTTAGTCTGGTAGAACAGCCATTGACCTCGGTAATGGCTTGCGTAGGGTCAAATCTTAAATGTCAGGATCCAAGTTTTATTATTAGCATTGATCTACCAAGCACCATTCAGTTGTTTATATGACACACAAACCTGTGGGCAGAAGGAAAGTGTAGGAGGGAAGTGTTCCACTGTGATTCAGTGCATAGGCCACTCCTCGGGCACCTCCGTAAGCCTGTCTACACTGGGAAAATGTCATCATGAATGAGCATCCATGGGACTGTTCCACAGTGGGGCACAATGCGATCCCAGGTATTCAAGGTTTCAAATAATGCAGATGTTTTACATAGAATGGGAGGATTCACTGCTTAGTTTTAAGTCAACACTTACCATTGGTACAATGTTGTTAAAACCATTCAGCCTAAATGAGATCCTGTCTTGATCAGGATCGCCCTCTTTTCTTGTTACTCATAAGCCTTCATTGGTTAGCTCAACTTACTGGTCAAATTAGAAACATGAAACAATGCTAATATACACTGAACAATCTTTTTTTTTTTAAACTTTATATTAATTTCACTGATTTCAGTGTTACCCTATCTTTCTTTTGTGAAGGATTTTGATGACATTTCATAGTACAAAATTGATTAGCCCAGGTACAAAGTATTCCTTTAAAAGCGTATAATCAGCTGCCGTTTTCTGATTCCCATAAGCGTTTCATGTAATTGGGAATTATATATGAATCCATGGAATATTTAACTCTAGTGAGCACAGTTGAATTTTAAACAATGGCTATAGCATATTAAACTTTTCTCTAAATATCATTTCTTGGTTAAGAAAATTCCAAATTTCTTGCCCTATTAAAAGAACTATAAATAGGAAAGTATGTTAATAAAAGTGTGACTGGATGTCTGAAGGCAATTGTTCTTGATAAGATATATAGAGCCTTCCCTTTCTAAGACACTGGTTTGATTTTATTAATATTACCAACTTGGGGTTAAGTTAAAAGAATATAACACAAAATAAAAATATATGTGGGTATTGATGCCTGAGGAATTCCGAATGTCTTAACAAAATTAAATGCAAAAGATAATTATCAAAAGGTAGCCTGCCCACAAAACATTTTGTAAAGCAGATAATAAAAGAAAACTTAACTGAATATTACATATTTACGTTCCAAAACAAAATGGAAACAAGCACTCATGAATAACCTCGCACACACAACAAGCAAAGTACAAAATAAATAAAATCATTTTCTATAGGTGCATGGAAGGATGCTGCAGATGAAATGTGTTGTACATTGAGTGAAAGAACATTCATTGGAAAAGGATGAAGGTAACAACTTAAAATGACTTCTTCCATCTACTGGTGACTGGCAATCTCTGTTGGCAGTTACATTTATACTCATTTTAAGTCCTTTTATACTGTCAGAGTGGCAGAAAAGGGCTTTATTGTAAATGAGAATAAGGCCCTATGTGTTTAATGTTTAAAGTAGCTTAATGATTTTCTATTTAAATTTGAAAATTTAAAACAACTAGGAAGGTAACAACCACAGCATTTCAAATGTCAGTGTGGATGAAATCTAGCTCTGCCCTGAAGCCCTACGCTGGAGCATGCTCAGTCACTTTGTGGGGAGGGTAAATGCACAGTCTAGTGAGTTCTAGGATGATGAAGCATGTGCAATGAGGATTGAATCTTTGGATATTTTAGCTGTTAAGCTCTAAAGTCTCTACTGAGCATGTGCAACTGCCATTTTTGAAAGGCTTGAAAACTTGGGCCAAATTTGGGTGAATTTTCACAGGATAGCAAAAGTCACATACCTGACACAAAGGTCATTCCTGTCCCCACATTTCAAGTTCCTGCCCCAAGGAATGAAGGTGTTGAGATTCTCAAGTAAAATGTCAGCAGAATTTTTTAATATTGCAGAACAACATATTTTTTCTATCCTCTTTCTCAGAAATAGCTAAACCTATTGGCTGAAACATTCTAAAAAGGTAGATACCTGGAATGAAAAATTTTAGCCCAAACAAGTTACGTTTGGCAAAGTTATAAGCAACTGAAAACATAATTTTGTGACGAAAGCTTATGCCCCAAAAAATCGGTTAGTCTTTAAGGTGCCACCGGACTCTTTTTTTGTTTTTTTAACATAATTCATGAATCTGGCAGAGTCACTGAAAATGATAACAGCTTTTTCATGCAACTCTTATTTCCAAGACAGGATGGGAAATGGAGCCTTCCCTTTCTCCTATTTTATTTTCCTTCTCTTCAGAATACACCTTCCTGTCATGATAGTCATTGTGGTCTTTTAATATCTAATCAGATAAAATTAGTTAATGTGAAAATCTTGTTTAAAACAGTCGTTTTCCCCTATTCACAAGCATAATTGAGTAGTTTCATAGTTTCCCTTACAGTGTGTGTTTAAAATAATGTTTGAATAGTGTCTTTCACACAAATTACTGTGTAGCCTAAAATGCTTTACAGAGTTAAATAATACATATTTACCCAGGGAGAGAGAAATAAAGAGGTAAAGACACCAGGCAAAAAAAGGGAGGTGACACTGTGGAGAGAACAACATTGTATAGTAGACTTGCATAATATGGCTTTTGGTTGTAATTTACCCAGTATTATACACAAGTTAAAAGATATTGGACCTGGTCAGTACTTAAATAAGAGACTTCCAGATAAAATCTATAAGACATATGCAACCCTCCACAGAAACTGTGGGATATAGTAATGTCAGATAATGCTTGAAATCAATGGGAGCTTAAAAGTGATGACACAATAGAGCTTTTGGATTTTCAAAGCTGGGTTCCTAAAATTAGACTCCTGAATCCTTATTTAGCCCAGTGGAAGTGCATACGCCACCTCATAGAAAGTTATAGTAGATGCCACTGCTGTGTGCACATCTTCAGTGTTCCTGGAGGTATTGTACCTACCTACAGGAGATGCATCCAAATCTGCTGTTGGAGTAGCATACTTCTGCATTTCTCCTATCATGTGGTTTAAAGCAACAATCTAGCCCAGGGGTTCTCAAACTTCATTGCACCGCGACCCCCTTCTGACAACAAAAATTACTATAGGATCCCAGGAGGGGGAACCGAAGCCTGAGCCCGCCCAAGCCCTGCCACCCCAGGGGCAGAGGGGCAAAGCCAAAGCCCCACCTTCCCAGGCCAGGTGGCCTGTAACCTTAGCCCTGCCGCCCAGAGCTGAAGCCCTCAGGCTTGGGCTTTAGCTTTGGCTCCAGGCCCCAGCAAGTCTAAGCCAGCCCTGGTGACCCCATTAAAACAGGGTCGCAACCCACTTTGGGGTCCTAACCCACAGTTTGAGAACCACTGATCTAGCCCTTGCTATGTTAACAGCCTTTACTGCCAAAGTATAAAGAGACAGTGTATGACTTTTTGCGAGAGTGAGAGAGACAAGCTTTCAAGCGTACACAGAGCTCTTCTTCAGGTCTGGGAAATGTTCTCCATGTGTCACAGCTACATACACAGTGGAACAGATTGTTTAGCATAAGTAGTTAACACACATTTCAAGGGGCCATTCACGGTGATGTGGCCCATTAATCTTGAACGGTTCCTTAAAATATATAACTACTTATGCTAACCAATGTCCCATCTTGTATTTAGCTGTGACACTCTGAGTATGTTTCCCAGACCCAAAGAAGAGCTTTGTGTAAGCTTGAAAGCTTTTCTCTCACTAACACAAGTTGGTCCAATAAATGATATTATCTCACACAACTTGTCTCTTTGATTTTAGTAAGGCTTTTGTCCCAGTCCCACGTGCCACTCTCATAGGCAAACTAGGGAAATGTGGTCTAGATGAAATTAGTGTAATGTGCACAACTGGTTGAAAAATTGGTAACTACTTTTTGAGTACAATGATTCACTGTAAAACTGGGATCATGTTTCTAGTGGGGTCCTGCAGGGGTCAGTTCTAGGTCTGGTACTAGTCAATATTTTCATTAATGATTTGGATAATAGAGTGGAGAATATGCTTATGCCATTTGTGGATGACAGCAAGCTAGGCAGGGTTGCAAGCACTTTGGAGGAGAGGATTAGAATTCAAAATGACCTTGACAAATTGGAGAATTGTTCTGAAATTAACAAGGTGAAATTCAATTAAGACAAATGCAAAGTACTGCACTTAAGAAGGAAAAATTAAATGCACAGCTATTAAATGGGAAATAAAACCCCTGAAAAAGATCTGGGGGTTATAATGGATCAGAAATTGAATCTGAGTCAAACTATGATGCAGTTGCAAACTATGATGCAGTTGCAATATCGTTCTGGGATGTATTAATGGGTGTCATATGTAAGACCTGGGAGAGAATTGTTCTGCTCTACTTGGCACTGGTGAGGTCTCAGATGCAATACTGTGTCTAGTTCTGGGTGCCACATTTTCAGCTGTGGATAGTTTGGAGAGAGTGCAGAGGAGAACAATAAAAATGACAAAAGGTTTACAAAATCTAATTTATGAGGAGAGGTTAAAAAAACTGGGCTTGAGGTTTAGCCTTGAGAGGGGATCTGATAAGTCTTTAAATATGTTAAGGGCTGTTATAAAGACAAATGTGATCAGTTGTTCTCCATGCCCACTGGAGGTAGGACAAGAAGTAATGGACTTACTCTGCAGCAAGGGAGATTTAGGTTAGATATTAAGAATAACTTTCTAACTATAAGGGTAGTTAAGATCTGGAATAGGCTTCTGAAGGAGTTTGCGGAATCCCCATCTTGGAGATTTTTAAGAACAGGTTGGACTAACACCAGTCATGGATGGTTTAAGTTTATTGGGCCCTGCCTCAGCACAGTGGGCTAGACTAGATGACCTCTTAAGGTCCCTTCCAGTCCTACATTTCTATGATTCTATGGGAAGGAGAACAAACATACATATGAGTGGAAAGACCGAAGTGCTCCGACAAAACATAGTAAAAAAGATTTGTCCTGAAACCATATAATAAGCTTGGCCCAGTTTTTCTCCAATCACTAGATCTCCAGTGGCCCACAGGGTGCTCAAATGTTTTGAGAACCAAGAATTGGGGGATTGGGAGGGGAAGTAGTCATTAAAGGTCCTGATTTTGCTCCCAAGATTTTTCCTGGATTTGGCATGTAGAGAAGATCATGTTGGTTGTCCTGCAGGATGGTCTAAAACCACACTGAGATTTCAGCAATATTTCCTCAGCAAGAGGAAATAATCAGTTTGAGAGGATACGGTCAAGAATTTTCCCTGCTGTAGATAGCAAGGCAATACCTCAATAGTTTCCACACTCCGACTTATCTCCTTTCTTAAAGATTGTAACAATGTTAGTGTTTCTCAAGTCTTTTGGACTCTTCTCATTGTTCCAGATATGAAGAACAAGTGTGTGGAGTTTCCCTACCAGTTCTTCACCTCCAAACTTGTAGACTTCAGCTGGAATGCCATCTGGCCCTGCAGCCTTGTTGTTCTTAGTTTCCATAACGGCTCGTGTTACTTCTTTGAGGGTGGGAGGGTCAGCAAGAGATTCTCTTTCATGTCATTGAAATATAGATTCGATAGTGGCATCAGAGACAGTTTACTCACAGTTCAGGAGTAACTCAAAATGCTCCTTCCATCTGGCTTTGATGGCTTCGCTGTCCTTAAAATAGGTTGACCTGTTTAGGGCTTGGAGTTGTGTGGATCCATGGGAGCACGGGCTGTAAATGGCTCTTATTGCCTGAAAGAAACTCCTCATGTCATTTTTATTAGCATAAAGCTCAATCTCCTTGGCCTTTTCTCTCCACCACTTATTTTTGAAGTCACGGGTTTTCCTTTGGGCTTCAGCTTTGAGTTGCTTTTATGACTTTCTTCACAAATCGCCATCAAGGGTCACTTTGGAGACAATTGAGCATTTTTGCTACCTTGGTAGCCAACTTTCTCAAAATGCAAAAATCAGCAGAGATCCAGCACAGGATCCAGTGCACAAGTGCTTCCTTTAGGAAATTGCTCCGACGAGTTTTCACAGACCATGACCTATGGCAGGACACCAAGATACAGGTCTATAAGACTATTGTTCCTACACTCCTCTGTGGATGCAAAACCTGGGTGACCTATCAACAGCACCAAGAGTTTGGAGAGGTACCACCAACGATGCCTCAGGAAGATCCTTCACATCAAGTGGCAAGATCGCTGCACTAACGCCAGCATCCTTGCTTAAGCCAATGTCACCAGTATTGAAACAATGATCCTCATGCACCAACTTTGCTGGGCTGGACATTGTGTGCGGATGCCAGACTCTCGCCTCCCAAAACAAATACTCTGCTCTCAGCTCACTCCTGGTCAGAGATCCCACGATGGTCAGAGGAAACACTACAAAGACACAGTGAAAGCGTATCTTAAGAAAACTGAGTGGACATCACAAGCTCGGAAGAGCAAGACACCAACCGATGCCAATGGCGCCATGTCCTCCATCAGGCAGTGGCCCACTTTGAGGAGAAGCGCCTTGCCCTCGAAGCTGAAAAGAGAGAGGAGGAAGGAAAAAGAAATAACTTTCTCCCAGCAGGCCGCTGGCCTACCACAAAATGTCTGTACCTACTGTGGGCAGATTTGCGGTTCCAGGATCGGACTCCTGAGTCATCTCAGGACCCATATGTAAATCCGTGGTAGAGATCATCCTCTAATAAAGGGATCGCCAATCATCAGTCAGTCATTAAAGGACATTTGTCTTAAGAAATCTGCTAATGGGTAAAACCCTGGGTGTTTTTCTTTGCTAAAGCCAAGCTTAAAAGGGGCATAGGGGTGTGTGTGGGAGGGGATACACATCCTTTCCTCTAATTGGTAGATGTGGGATCTTTGTCTAATGGATTCTCCTTCAGCTTCCTGTTTCAGGTCTGTGATTGGGTTGTTTGCACCAGTTAGTGTCTTTCCAGCTATTAGTCAGCAAAGGTGGAATATGCCCTGTGGCTGGGATGTCCAGTAGGTACTGCACAAGATCATGAATACATCAGTATAGGAGTCCCGGAGACTAAACAGGTGGAGTAGGCAAGGAAGCATTACAGTTCTCTGGATTCGTGTTAAATTCAAACCAATATTGATTGACCCAATGCCAATCATCAATCCAACACATCCAGTAAAAGTGTAAAAAAGCTGTTACTAATAACATGCCTACACCATGCAGTTCTGAAAACATAAATCGGTGCCTTGTTACTTTGCCTCCAATTCTGACATTTATTGTTAAATTATGTTGTTGTTTCCTGCAAGAGACATTACGATTTCTCTCATTAAAGGAGAGGAAAAAAAAAACCTTCTTGTTCCTTTCCAGATTGTTCCCATTTACTGAAAATAAGCATGAGTTCCTGCCTTGAAGCACTATCAGCAAACTGCAGTCAGATGTAAAAGAAGCCTAATCAGGCCTGGGAAGCAGGCCTTAATTAGTCTGCTTGGAAAACAGTGCAGAAGAGCAAATGAAAATTATTAACCATCACTCATGATTCCTGTTTCTAATTTTAAAGAGGAAATCATGCATTAATCAAACCCTAGCCCTAAGCTCAGAGGCACGTTTTAGAAATATCCTGAAACAACAAGAGGAAATCTTTGCTGTGTTTAGAGAAAACAACTCCTGATCAGTCAGTATGTGTAGCACAATATATTTTGACATGAAATAAGCTATGTTGCAGTATACTTAGCTTTAGCTGGGTCCAAGAAAAACAAAACCAGTACCAGTTGAAATGAAGGCACATGACAAAATCAGCATTAAGCCTGGGTTTTGTTAAAGGAAAACAGAAATGTACAGTGTGTTGTTTTCAGAGGATAAGTGAAAGATATAGAAGTACAAATGTAACAGGAACACTGTGATAATGTAACATATTACTGTTTGCTTTAGACATAGCAAAGAAACTTTTTAGTGAGTAGAAAAACATTTAAGGAGAATTCATTTTGATAAACTAGTTTAACAAATAGGAACACAACCTCCATGTGTTAACTAGAGATGATTTGAGATCATGTGATAAGATTTATTAGAGCTGCATTAAATGGTTTCTGTTAAATGTGGACTGTAAAGATAATCTTCCTTTTTTGGGCAAAGTAGTATGGACTTCTGGCTATAATTCAGGTAAACAAATATTCTCTATTTGGAGTCGTATTGAAAAATATATTTTTATTATGTTGGAATAAGAAGTCTGTGTATCTAGGACCTCTCAGAGTAAGGGGGAAAACGGGGCCTTGCCCCATCGTAAATATTGCACCCACTATTTTGGAAACCACCACACCACAGTAAATGCAGTGGGCTTGATTCTTAAATGTAGGTATCTAAGCTTAACCTTTTTAATCAAAAATACTATGTACAGCACCTAGGTTTACCATGAAGGTCTCCCATCCAAATATTGACTAGAACTTAATTTGTTTAGCTTGTAGAAACTACCAGATGCAAAACCTGAAATCATACAGTTGCAGATATCAAGGCATAAGATTTGCCTCTATTACTATAGTGACTGCAATTATTTTTTGTATATCTGAATGAAAATTATGGAAATAAAGGAAAAACAGGGATTTCTCATCAGTCACTATATACACCTCTACCCCGATATAACGCGACCCGATATAACACGAATTCAGATATAACACAATAAAGCAGCGCTCCGGGGGGGCGGGGCTGCGCGCGCCGACGGATCAAAGCAAGTTCGATATAACGCAGTTTCACCTATAACGCAATAAGATTTTTTTTTTTTGGCTCCCGAGGACAGCGTTATATCGGGGTAGAGGTGTATTAGAGGTTCCTTAATATAATTAAACATTTAAATTAATGTTTAGTTATTAAACCATTACCCCTGAAAGGCAGTGTGGTGTGGAAGAATTAGCACAGAGCTGGGAGTCAGGAAGGCCTAAATTTTAATAATGGCTTTGCCACTAACTTCCTGTCTATCCTTGGCCAAATCTCCTTATCTTTTAGCCCCATCTGTAAAATGAGGATAACTGGTTGAATGAAGCAAAGCCTTACACTCAACTCGAAGACATTTTATCTGTGCAGAATAATGGAGAATCGGGCCCTCTGGCTTTAACTGAGGGCTCTGGATTTCTTCCATTGCCTTGACTGAAAGGACTCAATTCTTCCATCCTTCTTGTGTTGGATCCACTGGATGAAATCCTGGCCCCATTGAAGTCAATTGCAAAAGTCCTATTGAAGTCAATACAGCCATTGATTTCAGTGGAGGAATAAGTTACTACTCAGTGGCACTAAGAGTGGCAGATTTGGACCCAAAGGGCTATTCCTTCTTTCTTTCACCTACACAGAAGTTGTACAGTTGGCATGGGTCCTTGCCCCTGGCTGAAACTGAATTCAGTCAGAGAACATCAGAACAGCTTTACTGGGTTAGACCAATAGTCCATCTAGCCCAGTATGCTGTCTGACAGTGCCCAGTGCCAGGTGCTTCTGAGGGAATGAAGAGAACAGGGCAATTTTGAGTGATCTGTCACCTGTTGCCCAGTCCCAGCTTCTGACAATTGGAGTTTCAGGGACACCTGGAGCATGGGGTTGCATCCCTGGCCATTTTGGCAAATAGCCATTGATGGACCTGTCCTCCATGAACTTATCTAATTCTTTTTTAACACAGTTTTACTTTGGGTCTTTACACCATCACCTCGCAATAAGTTCCACAGCTCAACTGTTTGTTCTATGAAGAAGTATTTCCTTCTGTTTGTTTTAAATTTACTGCCTATTAATTTCATTGAGTGACCCCCTACTTCTTGTGTTCTGTGAAGGGGTAAATAAACAGCTTCCCTATTCACTTTCTCCATACCACTCATGATTTTATTTGACCTCTATGATATTCCGCCTTTGTTGTCCCCTTTCTAAGATAAACAGTCCCAGTCTTTTTAATCTCTCCTCATATGGAATCTGTTCCATACCCCTAATCATTTTTGTTGCCCTTCTCTGCACCTTTTCCAACTCTCATGTATCTTTTTTGAGATGAGGTGACCAGATCTACACACAGTATTCAAGGTGTAGGCGTACCATGGATTTATATAGTAGCATTCTGATATTTTCTGTCTTATCTATCACTTTCCTAATGGTCCCTAACATTGTTAGCTTTTTTTTTTAACTACCGCTGCATGTTGAACAGATGTCTTTAGAGAACTATCGACAGTGACTCCAAGATCTATTTCTTGAATGGTATCAGCAAGTTAGACCCCATCACTTTATATGTATATTTGGGATTGTTTTCCAATATGCATTGTTTTGCATTTATCAATATTGAATTTTATGTCATTTTGTTGCCCAGTCACCCAGTTTTGAGAGATTCCTATGTAACTCTTAGCAGTCCACTTTCAACTTAACTAGCTTGAGTACATTTGTATCAACTGTAAATTTTGCCACTTCATTGTTCGTTCCCACTTTCCAGATCATTAATGAATATGTTGATCAGCACAGGTCCCAGTACAGAACCTTGTGGGACCCTGCTATTTACCTCTCTCCATTGTGTAAACTGGCCATTGATTCCTACCCTTTGTTTCCTATCCTTTAACCAGTAATTATCCAGGAGAGGACTTTCTCTCTTATCCCACGCCTGCTAGTTTGCTTAGAGCCTTTGGAGTGGGACCTTGTCAAAGGCTTTTTGAAAGTCCAAGTACACTATATCTGCTGCATCACCCGTGTCTACATGCTTGTAGACACATTCAAAGAATTCTAATAGATTGAGGCATGATTTCCATTTACAAAAGCCATATTGACTCTCCCCCAACATACTGAGTTCCTCTGTCTGATTTTGTTCTTTATTATGATTTCAATCAATTCACCTAATACTGAAGTTAGGCTTACCATCCTGTAATTCACAGAAGTGCATCTGGAGCCATTTTTAAAATACTCTACCCTCCAGTCATCTAGTGCTAGAGGCTGATTTAAGTGATAGGTCACATACCATGGTCAGTAGTTCTGCAATTTCATATTTGAGCTCTGGCAGAACTTTTTGGTGAATACCTTCTGGTCCTAGTGATTTATTACTTTTAATTTATGAATTTGTTCCAAAGCCGCCTCCTATTAACACCTCAATCTGGGACAGTTCCTAAGATTTACCACCTAAACAGAATGGCTTGGGTATGGGAATCTCCCTTCTATTGTCTTCAATGAAGACCAATACAAAGAATTAATTTAGCTTCTTCAGCAGAAGGCAACAGCCTTATCTTCCTTATGTGGTCCTTTAGCACCTTATCTTCCTTGAGTGGTCCAGGAACCCCACTGACTGGCAGGCTTCTTACTTCTGGTGTACCCAAAAAAAAAAAATTCTTAGTGTTGATGTCCTTAGCTATTTGTTCTTCAAATTCTTTCTTGGCCTGCCTTATTATACTTTTACACGTGACTTGCCAGAGTCTATGCTCCTTTCTATTTTCGTCATCCTTTTAAAGGATGCCTTTTTGCTTCTAATCACCTCTTTTACTCTGCTGTTCAACCATGGTGGAATTTTTAATACCAGTGGTTCAATCACTTCCCCCATACTGCCTGAAGTCGGCACCTGGCCATCATTTACCATTCTCTGTACTTATTTGAGAATGTTACATGTTGCTGGTTGATTTTTGCAATGGCTGCTTGTTCTTCATCGATTATTTTTTTTGGGGGGGGGGGGGGAGAGGGGCTTTTGCCTGTGTTTTGAATTTTATTACTTAATTCCTTTGATATGATCCAATAGGTTTCTACAACTGCTTATTCTGCTGAGATTTGGGTTGCTCTCATGCTCAAACAATGGTGCCCTGTTGAATCTTTTTCCAAGTTAGTCTCCTATTATGGGGCCACCATTTGATTTCTTTTAATACTTTGCTTTTCTTTCTTTCTTATCCAGTGTCTGTAGCTGTGCATTAGAGCTATGGTGCTATCAACACAGAAAATCTAGGACTGGAAATTAGTTTGTCGCTATCCTTCCATATTTATGTACCTGTTAAAACTTGGTTGAAATCCAGATTTGATTTTGTTTTGGGTGTGTTCTAATGTCATTTGACTTTTCTTGAATGAAGTTAATTTTTGTCATACTGCTTTGAATTACATACTCATGTGCCTTGATGGTGTGTCAGAAAGTTTTTTCTTTTTACATCCCCTTTGCCTCTAACATCCAGTTTAAACCTAATACTACTACTACTACTACTGTTGTTGTTGTTGTTGTTGTTGTTGTTGTTTTGTTTTGTTTTTTGGGCAGCAAACACAAGGGGCTAAGTGCTTTCCAAACATTAAAAAATGCACAGTTCCTTGGCTATTTTAATAGTATCCTTGACGGTTTAGCTCAGTCTTTATCCTTTTATTTGCAATCTGTCCACAAACATGTGGCCTGTTTATTTAGTGCTGCTTGTGTTTTTCCAATTGACTCTACTATTTAAGTATTTCATTAGCTGCTGTGTTTATATCTTCTAGTTAAGGTTTACCCAAGTATTCAGGGCTCTGAATCCTGGAACACCTTCCTATTTGTGAGATTTGATTCTATATACGTGTAAGCGGGGGAATGGTCCTGCTATTGTGGGGAACTTTCCTGGCTTCTGCCCTACCCCGGTGAAGTGGGCTAGGGAAAGGATCGGAGTCCTCACTCCCACTCCCTTTACCCAGAGGCCTCCCTGTCCTTGAGGACTCCCCTTCCACTCTCCTGTCTGGCAGAGTCCTCGTAACCCCAACAAGGTTGGGCCCAGGATTCCTGGGGGGCTCGACCCCCAACCCTGCTGTGGTCACCCAGGACAGGGGCTAGGGTGTCCCCACTCCGGGGTACTCTCTCTGCACTGGGCACCTCCCTGACCCACTGATCATTTCATACAATTTAAAGCAAATACAAGTTGTTTGTTTAACAATTAATTAAAAAAAAGAATAAGGAAAAATGGGGAAGGTTAAAGGAAACACATCACCCCGCTCTGTGGCAGGAAACATCACAAAAAGTGTCTCTGGAACGTCAGGGCAGTTCAGTCTGTTCCTTGTAGGTCCCAGGCTCCTTCTCAGGCCCTAGCTGTGCTGCAGAGACGCTGCGGGCTGGACACTTGCTCTGGCGGTGGCCACATGCTCTAGGTGGCAGGACCCTTCTTCCCAGCGTTGCCCCCTCCCTGTCAGGGTTACGATCCCCCTCCAAGTCTGGCCTGCAGAGCCTCTTGGCTGAGGCGTCTCCCTGCACGGGGCCCACTGCCCAGGGTCCCCCTCCTCTCCCCAGCTGCTCACCGCACCCAGCTCCGGACTGCTCCAGCTCCACACTGCCTCAGCACGGCGGCTGCTGCTGCTCTGCCTTCAGCTCCCTGGGCTGCTTCTCTGGCTCTGGTTGCTGCAGCCCTACTCCCAGGACAGGTCGGCTCTGCAGGCTGCTTCTGTGACTCTGCTCCCAGCTCTGACCTGCCGCCTGGACTGCTTGTCTGGCCCCTCTGACTCTGGTGGCTGCAGCTCTGCTTCCAGCAGCTTAGCTTGTGCCCCTGCTCTCTCCTTAGCTCGGCCCCACTCTGTCTGACTCAGGCAATTCCAGCTCACACAGGGAGGACGGGACCCCCCTGGCCTCCTGATTAGCCTGCTCACCCTGTCAATCAGGCTGATCTGGAGCATTGGCCTCTCCCCTTTTAGTGCTGGGAGCTAGCCAACCAAAACACCCTCACTGAATGTTAGTAAGGGGGCAACAGTCCCCTTACATACGCATCCACTTGCAGTTTCTGGTTCACATTTATTGTCTCCTTTTCTATCATTTGTGAATTCCAAATACTGGGCTCTCATCACTGTTCTCCCAGTTTGGAGCTGTGTATCTAATAGGTTCTGAGTTGTTGAATGGCTACATCAATTCAGAACAAAGTTGAAAATTCTTCTTTTTCTGAATTTCTATTACTGCTGTCATTTTATACTACTCTATGTACTATGGACAGTGCTTGGCTGTATTAAACAGTGCACTTTTAAATTCACAGTAAAGCCAAGCTTTAAAAGGGATATGTAATAATAACAAAAACAATATTTTGCATTTCTTTGGGGCCTTCAATCTGAAATTCTCAAATTATTTTACAAATACCTGTAGACCAGATATTAGTAATATAGTATCCTTTAATGGGGATTACACCTCACAGAAACTAGTAGAAATTATAATTATTAAAGTATTGCTTCTTCTTAGGATAGCTCTCCTAAACCTTTATTGCTTTCTGTTTCCATGTGCCTATTTGAGTCTTCTTTTACAACAGTTATACATGTAGCTGGGCCGTAGACTACCTGAGTATGCTGGGACCACAGGGAACAAGTTTTCAGACTGGATTTTTGTTTTTGAATATCTGTGTGTGTGTGTGTGTGTGTGTGTGTATATATATATATATATATATATATATATATATAAACATTTTGGATCAGAAAATAGTGTAGTGCTTATATAGTGTAATCTTGCGAGGTGAGAAGCTGTGACAGCATTGCTGGGGTGGAAGTTATACTTGACAGTTTCATTGTATTCATGGGGAGGAAAGAATCCTTTAAAGGTGTGCTTATTGGACGTTATCAAGTGGATATGTTCTCTAGTGCCCTTGCCTGACATCTGAGATGAAACTGATTAGTAAACTGCAACCAGTCCCTTTTTTTTTTTATAAGGCAAAGTCCCACTTCTTCCTCCACAGTTGCAAGTGCCTTGAATACAGTGGAACCAGTTTAGGCCTCTTGTTTGGAGGGCAGGTTTTGGGAAGCTCACCTGTTGGGAGTATGTGGAAGGCAGAGGATCTGAGACTATGAAGATCCACTTGCAGTCTCACCCCTTGCTCCTAACAGAGATGAAGAATGGTGTAGTGGTTAGGGTGGTAACCTGGTACTTAAAAGACCAGAGTTCAATTTCCTGTGTGACCTTGGATGAGTCATTTTATGTTAATTTCCACTTGTGTAAAATAGTGGCAATAGCTCTTCCCTTCCTCTCAGGGGGAGGATAAATACATTAACAATTATGAGGTAGTGGGGCAATATAAGTACCCTAGATAGAGTAGCATGTCAAGATCAGAGGCTATTGCAGCATTGAGATCTTAGATGTAGATACAAATCATCTATGCAGCATGGAGGGGGAAGATTACTTCCTAGTGCACAGCCTAGTCACTGGAATGAGGATTGGGACCATTGTAAGGAGATGATATCACTGGGAAACATAAGAGGAAGCTACTAATTAATGTCCTCTTTCTGTCTCTTTAGTTCAGGATCATGTGCAGGGCCAAGGGGAGGACCCTGGGACATTAGAATGCACTAGGCATCCTTTCCTCATCTACATATATCCTTTTCCTTTTCTTTCTGTCTCCCTCCCCCCATCCATTATGCTCTTTGCCTCTTCTCTTCACCAGACAACATTAAAAATCAATGACCCTTCACTTGATGAAGCTCTTTAAAAAAATAAAATTAAAAAGCTTTGAGGATCACCTTGTACATGGCAGTGTGCTTCCTCACTGCTGTGCTGGAAGGGCTGCTAATTCTGTTTCCATGATGCTGCCGACAGGCCAGTTGTGAAGGCTGGCTTTGATCTAGCTTTTACATTCATTTACCATAATAAGAATTGGCTTTATTGAACCAATTAAAATTACAGTCCTCCCTTATCTCCATAGAGTACAGCAGAGCTGCAGTGAATTTCAGTAAATGATTTCACTTGTGAGAGTTTATAGATCCTTATTTTACATATCCAACTTGGTTTTTATAAGGTGCAATTTAATATTGACCCTACATGTCACTTGTGTAATAAATGTTTTAGGGTCAAGGATTAAAAGCTTTAGTCAGAGATATGTCATGTTATATAAAGCTCTGTTCGTACCATTGGTTGCAAGTGGTTTTTAATTGCTCAAATTTACAATACAGTCTAGTCTTGTTTTGTCTTTTGTAATCTCTTGGACACTTATTTTATTGTAGGAGAACAGGTGCTTTGCTGTATATTCTCTTGCCAGAAGTGCATCCCCAAAATACATTTGGAAAGGGTTTAACTGAACATGAACTTTGGGGGTGTGATCCTTCTCCTATACACGTCAATGGCAAAACTCTCAATTCCATACCAGTAGCTGATTTGTAATTACATATTTTAAATATGATTTCCTTTGGTTTTTTTGTATTGCACAGAGAACAGTGCATGCTTATAATATTGTCTGTGTGCATTTTTAAAACCACTCTTAGTCACTGAACCAGACTCAGACTCAGTTAACATGAATTGGCTGGATTCATAAAACATGGTGAGCTAACTACCTTGAAACTGTCTATACCTTTTGGTGCTCCGAATAACATTTCTTGGTGCCTTAAAGCTGCTGCCTTCCATTTATCTATCTATAAACCCAAACCTTGCCTTCTCTTTACCTATTGGTAAGCCTTTCTGGAATGCTCATCAGTTACTATAGTATGGCCACATAAAATTCTCGGCCTTGATTGGTGGTGCCTCTCTACCCTAGACTTTTTCTCCTCACCATGGTATATATCTCAGCAACCATTGTACTTTATGGCACTCGCTGGATTTACTCAATTTATATATGAAGGATCATGTCGTGGGGCAGATATACCCTGTCACCCCTTGTGTGGGGGGGCGGGCATTATAGCTCTGTGGCTGAGTGCAAATAATGACCCTTTTCCTCAGGGCAGTATGACCTAATGGTCAGTCTATAGGCCTGCCCTTCAGTACAGGACAGTAGGGCCCAGTGGCCAACGTTCATGGGCCTGCCCCTAGATTCAGGGCAGTATGACCTAACAGCCAGAATTAACAGGACTATCCTTCAATGCAGGGTGGGATGGCCCAGTGGCCAGAATCAGTAGGACTGTCCTTGGCTTCAGGGCAGTATGATTTAGTGACCAGAGTCAGTAGGTTTGCCCTTATATGCAGGGTGGTGTGGCCTAGTAGCCAGAGTCAATAGGGTTGCCCAATGTGTTCAGCCATAACAAAAGACTTCAAAGAGCAATAAAATACTTCTGGGGGAATTCTGCACCAAAAACTCTGTGCACAATATTTTTAAATTCTGCATATTTTGTTTGTGAAAATAACACAATATAATCATGCCAGTTTCAATTATATTGGTAATGTATTTCAAAATACCTGTCAGCAAATATGTCTGTAACAATACAGATGACAACAAAGATTCAGAATATATTTTTGATTCCTTAGTAGGCCTATCAATACAGAACTCTGAGTAATAATTCATTGAAACTACAAGATAGAAACATATTTCCCGCACCCCTCAGAAGCAGTGCACAGGCCTGGGGGAGTCAGGGGTAACAGAGGAGCTGAGGGAGAGGGAAGTAATTTCTGGGTGTGAACCTGGAGGGTTGTAGGGTGTGGGTGGGAGAAGTATGGAACAGGGTTTTTGGGGGGGCGGGGGATTGCTAGGGAGCCTCCCCCAGGCAGACCCTGGCTGACCCCCAGTCTTGGCGTAGGCTCTAAGATGGTCCTAATCCTGATATAAATTAAGTTGCTTCAGCCCATGCTGACTGGCTGCCTGCCTCCCTCCCTCCCCCAGATCTGCCCATCATGGATAGCTAGAGTGCAGCGTGTTCTGGCTATGCCTCCTACTTGCTCCTTCACACCCCTTACACTGCAAACTATAGGGTTCTGGTATAAGAACCTTTTACTTTGCACCTACTGGAGATTCTCCCACTCCAGTGTAACCCCCTGAGGGGTGATCTGGCTGCTTTCTGAGTAGTGCAGACAATCTGGCCCAAGGCATCTTATTCTGTGTTCTGTTATTGGATCTGTACAGCTTTAATCCTATAATAAGAATGTCATGTCTATATGCTAATTCTAGATGTTTCTTCTAAGAAGATTACGTAAGAGAATCATATACTGCCTTTCCATCTAAGTTGTATGAAAACTGGATTTTTGAGCAGGATGTCTCAAGTCAAAAAAGATTATAGTAATTATTTCAAATGAAAAAAAGTATTTATTTATTGAATTTATTTCAGCCCTGTACATTTTTGTTTTTTCAGTTGTTTGAAAGCCTTCCGTAATTCACTGAAAATACATCTCAATTGGTTGGACAATCAGCAGTTGCTAAAATACACGGGGAGAGGAAAAAAAAAAAAAGATTGTCAATGCATGTTGCAAAAACCTGGGAGGATTCTAGCTCTCTAAAATTTTTATTACCCAAAGACAAAAGTGTACATTTATGAGCGACTAAACTAATCCGGTCTGTGTTTGTTTCATTAGGGACTGGGATAATTAAAGTTGGATTTCTGTTTCATTGTGTTGAGGACATTTCAGGAAATTGGTGCATACTAGCTGCATGCAACAGTCAAATCACTGGAAAGACTCCATTGACTTGAACTGATATAGGATCATGCCCCAAATCCTAAGAGCCCTAAGGGGAATTCTGCAAGCAATGCATCTTCTTCAAACATAGTCCATATGTGATGTCTTATGCTCAGGCACCTCAATCCTAACCTGTCCCATCCTTTCTTCTTCTCCCTAACCTGACCTCACCTCTTTTTTTCTCTCTCTGTCTTTACTGTTGCACCACTACAAAGATAAACTTCCATCTAGCCATCCTTAGATTCCAGGCCAGAATTAAAGGAATCCTGTATTAAAAAAAAAAGTAAAACCTGAATAATTGCTATTTTATTATAAATAACCAGTACTTGTGCAATGCCATATCTCTGTATGTATCTAGTCTTCTGTTGATGTGACATCACATATCTGTAACCAACGACTGAAATTCTTTTTTTGTTCTTGATGGTCATTAGGACCTGCAGCGTGGTTTCACTGAAGAGTCAATGGGAGTATAACCCACAGGTTTTATACTGCAACATTTGACTTTGTTTGGCCCCAAAAAAAGGGAGAGAATCAGTGGGGAGGACACATGAATTTTAGTTGGAATACTCTACACATGTGCTGCAAAGGACAGGGCAGGGAACTCAGCTAGAAGAGCCCAGAAACATCCAGATCTAGAATGTGGCAGTTACTAGCCATGCTCAACAGTGGTTTCTGAACCTCTATAGGAAGTTTTCTTTGGGACAATCTGCCTGGCAGATCACATCCTAGTCACCTTTTGGACTGAGTCAATCAGAGCAAAAGAGAGAAAAAGTTATAAATATAGGAGTTAGACAGTCCTGTGGACTCAACAGCTCATTGACTTAGGACCAAGAGATGTCTGCTGTGAGGACCAATTCCCAATCCCTCTATCACTTTGGATACAGGTGAATGCTATTCCAGCTTTACTTACAGGGAAGCCCTCCATTAGGAGAATGTTTGGTCCACCATGGTGTGTTCAGTGGACCTAGAGGGAGAACTGGGAGGAGGGCATTTGTTACCCATACACACAACAGAGCTTATGGAACTTACATTTAGCTATCAGCTGACTGCTCTAAACTGGGATTCTGTCTCTGTTAAAGAGAATGTGGCAGAGCTCAGAGAGGGGAAGGGTTGGAAATTCTTGCCTTATTTAGCTGGGCATATGAGGGAAAGAGACTGCCCCATAGAGTAAAAAGCCTTAGGGAGATTCAGAGAATAGATATTTTGTATACTGATTGCACTTTGTGTACCCCTTTGGATACTGGCTACAGATTTAAATGTCATCACCAACTCAGGTCTCGTCAGTTATTAACCCATGGGCTATAATGTTGCTGGCTGTGGAGATTCCCAGACTGTTTTTCTTTCTTTCTTTTTTTGCTGATAGGATTCTGAAGTGTTTGAAAGGACTGAGGTGCTGCTATTCTCCTCAAGCATTAAAGAGTCCAGGTGATAGATACTGTAGATTACAAACATACTATAAAGACTGAAGAATCATCTCTGAGAGAAGATCAGAGGGGAATGTGTTTTGATGTGTGTATGCTAAAGTCTAGAACAGGGATCGGCAACCTTTGGCACGCAGCTCGCCAGAGTAAGCCCGCTGGTGGGCCAGGCTGGTTTGTTTACCTGCTGCACCCACAGGCTTGGCCGATTGCGACTCCTACTGGCCATGGTTCGCCGTCCCAGGCCAATGGGGCGGCGGACAGCATATCCCTTGGCCCTCGCCGCTTCCCAACGGCCAGTGGGAGCCGCGATCGGCCGAACCTGAGGACACAGCAGGTAAACGAACCGGCCAAAGGTTGCTGATCCCTGGTCTAGAGTGTTATGGCAAAACTTTATACTTGACTATGTGTAACAGAAATGAAACACCAGCGTATTTACTAATAGTTTTTGTTTAATAGTTTCTCATAGTATTCCAAATGCTATTTGCAATGTTTTCTGTGTGCATTAAATGTTTGTTTTAATAAGGAATTATATGGTTCTCTTGCTCTTTGAAGTAGACTGAGAACTATTTAATATCTATTTTTCAGGGTTTTACACAAAATAACCCTGAGGTTTAACTCTGTGTAACGCTTTCTGAAAAGTCTTGAAAAGAGAACTCTGGCCTGGATTTCAGCCAAAAGTTAAGTTGAGGTGCAGGAAAAAGGGAAGTGTAGTAGTTCTATATAATGTTAGCATTCCTCTACCCTGTTACAAGAACATTATCACTGATTTCAGTGAGAGGGGGAGCAAGTCCTGTATTGTTTTCCTTGTGGAAAAGTCAATAACACTGTTTGAACCCCCCCCCCCCCATCTTTATTTACACTGCCAAGAAAAAATATTTTATTTCAAACAGGAACAAGCTATTTCCAGTTGCCAATACAGCAACTGGAAAGCTAATGCTGAAATACTTGCAAATACCTTTGCAGCAATTATAATTTAACAGACTATGGTCCTTTTCTAGAATACATCAGGATGGGACCAAGCCTGCTTCCATTGTAGTCATTCGTAGATTTGAATGAGAGTAGGATGAGGCCTTGTACAAACAAATGAAATTATGAAAGGCTCCATTAGAGAGGGATTTCAAATATTATAGCTCTTCTTAAAATTAGAAAGAGGACATTGAAGTAGATGAGGGAGTGTAGGTAATATTAAGGTCAAAGGAGGAGACTGGGAGTCAGGGTGCTTGAATTCTATTTCTGGGCTCATGGTTTATTGGGGGCATGTATTTTAGTTTGCCCATTGATAAAGTGTGCCTAATATGTACTGCAATTGCCTCACAGGATGTTATAGGATTTTCTTTGCCTCATGTGCTCCATATTGTGGACTTGCAGTGCCCCAGAAAATGGCAGAGAGCTCACACTAATGAATCCTCCCTACTGACTCCGGGTGGGTTCTGTTTTACATGAAGAGGGATTGCTGAGATTACTGCAGCTCTGGAGCTGCAGTAATCTGCATAGAGCAATCAGGGTAGTGGGATATAGGGGTCTCGGGATGTGAAAGCTCATTCTAAGTCCCCAGCTAAATTAGTGCCTTTTGAGGGTTGCATTGCAAGTGGGTCTTGAGGGGTTATTCCTACCCCTTCACTGATACCTGAATTTTTGAACGGAGCAGGATTGCCATAGAAAGGCTCTGTTACCTTCTGAGAAGGCCTCTACAATCAGAAATGGAGTAACATTCTATGAGTGAAGAGCTTGGCTGGGCTACTGAACTTTAGCTGGGCTCCAGGCCTGCTGATCACCAGGGATAGTAGATGGCCTGTTGAGTTAAATGGGAGTTTTGCACGAGTAAGGACTGAGTAAACAACAAATAAGCTATTGAGAGTTGACTCATGCTGACTGTTGCTTATAACTCTGACTCCATATCACTGGTTCTGCATTCCACTAATACAGAAACAAACTCGCAGTAGGGGTTCAGGAAAAAGGTCTTTCAGTGGGGACATACCAATGTGTAACTTACACCACCGTTTGTCACTTCTGAACTTGGCTCATTGTAATAATTACCTAAACAGCAAGACATCATTTGTAGATTCTTCTGTTTATGCTAATGTGCATCCTACATTACAAAATAATGTTGAATAGAAATAGTAAGAAAACAGACACTTTCAACTTTGGTTGAATATCAAGAACATGATGCATCAGCAGTATAAAATTGCTGTTTAGATTACAGGACTGTCTTTCAAGGTTGTGAAATACTTGTATATATCAGCAGCTGGAAAATAGCTCCAGATGGTTTCACACCACTTGCATCATCTGTTAATCTTATTAAGCAAACTATTCCACTGTTTCTCTTGGTTACTACACCCTTTTCAGAGTAAAAGGTGATCTTGCTATTGTCATTGAAGCAACAGTATCAAGAGACTTAAGAAAAATGTGTCCAAGTCAGAAAAGTTACATGTTTCCAAACAAAAAAGCAACCATATACAGTATATTTAAAATGGAAAGAACAAAAGTAAGGTCTCCAAGAGAGATCATGGTATGTGCCTCTTCTGTAACAAGTCTGTTTGGACCACGTATACATGATGGATCCCTGCCTCTGTAACAGGATGCAAATACTCTGAGAATTAACTGGCTGCTTTCTCTATCTCAGGGAGAGTCCTCAGTAATATGAAAGGCAGCACCCAGAAGACAAATACATTAGTGTATCATAGCCACATACACCACATTAACAAATGGCTTCATTCTGCTAGACCACCAAACAAGTGGTTGTACTGAAACAGTGAAGTGAACCCACCAGGATTCCCTTCTCTCTAAATCCTCCCCATTGTTCTATATTCAAAATTCTCTCTACCCCATAACAATCTGTACAAGCCCTTTGTATCAAACTAGCAAGACAGAGGTACCAAGCCAGCAACTTTAGAAAGGGTTGTGTTTGCCTTGGCTTCTGCCAAGTGTGCTAAAATGGCTGAGTTACTGACCTCTGTGACAGAACACCTCCTTCACATCAGGGGGCTCAGTGCTTCCCTCTCTGACAGTCAGGGCCGGCTCTGGCTTTTTTGCCGCCCCAGGCAAAAAAGCCTCCGGCCGCCCCCCCCCCGCGGGGGAGGGCGGCCGGAGCCCTGGGAGGAGGGCAGCGAGCCCTGGTGATGGGCTCCTCTCTCCCCCCAGCAGCCAGGGGGAGGGCGCCGGGGGGCAGGGCGGCGAGCCCCGGCCGTGGCCCCGCTCTCCCCGGGGGCCGGAGCGCCGTGCCGCCCCTCTCCAGGTGCCGCCCCCAGCACAAGCTTGGTGGGCTGGTGCCTGGAGCCGGCCCTGCTGACAGTGAGGACCTGGAGTAAGTCAGTCCCACTCCAGATGGTGTTTATTCTTCCACTTGGGGGTTTATTTCCCAGTACTCTTCTGGCAGGCCTCAGGACCAGCCCAAGGAGTGCCCCATCTCCAAACAAAAAAAGAAAACAGTTCTAACAAAATGAGAAGGAATAGGTTTTCCTACTCTCCCCTCTCCACGGGTGTGTTGTTATTGGCACTGGGGTGCCAGTCCTTCCCTAAACAGGCAGTGAATTATGTAACTTTCCCTGTAGAGAGGAGAGGAGAGTAGGCATCCACCCCAGAGCAGCCTTTCTTCCTGCTGCCATTAACCCTGCTTATTTCTCCTCCCTTCTCGCTCACTGGAGGTGGACTTTTAAAGGTCTCAGGCAGCCCTTAATTGGATTCAGGTGTCCCTAGTTGACCTGAGGTAATTGCTTTTCAGTTTATAGGGAAAAGGGCCTTTATCATTCTAGGACTAATATACCTGCCTCCCACCACTTTCTTACAGCTGTCCAGCCTGACTTTGTAACACCTCACAGAAACCTGAATCTTCAAGCCAGCCAAGCAGGCTGGAAGTGCTGATCTAATCACCTCACAAAGGCCTGTGTTTTGGTATCAACCAAACAAGGTATAGCTGTTGAGTCCTAATCCCAGAAAACATTATGCTTTCACCTCAGACAATCAAGCTAGAGATGCTGATCTGGGAACTTTAAAGTGTTTTTTCTGTCGGTTCAATAAATTACCATTGAGCCAGGGAGCACCCAGAAGCCTGTGACTTATCACCAACACAGCATGCTACAGTTGCTGAGCAAGGTCTAAAGTAAACTCTAACATCAGGGGAAGTGCTCACCCTCCTCTCCTTCACCTGGATTTGGGAGAGCTCAGTTCTCCCAGAGCTCCCCCTCATCCTTCCTCTTTACTGGCACATGAAATAAGGATTCATTAGGTGGGAAAATGTGAGAGCTTTATGTGGTTCCAGGCTTCCTTCCAGCAGCACCAGCAGTTGAAGGAGAAGAATTGTACAAGCTGGAAGTCCCATATCTCCCTCCACGTTTTTTCTACTGCCTCCTTGTTGGTTCCCCTGCCTCTCCAGAAGAGACTGTGAGAGAAAGAAGCAGAATTTGGCACTCCAGATCTCCCTCACCTCCAGGACAAGGAGAGACTCCGTCACCAGCTGCCTCTTCCCTTCTCCAGAATCCAGGAGAAACAGAAAGGCCCTGTCAGTTCCCTCCATAATGGGAAGGATGGCTAGGAATATAAGGATGTTCCCCATATGTGGCTCTAGATTCTGTGCAAGTATACACAGGCTTGTTTGAGGTGTTTTGTGTGGATTGGGGCTGTGTGAGAACATGAACTTTGGTGCATCAGTTCCTTTGTCCCCATCATTCTTGTGACACACACACACACACAATGTCACTTTTCTGTATAACATTGACCCACATGATGATAAACAGCTAAAATTGCTGGGTCCCTCTTCCTATTTTGCTCTGCTGTAAAGGATTGGTTTATGTCTTGTTGTACAAGGACTTACATGTGCAACTTCAACACAAAACTCTATGGATTCTAAGTTGAAAGTGAAGGCGGAACTAGATCTGACACCTGCTAAACACAAACTAAAGTGTGATGATGCTGAGATGAAGAAGGTAGGACTGGTGAAGGAGAGGATGCAGGGGCTTCTTAAATCATAATAATAGTTTACATCCATTGTCCAAACATTTATGATTATTGTAGCATGTAGTGACTCAACTGACATCATTGCACTAGGTGAATCACAAACACTTAGTAAGAGACATTTCTTTCTCTGAAATTTTACAGTCTAAATAGACAAGACAAAGGGTGGGAGGAAGGAGATACTAGTATCCTTATTTTACAGATGTGAACCTGAGGCATAATGAGGTGAAATGTTTTATACAAGGTAAGTTTCCTTACTACTCTCCTGGGTACCAGTCTAGTGCCTTAACCATAAGAACATTCTGCCTCTCTAACAAAACTGGCCAAAACTCAAAACATTATGCTGGTTGCTGTTGTTTTTAAAATTGAAAAAATTTCAACTAGCTCTACTACATAACCATTTATTATTAAATTTATATTACAAATTGGGAAAAACTGAGCAGAAAAGTGAAGTCACTTGCCTAAGGCTACATAGCAAATAAGTGGGAGAACAAGGATTAGAACTCAGGAACGTCAGACTCTGAAGTTTGTGCTTATTCTCCTAGATGACAGTGCTTTCCAAAATAAATTAATTTCATGCTAGAAGTATTGTAGAGCCAGGTTGGGTGTTTTATTGAGATAAGTACAATTGTTGTGGTTTTCATCCACAGTGTTGTCATTTTGAATTTCCTGTGCCACATGATGTATCATCCTGTACTATGATAGCATTGGGCCATTATGCAAAAACACAAACAAACAAACACAAAACAGTCCAACAACCAAAAAACACTTTAGAAACATAGACTTTTAAGTACTGATATGAAAACAGGATGGTAGACAACAAGTTTTAGATCATGATGATATATTATTCCATTCCCCTTACTTATTCCAAAGATAAGTTAAAATAAGTAATTTAACTTCCCTTACGCAACTTGAGAAAGATACATTTACAAACATTCCATTCATACTGTTTACAGATTTGCACTGCATTTCATTGACAAAACTAGTTATCTTTCCTTTCTAAAAAAAAGGAAGGCAACATAAGTATAAATTCTACCTTCTCAGTCCTTTATACAATCCAGTAGACATATATTGAAAATAAATTCTAACAGGCTTCTTGGTAGACATCTTAATTTGGAAAATCACATTTATTTCTGTTTAGGATCAGTGACTTATTTAGAAGGGTAGAAGGGACAGCAAATATCTGCCTTGAAAGAAAATGAAGAGAACAGGAAAAAATAATATGATAAGCGTCCTTGCCAAAATATAGTCCTGTAGTAAAGCTCTTGATTGATTCATGACACAGTAAAAGAGCTACTTACAGAATGTTTTATATTGTTATTACATTCTGATACAAGTTCTCCTTTGCCCATGTTTGGTCAAAGAGGCAAGTTTCTAAGAATTCCTCAACATTCTAGACTTATTGCTTTACAGCAGAGTGCCAAGTTGTTGAATACACAAGGCCACTCATGGCAAAGAATTTGTCTCAGTATTTAGCATGAGTTTCTCAAAAGAAACACAAAGACAATTACATTAGTAGATATGCGGCAGGGTTTTTTTTTTTAATTTTCTCTCTCTCAGGGAGTGGAAGTGGTGTGTGTGAAAGCAAAAAGTCTTGGGAATTAAAATGAAAAATCATCTTGAAAACCAGGACCGCAGAACAAATTTCTATAAACAGAGAACTCTATAATTAGATCTAGGTGACCAAGAGAGGGAGTCTTCAAAAATAATGATATGAAAGTTCATAGCTGAGAACTTTGTGACCTACCTCTATCTCTGTAGTCACTGAGTACTATCAAGCTGTCTTTCATAATTTCTAGGAGTGGCAGCCTTGAAAGAAGAAATGTTGGGAATGATGGGGTGTCAGGAGGTTATCACTATTAGAAGCTGAGATGACATCCTCCTCCAAGCTTTTTTTAAATGTGGTTCCTCTGAGAATAACATCCGCAAATCTGGGTCTCACCAGCCTAGAGTGCCCATGAGATAGGTCAGGTACACTGGAGATAATTACTGATTATTATTATTTTATTATAAAAGAATGAGGGGGATTTGATAGCTGCTTTCAACTACCTGAAAGGGGGTTCCAAAGCGGATGGATCTAGACTGTTCTCAGTGGTAGCAGATGACAGAACAAGGAGTAATGGTCTCAAGTTGCAGTGGGGGAGGTTTAGGTTGGATGTTAGGAAAAACGTTTTCACTAGGAGGGTGGTGAAGCACTGGAATGGGTTACCGAGGGAGGTGGTGGAATCTCCTTCCTTAGAGATTTTTAAGGTCAGGCTTGACAAAGCCCTGCCTGGGATGATTTAGGTGGGGATTGGTCCTGTTTTGAGTAGGGGCTTGGACTAGATGACCTCCTGAGGTTCCTTCCAACCCTGATATTCTATGATTCTATGATTATTTATATTGTAATATACCTGAAGGCCCCAAACAAGATAGGGGGCCACATTGTAATAAATGTTCTAAAAAACGTAGGAATAAGTTAATAGAAGCAAGGGAGTAACAAAAGAAAGAAAAGCAAAGTCAGGGTAGTCTTTCCACTGACTTCAGTGGGCTTTGGATCAGGCCCAGAAGGTAGAGGGAAGCTAGTGGAGGAGGAGACTGGGAGGGAGAGGGTCTGGAGGAGGAAGGGGCAAACAGTGGAGTGGAGAATATCCAGGGCTGAAAAGAATAGTCTGACTTTCCTTGTGTCATTCAGGATGGGTTGTGAGGAGCTGTCTGGGGGACCCTAGCTGAACCTCTCCCACCCCTGCTCTGCATCCCTAGCTCCTCCATAGGATGCCTGGATACCGCCTCTATTTTGGGCAGCGTGGGGTTTCTCTTCTACTCTCAACCCAAATGTGTGGGGAAGGAGGATGCCACTAGCAGCTTAATGTCTCTGCTTATTTCTGGGGAGAGTAGGAGAACAGACAGTCCGCTGTGGGTAATGGTTACTTCATCCTGGGCCAATCTCTTTTTGTGGCTTTTACCAAAATTGTGCAGGCTAGGAATTACCCAGAGTTGTCCTGCCAGCATTGCAACTAGAACTGTTGTCCCTCTGCTGGCAATGTGTGTGACATTTCCTCCTTCCTCAACCGCCCCCCCAACAAAAATTACATACTCTCCACCAAAATCCATCAGTCATTTCACTCCCACCCCGGTCCAGTACCACCATGCTTCATGCTCCCTAGCACCTTATGGAGCCCAGCCATTTTTTCCATAAGAGAGCTCTTAACAGTATCAGGCTCATCTTTCTGCTGTTCTGCCCATCCTGGTCTCTTCAACTCCAGGATCTTGAACCCCTTGGAGCCATTGCAGAGGGGCTTCCATAAAGCCAAGGAACGAGAGGTGGGACTATCCTCTTCCACAGATGCTAGATACTTTCCATGTAGATGCAGAGGGAGTAAGGACTTCAGATTTCAGCCCATAAAACACAATCATTTCACTACTAAACCCTAGAATAAGCCAGTTCTTCTTTGAGAAGTCCTTCTGTGTATTTCTCACGTGGAGTATGCATGTGCACCATGCACCTGAGTCTGGAATTTTTTTGTATTGTCTTTTGGTCTGCACACGCGCTATAGCTCTCCTTATGCTTCGAACTAAGGTTGTAAAGGGTGGTGAGGGCTGATTCCTCTCCAGTTCCTTCTTACCACTGCATGGTCTGAGTTGGAATCTGCAGTGTCCTTAGCTTCTTTATACTGCATAATTTCTGAAAATATATTGTAAATAGTTTGTTTTAGTATTTTCCTAGGACAGTGTACTTAGTTCCCACCTCCCCCCCCCTTTTTTTTTTCTCTCCAGGCTGGTAATTTTTCCTCCCCAAGAAGGCTGGGATTATATGACGAGGATTCTGGGGTTCAGAAATCGTTTCCTGTCCTAGCTCCTTTTCTGTGATTGGATCTTGGCCCTACCCCACCAGTTGATCCCTTCACCTGGCACTATTGGGGGCTGTGGGAACCCTGTGTTAGACACCTGGGATTGGTACAGGGACCAGTCTTATGAGGGGATTGTCCACCAGGAAGTTGACTCTCTTCTCCTCTGGGGAGCTATAGAAAGGGTTCCACCTCAACCTCAAGGGAAGGGTTCTACTCCCCTTAATACTTGATCCCCCAAAAGAACAGGGGATGAAAGCTGATTCTCATCCGATGTTGACTGAACATGTTAACCTAAAATCAAAAATTCTGCACGATCTCTTTGGCATCAATAATTCTCTCCCTATTGGAGGTCACATGATTCACAGCTCTCAACATGAAAGATGCATACTTTCACATAGACATTCATCCCCCCACAGGAAGGTTCCTCAGGTTCCTCTTTGGTCAGACCATTACTAATTCAGAATCCACCCCTTTGTGCTAGCCAAAGCATCCAGAGTCTTTACAAACAATTTTTCAGTGGTGGCAGCTTGGATGAGAAGAAAGGGCTTTACCATCTTCCCATACCTCAATGATTGGTTTCCTACGGGCAGATCCTATGAAGAAAACCAGCAGGCAACCTGATTCCTGCTCAGTCTACTGTCTTCCCTAAGTGTTTGCATCAACCATGAGAAATCCACATTGACCCTTCTGAAGTCCATAAACTTCATAGGGGTGACATTGGACTCTTCTACAGCAAGAGCTTACCTGCCTCTTGAGAGGTTCCAGGCCATGGGCACATTCAGTCACCAGGTCACTATCAGATCCCTGACTTCAGTCAGAATTTCCTCTGCAGAAACATGGCCTCATGCACACATGTGACACCATTTGCCAGGCTCCATCTTCATTCTCTGCAAGCCTGGCTTCTGTGTACTCACCAGAGATGGGCAATGTCAGTGACAAAGTGACAGTTCCATCCAAGGTTTTGGTCTCTCTTATCTAGTGGACAAAGTTGGAGAAAGTTCAGGTGGGGATCCCTTTCCTCACACCAACTCTTGAAGCAACAATGATTACCAATGCCTCCCTCTTAGGTTGGGGAGTTCATATGGGTGATCATACGACACAAGGCATATGGACCCCTCAGGAGTCCAGAATTCAAATCAGTTTACTAGAACTCAGGGCAGTCCATTGAGCCTGCAACACCTTCCTCCCACCCATCCAATCCCAATATGTCCATAACGTTGGACAGTATAACTCTCTTCTATATAAACAATCAGGGGGGACAAGATCCCTCCCTCTTTGTATAGAAGCAGTCAGCCTCTGGAATTGATGCATCAGCCATCACATAACCCTTTCAGCGGTATACTTACCAGGATTGCAGAGCTCCCTAGCAGACAGTCTCAGCAGATGTTTTTCTGCAAACCACGAATTGGAGATTCATGATTCAGGTCTCCAGAAGGTCTCCGCTCAATAGGGAACACTGTTCTGGGATCTTTTTGCCTTACAAGTGAACAAGAAACTTCCCCTGTACTGCTCCAGAACAGCCATATGCAAGGGCTCAATGGAAGATACCCTCTTGCTACCATGGAAGGATCACTTGAGGTATGCCTTCCCTCCCATTCCATTAATACTGCAGGTTCTACAGAAAAGCTATCAAGACAGAAACTGAGTCATTCTTATTGCACCTAACTGGCTGAGACAGTTCTGGTTTACAGATTTACTGAGCCTCTCAGCTCAATCACCTATAAACATCTGCCCATTTCCAGACCTTCTAACACAAAACAAAGGCACTTTCAGGCATCCCAATCTGGAACCACAGCAGCTCAGATCCTGGTATTTAGATGGGCATTGGTATATGGGAGTGCTCATGTTCCAGAATTCATCCTCAACCAAGGCATAAAACAGTCTTTTTGGAGATGCTTTTCAGCTAAATCGAGTTGTTTCTCCTCTTGGGCTCAGCAGTGCCAATTATCTACAGAATCTTCTGGGATTCCTTCTATCCTGGAATATCTACTTACTCTTAAGTCTTTGGGTTTCTTTCATTTCTCTTCAGATGCATTTAGCAGCAATCAGCACTATTCATCCTCCAGTGGATAACCACACAGTCTTCACTCATCTTGTCACAACTAGATTCTTAGATCCTTTACACCATTAGTGAAGTTTGTGCCCCAGTGGGACCTCAGTTTCATTCTTTTGTCTCTCACCAGACCTCCCTTAAAACCTCTATGGCCCATTGGTTTATGGAAATGGTCTTTCTAATTGCCATAACATCAGGGAGAAGAGGCAGCGAGCAGCAGACACTCATGGCAGACCTGCCATGTACTGACTTCTATAAAGAAAAGGTCTCATTATGCCCCCACCCAAAATGCATCTGTATGAATATTTCCAAGTTTCACATAAATCAGATCATCCACTTACCAGTATATTTCCTCAACTGCATGGCTTGAATGAAGAGAGGAGATTGCATTCTCTGGATGTCCAAAGGGCACTGGCCTTTTATCTACAAAGAGCAAAAGACATTATAAAGACACCTGAACTATTTGTTTCCATAGCAGCGAGATTAAGGGGTCAAGCTGTCTCTATGCAGACTTTCTAAATGAATCTCTAGTTGTATTATCTTTTGGTACCAACTAGATCACATTCCCCCCCACACCCACCCACCCAGAGAGGTGAGGGCTTACTCCACCAGAACGCAGGCAGCCTCTGCTGCATCTCTGAGATGTACCTCTACTAGAGATATGTAGGGCAGCTACCTGGAGCTCCTTGCACACCTTCACAACCCATTACACTTTGGTCCAATCTTCTACTGCAGAAATGGTTGTAGGGACAGCAGTATTACAGTCAGCTCTTAATTCTGCACCCTCACACCCCCTCCTGTTTGACCACTGCTTGTTAATTTCTTACGTGTGGAATACACACAGGCACCATCACTCTAAGAAGAAATGGAGGTTATTTACCTGTAACTGGAGGTTCTTCGAGATGTGCGATCCCTATCTGTATTCCACTACCCACCCTCCGTCCTCTCTGCTGCAGATTATCTGGATTTGTGGTAAGAGTAGGAACTGGAGAGGTGTCGGCCCATACACCCTCAATTCAGTGTATGAGGAGAGCTTGTTCAGACCAGCGGATACTGCTTGCAAAAAAAATTCCACAGCATGCGTAACCCATCTGTGGAATACAGATAGGGACCACACATCTCGAAGAACCTTCTGCCACAGGTGAGTAACCTCCATTTCTTTAAAGAAACAGCTTGTAGCCATATTTCTCATATTCTCCACTTCATGATAAATAGTAAATCCCAGATAGAGCTTCTTATTCCATTCTCTACCATATTTCTAAGTAGTATATATCATTAACATACCTGCTTTTTAAAATTAATGTAGTCTGTAGCATGGCTGGGCTTTTGATACCCTTCAAACTAGCTGCTGTATGTGCTGACATCTTATGTTCTGAATGTGTTTGTTTTGTACTACAGTGAACTCACAAAGGAATTCTAACGGAGTGGCAAAAGCATGATTTTAAGTCCTGCAAAAATACATTCAAGTCCAGAACAAAGCCATAGACAGGTATATTTTTGGTCTCAAGTTGCAGTGGGGGAGATTTAGGTTGGATATTAGGAAAAACTTTTTCACTAGGAGGGTGGTGAAGCACTGGAATGGGTTACCTAGGAAGGTGGTGGAATCTCCTTCCTTAGAGGTTTTTAAGGTCAGGCTTGACAAAGCCCTGGCTGGGATGATTTAGTTGGGGATTGGCCCTGCTTTGAGCAGGGGTTGGACTACATGACCTCCTGAGGTTCCTTCCAACCCTGATAGTCTATGATTCCATGATAAATACCAGCCACCAAAAATGTAAATAAGTTCAATTTTGGCTTCTCTTCTAATCTCAGCTCAAATGTGTGGGGATGGATGAGACCACATGGGGCTTGATGTCCCTGCATCAATCAATTAAATAAAGAGCACATACGTTGGAAGTTTATACTTGAGGGCTGATTTTGTTCTCAGATATGTACATCCAGCCTTTGGCCCCCTATTCCCCAGCAACAAACTTCCTTAATTTGGAGAAACAAGAGACGCAGTGAGTGCAGTGTTCTGTGGGACAGAGCCAGTTGCAGAATGGGGGCCTAGGAGAACCCTAGTTTTAATTTGAAAAGTGAAAAGTTAGTTTCACGTCCTTATTCCTATGAAGATAGCCTAGAAAGCATAAACCATTACTAACCAATTTTCAGAGTTGACAGGAACGAATAGTTAGAATCATTTTCTGCAGCAGGAGGCTGATAATGGTGGCAGAGGTGGAATTTGCCCCCTCACACACACCTTATCTCACTGATCTTTCCCAAGACCCTTAGGTCAGCCATGTGAATAGTGGCACATGGTATATAGGAGGGGTGATAAAGCTTTCTTTGCAGGCCCATGCAAAAGTGCTAAGGCTGGCTCTTCTCAACTCTCACTGAACTCAATATAATTCTTGTGTGTCTATCTGGGCCCCTATTTCTAAAGCTATATAGTTATGGCCCTACCAAATTCACAGTCCATTTTGGTCAATTTCACGGTCAGAGGATTTTAAAAATGGTAAATTTAATGATTTCAGCTATTTAAATCTGAAATTTCATGGTGTTGTAATTGTAGGGGTCCTGACACAAAAAGAAGTTGTGGGTGGGGGAATCACAAGGTTATTGTAGGGAGGGTTGCGGTACTGCCACCCTTACTTCTTGCTGCTGCTGGCAGCGGCGCTCCCTTTAGAGCTAGGCGCCTGGCCAACAGTCACTGCTCTCCAGCCGCTGAGCTCTGAAGGCAGCACAGAAGTAAGGGTGGCAATACCGGGACACCCCTAAAATAACCTTGTGACCCCCCTGCAACTCCCTTTTGGCAGGACTCCCAATCTGAGAAACGCTGCCCTGAGAAATCTGTATAATATAGGATAAAAGCACACAAAAGACCAGATTTCACAGTCTGTGACATGTTTTTTGGGCCGTGAATTTGGTAGGGGCCTATATATAGTATCTACTGACATCAATCCATAATTTCTTCTGGTTTCTTGGTTTTCGGAATGTACTTTTCCTTAGAACAACTTCCTGGAAATACAAACTATGAGCCAAACATTTTGCATGTAAGGAGGAAATTTATAGCAGATTTCAATTAAGCTGGAAGTCATCATGCAGTAGTGTTGTATGGGACCCAATCAAACTCCTGAAACCAATGGGAATTTTTCCTTTGTCTACAATAACAATTGGATCAATTACACAAGAGGCAGCTTAAGAACTTTGTCACTTAGGATTTTTGAATATAATTAAAGAGATATTTCATTATTCACATGCATGACATGCTGATATACTGTATTGGGAAGACTTCCATGATTAACAATGTTTAGATAGCATCCAGATTAAAAATCTGACTACATCTGGCTAGCTGGCATGTGCACAATGAAACACTGTGTACCAGACTCCTGCAATACCAATTATGTATGCCAAGGCTGATCTTTCTACACAGCGTATCACATGCAGTTCTTTTATATGGGTTGAGTTGGGAAGGGAAGGGATCCATTAGAGAAAGTCCTCATTGCTATTTGGCACCACTTTCTGATCATTTTTTTCTTTGTTGTATTTGCAATACAATAAACTGACACTAACTATAAGGACATATGTACACTGCTTTGCATACTGCCTAAACTTGAGTAAGCCATGGTCTGAATGAGCTTTCCCCTGACATTCAGTGACAAACTAGGGGAAAAGACATCAGTATTTGCATAGCCACACCTTCTCTGCCTAGATATTCAGCAGATGGTGCTGCCTTACCAAAGTGATCAGTTCTGGCTGGTTGTGGGTTACAATTCACTTGAGTATTGAATGCAGGGGTAATTAAATGTTGTTATCCTTATTGTATGAGTAAAGGGCAGCAGAACTGTTCTTAGCATGCCTTGATTGAGGAGGTTATCCTAACCTAAACCTCACTTGCTAAGCAGGGGGTAGGGATGCCAAATCCTAGTGAAAGTGAGAGTGGAGTAGTGTGGGGTTTGGGTTTGGGTTTGCCCAGTGAGTCCTAGGCATCATTTGACCCTCGCCAATCTGTTGCCTGGTTTTAGGAGATTAATATTATTGTTTATATAATATGGGCTATAGGCTCACCAATAATCTGATCAGAAGATAAAGTTCTTGTTCCAGAATCAGGCTGTACAGAGTTTTTCAAGGACCTTTGGGATGTATGACAAGGCCAGTCACACAGAACAAAATAAAGCCATAAAGACTTTTGTTGAGATAAATGGAATAATAATCAAATGGAAAAGTAATCAGAATTGCAAAGGAAATAATATGTACTGTGATAGACCCAGACCAGTTGGGAACAGCAGAGTAGCAGAAGGGAGATATACTGGCCACTGGATAAGCAGTTTTCTGTTCCCTGAGTGACCAGAGCAGGGGTTGCTCCAGGCTAATGGACCACCTGACTCCAATTAACCTGCTAAGAGTCAGGTGAGGCAATTAAGCACCTGACTCCAATTAAGGCCCCTCTGATGCTATAAAAGGGCTCACTCCAATCAAGCCAGGGGGAGCCAGAGAAGAGGAAGGGTGTGCAAGGAGCTGGGAGCGAGTAGGCATACTGCTGGAGGACTGAGAAGTACAAGCGTTATCAGACATCAGGAGGAAGGTCCGGTGGTGAGGACAAAGAAGGTGTTGGGGGGAGGCCATGGGGAAGTAGCCCAGGGAGTTGTAGGTGTCGTGCAACTGTACCAGGAGGCACTCTAGACAGCTGCAGTCCACAGGGCCCTGGGCTGGAACCTGGAGTAGAGGGCAGGCCCGGGTTCCCCCCATACCTCCCAACTCCTGATCAAACACAGGAGGCATTGACCTGGACTATAGCTTCTACCAGAGGGGAAGATCTCTGGACTGTTTCCTGACCCACAGGGTGAATCTGTGAAGTGAGCAAATCCGCCAATAAACGCAGGACCCACCAAGGTAGAGGAGGAACTTTGTCACAGTACATGTGGTACGTATGGTATTATATACTATAAAACTTTCTAGATTAACATACGGACACCCTTCCTTGATAACCGGGTGGTAAGAGACAAAGGACCAGCCTCTCGTCTGGCATGTCAAAAGAGTCTGATGGTCCATGTTCCTCAATTTTTGAGTGGGAGGTGCAGAATTTAGGAGAAGCTAGAGAGCTAAAAAGCTATAGGAAGATTATAGAAGCTAACTTAAAGCCTGACTAAAACTAAGCAACTAACTAACATGGTGGGTTGTCCCTCTTACCAAGCCTGAGCACTATGTGCCCACCTTCTGTATCCAATTTAATTTCCTCACCCACAAAATATCAGGGTATGCCTACTCTATAGGCTGGCATGTTCACATGTATTAATAACCATTAGTTCATTCTCACATCTGTCATTTAGAGGGCCCTACCAAATTCACGGTCCATTTTGGTCAATTTCATGGTCATAGGATTTTAAAAACTGTAAATTTCATGATTTCAGCTATTTAAATTTCATGGTGTTGTAATGGTAGGGGTCTTGACCCAAAAAGAAGTGAGGGAGGAGGGTCGCAGGGTTATTATAGGGAGGGTGCTACCTTACTTCTGTGCTGCTGCAGGCAGAGGCGCTGCCTTCAGAGCTAGGCAGCTGGAGAGCAGTGATTCTGGATGGGAACCCAGCTCTGAAGGCAGAGCTGCCGCCAGCAGCAGCACAGATGTAAGGATGACATGGTTTGGTATTGCCACCCTTACTTAAGCGCTGCTGCCTTCAGAGCTGGACCATCAGTCAGCAGCCACCACTCTCTGGCCACCCAGCTCTGAAGGCAGCAATGCAGAAGTAAGGGTGGATGGTATGGTATTGCCACTCTTACCTCTGCGCTGCTGCTGGTGGGGTGCTGCCTTCAGACCTGGGTGCCTGGCCACAGCCACCGCTCTGCGGCCGCCCAGCTCTGAAGGCAGCGCAGAAGTATGGGTTGCAATAGTGTGACCCCTCCTACAATAACCTTGTGACCCCATGCAACTACCTTTTGAGTCAGGGCCTCCAGTTTGAGAAACTCTGATCTCCCCCCTGAAATCTGTACAGTATAGGGTAAAAGCACACAAGACCAGATTTCACAGGGGGAGACCAGATTTCACGGTCCATGATGTGTTTTTCATGGCTGTGAATGCAGTTATTTATGGCCTAACTGGTTACTTCCATGTTCTTTGTGGTGTACCTGTTAAGTTTAAAGAGGGCATGAACTTAGGTAGCCATCTATCTACGCCAAAGGCCTAACTTGCTTTAACTCATCATCGCTTATGTAGGGTAAAGGGCCAGAACACAGGTATGCTAACTTGCTTTAGCTCAGCATAAAGGATGTGGCCTGTAGTTTCCTTGTGTAATGGCCAAAAATACTCAAATACAAATCTACAGATCTATTATAATAAAACAGACAATCAAACCCATAAGAAAAGATATATAAGCCCTGTGGGCTACATTTCTCCAGTGTTTAAAAACAGAGCTGATCAGATTCAATTGAGAGTCCTTGTTTCTGTCGATTTCCCTTGTGCTTCTCATTGAATTGGAGTACTGGAGCCGACGCTAGAGAGATCAGTGGTCGATTTATCACATCTATACTAGACACGATAAATCAACCCTCACTGGATCAGTTGCTGCCCGTTGATCCGGCCAGTAGTCAGGGCCGGTTCTAGGCACCAGCCCTCCAAGCATGTGCTTGGGGCGGCACTTTGTAAGAGGCGGCACTCCAGCCCCCATTTTTTATTTTTATTTTTTTGCTTGGGACAGCATTGCTGGGAGCTGGCCCTGGCCCAGCCACTCGCCCTGTCAGCACGAGCTGGGATCCACGCCCCCTGCCCAGCCCGGCGGCGCCCTGTACAGCCCACTCGGGAAACGCCGCGCTGCCCTGGGGAGACTTGGCGCGGCAGCAGGATCCCATCTCCCTCCCTGCATCCCGGGCCCCGCTTCCCTTCTCTCCCCCCCCCCCCCAAACACTCCGGGAGCCCCTTTCGCGGCCTCTGCAGCCCGGGCTGCGGCGGCGGTGAGATAGGCTCCCAGAGTGTGTGAGGCGCGCGGAGGGAGAGAAGCGGAGTCCCCTGGAGCCGAGCCCGGGCTGCGGCGGCAGTGCGAGGGGCTCCCAGAGTCAGGGCCACCCGGGCGGGAGGCAAGTGGGGCAATTTGCCCCAGGTCCCGGGCCCCGCAGGGGCCCCCATGAGTATGTCCAAGGCTCCCCCCGCCTCTGTCTTTCCCCATCCCCCGGCATCTCAGCCGGTAAGGGGGCGGGGCCGCAAGCTGTGGTCGAGCGGCGGGAACTCAGGCTCCGCTGGAGACACCAGGCAGCTGCAGCGATGTTTGGGAGAGGGGTAAGCGGCATGGTAAGGGGCCGGGGCACCCCTGACCCCATCCCCCCCACAGCCCAGACCTCCAGCTCCAAGCCCAGCCCCTCTGAGCCAGGCACCCCCCTGACCTCATCCCCCTTACAGCCCTGACCACCAGCTCTGAGCCCAGCCCCTCTGAGCCAGGCACCCACCTGAGCCCAGCCCCACCAGCTCTGACCCCCAGCTCCGAGCCCAGCCCCTTTGAGCTGGACACCCCCCGACCCCATCTCTGCCCAGCCCCTGTGAGCTGGGCACCCCCCAACACAGAGCCCAGCTCCCCACCCAGCCCTGGGCAACAGCAGCACCACCCCCAGGCAGCGACAGCCCATTGGCACCAACCATCACCATCACCCAGCAACAGCCCGTTATGTAATTGCAAATGTATACATACCATTAAAGCATTTAATGTTTTTAAATAATGTATTTAGTGTATTTTCAAGTTATTGCAAATTAATTTTTGAATGTATTTCACTAATTATTTTTTACATTTCCAAATACATGTTACTATAGTATTGCAACTTTTTTTTATGGAAGGGGCCCCCGAAATTGCTTTGCCCCAGGCCCCCTGAATTCTCTGGGCAGCCCTGCCCAGAGTGTGAGAGGAGCCGGGGAGGGAGGGAAGCAGGGTCCCCTGGAGCTGAGCCCGGGCTGCGGCGGCGGCGAGAGGGGCTCCCGGAGTGTGTGAAGAGGTGAGCGGCTGGCTGGGTTCGTCGGTGCTGAGCAGGTAGCCCCGCAGCGGGAGATCCTCGCCTTCCCGCCCGCCAGGGCTGGGCCAGGGCATGGTGAGGCTGAAGAGCAGCAGGTCCGGGGGCTCTCCAGGTCCTCGGCTGCCAGCATGTCAGGGGTGAGGGCGGTGAGCACGAACTGATCCACCTTGGCCACCAGCAGCGCCGCGAAGCCCAGGGAGGGGGCCGTGTTCTCCGCGCCGCCCCGCAGCCGCACCACCACCTGGAAGTACTCCCACTCCGCGCCGCCCAGCAGCTCCACCCTCATGGGGACAGAGTCACGGCTGGGCCAGGGCTTGGCTGCCATGTGCTGGTAACGGATCCCACGTTTGGGGGGGGAGCCCAGTGCTGGGGCGGCAGGGCACTGGTGGGCGGGGGGGAGGGGGAAGCTCAGGGCTGCAGGGGGCAGCCAAAAATTTTTTTGCTTGGGGTGGCAAAAAACCTAGAGCCGGACCTGCCAGTAGTGTAGACAAGCCCTAAGAATTGGGCAAGTGGCAGGGTATGGCAGCAGAGACGGCAGCAGGAATGAGCCAGTTGCAGAGGTGACAGCAGCAGCAGAAACATTGCTCGATGCCCCACTACCTTCATGAACTCTGAGTCCTCGATGACCAAGGCCAAGGAACTGTGAATGGGGTGCAGCAGAAGGAAGGGGGAGTGGTGTGTTAAAGGGACATTCGTTCATCTGACTTTCACACCATAAGGTGGGAAACTGAGTTAAAGGATACTGCCCAACGTACTGTGGGGTGGGTGTTTGCTTATGGTTACATGCTTTTGAATCATGGTTGTGGTATTTTCCCAAATAAATGGTACGTTCCCTTTTCCTTTTAATAAAAGTTTTGTTTTGTTATACACAGACGGACTCAGTGCTTATGAGTGGGGAAGTATCACTTCATAGAAGTGGTGTCTAGTTGTCCCAGATTGCTGGGTGGGGGTTTGAGCTGCTTCTCTTTTGTATTGTTAAGAGGAACTGCTGGATATTCAACTTGGCCCTTGTTGCTGCCGACTCCACCTAGCAGAAGGGTTACACTTACACAAGTGTAACCGTAACTCCTTCCAAAACCAGAATATCTAAAGACGTGTTATGAGTAGCATCATACTGCCCCCTACCCCACAGATCCTCAGAAACTGAGATGCTGCAGAGTATAATATTGTTTTGCTTCTACTCAGGTCCATTAAAAAACACCACATTTTTTTTCTTCTTGATGCTCTTCCTATATCTGCTTTCCCCCTCCAGTCTCTGTTATGGTTTTCTAAATTATACTATGATAGTACTGCTGAATACTGGGCACAATCCGAGGCAGTCGTATTTCTAACAAGTTGTTAAGATTCTAAAATGTACGTGTTCAGACAGCCTGTTGCCCCAGTAACTGTACTTACGATTATATTTGTGGACCTGTAGGCATCTGTGCAGGTGATATATCTCCGTATCAATCCTTCTCAGATGTTCTGTACTGCTAATCTCAACAGCACCACCTGCCTGGCCCCCCAAAGTTGAGCTAATTATATATAATAGCTATTGAAATAAATGCATTTGCTTTGTCTTTTCCTACCTACAAGATTAAACCCTATTGAATATTTGTTTTTGTTTTTTAAATACTTTAGAATTTTGTTCCCAAGCTTAATTCAGGATATCAAGACTTAATACCCTAATTGCAAACTACCAAGGGGTGCTTTCACAATTACCTCAGTGTTTGTAAGGCTATGACTCATGAACAAACTATTTTCACGGCTGGGTTGCATTTACACAAGTCAGGGTGTGAATTTTACATGCACATCAACAAGATGAGACAGATTTAGGTGTGGGCATATTTATGTAAGGTATTTGACTATTGTTACAGAAAAGCAGAATATCCTTCGTAGGTGCATATGCTATTTCCAGCAGAATTTATTCACTGTGTATTCAGGAAGCTCCAAAGAGACCGATTTGATACTGGGCATTAAGTAGGATTTTGGCAGGGAATTTGTGGTAGAGCAAGTCTGAAAGCCAGTAACATCCCAAATCCTTAACTAAATATGGATTGATGCCACATGTCAATCCTTCATTTACAGTAGATGAAATGGACCTCATTCCAAAGATGGCAGCCATCCATGTTAGTTTCTGCAACAGAATACACAATGTCACTATTCTCCAGAGACTAAAGGGAAAGTAAACACATGCAGCTTAAATAAAAATGAAACACAGCACATTGCTGAGTGTCTCCTAGTAATAGATCATGTGTATGGGAGTCTGGCATATTGACATCATACACTGAAGAGATATGGCATTTACATCCATACTAGAATTTCATTTTGTAAGCTGGAGGGAAAGGACAAGTAGAGGCAACACACACTTGATTTAAAAAAATGTTTTGCTTAAGAGGTATCCAAAAGGTGGAGTACCTCAGGTAATAACACAGTGGATTCAGGAGAAGCAGCAAAACTCCTTCCATATTGTCAAGAGGCACCTCTTCCACAAGCTTTCCTACATCTTCCCAAGTCCATTTAATCCAGTATTTATAAAATACCATTTGATCTATGTTATTTCTGATATCATTAAGACAGCAACATAGTATTCACATGGTGAATAAGATGAAGGAGGAACCCTTTGTATTTAAAACCACCCACATCAGTACAGACTTGTATGTTAAATAAGGACAGCATTGATGGGTGGAGCACTTTTATAGGAAAAATATTTTGCTCGCCATATGTGAAAGCACATTATTAGAGACTTCCAATCACAAGAGGACACTGTTTTATTTTTTCCCACATACTGAAAAGAAAGATCAAGTCATGGAGGTATCTTGTTATTTAGGAATCTGTGACGTGGGCATGGAGTTAAAAGAAGTCAGGGTACTCGAGATTGTGATGTATAGGAGGTAGGGATACATCAGTGAGGAGAGCAGACTGTGATTGTATTCTGAAATGCTTCCTTTTCTGCAGCTTTTTGGGAGTGACTGAGAAAGCAATCCTGTCCCCTATTAATCATCTCATGTGTTTAATTTCCTTTGCACATATTTCCTTCAAACATTTTCAAACAATGTTGTGATATCTATTTTGGTAGCATTGGATGAGAATGTGTTTCATGTGATTTCAGTAGGTCTATGTGGAGAACTGGTTCTCACCAACCCACCTGCAGTCCCTTGCCTAAGGTTCTCTGCTAGTTGTCCCCAACTGGCACTCTTCTGATGCATTTTACCTTTCTCCTGTCCCTGCACTTAGATTACTTTCTGCATTTTGTTGGCCTCTGTCTTCTTGTGGCCACTGAAGAGGAGGATAGGTGCAGTGACAATGATGTTTCTGTGGTGTGTCCCTTCCTAGGGCCTCTTCTGCCTCTGTAGATTTCAAATAAACAACAGCGGTCCCAGGCACGTGCTGGAGGAGGATAATACACTAAGCTAAAATTGTGTAAAACGTTACATATGAAGAAAATTATGGCAAAATGTGTTTTCATTTTTTTTCTTTTTGAGAAAAATACAAGAGGACAAGAACTAGTCTCCTCCCCCCCCCCCCCCCCCCCAACCAGCTCCCAAAGGGAGACTGAAATAGCCTGGGGGCAGTTATGATAAAGAATGGCAAAATGGGGCAGAGGCAATTATAGCAACGGCAACAGCTGTAGCATCTCTGTCATCCCATCTTGTATCTAAAGCAGATATTAGATTGAGGAAGATTTCCCCTATTATCAGTCTCCATCTATAAATCACCCCTTGTGCTGTATTTGGTGCAGCTGCTCCTGCGGATATTGATAAGTAGTTCAGGCCCTATTCCACACTCTTGACTTAAATTGAATTTTCTCAATCTACAAATCAGTGTATGATGCAGAACAGATCCCTTATTGAGTAGCGTGAGAGTCACCAATGCCCAAAAGGAATCTCACTACTTATTCAATCAACATAGCGTAAGAAAGAATGGCATAACTAACTTAGAGAAATAACACAATACTAGAAGGTTTCAATACTAGACATTTTGGGCTGTTTTTTACCCAAATCCCCATCCCTTAGAATTTAGTCCACTTTCCTCAAGAGCTCCTTCACTTCTTGATTACTTGGTCATTACACAGCTGTTTCATGTGGATTTATGAGGTTATAGGAGACTTTACCAGCATGCTTTCCTAGTAGCTGCTCTTTAACTCTGGATGAGACAACTAGCTGCAGTCCTATAATGGTCGTTTTTGTCTCTGGTTGCAGCAGGCTGTAGCTCCCTACCTTTTAGTAAGTGTAAATATTTAGCTCCCTTTATGTTGTTTTCTCCTGTCTCTTTCTCAGTCCTGAGGATGTGTAGACAGAACTTAGAATGACATTTGGGAGACAGTGACAGCTAGTGCATTGTTAGTCTCCTAAATAATTATAGTTTGCTTAGTTCACTTTACTTTCTTTGATTTCACATATTTGCCATGGCAAACAAAAGAGCTTTCATTCCTTAAAAACATAGAGGGGTTGGGGTTTTTTAAAGGGATACTGTCAGACTAAATCCTTCATTTAAAAAATATTTTCTACGTTGTTAATAATTTAAAACTCCCAAACCAAGTGCATTTCTATCTCAAAAATGACCCACAAACAATCTGGTATCATGGGAGCCCATGTTTGTGTTTCACAGAGCATCCCCATTCCCCCCAGTCAGCTTACTTAGTTTTCAAGTGAAAAGATATTTTTTTTTTCCCCCCCTCTAACTGCCAGCCTCCCAAACTCATGGGCAGATTGTTACATGCCTGGCATAGGCAGAAACCCTTCATCCCACTTGTGCTCCTGTGCACGGGTTCCAGTGGGAAGTACCAATGCTGTGAAAGGAGTGGAATTCCTCAGATGACCTTTGGATAATTGAGCCAAAATGTCTCTTGGACATTGCTGCATGGCCTCTCTGCATCCTCTACCCCCTAACTCTTATTGTACACTGTGTTTTATGAGCCTCTATATAGCCTTCAATTTGTTTAGGAGTTTGTTCCTCACCCGGGGATGGTCAAGATGGCCCACTCCAGTTGTCTTGGGATGGACAACCTGATGGCGTTCAGAAGTGAACATTCTGACTATTCCAGGTGAAGCCTTGTGGGTGTACAAAAGGAGAAATGATGAAGGGGTCTTACAAATGAGGCTATAGACATTTTGAGGCGGATAACATAAAATATGTCCATGTGTGCCTGGGTCAAGGGAGCCCTTGAAACCCAAAGAGGGCATGGGAAAACACAGTGTGGGGCTTGAGTGTGTAAACAAGTTCGAGTGTTTGGTAAATGTGTATTTTGATTTACTGACTGGAAGAATTCTGATGTATCCTCTCTGTGGCTATGGATGCTAATCGCTGTCACAAATTGCTGTGGTCTTTTATTGTTGTCTTAATGGATAATTGAGTTTTACAGCATCCATTACCAGTTTATGCTGCTATACGGAAATGGTTTGGAAGGGGATGGGACAGCTAATTAACTAGCTCAGTTTAAAGTGAATTTTAAACAACACAAATCCCACTAAATTGATTAATCTCACTTTGGTTCAAGTTTAGACAAAATAGTCCAGCCTGTTGAGGTTTTAGTTTCTGTTTGACAAGTACATTTATATTGCAATCCTTCAAGTATCTGAATAGTTCCCCTTCCTGTTTGTCTCCACCACAGCAATCAAATGAGACATGGAATTCTATTATTTGTAAATCACAGAGGAACTTTAAGTTAGGGCAGAAGCCTGGCTTGTCTGTAGTTTTAGGCAAACTTAAAGCAAATGTGTTAGTGTAATAAAACATTTGTCATGAACTTATGAACCTGTAGCTCTTACAGATTTGTCTTTTATGGTTGATTGTATAAATGATATGTACACTTTTTT
>NW_020664372.1:7920430-7987865 GCF_002925995.2 Terrapene triunguis
ATAGTGGAAGAAGAATCCTTTTCCAATGGTATAGAGGTCATTACTATGCTTAGGTGATCACATGACTTTAAAGTTATAGTGTCTAGATTAAAAGAAAAGTTATTTTAGAGATCCTTTAGAGCTTTTTAAAAAAATATTAGTATTAAACTTTGGCACTCTGTAAAGCTGTATTCTTGGTACTAAGGCAACCTGGCTTTACAGGGTGAATGAACACAGTATCAATAATATTTTTGAACACATCTTGAAAAGTCCTAACATACCTTGTGTGTAAAATTTGTGACATAAACAAACATATGGTGGTGTGTGGAGATACAAATGCAACAAGATGGGTGAAATAATACCTTTGATTGGTTTTATTGTCACTTGTGGAGGATGTTGTGCCTAACTCACTCATGAGTAATGTGACCATCTCAAACTCGTGCTGTGCTTCCTGTCAGCAAATTCTCCTCCTGGCCCCATACCTCTTTAGGAGCCTCCTCTCCCTCTTTGAGTGTAGCATCAGCCCTTCTCCCCAGGGTCCAGATCCACTTCTTGCAGGAGGATAAACTGGGGGCAGATTCCCTCCAGCTACTGCTATCACCTTCAGAACTCCCAGTCTGTACACCTTGGCAAAGAGGATCCAGCACCTATGTTATGGGTCTGCAGCCTGGAAATGGGGAGAAAAGAGGTCAGACTAAAATACTTTGTTTTTTGTGTTGTTTGTTCAAAGTAAAATGACAGTAATACTCCCACAATTATTACTCCACTGCCAGGAATTTGAAGGGGGCTACTGGGGAGAATCCCACCTTAATGTGCAGGAAGGAGTGGCAGGACCTCATCAGGCAAAGGCCTCATCTGAAGTCTTGCACAGTAAACTGTGTGATGTTTAATCTACTTCAGAAGAGTAATGGACCAGTTTAACCTTGCCAGGATTTTAACCTGTGGTTCCAAGGAGTATAGATGTGCCAAACCTGAAATGCAGATTACTAAAATAACAGTTCTGGCTGTCCATGAATTTAACTGCTTGGTGAGATACTAAACAGAACATGCCATATTGCTATGGACTTGTGGACCATAAATACAAAATATAGAAATCACTGTATGAAATTTTTATGGGTTGAGTTGGAGGTCAGACTAGATGATCATAATGGTAGTTTTAATCTACTAAATCCATGATGAACATAACATTTCTCTAGTTTATGCAGACAAGTAATAATATGCAAATCTTAGTATTATTGGGTCTGTGTCTCTGGGGCTGAGATGGAATAGAGGAGATCAAGATTTGAGGACTTCAATAACTCAGCCAGAGGTTATGGCCCTATTCCAGGAGTGGGAATGGGGGGTGAAGTTCTGTGGCCTGCAATGTGTAGGTGGCCAGACTAGATGATCATGATGGTCGCTTCTGGCCTTAAAGTCTCTGAGATGAGGGAGTGGTTCTGAGTCAGAAAGAACTCTCACTATTCAAATTTCCTACATCCCTATCAATCTGTAGTTCCTGCCATGTTCTCTACTATTACTTCATTAGATACATGACAGGGTGCTTTCTGGCATTCTTCCCAAATTCCTTTTCCTTTCTATCTATGTCTGCTCTTTGTGCCCCGGTTTACAGACAGCTGGAAAGAAAGCACTTGGCCTGACATTGGCTTGAGCACTTCTGATTTTACACACTTAAATTTTCTCCCCCCCCCCTTTTCCTGGAAATATTATTCCGTTGACGAATTCCATGTAGTTAAGTGGCTCTAATGAAAATAATTCTCCTCCTCCAAGGACAAGTTAGCGTTTGAGCCAGAGCCACTATTCTTACTTCCCTGTGGTTCAGTCTCTGTCAGATTGTGTCCCTTGTTTACTAGGTGACAGAGAAATTGAATGGCACCTCTCTCAGGTACTTTCACTGTTATCATCTTTGTGAGCTTAGACTCTTGTGTTTACACATACCTAAGGGCATTCTCTTCAAAGCCTTCTAGATCTGCTCATCCAGCAGATGGCTGGATTCCTTCCTGACCATGTCTGAAGATTTTAAAATAATATAATGGTAGAGTTTGTTACCCTGATATTTTTAAAGCCCTCTCCTTATCTTTGCTATGGTTGTTTGGATAGAGAATAGTTTTAATTCTACTGTTTTCTCCAAAACCTAGAATAGGCATGTCAGTTTTCACATCAACTGTTGGCATAAGAGTGTGGGTGTGTAGGGGAACAAGGATGCTTACCTTCTGCCCTTCATAAAGAAATATCAACCTTTTCAGGAGTGTTGTTTGCTGCCAGCATATTTTATTAGACGGTGAAGTTTAGTATATTGAATAAGTTTGCTAGGTATTGGGCAAATATTAACCTCCCTTTCGGCAAGTATGGAGAGCCCTGAACGAAGCGAAACTAGTCTCTTTCCATTGTGATGGGGCAGGAGGAGGGACAGGATGCCAGGAATCTGTGCAGAGCATGCGTACCCCTCAGGTGCAGTTGTACTCTGCCAGGGAACATTCTGCCCCTTTCCCCAGGACACCCAATGGATACCATAGATCTCTTCCTTCGGGAGCTACTGCCATGCTGATACTGTATCAGTGGCTGCAGAGCAACTCCACAACTCAGAGTAAGAATTCCTTCCCCTAAATGAAGCCACATACCTGTTTTTTGCATGGGCAATAGGATATAAACCTACAGCTGGGAGAGACATACTGTCCGCACTCCATTGGCTTTTCCTTTCTGCTGCAACTAACTAGTTTTCCCAGCTGATGCTGGAGGCAGCAGAAAAATCTTGTAGGTGCATATGAAATAAGCATACCTGATACATGACATTTGTGACCTCAGACACATGTGAAATTTGACCTGGGAAGTGAATGGTTAGAGTGTTAAACCTCTGCGACAGCTGGCTTTCCATACTGATACTTCCATTAATTAAATCTCTTTTGGACTGTTCAGGATAGATCTGATTGGAAAATATTGATTTAGAGTATAAAGGGTAAGCATACAGAAGCCATCTGGGATCCACCTGCACAGAACCATTGGGACCCTAATTAGTAGGGTAGGTATCAAATATTACATGGGGCTCTGTGTGGACACAGGAGTCTACCTGTGTAGAACTACTGGAGGATTGAAGCCTTGGTTTTCCCTAAAGTTGGTGTGCTGCTGGGCACTGATATGCACTTGTTCCCTGTATCTAGGTAGCGTTAATTGCTTCCTGTCTAAACCATGTAAATTGCACCCAAATACCAGGATATTATGCACTATGCATATGCGTAATCATATTTGTTATTTAATAATAGTAATAAAATCTAATGATCCTAAAGGAACATTCTCTGTTTGGAAATCGACAAATACATTTTCCAAGGTTTTAGTGTTCACTTTGAGGGTTGGGGATGCTAGCAAAACATAAAAGGGTTTTCAACTATAAAGCCTTAAACTTCCATGATCGAAAGAAGAACAAAGGTTCAAAGATTACCACTATACATGTGGAGCCTCTATCCTTGGTTAAATCCTGGGCAACCCCACTTAATTCACAGGTGGAGGCGAATGTAGAAGTTGGACCTGAGCCTTTTCTCCTTTTAGTGAATAAGATTCAGACTGTTGATTGGCTGAAACCAAAGTTTTCTGCTTAGTGGGATGCATGCCGCACCACACATGGGAAGTTGTCTTTATTTCTTCTATTTCTTCCATTAGTGTCTAAGTAGCAGCTTGTTCTGAATGACTGCAAGGATTGTCTCTTGTTCTTTCAAAAGGAAGTCATTCATTAGGATGCTTTACCTTTACTAAAAGACATGTTCTCAGCTTCAGCATGGCTAGCAGCCAGAAAAGCAATTTCCCCTCTTTTTGTTAAAAGGGGGGTTGGAAATCATCAGCTTATATCAAGAAGAGGTATTTCAGTTTTAAAGGTGAAATAACATTCACTCCTTTTACATGATAAATGGAAGAAATAGGATACATTAATGAGAGAGGGTAGAGCAATTAAAAATACCAAAAAAAAAGGTGGCACAGAAGTCTATCCTCATGTTATCTTAAAGTAAATTAGCATGGGAGGTTAAAAAAGCCAGACTTCTTTTACTTCATAAATAACTCAGCTTTCAGTACTGGTTTTACAAGAGAATATATTACTTACCTGAACAACTGATAGTGCACTATTTATCACATGCTGCCTTCATTTGTAAGGCCATAAATTCTCTTGCTGTGGTTCCTTGTAACTTGTTTCAATGCTAAGTGTAGCAGTAAAATGTTGAAAAAATCTATAGATTCAACTTATAACACCCAGCTCTGTATTTATCCTATCTTAAAGGAAGTAAGAGATAAGGCTGAGGTTCCCTAGAACTAGCAGATATAGGAATAATAGCTACTTAACTGTCTTAACTGCCATTATAAATTGACTTCTGGAATTTTAATGGATGAGAAAATAAAGCTTTTGCTTCCTACATAAAGCCAAGGAGACATCAGCTTTGGACACTGTCCCTAAACTACTACCTTCTGTTACTGAACTTGATTTGCATGGAGGTTCTGGTTGAGGTCAAAGGGCATTTTGAAATCTTTGGAACTAGGATAATTGCAAATTGGTTCAGGCCCCTCGATTATTAATCCTTTACGATAGGACTTTGTTTTTGTTTGAATATGTTTGAAAATCTAGCCACTGTATCTGATTTACTGATTATGCATATAACAGGCCCTCAGAAAATTTAGTACATTTATATACCCGTTACTTTTAAGGATCCTAAACTACTTTACAAGCTATATCCAACAAGGAATTATGTCATGACTGAAATGCAAATCTGCCAGGAGGAAAGTGCAGCCAGGTCAACAGCCAGAATACAGCTCAGGATGGTGCATACTAATATGTGAAGGAGGAATTTTGGTCACAGCTAACAGAGCAAATCTCTCCCCTTACTAAAAGTTTCATAGGATCTTCACTGTCCATGCAGATGTATTTGTTCTTGCTCCAACATTTTTCACCATAAATTATAAATTAAATAAATAAATTAATGGAGATATCCTATCTCCTAGAACTGGAAGGGACCTTGAAAGGTCATTGAGTCCAGTCCCCTGCCTTCACTAGCAGGACCAAGTACTGATTTTGCCCCAGATCCCTAAGTGGCCCCCTCAAGGATTGAACTCACAACCCTGGGTTTAGCAGGCCAATGCTCAAACCACTGAGCTATCCCTCCCCCCATATTTATAAATGACTTGCCTCCAACAATTTCAAGACCATTCAAGCATCTGCCTAGCTTCAAGAGATAGACTTCAAAAAGGTTGAGGATAACCTGAACCAAGACGTGGCAGTCATCAGAGACTATTTCAAAAAGTGGAGACATATATGCCTAGTGTGTCAAAGACAGTGTGTCGTCTTGCTTTCATCTCAATCATATAAAATGCTTCGTGAGTGCTCAACATATTCTTGAATGACTGCCACATGACCCAAAACCAGTATATCTCAGAGAACTCTAGCTCACATATTTACCTACATAGACCACTTCACCAAGGTAGCTCGGAAGATTAAATAAACCTGCAGGCTCAACTTGGGCAAACACTGCACAGCTCGGTGTTAGCTCGCTGCTACTCAGTTGAAGAATACTGTACAACTGTGTGGTTAGACTCTTCTCACACAAAGTTAGCTGATGTATAACTGACTCAAATGATGACAATAATAACTCAAGTGGCTACTTCACTCTAATATCCCACGTCCTAACATCAGGCATTATATTGCAGCAAAGAACCTCCTGGACAAAATCCAGGAGATACCACAATGGCCACTTTTCAAAGATATTTGGGAAGCGCCTCACCTCTGACTCATCAGCAGAAGACCAATCTGGACTATGGAACAATGATCTCTATGGTGGACGCTGCCACTTTGTGGCAAGCAGAATGGGAATGAGGAATGAAGAAACTCCTTCCTCATCATGTAGTCTGATGAGAGACAGCATGGCAGCTCGAAGCCAGGCTATCTCTGGTGCAAGCTCAAACATTTCAGATATGGTGTGTGACAAAGGGCCCCATACTAGGGATTCAGGATCAGTCTAATTGTGGTGCAGTTGAGGACATCACACACCTATTGAATGGCTGCTCCTCTCATGCTAGTCTATCAGGAAGACTGTCCAGCCTCCACTCTGCTGACCCTGAAGCTATTGAATGGCTAAAACCTGCAATGCCCCTTTGATGTTTTTCTTTTATTATCTTTTTCTTTTTACTTATATGCCTATGGTTTATTTCCCTACTTTATATTTTGTATTTTCAACTCTTTTCCATCTTTAGTGTGCCATTTGTACATTTGCTAATAAAAATTGTCCATGAAAGCAGATGCAGACATCAACTGAAAGACATTTCATGGCACTTTTGTTTGTGTTCCCCAAAAGAACACAGCCAATCCTGTCAGCATTCTAATTTATGTTCCAAGAATCTAGAGGATTCCACCCATACATTTTTATCACTAACCCACCCTCTCTGGCATAGCATAAGAATTCAAATTAGTTTATAGCAAAATCTATTCAAAGGAACACAAAAAGAATGCATCCTGGTCACTGAGAAGCTTTATCCCAAAAATTATGATGAAGTATTTTTATTAGATGAGAACATCCAAACAGTTAATCCAGAAGAATGCATGGCTATGTGAGGAATCCTCCAATAGTCAGGTAAAATTGACCTCAGGTATGAGGGAGTGGGAGGTTTTGGATGTTTAGAATGTGAATCAAGGGAAGGATGTAAATATTTTTGACAAAGAAGTTGCTTTAAAGATGTGGTACAAAATGCAGGTCGACAGACAGTTCCTTGACATCAGGCAAACAATAATACTACATCAGAAAATTCAGTTATTATGGGGTTTTGAAAACACTCTTTTTAAAAAAAAATCCTTAATACTTGTTTACCACAATACTCATGCCTTATTTGTTCTTCAGAACAATGATGTTTCTTGAAAGACTGTTCATAGAGCTGGTCAGAATTAATAAATATTTTCCTTGAAAATTTTTGAACCAAAATGAAAAATATTAGGATTTAAAAAAAATTGCATCATTTTTACATTTTTTCAGTGAAAACCTGAAAATGTTATAACTGTTTCTAGGTTTTCATCAAACAACCAGAAAGTTAATTACCCCGACCATTAACATTTTTTGCCATATACTGTATTTTGCAGATGTTATGTTTTTATGTATTCCTAGAAAATCTCAGGAATGAGCAATAACCTTGCATGTAAAATACAGAACAGGGATTAAGACATTAGAGTTCATTCTCAGCTCTACCACAGACTTCCTCTGTGACCTTGGGCATGTCACTTAGGTCTTCAAGGCCCCACGTTCTCCTGTTGCATGGAGAAATGAAGCCCATCTTCTGCTGGGATCCATGTATAGTTGCCAAAATTTAGTATGTTTTGCAAGGAACGATTGTTAAATTAAGGTGGGGATCTGTAGACTATTAGATCCCCAGCCATTGGACAGTTTTGTGAAGTTATAATATGCACACAAACATTTTAACCAATTAGTAGAGCTCTTTATAACTAATTTATTGTCAACCTTCCCCCCACTCCAACGCACACACCTACAAATGACAGGGCAGAATTATTAACTCTGTTTCACAGACGTGGACACTAAAGCAGGAAGGTTCCCAAGATCACAGAGGGAATCAATCTCAGACCCAAGATTTAAAAGCTGGGAGTACAGTAACTCCTCGCTTAACGTTGTAGTTATGTTCCTGAAAAATGCGACTTTAAGCGAAACGATGTTAAGCGAATCCAATTTCCCCATAAGAATTAATGTAAATGGGGGGCGGGGGTTAGGTTGCAGGGAATTTTTTTTCACCAGACAAAAAACTATATATTTATATAGATATACACATAGTATACATTTTATTTTAAAACAAACAATTTAATATTGTTCACAGCTATGATGATTGTGAAGCTTGGTTGAGGTGGTGAAGTTAGAGGGTGGAAGAGGGAGGGATATTTCCCAGGGAATGCCTTGCTGCTAAATGATGAACTAGCACTCGGCTGAGCCCTCAAGGGTTAACACGTTGTTAATGTAGCCTCTCACATAAGGCAGCACAAACATGAGGGAGGGGAGACAGTATAGCAGACAGAGACAGACACACATCTTGTGTGTGGGAGAGAGAGAGAGATGCACACTGCCTCTTTAAGTAAGCTGACCCACTCTTAAGTGCATTGTTTTTTTAAATTAGATCAGGAAGTTGAGACAGCAGCTGCTGCCCCAAGCTCTCTCTGTACATCTGCTCTATATGGAGAAGGGGTAAGCGGGGTGCAGGAGCAGGGGGAGCGGGACACCCTGCCATTAGCCTCCCCCTCCTCTTTCCCCCTCTGCACAGTAAGCAGGAGTCTCTGGGAGCAGCTCCAAGGCAGAGGGCAGGAGCAGCATATGGCAGTGGGGGGAGGGAGGCAATTGATAGCCTGCTGGGCGGCTGCAGCACAGTGAACTTAGGTGAGCGGGGACCTGATGGGGGAGCCGATAGGGGGGCTGCCGGTCCACCCTGGTTACAAGCCCCCACCAGCTAGCTCCAACGGGCTGCTCTTTCTGCAAGCAGTGGACAAAGCAGGCGGCTGCCAAACGATGTTAGAAGGAAGCATTGCACAACGTTAAACGAGTATGTTCCCTAATTGATCAGCAATGTAACAACAAAACAACGTTAACCGGGACGACTTCAAGTGAGGAGTTACTGTACTTTGCTCTCGGTCCTGTAGTTAGATCACTAGCTGATCAGAAGGCTGTGAGAGAGCTTGTTGCAGTCCTTGTGCCAATAACAGTTTGGGGAGCATTATCCCCCCAGCTGTGAATTGATCTTGGTTCCTGTGGAGAAAAAAAACAAAAGGAGCTGTACTGATGGGCTTCAGAGATTTCCCCCAAATCCAACTTTGGATAGCCTATGACAGACTGTCAACCAAACTTGCAATCAGTTAACATTGTGTTTGAATATCAAGGATATCTTCATATGGAAAAGAGCTAGAACATTACTTTAAAAATAGAGAAAAATAAAGATGAAATTAGCTCTGAAATGTCTACGTAACCCAAAGCGGGAACTGGGCCTTGCAAGCCCCAAAGGCTGGTTCAGCAGGAGGGTGTCTAGTGATGAGAAGATAGTTGCTGCCAACTTCTTTCAATCCTCCTGTCTACATGGAGTGCCAATCAGGGCACTACTTAGGGCCATTTATGTCTGTATCTTTATGATAGGGACACCAGCCCACTAAGAGGTGGACTGAGACCACCAATTCATTTCACATAGGCCATCAAATAGTCACCTATTGTCACGATAGTTGTTACCCAGTTGTGGCTGAACTTTTATCTAGCAACTGTGTGGCGAAAGGCTCTTTATCCCATTCTCAAAACCGATCCCTGGAGCCATGTAGTCCTCTGGTATGCTTGATTTAAGAATTCATGTAGCACTCATAAGGGAAAGCCAGGGTCTAACCGTACAAATGATTTCCACTAACTAATATGAAGAAACACTTAGTATGGTGAAAGCCCAGCTGGGGAGCTATGCCTTTTATAGGAGTTGAACTCTGTGTTATTACTAGCATCCTGAAAGTAATTTGTGACAATAAGGCAAGAAATAGGGGCTATCAATCAGACTGTCAGTTCCTGTTTTAACCAGAACACGTTCAGGCAACATATTGTAAAGCCAGATCTTTCAATGTGCAAGTTCAAGAAGCCTTTTTCTGCTGATTTGCAGCCTGTGGAGGAAGAACACTTACTGGATGCTGGTAATGCTCCCTTTTTAATTCCGTGTAAGTTCATAAAATAAATTGCCCAGATAATTGGATGTGTCTTCAGTCCATGTACATGCTGGCTGTATTTTTTCCATAGATGCAAACCAGATTTGCAGCTTAAAAGTAACTACAGCGATAAATGAATATTGCTAGTAATAGGCTTGTGCCAAGTTTGATGTCAAACTAAAATAAAGAATGAGAGTGGCCACTTTGAGTAATTGAATCTGTCAGTTCCTTCTCACTGTTCCCTAGGCCCTGATGCGAAACTCAAGAACTGCATAAACAAAATGCATTTGTTTCTTCTGCTCCAAATGGAATTTATAAAGTGGTCCTAAGAACAGTAGTTTAAAAAAAAAAACCAAAAAACCTCTTATTAAGGCTGAAATAAAAAACGTTGGTCTCCAGATAGATTTATTCTTGTATTTTCTTCAGTGTTCTTCATAAATTAGTAGTTCACTTGGACCTGGGGTTTTCTTATTTTGTAATTGCAAACTCTTCAGATGTGCCAGTGCTTAAAACTGTACTATTAACTTAGTTTAGATCTTTTCAATCAGATATTGAGCATGCTATACAAATATGACTGTAATAAGAGATAAGAATTAATAAAATTTAGATCTAGTTAAAGAACAAACTTCCGTTGGATTACTATACAAAGGTAGCATATCATGAAATGCACTGTGTATTTTTGCTACACAATTTTTAGTACACACAATGAAAGAAAAAAATAGATTTTTTTAAAAGTCATTGCATATTTTTAAGATACAGTGAAATCTGTAGTTAGCACCCTCTGAATATATGTTGCTAAACGGAAGTAGTTTACTAGTAGCTGGCGAAGAATTGCACTCTATGAGGATAGAATGGTCTCCCAGTGCCTTCAGAGCTGTGCTGCTATGCACTGCTTTTTACTCTGGGCTGTGCATGCAAGACACAACCGAGCCCTGGCTTTTCATACTGAACTGGGGCCTGCAACTTCAATAGGAGTCTTGAATGAATAAGGTTCATTAATTACTGTGTAAGTTCATTGTGGCAGGGGACTGATGGGGAGCTGATAACAGGCTTCAAATATGTTAAGGGCTGTTATAAACAGGATGGTGATCAATTGTTCTTCACGTCCGCTGAAGGTAGGACAAGAAGTAATTGGCTTAATCTGCATCAAGGGAGATTTATGTTAGATATTAGGAAAAACTTTCTAAATATAAGAGTAGTGAAGCTCTGGAATAGGCTTCCAAGGGAGGTTGTGGAATTCAAGTCACTGCAGGTTTTTAAGAACAGGTTAGAAGGTGAGGGATGATCTAGGTTTATTTGGTCCTGCCTCAGTTCCGGGGGCTGGACATTATGATCTCTCAAGGAGTCTTCCAGCCCTACATTTCTATTATACTGTGACTGTGTATGTTTGTACAGCACGTAACAAAATGGGCTTCAATCATGATTGTGGTTTCTAGGCACTACTGTAATAAAAATAAAGTGTGAACTTGGGATAATAGGACCCTTTTTTAATTTCAGGTTTAAATTGTGTGTATATATAAATAAACTAAAATGATATTAAAGTGAAGACAATACCCCCCAGGTAATAAGGGATGGGAGCAGAATTTTTCTGGAGGGAATGCTTTCAAAGCTCTAGGTACGGTGTCTGGAGTTGGGGGGGGGGGGGAAAGGGACTTTTAGGTCTGGCTTCGGCATTCTGTATGTTTGTATGCAATTATTTTCTACTTTGCAGCCTGAGCAGTGAATACCATATTGAGACCCATCCTGACTGCTGTATCATATCTCAGCAATAGTCACATCAAATTACATTCCAGTTTTCTACATTTATTTTGCTAATTTGGCTGCAGTCTGACAGAAGTTATCATGTTTGGCAGGATTTGTTTTGACACTGAATGACTCTGCAAGTCTTTGCTTGCAAAATATGACAGTCCACATGTTCATTTTAACTCTCACTCCATTTATTAGTTTAGTCATAAATGGTTTTATGTGCCTCATCTGAATTTTATACATTTTAATGAATTTACAGATGGCCATGTATGTGACCTTTGACTTGCGATTTATGAATATTTCTGTTAATGAGATTTTGTACACAGGGATATTTGGAGAATGTTCTATATATGAATATGTATATTCAGAGGCAAACTGACTGAAACAGGATAATCCATCATTTGCTATTCTTCCATTTTAAAAGTTTTTATCTAATCAGGAAGCAAATACAATATCATGTTACTTGGGCACCCAGTCCATAGCATGGAGAGGCAAAATGAATAATTGGCAAACAACACCTAGAGTGAAATTTATTAACAAATTGTACATAATGTCTGACTGTGTAACCCTGACATGTTGGTGAGTACTTAATGGGATTTCTCACATGAGTAAGTGCTTGTCAACATGAGCAAGGGCTGCTAAACTTGGCCCAAAATAATTCTGAATAGTGGAAAACTCTTACAAAAACACTTTGAGAAAAGAAAAAAAAGAATTTGTTGGAAAACTTATTCATAGCAAATCATTTGATCAGCACTAGTAACTAGTCTGCATCTATTCCTTTGTTTGCTTTTGTTGGTCACATTTATACTTTGCTTTTGTGGTGGACGTCCCTTTCTGAGCAGGGTGTATGTGGAAAATTTGAAATGAAATTTGACGAACTCTAAGTTTGCAAAGCTGGTTTTACTTACACACATAAACATGAAATTTCAGTTTCCAACTAAAAAATGATCCTATTTTCAAGCAAAAACCTCATTTTCAAAATTAGAAATATAAAATTTCATTTTGACTAAGATCAGTTTTCAAACTGAAACATACAAACTTTGAAATCCAGCAGCACTTACAGATCAAAATAGTAACTGATAGCTCACAAGATGGTGGGGGTACTGGTTGAGGAGGTGTGTTACGTAGACTACCAAATCAGATGAGGGAACAAAATGAATTGTTCCTTAAACATCTATCTATAATGTGTAGAAAGAATAATTGCATCATCATGAGGGATTTCAGTCTGGGCAACATATACTGGAAATTTCATGCTGCCACTAGTAAAACATTACTGGAGTTCCTAAAACATATTGATGATAACATTCTTACACAAAAAGTGTTGCAACCAGCTAAGGGTAACTTTGTATTAGACATCATTCTGATGGATAAATATGAATTGAATTAAAAATTGATGGTTGCCTAGGTGCAAATAATCGTGATCTGATTTCATTTGTTATGTACAAAGAAAATACAGTCCTCCTGACCAGTAATGTATATACATGGTGTTTTTAAAAGGCCAGTTTCTTGAAGCTGAAAGCAATCAACAAAATTGCATCCGAAGAAGTGGGTTGTAGCCCACGAAAGCTTATGCTCTAATAAATTTGTTAGTCTCTAAGGCCTGGTCTACACTAACACCCCAATTCGATCTAAGGTACGCAACTTCAGCTACGTGAATAACGTAGCTGAAGTCGACATACCTTAGTTCGAATTTACCGCGGTTCAGACGCGGTCCACACACGGCAGGCAGGCTCCCCCGTCGACTCCGCGGTACTCCTCTCGCTGACGTGGAGTACCGCAGTCGACGGCGAGCACTTCCTGGTTCGAATTATCGCGTCCACACCAGACGCGATAAATCGAACCCGGAAGTTCGATTGCCAGCCGTCGAACTACCGCGGTAGTGTAGACAAGCCCTAAGGTGCCACAAGTACTCCTGTTCTTTTTGCGGATACAGACTAACACGGCTGCTACTCTGAAACAAAATTGTGAAAAAGCTGAACATAAAAATGTGAGTGACAATTGGAAATTGTTTAAGAATGTTTTACGTGTACATTTTTAAAAGTAATGGTAATTTAACTATTGGGAAAAATTGCTAATGGATGTGGTAGATTTTCTTGCTGTCTTAAAATCAAGTCTGGGGTATCTTTCTAAAAGATATACTATAGCTCAAACAGCAGTAAAGGACTTGTACAGAGATTACTGTGAGGATTTTTGGCCTGTGTTATGCAGAAGATTAGACCAGATGATCGTAATGGTCCCTTTTAGGGAAAATGACACTTGCAGGTGGCAGAATGACCCAGGAAAAACTTTCCCACAAAATACTGTGGAAAACTATTTGCTATTTTCATACAGCCCTCCTGATGGCTTTTTCAGTGTTAGGAGGCTTTTCCTGATGCTCTGGTTCATTTGACGTTATATGCAAGATTTATATCTGTAACCTGACAGAGCGTTGTGCTCCCACCGCTTCACTAAAGGCAGAGTTGGACAAAAGTCACTAGGAAAGCCCTGTTGGAGGTGCACAAAAGGAGGAGCAGTAGTTAAGGTTCATACTCCCCATTTCCTAGCAGGCACACCCTAGAGTTGCAGCTCATAGGTCAGGAGGGCAGGCTGAGCTCCCTGAAGCATGGTCCCATGGTGCTCTGAATTGCTGAGAAATAAGAGTCCACCCGTACCTGCTAGCTCCTCGTTGAGGAGTAGGCTTGGAAACTGAGGAGGAGATGGCCAGTGGCAGCATGTTGCTCCAGAGGGAGGGGCTGGCTCCTTGTATTGATGTGCCCAGATCCACAAGGATGGAATCTAGTTTCCCTGTAGCCACTAAAGCTTTGCTGGGTTTCTAGTCCACATCTTTCTTTCACTGATGTGATGTAAGGAACCTCTCCCTCTGGAAGTGGGGAGGCACAGGAAACTTCATGGAAAAAAACCATGTGGAGGTTCCACTAGACTGTCTCTCCTGCCTGTTTTTGTTTTTTCATAGGAGGGGGACAATAAATTTAACAATAAAAAAGCAAAAATGCTTTTTACAAATCTCAAATGTGGGTGATTCCATAATACAGAATCCACTGGAAACCTGAGGGAAGAGTGGTACTTAGCAACGTCAACACAAGGGGCTGAGGGCCGCACACACCTACCCCATAGTTTGGCTGGCCTTTCTTTGCCCCTTCAATTTTTTTCCCTATGTAGCAGAGTCTGGAAAGAAAATATGAAATTGTGTAGCTGTTCCAATAGCAGCTGCATGCACTGGCTGTAGAGAGAACTCTGGGAGTTCATGGCAATTCCTGACATGTGAAAGGCTGTTTAATACTCAAGTTTTAATCTGATCCCCTGGCTTCTTCCCACTCGGACTACTCCCACATAATGTTGTGTGCAAAACTCTGCGAATAGAATGAGAGAGGAGAGAAGGGGAAAGTGGCTCTTTTCATTAATTATTTGCAGTCTACAACTCTGGACAGCTGCTGTTCTGCACATGATGGATTTTCTCCTTTGCTTCCTGTTTCATGTCTCCTCCTTCCTCACTTTTCCTTCTCCTGTTCTTTCTTTCCCTCTCCTTTCTCTTTCCCCTATGTCCCACCCTGTGCCTCTTCCCATCCCCCTTGCTTCCCTTCTTTCTCACTCCATCACTCCCACCCATTCCTTTCTGTCCTCATCCTATCTCCTAAAATAAATCATTTACATTCCTACTTTCCAAACTTCTTCTCCCTTTACTCCCTTTCTTCCTCTTCCCCATCCTATTCCATTCCCTCACTTTTTGTCCCAATTTCCTCTCTAGATCAGTTGGCCTCACTCCCAATCTGATTTCCCCCTTCCTGACCTGTTCCATTTCTCTCCCTTGCTCTCTGGCCCTTTCTCCCACATCACAGTTTCTGCAGCTGCAGGAATCTGAGACACTGTCAGCCTGGGTGGAAATTGCCCACCGCAAGTGCAGGAGGGTGTTGCAGGTGCAGGCCTGGGGACAATGGTTCTTGACAACAGGATATGGGAATTTATATTTAAATGTGGGAATGTCCCATGAAAATTGGGACATCTGGCACATTCCATCCCTACCATTCCATACCTTTTGGTACAGCAGTTATTATGAGTGTCATAAATGTGGGTAATTTCACATACCATAGTAGTTAGAATGCACAATAGATTCCATTACAGATGGAATGGCAGCCCTAAAGGGATTGATTCTGTCAAGTTATACAGACTCCCAGTTTAGTATACCTTAGAAAGAGAGAAATAAAGCTGTGAATTCATCAATGCCTGCCACTTGCAAGCACAGAGTTAAAGTTATCTTAGTCACCTTCATATATGGAGTTATACCTATCTCATAGAGCTGGAAGGGACCCTGAACGGTCATTACCTTTACTAGCAGGACCAAGTACTGATTTTTGCCCCAGATCCCTATGTGGCCCCCTCAAGGATTGAACTCTCAGCCCTGGGTTTAGTAGGCCAATGCTCAAACCACTGAGCTATCCCTCCCTACCTCAAGGGGAGCAGACAGATTTCAAATATTTTGTTTTAAATTCAACCCTGTTATTTAGATCTAATAAAAACAACACAACCCCTCCCCTCAATACCCTCTGTTAATATAGGACATGTAGTACAGGGCCAAATTTTTAGAGGGGGATGACTGAGGCGCACATACCATACACTTGCCGTACATGCCTACACTTTCATGAATACAGTATTTAACGTGCATACTAGTGTTTACTGTAGAGGTCTAAAGTTCTGATCCAGTACCTCCCAGGACTAGGCCCTTGTAGCCAGTTGTGACAATTATGCACTCAGTCATTGTAATGATGCATGCAAATTTCAGTGTGCTAGCAAGTGTCTGTTTTTTACACATGCAAGTAAAATTTGGCCCTGCTGTTTTGCCATCTGCAGCCAGCAGAGGGAGCACAAGTTAACAAGCTCTCCTCCTAGTGTGCCTGGTGCCTAGTCAAAGCAATGACTGAAACAGAAATAGGAAGTCATGTTCATTTCAGCACCATTGATAACACAATAGACAAAATAATTGCCAGATGGAGGAGGATGAGAATAACTAAGGAGAGGAGTGTTTACTTTAAGCTTCTGAGAAGATCATATGTACAGTGTAGGTTAAAAAAGAAACTTGCAAAAATGCAATTAATGGTATCTGTTTAACCCAGAAACTGTTTTTTGTGGATTTAAATTAGATCCTTTAACAAAGGTTCTTTTTAACTGATAAACCCTTTGTTTCTTTGAAGGCCAGTGTACTCTTTCTCTCACAGAATGATACCGGGGTAGTGGAATTGCATTCTACTTTATGCTGATCTCCCTTTTCCTATGTGGGATTGAGGCCAGCTGCCTCTGAGGAACCCATCCCCCTTGTGCTTATGCCCCTGGAAGACCCTTCACAGGCCTAGGACTTGGCGTGAGTGGGTGGGGGAATGGAAAGTCTAGAACCTGGGCAAGATGTATCATTTATCCTTGGTGAGAATTAGCAAATCTACTACCAAGTTTATGCAGCTTAAGACTGAATGCATGTTTTGGTGGATCCCTAGAGTAGCAATGGTTTGTGGACGCCCTGGCAGCACAGGTCTTTTTGAGCCATGCTGGCCATGGATCAGTGGGGCACTGGGGCTGATGAGGAAGCCATCTGCAGAGATGTCCTATGTTTTCTAGCGGATTAATATGTGTCTGTGTCTGAGCTAAGGGTAACCAGGAAATTTGGGGATTTAACATTTGTTCCCCTGGAGGGGGACTCCAGAAAGATTTCCTTCCTCAAGTCCTACAGTCCCCCTTGCTTTTACAGTCCCTGCTGCTATTCTATAGGATAAACAGGTAGCAAATGGGTTTTTGAACAATATTACTATGCATTGCTACTACTTTAAATATGCCAATTGAATTCAATGGTGCAGCAGTTCCAGTCATTTCAATGAGATGTTTAGTAATGAAGGAGTACTGTGAAGGAGCTAATCAAACCATTCATGCAAGACAATGCTCCATCCATACCACACAGAGCACCAGTGCAAACACCTTATTCAGACTATGAAATATTATTCTAAGCTACTGTTTTTCAAACTACAGTCCATGGAGAGCTGGCTCGTTACACTGTGCTAACTCTCCTTGCTTTCAGCTGCTAAATCGCATTAAGGGATATTAAATACTTTCCTAATATTAATTTTCCATGTAAGTGATTGCTGTAGATGCCACATGGATTTTATGTGATTGCAAATTGGACAACAGGTGTCCATGAGCTGTAGTCTGCATTGCAAAAAAGTTTCAGAACTGTTAAGGATTCTAAAGAACACGTTTCAGAACCTGTGCAATACATTGTTCGAATTACAAAATGCAATCAAATTCTGAGCACTCCCTCTTCAATAATATCAATAGCCCATTCATTTGAACGAGACTTTGCTGTCTAGCTGTCTATCTGGACTAAGGTTTTGTGGAATGGACCTAAGTGTAAGAGCAATGGAAACAGTCTGACAAAAGAGTTGGGAGTGCACAAGTTAAGCAGGATGGAGCTCTGCTGCTTTACAAGTAGATTATCTTTAGAACTGTATCACTGCTTGGCTTTGGGGACTCCCTAGGGCCAGGCTACTTTTTCAGATATGGGAAAACTGATTCTGTCGGGATGTTGACACTGAATAAAGAGTGTTGAATCTGAAATATAGACCATTCAGGTCACTTGTTTGTAGCAATTTTCAGCACTAGAGCCTGCTTCTATCCAGGGAAATGACAAACTCTTCTTTTCAAGGATCACAGATTTTATTTTATCCTAATTGCACATCACCATATTAAGCGAAAGAGAAAACTGAAAGAATCTATTCAGCAGCACTTGAGGCTATGTCAGAGAGGACACTGCTAGATAGTCACATCCCAAGAAGACTCAAATGGCTTTATTAATTCCCATGTTGCATACACTGAGATGGAACTAATTGTTGTTAATTAAGGCTGTGAGTCTTTCATGGAGGTCACGGATTCTGTGACTTTCCGGGATCTCCATGACTTCCGCAACTGCAGCGGCTAGTGTGGCTGATGCCAGGGCTACCCGAGAAGCTGGGGCGGCCTTGGGGACCCTGGAGCAGCGGTCCGGGAGCAGCAGTGGCGCCCCAGGCTGTCCGCGCCCCAGGCTGTCCCCACCCCAGCAGCAGTGGCGGAGCCAGGGGTTGCCTCCCCCCCCCCCCGAGGAGCAGCAGCAGGCCCCAGGCCACCTTCCCAGGAGCAGCAGTGACCGCCGGAGCACCCCTCACCACCGCCAGAGCAGCAGCAGCCACTGGAGTGCCTCCCTCCCAGCACCTAAGATTTAGTTAGGGGTAATTTTAGTAAAAATCATGGACAGGTCACTGGCAGTGACTTTTTATTTATTGCCCGTGACTTGTCCATAACTTTTACTGAAAATACCAGTGACTAAATCATAGCCTTATTGTTAATGCATAGCCCATCAGCTCAGAGATATAGATAACTTTAGCTCCCCAACTGAGAATTAGAAGTGTACTTCAGTTTGTGTCATGTGTATTCCATCTTCCTTATTTCATTCAAATTAGCAGAAGCTGGGAGTGGGAGACAGGGGTGGATCACCCTATAATTTCCTTGCACTGTACACTCCCACTGAAGCTCTGGTATGGGCCACTGTCGGAGATAGGATACGTGGCAAGATGGACTATGGTCTGACCCAGTATGGCAGCTCTTATGTTCTTATGTAAATTCCTCTTAACACTCACCATTGAGAAGTGACTGGACAGGAAAGGTTAAACCAAACAACCCAAATTAATGTCATTAGCAGAATGTGTACATACCTTATGGAGTAAGTATGCAATCCTGTTATTGTTACTCTGTCCTTTCTCATTGTTCTCTTGCTCTCTCTCTCTTTTTTAAAATATCTAATTGTAACGCTCAAGTATTGCAATGTTGTATCTCTTTGGGGCAGGGATGCTCTTTCCTTGTTTTTATGAGGTACCTGCTGCATTTCTGAGTGCTTGAAAATTAATTATGAATAATATTCCATGCCATTCTCTACCCTTTATAATATCCTATTCATTTTACAAACATCCTACCAATATATAGTAGAATGGGAGGTTGGCGCTATTCACCCATGAAAGAATGAGGGGTAAGGTTGACCAGTATCTCCTACGGACAAGTGGTGTGACGGTGGACATAAAAGCATCTCTCTTTCCATAAGAAAATGTAGTGGGTAAGTCTGGGCCCTTGGCCTAACTTGCTGAGATTGGTGATCTCAATGAGTTTCTTGCTAGCTTTGAAACACAAAACTAGTCAGATTTTTCTGAAGTTTTGTAGTTATCACTTGTGTGAAAGTACCCTGGGTGAAAGCTATGAACAGGTGTGTCTATCTGGATTAACAGATTATTTTTATACCAAGAACTGTATAAAATATTTATACAAACAATTGCCAAAATAGGGACAAAACAGGTTAAAGAATATTTAGATAAATTCGATGTATTCAAGTCAGCAAGGTCTGATGAAATTCATCCTAGGGTACTTAGGGGTCTAGCATTCTCAGAACTGTTAGCAATTACCTTCAAGAGCTCATAGAGGCTGGGTGAGATCCCAGAGGACTGGAGAAGAGCAAACATAGTACCTATCTTTAAAAAGGGGAACAAAGAGGACATGGTGAATTATAGACCACTCTGCCTAACTTTGATACCTGCAAAGATACTGGAACAAATTATTAAATAATCAGTTTGTAAGCACCTATAGGATAATAGGGTTATAAAAAATAGCCAGCAAGGATTAGTCAAGAACAAATCATGCCAAACCAACCTAATTTTCTTCCTTGGCAGGGTTACTGGCCTAGTGAATGGGGAGAAGCAGTAGATGTGATATACTTTGAGTTTAGTGACACTTATGACACAGTGCCACATGACATTCTCTAAAGCAAGCTAAGGAAATTTGATATAGAGGAAATTATTATAATGTAGGCACGCAACTGCTTGAAAGACTGCTCAAATACTGGGAGAATGTATTTATTGGGGTCACACTGGCGTCAGTCTTGGGTTTGGTACTACTCAGTACTTTCATGAATGGCTTGGATAATGGAGTGGAGAGTATGCTTATAAAATTTGCAGATAACACCAAGCAGGGGTGGGGTAGCAAGCTCTCTGGAGGACAGGATTAGAATTCAAAACAACTTTGAGAAGTTGGAGAATTGTTCTGAAATAAACAAGATGAAATTCAAATAAGACAAGTGCAAAATATTGCACTTAGGAAGGAAAAATCAAATACACAGCTACAAAATGGGGAATGATTGGCTAGATCAGGGGTGGGCAAACTACAGCCCATGGGCCACATCCGGCCTGTGGGACTGTCCTGCCCGGCCCCTGAGCTCCTGGCCTGGGAGGCTCGCCCCCGGTCCCTCTCCCGCTGTTCCCCCTCGCCTGCAGCCTTAGCTTGCTCGCTCCACCGCAGGCGCAATGCTCTGGGCGGCGGGGCTGTGAGCTGCTGGGGCAGCGCAGCTGCAGAGCCCGGCCTGACCCAGTGCTCTGTGCTGTGTGGTGGTGGCGGTGGCAGCGTGGCACGGCTCCAGCCGGGCGGCACGGCTGTAGTGCTGCCAACCACCGGTGCTCCAGGCAGCACGGTAAGGGGACAGGGAGTAGAGGGGGTTGGATAGAGGGCAGGGGAGTTTGGGGTGGTGGTCAGGGGGCAGAGGTGTGTATGGTGGTCGGGGGGAAACAGGGGGTTGAATGGGGGCAGGGGTCCTGGGAGGCAGTCAGAAAGGATGGGGGATTGGATGGGGCAGCAGGGGACAGTCGGGGGCAGGAGTTCCAGGGGCAGTCAGGGGACAGGGAGCGGGTATGTGTGGATGGGGCAGGGGTCCCAGAGGGGCCGTCAGGAAACAGGGGTGGTTGGATGGGGCAGGAGTCCCGGGGGGGGCAGATAGGAGGTGGAGGCCGGGCTCCCTCCCCTTAACCAGCCCTCCATACAATTTACGAAACCCGATGCGGTCCTCAGGCCAAAAAGTTTGCCCGCCCCTAGGCTAGATGATAGGACTGCTGAAAAGGATCTGGGAGTTATAGTGGGTCACAAATTGAGTATGAGTCAACAATAGGATGCAGTTGCAGTTACACTCAGGAATGACTGCATTAAAGGAATATCATATGTAAGACACAAGAAGTAATTGTCCCGCCTTGCCTGGCACTGATGAGATCTCAGATCGTGTACTGTGTCCACTTTAAGAAAGATGTGGGTAAATAGGAGAGAGTGCAGGGGAGAGCAATACAAATGACAAAAGATTTAGAAAACCTGACCTATGCGGAAAAGTTAAAAAAACTGAGCATGTTTAGTCTTGAGAAAAGAAAATTGAGTGGGGACCTGATAAGTCTTTAAATGTATTAAGGGATGTTATAAAGAGGACTGTGATCAACTGTTTTCCATGACCACTGGAGGTAGGACAAGAAGTAATGGACTTACTCTGCCACAGGGGAAATTTAGGTTAGATATTAGGAAAAACTTTCTAACTCGAAGAGTAGTTAAACTGTGGAATAGGCTTCTGAAGTAGTTTGCTGAATCCCCGTCTTGGAGATTTTTAAGAACAGGTTGGACTAACACCTGTCCGGGATGGTCTAGGTTTACTGGGTCCTGCCTCAGTACAGGGGTGACCTCTTAAGGTCCCTTACAGCCCTACATCTCTATGATTCTGTGCTCATGGAAGCAGATGTTACAGTGAAAGTTATTGTACTGTACTCCTAAGCCTTCTATAACTCCATTCACATGTGCTCAAAATGTTCTTGTTTTTGGCAGAGTTTTTCCTTGCGTGGTAACAAACAGCATTCGTAACATATGCTAACATATTAATACATGGCTTATGTCTTCTCTCCCTTGAATGCTGGATTCACTTTTCCTGGAGCAAATGGCCTATCTGCACTATGACAGTGTGAGCAGTACAGTTACAGCAACTGAATTAACTCCTCTTTCCTCTTTCCCATTCATGCCTGAGGCTGTTTATATTTTATTCTATCATGACAAAAGCAATAGCACAGTGGTACAGCAGATTATCTTCAATAAGGCAATAGGAGTGTCCTCTGTGAAGGGTAACTCCAGTCCTACTATCTCTACTACGGCATTGACATCAGATGCTAAAATGTTGAGCAGGCACTGTCATTTCTGAATATCTTCTATGTGTATTACTTTTTAATCTGTGATCAGATTTCAGTCTGCTAAACTGGATATTAAAAATTGACATTCAGACACATTAAAAAAATCCCCCTCCCTTTATGTATTTGTTTGTAGAAAGCAGGAGATACGTACACAACATGCAGTTTTTGTATCTGCCTTTTGAAAAAAGGCCTTCAGATTTATTAGTTTTGTATTTTGTAACTCCTGTGCTATCAATTTCTGGTAGAGATCAGGTTTGCTGATACCTTCATCTCAACAATATTCTCCTATAAAGTTTAGGTAACAGTATAGAGGTTACAGATGCAGGCATACTTCTCACTGAATCAATGATATGATTAAATGTAGCCCAAAAATGTGCTAGAAGTTTAGCAATGTGCAGCTGAAGAAGTAGTTAGTATGATTTCCTCTCTCACTTTCTCTGGTGTCATTAAAAATATTGGCCTAAACTACTGAATAAAGAGGTGGAAAGCAAACCCATTTTGATTGTGTGTCAAATCTCTTACATTTCTAGGGGATGAGACCATTTTCACTGACTAAGGACAGTATTAAATTGTTGGCAGGTTTTGTGATTTAACATTTATCGATCCGCTGCGTTAAAATATTATACCATGATACAGGGACTGTAGGGTATTCAATGAGGAAAATGATCCCATAATTTGAGTAGGACCTATAAATGAGAACAATGAATCAAGTGGAGCCACCAGAGTAGAAAAGGAAGGCCACTACAGTGATGAAGTACCAATAGGAGAAAGCCATGAAGAGGTAGGAACATTGGGTGCTTGAGCTATGTTCCCCTTGAACACAGGGGAAAAGAACTAGTGAGAGGCAGGTAAGAACTGGAAGGACTCATAAAAATAGTGCAGTAATGGCTCAAAACACTATAGCCTTTCATTTGGTTTATTTGTGCTTTATGGTGCTTACATATTTCATCCTGTATATCTGTGCACATGTGGGTACCTTGTACCTGCAACATGGAGGGCTAAAAATGGGAAGACATGAGGATGTTGTGTGTGTGTGTGTGGTGGGGGGGTTTAAAAAAATTAGGACAGATCAAGAAGACTGAATGAATGAAGGTATGTGAGAAAGTTGAGCATGTGACGGTCATGGAGCAGTTCCACATTACTCCCCCATTATTCATGACTTGATTTTACTTCTGATTGCTGTTACAGAAGTTTCCTTATGACCAACCCAGCGGGCAAAGGTTTAGAGAAGCATTAATGCCAATCCATGGATGAGCAGGGAGCTGATGCCGACTTTGATACTGAAAGTCCTTCACATGTACAACTCCCATTGACTTTAGCAGACTAATGCCATGCAGGTTGGGGCTCATTATGTGAGCAGACAAGCCAGTATAGATTTATTAGATACCTCCACAACAGTAAGCGAAATGTTCCCCTGTGCATGGCACCTCACAACACTTACTGTGCTGTCTCAGCCTGCCTAGCCATCTACATTTATCACTTTCACAAACCTTACTGAATAAGTATAGGCTCCCCTCACTGCTCCCCCCTCTCTCCTCCCCCCGCCACTCATGGCTTTTAAACAGGAAGGAAGTATCATTTTCTTCTCCTAGCACAAAGAGAGCTCTAAGCATCTAATTACAGTTACTGTGAGCAAATGGAACCAGAAAAGCACTTCCCTGTAGCTAAAATGCACATGCAGGGCTCTCTCTGACTTTTCCCAGACTAAGATTGAAATATCTGCTCTCTATATTATTCCATTGCTTTACAGAGGAAGTATTAATTACATGACTGCAAATGTAGATCAGGGTAGGATGTAATTACAGGGCAGGCTTTGTGTCTGTTGTCCAACAGCATTAGACAGGAAGTGTTCCTGATGCCAGCAGTTTCAGGTGTTTTGCAGCCCATTATATTCCACAGTTCTCACCGGGTCTTAAAGGTGGATCAGGTGACTCTTTCTGATGCCCTATTGTCTGGAAAATCCACAAAGCTGCTATTACCATAGGGACATGATTTTTACAAGTCTGGAGGTTTTAGATTTTATAGAAAAAAATGTGAACTAAAATCCACTCTGGGTTTCCTCTCCTCACCACCTCTACCCCCTTCAAATAGACCTTTCTTTCAGCTTTGCTCCCAGGTTTTCTTAATTTTAACCCCGTGTTTGCTCTGGATGCCTCTGTGTATGTGTACCGCATTCATTTGACTAATACATTGGCATATTACACTAGTCCAAGAGTTAATGGGTTGTACAAGGTAGATCATGTTGTGTATTGACAGAGAACTGTTTGAAGATAATTTTCAGGTTTTTTTCCATATAAAACGTTACCAACTCCCCGTATTCCCTCATAAGGCACCAGTAATATGGAGAAGTAATTTGACTGACTTAGGATCTATGTAGAATGATTTTCAGGGAGCAAGACAGCACTAGGCTGGCACAGGGTAATGTGACAAAGAAGTCACACTGCACCATAGTGAACATGAATGGAAAGGCCATAAGGAACTTTTCCCTTCATGTGTACACAGTCCAGCATACAGGATAGGGTTGCTAACTGTCTAACTGCACAAACCCAAACACCCTTCCCTTGCCCCGCCCATTCCCTGAGTGAGCGAAGGGCAGGCAGAGGGATGGGGGAGGGTGTGAGGTGGGAGCTTGAAGAGGCAGAGCGAGGTAAGAGCCTTGCAGGAAGAGGTTGGGTGGGGGCAGGGCCTTGGGTGGAGATGGGGTGGAGCACCTACTGGGAAAAAGAAAAGTCAGCGCTTATGGGCACAAGGACAAGATATAGAATGATCCAAAAGGAATAGTTAGGCGGGAAGCTTGAGAAAGGCCATAGGAGTGAGGAAGAAATGAAAATTCACAGTATTTGACAACTAACTGCCCCATCCCTTCTCCAAGGCCCTGGCCCCCACTCACTCTGTCCCCCTCCCTCCGTCGCTCGCTCTCCCCCACCCTCATTCACTTACACCGGGCTGGGGCAGGGGTTGGGGTGTGGGAGAGTGTGCGGGCTCTGGGCTGGAGGGTGGGGTGAGGGGACTGGAGTGTGGGAGGGGGCTCTGGACTGAGCCTGGGGCAGCGGATTGGGGTTCAGGGGAGGGTTTGGGGTACAAGCTCTGGGAGGGCGTTTGGGTGTGGGAAGGGACTCAGGGCTGGGGCAGGGGGTGCGGGAGGGGGTGTGGGCTTTGGCTGGGCGACGTTTCCCTCGGGCGGCTCCCAGAAGTGGCCCTCATGTTTGGCTCCTAGGTGCAGGGGCAGCCAGGGGGGTCTCTACACGCTGCCCCTGCCACGAGCGCCGGCTCTGCAGCTCCTATTGGTCGGCAACTGCAGCCAATGGGAGCTGGGGGGGGGTGCCTGCTGGCCGGGGCAGCATGCACAGCTGCCTGGCTGCCCCTGAGCCTAGGAGCTGGACACGTTGGCCGCTTCTGGGAGCCAGGGCAGGTAGGCAGCCTGCCTTAGCCCCGCTGCGCCGCTGGAGTTAGTTGTCAAATACTGTGAATTTTCATTTCTTCCTCACTCCTTTGGCCTTTCTCAAGCTTCCCGCCTAATTATTCCTTTCGGATCGTTCTATCTCTTGTCCTTGTGCCCATGGGCGCTGACTTTTCTTTTGCCCAGTAGGTGCTCCACCCCGCCTCCACCCAAGGCCCTGCCCCCACCCCACCCCTTCCTGCAAGGCTCTGACCTCGCTCCGCCTCTTCCAGCCCCCACCTCACACCCTCCCCCATCCCTCTGCCTGCCCTTCGCTCACTTCTCTCTGACCTCTTCCCCAAGACCCCCCCCCCATTCCATTGCTGGCTCCTCTCCTCCCTGCAGTCCTTACCACCAGCCGCCGAACAGCTAATCGGCGGCCAGTCCCAGCCTGCCCAACAGCTGTGGCTGAGGAGTGCTGAGCACCCCCTATTTTTTTTCTGTGGGTGCTTGAGTTCCGGAGCACCCACGGAATTGGCGCCTATGCTTGTGCCTTCTATCTAGGCATTTCCCTACTATCTGGGTATTGCCGAGATGAATAAGCACTGCCCCTCAGATTGGAATAGACTCCCGCTTCCTTTGTGCCAACTGACCAACGTTCCTAAGATACACGTTTTTAAGCCTTTCAGTGAGAATACACCAAAGCAATATAATTTTTTTAAAAATCTGCACTATTTTGAGATTGGACCGCCTGGTCTTTGTTTGTATTGAATAAAATATAATTTTATTTTTTGCTAAGCACCAACAATGTGTTCAGCATGGTACAGATCAAAGAAAGAGTCATTCCTGGCCCTGGAAAGCTCTAACTTCCCTATGTTGCAAACAGATAAGCCAATGCAGACCCTTGCTCTGGCATGGAGTCCCAGTGAAGACAGTGGAACTGTGTGCAGTCATAAGAGTTTTCAACTGTGCTTTTATTAGTAGGATTGGGGCTTATGCCAGCACAGACAATAATAATATGGCACAGTGCATTTATTGTCCCATTTGGTACGATCCTTGGAGCAGCGATCATACCTCCCCATTACACTGGGTCTTCAGACAAAAGTAAGGTTGATGTGTGCTCTTGATGTCATGCAGTCTGTGATTCCCTTTTAATCATCTAAACATTGAGAATTAGCCATCGTCTAACTTTTGTATCAATTCCTGATATTCATTTTATGTTTTCTACTGGAATCTAACACCTTTATATTGCATTTACAAATAAAGAGAATGAGTAGTAACTGGATTCCTTTTATTTATTTAAAATTACATAAACAGTATTGGTGCTTAGATACCATAGTGACATGTGCCATAGAAATTCCTAAAATAGATGGGATAACTATTACGTATGCACAGACCCCATGAATACAGGCATTTAATATATACACAGCATACATAGTATACTGAGATGTGGAAAATGTTTACATTCATTCTTGAAGGAATGACCTTAATAATTCATTCTGGGTTCTACCTCTTATGAATTATAGTTGGCTCACTTGTGGGATATTTTCCATATCTTGAAAGCCTCCTATAAATTCTGATATTTTCCTAAGTGTGGAAATAATTAGTAGGAGTAGTAATCATGATGTCACAAATTTGCAAGTTATTTTCATAGTTGTGACTGCTAGAAACATGCATTTCCTGTCTGTTCCCAGATGCATAGTCCAGTCTACATTTATTTAAGTGAGAATTGGAATTTGGTGTGTGTTGTTTTTAAAAGAGAATTTTCCTTTCTCTCAAATATTCTTTTAATTACCTAAACACTGTGCATCAGTTAAGCATCATATCTCTTTCAAATATTCTTAAGAATAATAGAGACAGGCACACATTGATTTTTTAGGTGTTGTTATATTGCATTTTTAGGTATTATGGTAGCCAAAGGCTTTCATACTTTAAGTGAAAGAGTCATTGTTTTGTATTAAGGTAGCATTTAGAAGCTCCAGTCATGGATAAAGGCCTCATTATGATAGGCACTACAAACAGACATATTAAAAAGATGCTTCCTGCCCCAAAGAGCTTACAATGCATCTGGAACAGGTTAAAACACATCTGTTCACACAAATGTGCCCTCTCACTGTTTATTGGGTAGGTATAAAAGTACAGGGACTAATACTAGAGGGAGGCTCAAATCCAAATCCCACATCTGAAAATCCCTGAAGCTTTGATCACGATCTGTATCCTACCTTTATGAGTGATTCCTGGCAGATCTGAACACTCCTGAATTAAACAGGGTTTGGACCTGATCATGCCCTTTGTGAGGTAGGCCCATCTCTAATTAGTGCAGAAGAAGATCTTTCCCTTACTAAAACAATATAGGATGGAGTGGGAGAAGTAACGGGAGAAAGGCAGTGATCCTGCAAATATGTATGCATGTGCTTAACTTTAAGGAGGAGTAATCCCATTGAACTATTAGATGTGATTGCAAGGAGAAAATGGTAGTGTATGCTTCGGGGGAGTCACAGACAGAGCTATCTTCTTAAGAGATATCAGACGGTGCGAACATCAGAACTGGCTCAGTTAATACACTTTAAATTGCTTCTACTGTATGTCGATTTCATTTGTGATACTGTGTTCTACTAGGATGTGATTTTGTTCATAGTTGTTGATTTGGCAACTGTTTCAAAGGGGGGCCAGTAGACTTTTAAAGTGTCAGCATGACCTGATAATAGAATAGTAATGCACACAAAATGTGCCTGAAATGTGAAAGGATACATGTAACATGCAGGCTACTAAACAAAGAAAATCTTGTGTAGAGCTTAAAGGAATCATAATACCTGCAAACTGCTCTAGGGTATAAAAACAATATACTGAGAAACTTTTTATGGTGGCTGGCTTTGGAGCCATTGCTAATCAACTAAACAGTAATTCGAAGTATGCCCAACTAGGTTCAATGAATTTCCTATTTTAAATACCTCATTGTGGCGTTTGTGGATCATCAGGATTAACAAAGGTGTAATCTCAGCACCTGATTCATTTTCAGTTGATACCAGCAAGTTTTGGGGATGTATTTAAACAAGAATATTCCATAGTTAAACAATATCTGAAATATATGCCACAAGATTTCATATTTTTGGAGGTATTTAATCATTGTACATTTTTATGTATATTGTGCTTAGGTAAAGAAAAATATAAATGGGCTGAAAACACTGATTTCAATTGTATTTTTATATTGTGCATGAGAAAAATCCTTTCAATTTACCTATCACTTTCCTCTTTTTCAGTGCAGTTATAGAATTGTAGTCTGGTCAAGCTAACAAACAGGATCAGTAAAGAGGGGAGTTCTGCGAGGGAGTTCTCCAGGCAAAGGAGGAGTGACTACATTACCCTCAGGGTGAGTGTGTTGTCTGTTTATGTTCTTGCTTGATTAAAGATTACAGCGTGTTCCATGGGCGGCAGGTGAACTCCGGTCTTGGGGAGGCTAGCCCCTGGCCTGGACCACACCTTCTGCCCGAGGCCCTGCCCCTCCCACCGGAGCTCAGATACCCCCTCAGTGTGGCAGCCAGCTCCCCCCCACACACCCTCAAGCCACCCGAGTGCCCCCAACCCCAGAGCGCCGGATGGGAGAGCAGGCGGCGTGCCCCCCACCATCCCCAGAATGCCTGGTGGGTGAGCAGGTGGTGTGCTCCTTCCCCCCCAGCCCCAGAGCGGGTGGTGTGGCCTCCCCCCGAGCTCTGGGCGGGTGGCATGGCGTTCCCCAGCCCCAGAGTTCCAGGGGGCGGGCAGCATAGGCCCTCCCAGCATGCCGGGCAGGTGGCATGGCCTCCCACCCCCCGCCCCGGAGCATAGGCCAGCCCCCATTAGCCCCCCATCCCCAGCCTAAGGCCATGGCCACGGGGGGGGGGGGAAGAGCCCCCCACAGCATAGCTTGGGAAGCAGGAAGGAGTCTGGGGGCAGTGTGTGGGTGGGGCCATGCAAGGCTGTTTGGGGAGGCATAGCCTCCCCCTGCCTTTGATACCCGCTGCCCATGGTGTGATCTGTTCTGGGAGCTGTGTGCTGAGCCAAGCAACCTGCTAGGCTAGGCTGAGAGCTTATTAACGGGGCCTTAGCTGCCATCCTTTGATCCCTAACCCCCTTAGGATCCATTGACAAGAGTGCAGGCCTAATTCAGGGAGATCAGAGATTTAAAAAGCCAGCTCTTAAGCGACCAGAGGAACTAATGTACAGGGGGAGTTTTGCAAGGGAGTTTAGACAGAGAGTGTGAGAGGCAGATACACCTAACAAACACTCTAAACTTAGGCCAATAGCCCCCTTCTCCCCCACAAAAACCCCTGCAAGAGTGAAAGTAATGCAAGTAATAGTCCAGCAGCAGAGTGGTCCCGCCCCTAGTCTGACAGTCTCCATGCTGTTAAGGAGGATGAAAGTCTCAGGAAAGGAGAACATCAGGCTGGAGTGGAGAGAAACTATCCTATATTTGCAAAAACAACGAGGATTCCTTGTGGCACCTTAGAGACTAACAAATCTATTTGCCCATAAGCTTTTGTGGGCTAGAACCCACTTCATCAGATGCATGGAGTGGAACATACAGTAGGGAGGTATAAATACACAGAATATGAAAAGATGGGAGTTGCCTTACCAAGTGGGAGGGGGGTCAGTGCTAAGGAGCCAATTCAATTAAGGTGGAAGTGGGTTTTTCTCAACAGTTGACAAGAAGGGATGGAAATTACTTTTGTAGTGCTAATGAGGCCAATGTAAACAAGGTAGCCCATTTCAAACAGTTGACAAGAAGGTGTGAGTATCAGCAGGGGGAAATTAGTTTTTGTAGTGATCCATCCACTCCCAGTCTTTATTCAGGCCGAAATTGATGGTGTCCAGTTTGCAAATTAATTCCAGTTCTGCAGTTTCTCATTGGAGTCTGTTCTTGAAGGTTTTTGTTGAAGAATTTCCACTTTTAAGTCTGTTATTGAGTGTCCATGGAGATTGTAGTGTTCTCCTACTGGTTTTTGAATGTTATAATTCCTGATGTCAGATTTGTGTCCATTTATTCTTTTGCATAGAGACTGTCTGGTTTGGCCAATGTACATGGCAGAGGGGCATTGATGGCACATGATGACATATATCACATTGGTAGATGTGCAGGTGAACAAGCCCCTGATGGTGTGGCTGATGTGGTTAGGTCCTATGATGGTATCCCTTGAATAGATATGCAGACAGAGTTAGCGTCGGGGTTTGTTGCAGGGTTTGGTTCATGGGTTAGTGTTTTTGTGTTGTGTGGTGTGTAGCTGCTGGTGAGTATTTGCTTCAGGCTGGGGGGCTGTCTGTAGGCAAGGACTGGCCTATCTCCCAAGGTCTGTGAGAGTGAGGGATCGTCCTTCAGGATAGGTTGTAGATCCTTGATGATGCGCTGGAGAGGTTTTAGTTGGGGGCTGTAGGTGATGGCTAGTGACGTTCTGTAACTTTCTTTGTTGGGCCTGTCCTGTAGCAGGTGACTTCTGGGTACCCTTCTGGCTCTGTCAATCTGTTTCTTCACTTCCGCAGGTGGGTATTGTAGTTTTAAGAACGCTTGATAGAGATCCTGTAGGTGTTTGTCTCTGTCTGAGGGATTGGAGCAAATGCGGTTGTATCTTAGAGCTTGGCTGTAGACAATAGATCGTGTGATGTGGTCTGGATGAAAGTTGGAGGCATGTAGGTAAGTATAGTGGTCAGTAGGTTTCTGGTATAGGGTGGTGTTTATGTTACCATTGCTTATTAGCACTGTAGTGTCTAGGAAGTGGATCTCTTGTGTGGACTGGTCCAGGCTGAGGTTGATGGTGGGGTGGAAATTGTTGAAATCCTGGTGGAATTCCTAAAGGGCTCCTTCCCATGGGTCCAGATGATGAAGATGTCATCAATGTAGCGCAAGTAGAGGAGGGGCACTAGGGGACGAGAGCTGAGGAAGCGTTGTTCTAAGTCGGCCATAAAAATGTTGTCATACTGTGGGGCCATGTGGGTACCCATAGCAGTGCCACTGACTTGAAGGTATAAATCATCCCCAAATCTGAAATAGTTGTGCGTGAGGACAAAGTCATAAAGCTCAGCCACCACGTTTGCCGTGACATTATCAGGGATCCTGTTCCTGACGGCTTGTAGTCCATCTTTGTGTGGAATGTTGGTGTAGAGAGCTTCTATATCCATAGTGGCTAGGATGGTGTTTTCTGGAAGATCACCAAAGGATTGTAGTTTCCTCAGGAAGTCAGTGGTGTCTTGAAGATAGCTGGGAGTGCTGGTAGCGTAGGGCCTGAGGAGAGAGTCTACATAGCCAGACAATCCTGCTGTCAGAGTGCCAATGCCTGAGATGATGGGCCATCCAGTATTCCCAGGTTTATGGATCTTAGGTAGCAGATAGAATACCCCTGGTCGGGGCTTTAGGGATGTATCTGTTTAGATTTGTTCCTGTGCTTCTTCAGGGAGTTTCTTGAGCAGATGGTGTAGTTTCTTTTGGTTAGTCTCTAAGGTGCCACCAGGACTCCTTGTTGTTTTTGCTGATACAGACTAACATGACTACCACTCTGAAACATGTCACCATGCAAGGCACTGAAATTAGCCATATGAAGTGGAAATCCATCAACTTCATGCCACTCCATGCATCTGATGAAATGAGTTTTAGCTCACGAAAATTTATGCCCAAATAAATTTGTTAGTCTCTAAGGTGCCACAAGGACTCCTCGTAGTTTTTGCTGATACAGACTAACATGGCTACCACTCTGAAACCTATCCTATGTTTGGGACCCTCCTTCCAGATGATGTCATGGCATCCTCTTGCACTGAGGATACCCCTCCAGGGGAGGGAACCTCAGTTACTAGGAAGAACCAGGTAATAGTAATAGGGGTTTTGAATATTAGAAATATAGATGTGGGCTTGGTGATGACCTGGAGAACCTCCTGGTGAACTGTGTGCTGGGTGCGAAGGTTGCAGACCTCCCAGACCTCTAGACAGACTTGTGTGTGGTACTGGGGAGGAACTAGTGATCGTGGCACATATAGATACTAATGACATAGGGAAAGGCAGGAGAGAGTCGTGGAGGCCAAATTTAGGCTGCTAGGTAAGAGATTGAAGTCCAGGATCTCCACAGTAGCATTCTCTGAAATGCTTCCAGTTCCACATGCAGGGCAGGGAAGATAGAACTTCTGTGTCTTAATGCGTGGATGAGATGATGGGTGTAGAGAGGAGAGTTTTAGGTTTATTAGGGACTGGGGAAACTATTGGGAAAGGAAGAGCCTATAAAGGAAGGATGGGCTCCACCTAAACTAAAATGGAAAAGGTCTGCTGGCACATAAAATTAAAAAGGCTTTAGAGGTTGGGGGAAACCCAACAGGTGTGAAGGAGCACGCAGTTCAAGCAGAGACATCCCTTAGGTATGAATTTATTAAAGGGAGGAATCTATATCCTAGTAAAGAGGATAGGCAATAAGTTGGTAAAGTACAGGTAAACACTAATAAGGAACAGTCAAACGTAAAAGAGTCCTTCTTAAATATAACTTATGAAAGCAAGCAACTGAATAGCGATAAAATGTTCAAGTGCTTATATACAAATGCTAGAAGGCTAAGTACTAAGCTGGGTGAACTCAAGTGCCTAGTATTAAAGGATGTTGATATAATAGGCATTGCAGAAACTTGGTGGAATGAGAATAATCAATGGGACACGGTAATACCAGGGTACAAAATATATAGGTGTAAGCAGGATCTGAATGAATTCTCCATTTGGAGTCTTTTGTTATGTTAAGTGTTTACTAGAGCTGAAAACACTTGTGGTGGGACATCATTTCTGCCCAGCCTGCATCACTAACAGCTAAAAGTCACTAAGAGCTGACAATCACTAACAGTTGGGTGAACTCTCAAGAGACTCACCTGCAGAGGTCACAGCAGAGAGGCAGGTGGCAGAAGGTGACCAGCAAGCAGAATGGTGCCTAACGAGGCGGCGAGCAGAGCAGAATCAGTGGCTGGTGAGGCAGCCAGTGGAGAGGAACAGCAGCTGGCAGGGCGGCCAGCAGAGAGGAACAGTGACTAGCAGGGTGGCCAGCCAGAGCAAATGCTCAGATGGCAGAGCAAGCAAGGTGCCTTCTTCTCTGGGTGGGAAGTGAACTCACAGAGATGCACCCTGAACCCTGGGTCCTCTCTGACCAAGGACAAGCACTGTGAGTGGGGTATGGTGGGGGAGCAGAGAGGGGCACAGAAAAGGAACTGTTGGTTGTGGAACTCAAGAACATGAGGTGTAAGGCACTGCCCCATGCACTCCGGGGTGGGTGTCCTGCTCACAGTTTTATGATTATGAATCCTGCTTGTGGCATTTTCCCTAATTAGTGTTGGTGACTTCCGTCCTTTCATTAAAAGTTTATTTTCTACAGACTCTGTGGTTGCGAGTGGGGAAGTATTGCCTCTCAGAGGCACCCAAGGGTCGTGTGTAATTTTCTCAGGTTACTGGGTGGGGGCTCGAGCCGGTTCAGTGTTATATTGTTGGAATGGCACACCTAGATATTGAACCCAGTCCTGGTTGTTGCCGGCTCCACCTGGCAGGAATGACAGAGTAGGTCGTGCTGGTGGGGGACTGGCACTATATGTGAAAGAAAGAATAGAGTCAAATATAGTAAAAATCTTAAATAAATCAAGCACTACCTTAGAATCTCTATGGATAGAAATTCCATGCTTGAATAATAAGAGAATAGCAGTAGGAATATTCTACTGATTACCTGACCAGGATGGTGATGGTGATTGTGAAATGCTCAGGGAGATTAGAGAGGCTACAAAAACAAAAAAACTCAATAATAATGGGGGAGTTCAACTCTTGCCATATTAACTGGGAACAGATCACCTCAGGACAGGATGCAGAGATAAAACTTCTAGACTCCATAAATGACTGCTTCTTGAGCAGCTAGTCCTGGAACCCACAAGGGAAGGGACAATTCTTGATTTAGTCCTAAGTGGCACACAGGATCTGGTCCAAGAGGTGAATATAGCTGAACAGCTTGGTAATACCGACCATAATGTAATTAAATTTAACATCCTTCTGGGGAAAAATACCAAAGAAACCCATCGCATTAGCCTTTAACGTCAAAAAGGGGAATGACATGGAAATGAGGAAGCTAATTAAATGGAAATTAAAAGAAACAGTCACAAGGGTGAAATACATGCAGACTGCATGGAGCCTATTTAAAAACACCATAATAGAGGCTTGAACTAAATGTATACCCCCAAATAAATAAATAAAAACACAGTAAGAGAGCCAAAAAATGCAACCATGAGTAAATAGCAGAGTAAAAGAGGTGGTTAGAGGCAACTTTGAAGAGCAACTAGCTAAACATACTTAAAAAATTGTATGTCAGAGTCAGCCAAACAGTCAGTAGGGCCACTGGATGATTGAAGTGTTAAAGGAGCACTCAAGGAAGGCAAAGACTTTCCTGAGAAGCTAAATTAATTCTTTGCATCAGTCTTCACTGCAGAGATGGGTGAGATTCCCACACCTGAGCCATTCTATTTAGGTGATAAATCTGAAGAACTGTTCCAAACTGAGGTGTCAGTTGAGGAGGTATTGTAACAAATGATAACTTAAACACTAATAAGTCACCAGGACCAGATGATATTAACCCAAGAGTTCTGAAGGAACTCAGATAAAAAATTGCAGAACTGCTAATGTGGTATGTAACTGATCACTGAAATCAGCCTCTGTATCAGATGAGTGGAGGATTACTAATGTAATGCTGATTTTTAAAAAGGTTCCAGAGGCGAGATCCTGGCAATTACAATCTGGTAAACCTATCTTGAGTACCAGGCAAATTTATTGAAACTATAGTAAAAAATAAAATAATCAGAAATATAGATAAACATGAAATGTTGGAGAAGAGTTAACATGGCTTTTGTAGAGGAAAATCCTGCCTCACCAATCTATTAGAATTCTTTGAGGGTATCAACAAGCATGTGGACAAGAGTGATCTGTTGATATAGTGTACTTGGACTTTCAGAAAGCCTTTGACAAGTTCCCTCACCAAATGCTCTTAAGCAAACTAAGCAGTCATGGGAAGATCCTCTTACAGATCAATAACTCATTAAAAGATAAGAAACACAGGGTAGGACTAAATGGTCAGTTTTCACAATGGAGAGACATAAATAGCGGGATCTCTCAAGGATCTGTACTGGGACCAGTCCTATTCAACATATTCATAAATGATCTGGAGAAGGGAGTGAGCAGTGAGGTGGCAAAGTTTGCATGTGATACAAAACTACTCAAAATAGTTAAGCCCAAAGCTGACTATGGAAGACTTACAAAGGCATCTCTCAAAACTGGGTGACTGGACAACGAAATAGCAGATGAATGTTGATAGGTGCAAAGTATTGCCCTTTAGAATAAATAATCCCAACTGTACATACAAAATGATGGGGTCTAAATTAGCTGTTACCACTCAAGAAAGAGATCTTGGAGTCATTGTGGATAGTTCTCTGAAAACTTATGCTCAGTGTGCAGCAACAGTCAAAAATAACAGGATGTTAGGAACTATTAGAAAAGGGATAGATAAGAAAACGGAAAAACATAATCCCACTATATAAATTTATGGCACACCCACACCTTGAATATTGCATGCAGTTCTGGTCACCCCTTCTCAAAAAAGATTCATTAGAGTTGGAAAAGGTGCAGAGAATTTTCCCACATAGTTCAAATATTGTAAATATGTTTTGTTTTACAGATGAGATATGGGTCAAAGGTAAAACCTTCATACTGTCACATTCATTAGTTCTTGGTGGGATATCACTATAAGATTTAATGATAGGCTAGGACCACAGCCTATCATGCCAACTGATATTGTGTCATTGTTTCCTTTTACTTCCCTGTTGGCCTTTCTGCAGCCATCTGTTGTCTCTAGTTTTGTATTTAGATTGTAAGCTCTTTGGTGCAGGGACTGAAATTTTATTCTGTGTTTGTACAGCACCTAGGACAATGGGGTCCAGTTCCATGACTGGTGTTCCTAGGCACTATGGTAATACAAATATAAATGTGTTAAGAGGCATCTGAATTTGAAGTGAAGGCAATAAAAGTACTGGAAGAGACTTCCATCAGAGAGGGCAGTGTGAAGATAAGGTACAACGTCTAGAATAAGAGGAGGAGAAGACTAAGGGTAGTCAGGCAAACGATTTTGAGTTTGAAGAGCAGAAGGGTGTGCAAGAGGAAATGAGAACAGAGGTAAGGTAGGAGCTGAGTTGGGTGGAGCCTTAAAGGTGAGAACAAGGAGATTCAACATGATGTGGAATATGAGGGAGGACAGTGAAAGTTGTGCTTTCAGCCCTATACCTGCTAACTAATTGGTAGATGGGGCATTTTTGATACTTCACTTTTAATGATGGAAAAAATGAGATGCCACTGCTAAAAAAGAAGGCAGTTTGCTCTGAAATACTGTTTTCCAAAAGGGCTGTTTCTGGCTAAGACATTACTGCAGTCTGTCAGGTAGGATACCAAGGACTGGCTATTTAAACTATTTTCTACATCCTAAATGTGTGAATTACATTTGGTGCTGAGAACTACCGAGTTAGGCAAAAAAGTAAAGAACAGCCACAAATCTGTCAGTTGGGTGACTTAAAAAACAAGCAAACCACCCTATATAAAGGCTCTTTTCAGCACATGGAGTGAGTAGCAAATCGGACCTGGAGAAACGTGTTGCAGAGTTTGATAGTTGCCAACACACTTTCAAGACACCCTCTTTTATGTCTTTCATCCCTCAGTACGAGCCTAAAATCACATACATTCAAAACAGCTGGTAAATGAGCCGTAAACAACTTCGGCTGATAAACATGAGCTGGCTCTGGAAAAAGCAGCCACGTGAGCAGTGACTGGAGTGCACAGATGAAGAGACCATGGCATTGGACATGATTGTAAGGACCTGGAGAGGTTAGAACAGAGACTCAGAGCCTTCTATCTGGTATGTACTGCAGAGGTACATCTGTGTGCCTGCTTGCTCATTGTTTCTCACATTTATTTTCCATCAAATAGATGCATCATTCTTTCTCTCTATTGAACAGGGCATGCAACCTTCCTTTCCTTCCCTCTCTCTGCCCCCCTTACTTCCTGTGTCCTATGTGCTCTCTATCCACTATCTTTGAGTCCTGGCTACCACGGTTGGACTCCAGGGCTTCTGTAATCTCCCTGCCACTCTCTGCTGCTTTCTGGCCTACTTGTGCTGTGTCTGTACCCTAATGAACCTCTTTTTGTTGACTGCTTTCTTATTGTCTTTGCTATGCTACTTCACAATGGATTATGCCATGGGTTCTGTATTTGGGAATTATTGCTAAATGAGATGGAGGTCTTGGATAGATCCTCGTTATGGAGTGGGGTCCTGGTAAGGAAAAGGTTGAGAGCCACTGGATAATGGAATCCCAGATTATATCCTATAACACAGAAACCAGCCCAATTCATCGAGAAAGAATATTCAGTCCAACCGCAGACAGAGATGGGCCCAATAACTTCATAGAGTAAGAGGGCAGAGGGTATGCAGATGGCTGGAAGGCTGAGAGTTGTGGTAAAACTGGACAAAAATCTAAGTTTCACTAAAGTGGCAGTAACACTAAGACTGTCCCTCTACATATAAGGCACATGACTGAATCTAAACTGAGCACTAATTAGCTGGAATGCTCTCAAGAGCCTGGGAAATCTCAAAGCAACCTCTCTTGCTAATCCTTAATTTTATTGCCATATATTTCAAATAGTTGATCAGACATAGTTGCTAAGTTGAATATAGCCAATATTCACAATCATTGGCAACGTTATTGTTTGATTTGTCCATCATTAGGAGCAACTTTGTTCAGTGAGCAAAATAGAGACCCGGTCATGCATGCACAGGTAGAATCTAAGGATGTGTCTACACTGCGCACCTTTTAGTGACACAGCTGTGCCACTACAACCGTGCCGCTAAAAGGCGCGCAGTGTAGCCGCTGTTTGTCAGCCGTAGAGAGTGCTCCCACCAACAAAAAACTTCCATCCCCAACAAGTGGTCGTAGCTTTGTCAGCAGGAGAGCTCTCCTGCCAACAAAGCGCTGTACACATTGGCGCTTTTCATCAACAAAACTTTTGTCGTTCAGGGGGCTGTTTCTTTCACACCTCTGAATGCCAAAAGTTTTGTTGTTCAGGTTCCAGTGTAGACAAAGCCTAAATCACTTCAGATGAGAAGAACTGGAGAAAGACTATGATAGCGGCAAAGTCTGAAATCTACCACTTGAGAGAATTATTTTTAATCAACGAAACATCTGAGGAGTTGACATCAGTAAGGCAATTAATGCTAAGGACACAATCATAAATGAGCTAGCTCTACAAGCCCATTAAAAGGTATTTTTAAAAAATGTGGATATTAAATTTTAAAGGTTGAAATACTTAATTGGGTATAATTAAGCCTGAAAGTGGTTTAATTAACTTTTCCTACTGAATGTATTCTAAGGGATGAATCAATCATCTCCTTATCATTGTTTAAATGAATGTAATTGCCATTTGCCAAAGTGTAGGACTAGCAGCATGATAATGAAGTGAAATTACCTTCTGGAATAGAGTTTCATGTTAAAAATGTATGTTTCCCAATATCACACCTACCCAGAATACAGACCTTTGGCGAAACACCTTCAAAAACATTCCTATTATTTTCAAACAAGTTTTCAGAGTCCGATGTACAGGATTCTCACAATGAGTCATCCAACTACCTTCACTTGTCTTACAGCACTAAAGATGTTAAAAGATAGTTTAGACAGGGTACCACAAGTCTTTGGGTGTTGGTGTATTATTTGAGAAAGACCATGGGGGTAAAATCCCACATTTTAAGCACTTTAGAGCATTCAGAAAAGGTCCTTGGAGAATTTATAATGTATTGGGGGTATGTTTTCTCCAAAATATCTCAAAATTCAGAAGGAGAATGGAGGACAGGAGACTTCTGCCTCTGTCAATTGAATGGCAAACCTGCACGGAATGCCATGAATCTCAGGTCGTCCTGATATTGTTTATTTAGACTGTAAAGTCTCTGGGTGCACAGACTGTCCCTTATGTGACTGTATAGTGCCAAACATAATGGGTGGAATCTCTAGGTATTACTATAATACACATAACAATAGAGGAGGAGCGTAATGGGTAAGAGGATAGTGAAGTTGTACCTATAGTTTCCTGAAAAGATTGAGTGCAGTAAAAATGTTCCTTTATTTAAAAAGGAGCAAAAGAAGCACCCATTTACAATGGATACTTTTCATGCCTTTGCAGTGCATTAGTTCATGGTATTCACACTTGGAATATAATGCTCTCAGATAAGATTTAACTGTAAGTGTCAGTGGGTCCATACTTGGGCAAACTCCCATTGAATTTAACAGGAGTTTGCCTAAGTGAGGACTTCAGATCCTTACTGTGAACACTAGTAAGCACTTTTTGCACAATCTTTTGTTGAAGGGTAAGATTAACTTCTGGCCTAAGTGAATGCAACTCCATTGAAGTTAATAGAGTTGTACCTATGTGTGCGAGTAGTTAATCTGGCTATATGAATTCACTGGGCAGCATGATTCTCTACCTCCCTTACTGCAAACTTTAATGTTCTCCCTTTTAGCCTCTCGCTTTTATAACAGCCACTTTTAAAGGCCAAAATCTTATAAATCTTTCATTCATAGCCCAGCACGAGGCTTGATTTGTCATAAAATAAATCAATGTGCTCGCCTCAGGAGGGTACAAACTTATGCTAAAATGATTCTTCCAGCCCCAGCTATGAAGAGCCAAATACTATATTTTTAAAAATTAAGTTACATTTAGTTCTTATTATAATGGACTTTCTCATTTCTTCAGACATTTTTTCAGTTGCCTATGGTAATAATGAGCCACCTGATATTAAATAGTCTTAGCTTGATATTCGTTGCTTTACCAGAGGTGACTTAGGGTTGATTTTTGTACCATAGAAACTAAGTTTTACAGAAAAAGAAATATCAATTCTGCTTCCTAATAAGGGAAAAACAGATTAGTGATGTGGAAACAATATCATATATGCTAAATATTGCAAATGATCATCCAGTGGGATCATGCCAGCCAGACCAGCATGTGGATGGGACCCTTTGCATGGGGGCTCAACCCTCCTACACAGAGGAGAGGCTCAGCTGCCTCAGTGGTACTGCCTTCTACCCCATCCCTCTCCTCTGACTTCTGTGGACACTTTCTCTACTGGTCCAGAGTTTGTGCTGAGGGAGAGATCAGAGTCTAGACATGCCAGGAGAGGAGTGGGGCACTTGCCTGGAGAAATGTACAAGTGACTCTCTGGAACTGCAGAGATTCTCAGGAAAAGATAATACAGCACAGAGCTTAGAGGTGTATTATCTTTGTCACAAGGCCCTCTTCATGGGGCAGCAGAGGGAGCTTTGCCTGTGACTCTCTTGTACAGCGCTCCAATGGAGCTGTGTTCAGGGACAGGGGCCACAAGGGACTTCTCTGGGGATTCACAGAGTTCCACATGGTCTGTTCTGTGGAGTGGGAGCAAACCAGACTCTCTTCTCTTACCCTCCCTGCATCCCCACAGGACCGATGTGGGGAAGCTGAGAGGAAATCCTTATAAAACGAATCCCTGCTGCAGAGGGGTGGGGGTTGTTGCATGGGTTTTCCAGCATAATGTTCACTACTCTTTTGTTTCCTATTGTTAACATATACATAACATATACCCATAGATCTCTAAATTCTATGATTTTTTAAAAATAAAAATAAAGGATTGCAACTCTCAAACGTCCCTCGTTTCAAAGGACATCACTGAAAATTACCTCCGTTCCACATCAATTTGCATTCTCAGTTTTATTTTGGAAAATGTTTTACATCAGAAATAAAGAACCATGACACTGAGATTATAGAAAGAGTTGTTTACTTTAAAGGTTGAATGACATCTTACATCCAACTATAAACTAAACCCTCTTACATTCCCTTTGGCCTGGTCTACACTAGGCTTTTATGTCGACTTTAGCGCCGTTATATCGAATTAACCCTGCACCCGTCCACACCAGGAAGCCATTTAGTTCGACATAAAGCTCTCTTTAAATCGATTTCTGTAATCCTCCCCAACGAGAGGATTAGCGCTAAATTCGACATGGCCATATCGAATTAGGCTAGGTGTGGATGGAAATCGACGGTAATAGCTCCGGGTGCTATCCCACAGTGCACCACTCTGTTGACGCTCTGGACAGCAGTCCGAGCTCGGATGCTCTGACCAGCCACACCCCCGGGAAAATTTGAATTCATTTTCATTTTCCTGTCTGGGCAGTTTGAATCTCAGTTCCTCTTTGGACATCGAGGGGAGCTCAGCAGCAGTGGCAACTATGCAGAGCTCTCCAGCAGAGATGGCCGTGCAATCTAATAGAAAGAGGGCCCCAGCATGGACTGATCGGGAAGTCTTGGATCTCATCGCAGTGTGGGGCGATGAGTCCGTGCTTTCAGAGCTGCGCTCCAAAAGAAGGAATGCTAAGATCTACGAGAAGATCTCCAAAGCCATGGCAGAGAGAGGCTACAGCCGGGATGCAACGCAGTGCCGCGTGAAAATCAAGGAGCTGAGACAAGGCTACCAAAAAACAAAAGAGGCTAACGGACGCTCCGGATCCCAGCCCCACACATCCCGTTTCTACGAGGCACTGCATTCCATCCTGGGAGCGGCCGCCACCACTACCCCACCCCTGACCGTGGACTCCGAGGATGGGATCATGTCCGCGGCCGGTTCCTCGTCGGACATGACAGCGGACGGGGAAGATGAAGAAGGAGATGAGGAGGACGAGGCAGTCGACAGCGCTGGCACCGCTGATTTCCCCGACAGCCAGGAGCTCTTCATCACCCTTACCGAGATCCCGTACCAACCGTCCCCATCCCTTACCCCGGACACAGAATCAGGGGAAGGATCAAGCAGTAAGTGCTGTAAACATGTAAACATTTATTTAAAACAGAACGGTAATATTTATACTATTAACAATGTACATTTATAAAAGTTCTGTAAACTAGTAAAAAAATAATCAGGTACAAAACAGGAATATTTACAAAGGTAACAAATGGGTTTTCATGATTTCTCTGGCTTGGGCTCTTCTCAATTTAGTCCCAAGTGTTTTAAAAAATTTTCACAATGTCCGTTACTCCATGATTCCCAGGCCCAAGACGCTCCACTCCATAGTCCCAGTGCACCTACGCGAAAATCCGGTCAATGTGGCCGGGGATCGACGAGAAATCCTCGTAGGAGAACTCCTCGTAGGTCTCGTGGAGGTAGAGCTCAAGCCTGTTGATCAGGTTCCGGGGTAGGGCGATCTTAGTGGGCCCTCCGTGGTAGCAGACATGCCCCCTCCACGCCACAATCAAGTACTCCGGGATCATGGCCCGACATAGCATGGCGGCATACGGCCCCGGTTTCTGCATGCTTTCCCGCAGCATGCGTTCTCTCTGGGTGTCCGGGATCCTCAGGAGGGTGATGTCGCTCATGACGCCCTGCTTTGAATTAGGGAGGGGAATGTTAGTATTGGGACTGCTTTACAGCCACGCGGTGGAGGGAGAGGGGCAGCATACAGGGATCTTTCCCTGGGACAGCCGCGAGGGGGTGGGACAGGGGCAGAGTTGATGCTGTCCTGATTGCTGGCAGCAGAGACTGGCATTGCTTTCAATGTGAAAGGAGGCCAGTGCTACTGCTGGAGTTTTAAGCAGCCACAAGTCTGCGGCTTACCATTATTGCCCGCTCCAGAAGTTCAGGTCTCCAGCCACAGTTCTCTGAACAGTCCAAGACCTCCGCAAGTCCACAGGCACTGAAGGCGACGGCCGAAAATTCGACCTTGTCCTGAGTGCGCATGTGAGAGGTGCAGTGCATGGTCTTGTTCACAGAGAAAGACTAGGTTCTTTGTATACAATTTCATTTATCTGTCTCAGGAATTCACTCCCTTTTCACAATTCACACAGACACATCTGCGACTGTCTCCCAACCCAGCCTCTCAGCACACTCCCAGAGGCTAGCGCAGATTAGGCGGAGGAAGAAGAAGACGCGTGAAGACATGTTCTCAGAACTAATGGACTGCTCCCGAGCCCAGGCAGCCCAGCAGACACAGTGGAGGGAGAACTTGTCACAAATGCACCGAGCAGTCATGGAACGGGAGGAGAGGTGGCGTCAGGAGGACCAACAGGCTACTGAAAAGCTGCTTGGACTAATGAGGGAGCAAACGGACACGCTCCGGCGCCTTGTGGATGTTCTGCAAGACCGGAGGCAGGAGGACAGAGCCCCGCTGCAGTCTATCTGTAACCGCCCTCACCCGCCACCAAGTCCCACACCACCCTCACCCAAACTCCAAAGAAGGAGGGGCGGCAAGGGCCGTTAAAACTTTCAGTCAACCCCTGCAGACTGCTCTAGCACTAGAAGGCTGACATTCCCCAAAATTTCATAAGTCCTTTCCCACCCACCTCACAGAAGCCCCCGTCCAAGTTTCACACCCCACGTTTCATGTCTGGTTCGCAATAAAATGTTTGTTTCTCTCCATTACTGTTTCAGTCAGGTTCTTTTGAGGGAGAGTCTGTCTGGAGGGGGGCAAGGGGCTTGGTAATTGGGCAGGACAGTGACCTTTAGCAGGGTACAGAGGCGGTGTCAGGTCCAGCCTCAGGACACATACACAGTGCAGTCACTGGTTACCCTGGTCAGTCTGGGAGGTGTTTTTCATGTTCTCCATTGAAATAACCAGTCCACCAGTGCGGAGCCTGTCATTCCGGGAGTTTAGAAGCATCATTTGCATCAGAACACTGAACCCGCCCCCCGCCACAGTCTGCGTCCCCGGTTTAAAATATTCCCGCGAAAACAGCAATACAGACAACGCTGTTCATTAACAAAATCGAAATGATTTTATTTTTTGGGAAGGGGAAGGGGGTGAAGGGGGTATGTAACTGGAGAGGATAGTCAAAATGAACTGGGTAAAGAAACGGGGGCAGGTTCAGCTTCTCTGTCCACAAACTGAAAAGTCACTGGTTGCCCTGCTCACTCAGGAACCTAGCTTTCAAAGCCTCCCGGATGCACAGGGCGTCCCGCTGGGATCTTCTAATGGCCCGGCTGTCTGGCTGGACGTAATCAGCAGCCAGGCTATTTGCCTCTAGCTCCCACCCCGCCATAAAGGTCTCCCCCTTGCTCTCACATAGATTGTGGAGCACACAGCAAGCTGCAATAACAATGGGGATATTGGTTTCACTGAGATCACAGCGAGTGAGTAAGCTTCTCCATCTCCCTTTGAGACGGCCAAAAGCACACTCCACCACCATTCTGCACTTGCTGAGACGGTAGTTGAACAGTTCTTTTTCTGTGTCCAGGGCGCCAGTATAGGGCTTCATGAGCCAGGGCATTAGCGGGTAGGCTGGGTCCCCGAGGATGACTGTAGGCATCTCCACATCCCCAAGAGTTATTTTGTGGTCTGGGAAGTAAATACCTTCCTGCAGCCGTCTAAACAGACCAGAGTTCCTGAACACACGAGCGTCATGAACCTTGCCCGGCCATCCGACGTAGATGTTTGTAAACCGTCCCCGATGGTCCACCAGTGCTTGCAGCACCATTGAAAAGTAGCCCTTTCTATTGATGTACTGGCTGGCCTGGTGGTCCGGTCCCAGGATAGGGATGTGAGTCCCATCGATAGCCCCTCCGCAGTTTGGGAATCCCATCGCGGCAAAGCCATCTATGATGACCTGCGCGTTTCCCAGGGTCACTACCTTTGGGAGCAGTACCTTCACGATTGCCTTGGCTACTTGCATGACAACAACCCCCACGGTAGATTTGCCCACACCAAAGTGGTTCGCGACTGACCGGTAGCTGTCCGGCGTTGCAAGCTTCCAGAGGGCTATGGCCACTCGCTTCTGGACAGTGAGGGCTGCTCGCATGCGGGTGTCCTTGCGCTTCAGGGCAGGGGACAGCAACTCACAAAGTTCGAGGAAAGTCCCCTTCCGCATGCGAAAGTTTCGCAGCCACTGGGATTCATCCCAGACCTGAAGCACTATACGGTCCCACCAGTCCGTGCTTGTTTCCCGGGCCCAGAATCGCCGTTCAACAAAATCCACATGCCCCATTGCCACCGTGATGTCCTGGGCGCTGGGGCTCGTGGTTTCTGACAGCTCTGTGCCACTCTCCGACTTCAGGCTCTCACGGCGGTGTCGTAGCCTCCTCGCCTGATTACTCTTCATCTGCCTCAGGGAAAGGTGTATGATAAGCTGCGAGGTGTTGAGAACGGCCACAAGTGCAGCGATGGTCGCAGCGTGATCCATGATCGCAGTGCTGTGGCGTCCGCGCTGTCACTGACCAGAAAAGTGCGCGAACTGATTTCCCGCCGGCGCTTTCATGGAGGGAGGGAGGGCGTTAGTGACGGACGGATGACGACAAATTTTTTTTACCCAGAAGGCATTGGCGGCTCGACCCAGAATTCCGATGGGCAGCGGGGACTGCGGGAACTGTGGGATAGCTGCCCACAGTGCACCGCTTCCAATATCGACGCTCGCCCCCTTAGTGTGGACTCACAAAGTCGAATTACTGTCCTTAGTGTGTCCTTAGTGTGGACACACACGTTCGACTTTGCAATATCGATTCCACATATTCGATTTAAGTAAAATCGAATTACCCTCGTAGTGTAGACATACCCTTAGGTACATTCAGACCTGCTTTACCATTGTGTAAGGGTTATAGGAGGGTACAACTTACATACCAAGGAATTGGAAGCTAAAGTAAAGTGGGGGTTATGGCCACTTAAACTCCATTACACATTGGTAGAGTGAGTCTAAATAAGTTAGAGTATGGAAAAGTGAATGAAACAGTGTTTCACTTTTACCAACTTATTCATCTCTTTTAAATTTGGTCTGCTGTGTAAACTACCATGAAAACATAATATGACATATGCCAAAATAATCAGTTTCCCATCAGTTCTTAACTTCAAAAAGTTACAATTATGGCTTTCAGAAAGTGTCAAGGATATAAATGAAAATCAAAGCTACTATCTAATGTTAGAGATCATGAAATGAAATTTAAGGAAAATCCAGTCTTTACAATTCTTTTACCTGCAGCTTCAAGGATTGAATTTAATGATCCGTAGACGAGGTCAAAACTAATTTTAGATGTGTTACACAGATTTGATACAACCCTGCTGAACCCTAGAAAGAATGACCTATTAACTTTCCTCCAAAGAGGGCTTCGGCTAGTATTAGTAGAGTTTTCCTGCAGCTTCAGATGTAATTACAACACCACACAGGTAACATTCAGTCACTCTTTAATTTAATAAAACAAAAATACTTCATATTGCCCTAGGACTGTGAAAAAAATTTCTTGGTAGCAAAACTGTTGGAGAAAACCAATCATTTTTCTGCTTTTGAAGAAAATGTTAAATTTTATGGGTTTGCCTTAAATATTTGCTTGTTCTATTTCTAAAAAGAAAAAAAAAATTACACACAAAGATACCTGCTGTTTTACCAAGAGAAACTGTTTTGCCGTAAATCTGGAATATCTCTACATGCTTGTGCTCCATATGATCCACTTCCTTGCCTTCATGTCCCACCCCGACACCAACTGGCAGGACCTGCTGTCACCAGTGGATGGCAAGGAGCCCTGATGGCCCAGTGTCCATGATTATGGCTCCACAGAGGAGCCACCAATTGGAGTGTGCTTTGCGTGCATCACCGGTCACCTGACACATGCCCCTTTTGCAGTGAGAGAGATCCTGGCATAGAGCTACTTAGAGTGTGTCAGGATGCAGCCTCTTTTCTGGCTCCTCCAGAATCTCCGGCTGAGGTTCTGGTGGCACTTTTCTCCGCACCTCTTTGTATTTGCACACCCCATCTGTGGCCCCACAAAGTTGTGAGACCTCCTTGTCAGCCTGCTCCTAACTTTGACCACCATGACCATCCACCAGACCAGGAGGAGGAACATAAGAATGGTCATATGGGGTCAGACCAGAGGTCCATCTAGCCCAGTATCCTGTCTCCTGACAGTGGCCAGTGCCAGGTGCTTTGGGGGGAATGAACAGAACAGGTAATCATCAAGTGATCCATTCCCTGCCGCCCATTCCCAACTTCTGGCAAACAGAGGCTAGGGACACTGTCCCTGTCCATCCTGGCTATTGCCATTGATGGACCTATCCTCCATGCATTTATCAAGTTCTTTTTTGAACCCTGTTATAGTTTAGGCCTTCACAACATCCTCTGGCAAAGAGTTCCACACGTTGACTGTGTGTTGTGTGAAGAACTACTTCCTTTTGTTTGATTTAAACCTGCTGCTTATTAATTTCATTGGGTGACCCCTAGTTCTTGTGTTATGAGAAGGAGTAAATAACACTTCCTTATTTAGTTTCTCCACACCAGTCATGATTTTATAACACTTTATCATATTCCTCCTTAGTCATCTCTTTTCTCTCATCTCAGTTTTATTAATCTCTCCTCATATGGAAGCTGTTCCATACCCCAATCATTTTTATTGCTCTTTTCTGTATCTTTTCCAATTCCAATATATATGTTTTTTGAGACGGGGCAACCACATCTGCACGCAGTATTCAATATGTGGGCGTACATAGATTTATATAGAGGCAATATGATATTTTCTGTCTTATTATCTATCCCTTTCTTAATGATTCCCAACATTCTGTTCACTTTTTTGATGGCCGCTGCACATTGAGTGGATATTTTCAGAGAACTATCCGCAATGACTCCAAGATCTCTTTCTTGAGTGGTAATAGCTAATTTATACCCCATCATTTATATATATGGTTGAGATTATGTTTTCCAATGTTCATTACTTTGCTTTTATCAACACTGAATTTCATCTGCCATTTTGTTGCCCAGTCACCCAGTTTTGTGAGATCCCTTTGTAACTCTTCACAGTCTGTTTTGGACTTAACTACCTTGAGTAGTTTTGTATCATCTGCAAATTTTGCCACCTCACTGTTTACCCCTTTTTTCAGATCACTTATGAATATATTGAATAGGACTGGTCCCAGTACTACTTTCCTCTCTCCATTCTGAAAACTGACCATTTATTCCTACCCTTTGTTTCCTATCTTTTAACTAGTTACTGATCCATCAGAGGACCTTTCCTCTTATCCCATCACAGTTTACTTTGTTCAGGAGCCTTTGCTGAGGCACCTTGTCAAAGGCTTTCTCAAAGTCTCAGTACACTATATCCACTGGATCCCCCTTGTCCACATGCTTGTTGACCCCCTCAAAGCTCTCTGCTCTGTGACTGTAGGGCCTGTTTCTGCTTCCTCATTGTCTCACGGCTCTGGGTAACATTCCTCTAGGCAGTGTCCACTGGCTCCCAGGACTCCTTTGAGGAGTAGTGTGCAGTGTCTGGGGTTCTCTGCTTGGTGTCTCCCTCTGGATTCTTTGTTTTGGCCCTATGTCTTTCACTTCTGCCTGTTTTCTCTTTTTTGTCCCCCATAATCAGTTGCTGACTGGGTTTTGTGGTCCTCCCTGCCTGGATTAGGAGGTGGCCCTTTAGTTTCAAGCAGGCCTAGGCTCACCCATCCCAGTACCCACAATACATACAGACAGTATCAGCTTCCACCTTAGTTGTAGTATAGGATTGTCTTGGGGCAAAAATACAGACCAGAGAGTCAGGCAATCTGAAGTCAATTCCCATTTTTGCTGCAGACTAGCTGTGTGACTTTGGTCAAGTCACTTAACCTGCAAGCTGGAATCCTGGAGTGGAAACTTAGACTAACATGTGGGCATCAGTCATACAAAAAGAAGCATGACTGGACAGCTGAGGGTGGATAACCTTAAACTCAGTGTTCTCTCAAACTGTACTGTGTGAAGCTTTTCCAGGAAACATGAAAACAAATCTAAAAGGGACTGTGAAGCTGGGAGGGAAGCCTATGAGAGAGTCTCCCTTTCAAAGTGGTCTGAATAATGGGCAAGTTGGAGAATCACTATATATAACTAAGGCCATTGACAAGTTTGAGAAAACTGAGGCCCAGTCCTCAGCGCTCTGTTTGGCATTACTGAGGAAAAGCATGACAAAGTTAGCTTTAAGTCACCTTTGTGATGACCCTGGTATAATTTAGGGTGGCCTCAAGGCTGTTATAAATTATACCTGTTTCTAAGGGCCATTACACCAGCTGAGGATTGCAAGAGCACAGTACGCTCTGGTCACCATTTGGTACACGCCCTAAGTATGTCTGGGGATGTATGCAGCAAGAGGATATGGTATAGAGCCACCTATTTTGGCTCTATAGTGGCCAAAGATTTCCCCTTCTGAGGGAATCCTCAGCTGCCTACGTAGGGCAGTTTTGAGGAACATTTGTGTTGCCAGAGTAGTGCAAAGGAGCCTTTAGTCTGTACTTTACAAATGCTGAAGCTGTACACAACTGAAAAGGTCAACTCTTCCTTCTTCTGTGGAATGAAAAGTTGGAGGTCTGCAGTGCCAAAGAGTTCTCTGAATTTGAAGGCATCTTCCCACTTAAAAGTCAACTGCACATTTAAATTGCTTCCTTTTATAATCTATTAAAATGTTGTAGGTGAACTGTGTTCTATGCAATGTTCACTGCATAACTTCATTTCAGCTTCTGGTTACTATTCGTTGTAAATCTCAAATATTATCCAAATAGAGGAGGCCTCTAATTCTCTGATTTTTATAAATGGGCCAAGCAAAATAGCTAATATTTTTTTAACTTTCTAAATTGGGAGGATTATCTTGGTAATTTTCGTGCTCAAAGTCTGCTAACCATCCTGATATGTCTGGTACAGGACTGTTTTTACAATAAATGAATGAGTTTTCTGATGGCCTGTAAGCAACAAAATGGCATGAAATTTCACTGATCATTATTCCCAACCATGTGGACCTGTTTTTCATCAGGAAATGTTGACATTTAGTCCATAACAGTTGGAGCATCATTTCTGAATATATATAAGGTGCTAGAGGCAATCAAAAATCATTAAAACTTCTGTTCCCAGTTTAAAGAGAAGCTGTACAAACAGAGGTGGAAGTTGTAAAACAGTGAAAAAACTGTTAAATTCTGTATTTGGAAGGAAGAAAACTATTTGTAAAACCCATAATTTTTTTGGCCAAGGTATCTATTATATATTAAATGAAGCTAATGAGGTGGCCTAAAAAGCATAGACCACTAAAATATCAGTTTGCTTTTCTTTATCTTTTAGTGAGCATTATGAACAGGAGCTGTACTTTCCCCTTACTATTAGAGAAGCTAAAGAAAGCTATTTAGAGCAAAAGCACTGCCTAAGACACAGGTTTTTATATCTAGAATATTATCAAAAGAACTGGTACAGTTATTTCAGTACTCTGTAGGCCTAACTTAGTGTACCTAGTAAATGCCCCAAAACTTCATTACCGCAGAGTTAAGATTGCGGTTGTGTCTTGTGCCCTTCTAGAACTTCAAGTTCAGCTACACTGAAATTCTGAAAACCAGGAAATTAAGGTAACACAAATATAAACTTCAGAGAGACCCAGGAAATGCACAGTTAAAGTACATGCCACCCTTGCAACTCAGCCTTAACTCTAGAGCTGGCAATAGCCACTGTGAATGGTTGAGTGATGGGGGTCTCGGGGATGGGGGGGGAGGCGCTAGGGGTACCATAGTAAGTAGACATGAGGAAGTTCTAAGAGAATGTGCCATTGTGTGTGTTGTCCTGAGTTCCACAGATTGGAGTTGCAGCATTGACTGCATGCTGTCCCACTGCATTAACTGTGTTAGGTTTAGTTTTATTGAATGGTGGGGGTTTAGTTGGAACAGGTTGGCAGAATTGTCACCATGGTCTGAGGAGAGGGGCATGTGTACTTTGAAGGATGAAGGATGCTTCATTTCAGCACTGAGTTCTGAATGTTGCGTCAGTAGCAGTGCACGGAGAGTTCTGTAGCATCTTCAAGGATAGAGTGATAGTGTGTGTTATTGGTGTGTTGGGGTATCAAAAAGGGCAGAGTTGATTGAGGGGGGGAATATGATAGACATCTATAAAATCCTGAATGGTGCAGAGAAAGTGACTAAGGAAGTGTTATTTGCCCCTTCACATAACACAAGAACTGGGGATCACTCAATGAAATGAGTAGACAACAGGTTTAAAACAAACATAAGGGAGTACTTTTTCACACAATGCACCATGAACCTGTGGAACTCATTGCCAGGGCATATTGTGAAGGCCAAAAGTACAACTGGGTTCAAAAAAGAATTTAAAAGTTCTTGAGGGATAGGTCCATCAATGGCTATTAGCCAAGATAGCTAGAGACATAACCCCATGCTCTGGGTGTCCATAAACCTCTGATTGCCAGAAGCTCGTCCTGGGCAGAAGGGGATGGATCACTCAATAAATTGGCCTGTTCTGTTCATTCCCTCTGAAGCATCTGGCACCGGTCACTGTTGGAAGACAGGATACTGGGCTAGATGGACCATTGGTCTGACCCAGTGTAGCTGTTCTTTTGAGAAACCACCACTCCAGGAATAACAATAGGAAAACATTTTGTTGTTAACAGAAGAAAGCTAGAAATAGGAAAAAATAATAATTAATTTTCTTCTTTCCTCTATCTACCTAATTAACAGAGAACTAAGGTAGCCCCAATTACTGACCTTTGGTTTTATAAAGTGAAAATATATTTGGGTTACAGGTAGGTAGGTGCATAACAACCAGTGAAACATGAACATGTTTTACCAATGAGAACCTCATCTTATTGAGTTATTTGAAAGAGAATGATAATTAGCAAATAAATGAGATGAAGCAGCTAATAAAATATGAAGCTCATAGCAAGTAACAATATTCTCCACCATCCCTAGCTGTACATCACCACTATTACTGGCTGGGAAACAAACTTTCCCTCCTGTAAAAACTGTTTTATATTTGGTCAAAGAAGTGGAGTTTTTCCCCTGGGGTTTTGGTTGAAAATCAAACTTTTGATGAAAACTTTTAACGAAAACTTTAAATTCAGGAACTTTAGACCAGATGTAGTTCTGACCCAAAAACTAACATCTTTTTAGATTTTCTTTATGCCAGGAAATATTAAAATACATTGTATGAGGCCTTGTTAAATTAGACTGGAGTCTTCTTACTACTGATCTTTTTTTGTGATCAGGCATGCATCTTGCATTTAGCACCCATGTCTTGGATCATGAACACCTTTACATACAAGTTCTATAGATTGTAACAGAATGTGATAACCTTTCTATCATATGTTCTTAACCAGCCTGTAGAATTTAACAGAGAATGATCTCTGATGGAATTTTGTTTTCCTGTACCTTTGATTTTGTTGGACTTTTCCATGAGGTCGTGGGCCAGGCCAACTAAAAACAAAAATGACTGTTAAAAATCTCCTACTTATTTAATTATATCACTGACTTCATTTGTACTTGCGACCTGAGGTCCAATCTGATAAGGGATACTAAAAAAAGCACATGACATGAGTTTGCTTATGTTTTGAGATCTTGCACCAGTTCCTCAGCTGGTGTAAATCAACATACTTCCAAGGACTTCAGTGAAAATCATGATTTCAATGGAGTTGTGCTAATTTACCCTAGCTGGGTGAGATCTGCCCCCCTTATCCCACCTTAGTTGTGTAATGCAGCATAAAGCTAATGAAAGACTGCAGCATGCAAACTGTTCCAATATCTCCCAACATACCCATACCCTGAGTGTATTTCACTTCTGAAGATCAAATGCTGCTATACCAAGTGTATATGCAAATACCAGAAAACAGTGCATGAAGCCATGGTGTTGCAAGAGTACACAGCAGGAGACACGTAGAAAATCTGCTCTTAGGGTTTCCATTACAGGAGGCACAAAGACGCATAATGGGGTAAGAAGTCAAGGGGCATAGTATGCCTGTTTATACATGTACTTGTATCTGGCTACATTGAACAAGCCCTTGGTTATAACTCCTATGCATGACCCTCCATTCAGTTTACTGTATTCCTATTCTGAGAAGGAATGGGTTATACAGGGGGAGCTTTCTTCAAGGTGTTCACTGCCAGAATATAGATGCATATTAGCATGCTATTGCAGTGTGTATATGTACCCATTTATGGGAGGAAAGGGAGGGAGAATTATAGCTTATTTCAGTTGCTCACCAGAATTTGGCCAAATAAATGGAGATTTTTAATATAAAAAAAATAAATATCTCTAAGAGCCTAGAATCCCCAGTGGCAACTGAAAAAGCACATTTTTTATTTTAGATTCAATCCCAGTCCACAGGTCTCTGGCTTTGAAGTTCTGGTATTTGGCAAAAAATGGCTTTGTCCCCAAAGAAACTGATGCAGTACAAAAATAGATGCTAATATATTTACAGTCAAGCAAGAAATATTTTAAAGGCTTATGATTTTTCAAATAGGCAATTTCCCTTGGCTGAAAGCACCTCTAGTCCCAGCTGTGGGTGACTTCAAAAGCAAAGATCTGTGGCTGGAGCTGAACCTACAATCCAAACTGCCAGTTTTGGCTCACACAGGGAGGTTTTAGGATCCTCAGAGCCTCATTCTAAATTAACTAACATTAATAAAAGAATAAATACAGATTATAAGGAAAAACCGTAATGACTGTTTCCTTTTGTATCTGTGGCTGTATTGCTCCCCAGAGTCTCATATGACTAACACATGCTGACTGGAAATGGGTTTGAGCTGCAAAGTTTGGATCTGAATCTTGATCTTGAACCTGCTGAGTTCAGAGGTGTTCAGGTCCAGCCCATTATGGAGACAGACACGAGCAGTAAAAACTGGATCCAGAGTTGTGACTCACTTCCCTCCAACAAAGCCGTGTTCAAATCAGGGGCCTTCATTTGGGCCTTTCTATATTTTTGGCTTGTGTGACGGTTGCCTCATATCATTTTATAGTGGGTGCCATCAAAAACTGGACAATTAGCAATAGTGAAATTTGCCATATGGAAAAGTATGTCCATAGGTGCTAAAAATATGCACTCTATCAACACCGCGGACTTTTTTTTATTTAGAGCTGGGCAAATGATCCTCATTGGAAACCTGATTAAGAGATATGCTTATCCAGTCATGGAATGGAAACACGCTACATGACGCACGTGTCCAAACAAAAATAGCCAATGCAGTTCAAATTTTGAATGCTTTCAGCACAGTCTATACACCCAAGATTATTTGTAGAAACCACATGGCAAATATTTTCAAACAAAAAATGAACTCAAGAAAATTATAAGCTGCATTCTTTACATTGATCTTCACTGCAGAGAATGTGAGGGATATTCCCACACCTTAGCCATTCTTTTTAGCTGACAAATCTGAGGAACTGTCCCAGACTGAGGTGTCAGTAGGGGAGGTTTGGGAACAAATTGATAAATTCAAAGCAATAATTCCCCAGGATGAGATGGAATTCACTCAAGAGTTCTGAAGGAGCTCATATATGAAATTGCAGAACTACTATTTGTAGTATGTAACCTATCTCTTAAATCACCTTCTGTACCAGATGAGTAGAGGACAGCTAATGTGACACCAATTTTTTTTAAAAGGCTTCAGAGGCAATCCAGACAATTATGGACTGGTAAATGTAACTTCAGTATCAGGGAAATTGGTTGAAACTATAGTAAAGAACGAAATGATCAGACATATAGATAAATACGATTTGTTAGGGAAGAGTCAACAAGACTTTTGAAAAGGGAAATCATGCCTCACCAATCTATTAGAATTCTTTGAGGGGGGTCAACAAACATGGACAAGTGTGATCCAGTGGCTATAGTGTACTTTGGCTTTCAGAAAGCCTTTGACAAGGTCCCTCACCAAAGGATCTTAAGCAAACTAAGCAGTCATGGGCTAGAGGGAAGGTCCTATCATGGATCAGTAACTGGTTAAAAGACAGGAAACAAAGGATAGGAATAAATGGAAGAAGGTAAATAGTGGTGTCCCCCAGGGATCTGTATTGGGCCCAGTACTGTTCAACATATTCATAAATGATCTGAAAAAGGGTAAACAGTAAGGTGGGAAAGTCTGCAGACAACACAAAATTACTCAAGATAATTAAGCCCAAAAGAGACTGAGAAGAATTACAAAGGGATCTCCCAAAATTGGGCAACAAAATGGCAGATGGAATAAATACTGGAAAGCATAATCCCAAATATACATATAAAATGATGGGATCTAAATTATCTGTTACCACTCAAGAAAGAGGTCTTGGATTTATTGTGGATAGTTTTCTGAAAACATATGCTCAATGTGCAGCACCAGTCAAAAAAGTGAACAGAATGTTGGGCATCATTAAAAGAGGGATAGATAATAAGACAGTAAACGTCATAATGCCACTATATAAATTCATGGTATGCCCACACCTTGAATACTGTCTGCAGTTTTGGTCACCCCTTCTCAAAAAAGATATATTAGAAATGGAAAAGGTACAGAAAAGGGTAACAAAAATTATTAGGGGTATGGAATGGCTTCCATATGAGGAGAGATTAAAAAGATTGGGACTTTTTAGCTTGGAAAAGAGATGACTAAGGGAGGATATGATAGAGATATATAAAATCATGAATGGTGTGGAGACAGCGAATAAGGAATTGTTGTTTACCCCTTCACATAACACAAAAACCAGGGGTCACCCAATGAAATTAATAGGCAGCAGGTTTAAAACAAACAAAAGCAAGTACTTCTTCATACATAGCACAGTCAAGCTGTGGAACTCATTGCCAGGGAATGTTGTGAAGGCCAGAATTGTAACTGGGTTAAAAAAAGAATTAGATAGTTCATGGAGAATAGGTCCATAAATGGTTATTAGCCAAGATGGTCACAAATACAACCCCATGTTCTGGATGGCTCTAAGGGCAGGTCTTCATTACCCGCTGGATTGGCGGGTAATGATCGATCTATCGGGGATCAATTTATCATGTCTCATCTAGACGCAGATAAATCGATCCCTGAACACGCCCCCTGTTGACTCCAGAACTCCAGCTCGCGAGAGGCGGAAGCGGAGTCGACGGGGGAGCGGCAGCAGTCGACTTGCCGCCGTCCTCACGGCCAGGTAAGTCGACCTAAGATACGCTGACTTCAGCTATGCTATTCGCATAGTTGAAGTTGCATATCTTAGGTCGACCCCCCCTCCCCCCAGTGTAGACCAGGGCTAAGCCTCTGACTGCTAGGTGCTGGGACAGGACGGCCAGGGGATGGATCACTTGATTGCCCTGTTCTGTTCATTCTCTTGGAAGCATCTGGGATTGGCCACTGTTGGAATGCAGGATATTGGGCTAGATGGGCTATTGGTCTGACCCAGTATGGCCATTCTTATGTTTATGTTCTTATGCTTGTGGATAACTCATGAACAGTAGAAGTGGTAATATTTGCTGAATAAATTATTCATTGTGATTTATTTGTCCAGCTCTAATATTTCTAGTTGGGATTGAGTCAAAATCCATCACAACTCATTGTGACTTTGATGATTAACACAACACTATAAAATACCATGAAATTAATTTCCTCATTGTTTAGATAAAGCACCATATACCAGACTATTACAATGCTTGTTAGTTTATTGAAAACTGCCATTGTGAGGTTTTCAAAAAAATATTTGCTCTTAAGGAAGAAATTTACAGGCACTTGATAAATTAATGTTGCAGCTAAAGTGGGGCATCTGTCACACAAATTATCACTAAGTGAAGCCCGGAACGCTGAATGCATTCAGCACGACAGCAGTAATTTATATAATGATTTAACACACTTCACATCCTACCTTGATACAATTATAATAGAAAAAGCTTTCCTGCCGACAGTAACAGATGTTACTCTAGATATTTTTGCTGCAATCAGACCGGAGGCAATCAGCAATGAATGAAGTTGTTTCCCCAGCAGGCAAAAATTTACTCTGCCAATCAAGGTCTGGAAAAAAAATGTGAAAAGGACTTTGCTGTAAACAGCAAGGTTCATTCAAAAGCCTCTATTATTTTCATTTTGCTCATTTTTTCGGGTCTATTTCTAACCACCTCCTTTTCCCAACTAACTTCCCCCCGCTAGAAACCTTTCCCTACTTTCTTTCATTAGACAAATGTCTTTATTAAACATAGACCCAAACCTAAGCCCCAGAGATCTGAACTTCCCTTAATTTCAGTGTGAGATTTTAAACCCAATTCTATAATGAGATGAACCAAAACATCAGATGTAAACATCCTGAAACTTGTCAGCTAAAGGATTTGGAATCTAGATCTGAATTTTGTAGTTGATGCTTATATCTGCTTCTAGGAACTGTAAAACCAAACTAAGCTGTCAGCTTGACAGTAACAGGTAATGGGTCACGTGGACATGCACTAGAAGATAAGAAATGTAGCTACAATAACTCATTTGATAGGGACTGTTTGATCAATGAGTGGAACTAATGGGTTCCATGATGGAGTTTCTCAGTAAAGCTTCCTCCCTGTAAAGTTTTAAATTATATCAGAGATGTGTTGACATTGTCTTGAAATTAATTTAGACGCTGGAGGGAAAAAACACCCAGAGATGAATTAGCAAAAGAATCCTTTGCACAGATGATTAAATGACTTCTGGTCTAGCATCAGAAGACACTATAAGCCAAAGGCACCTATACATAGCCAACAGACTTTTGAATTATTACTATGTGTGAGTGTGGTGCTATTGAATGTTGCTGAACTGACAGCCTTGGGGACTGAAGATTTTTATTCACATTATGGCAGTATCCTGGGCAGTTGCTGTGCAAGCTATGTAACATTGCCTGTCAATATGCTTCAGTCCTTACCAGGCTTTTGCTACTCTTGGAAAAGACTTGTTTTGGAAAACATGTTATCTAATGCATTTGACCATGACCATCCAAACCATTTTTAAACACTAAAGTTTTATAACAATCTGCTAATTAAAATGTGTTACATTTTCTAACTCATTTTCCCAGTGTAGACAAAGCTGTACAAGGACCAACTTTGCAAAGTTTACTGGCCATTGTCAGAAGACAGGATACTGAGCTAGACAGGCCATTGGTTTGACCCAGTATGGTCATTCTGATGGTCTTATTTCACACAGGTTATTGAGGAGGCAACAGATGACAACCACCTTGTCATCACTGTTTAGGGCTTGTCTGCAAGGGGAAGTAACAGCTATTCCTGGTTAACTCAATGTGTGGATGCTATTCCAAAGTGGATTAAGCTAATTTCAAATAAGGTATTGTTATTCCAGAAAAAGAATATCTACACAGGAATTTAATCAGGAATAACCATTCCACTTTAAATACACACTCTGTCTTAATCCAAATTAATTTCCCTGCATAGACAATTTATACGAGCTATCTACAAGTGAAAGGGACGTATGTGTGTGTGTGTCATTGCCTATCACCTGAGCCACAGTGGAAAGGTCGAGCCATTTTGTTTATTTATATTCTGCCCTTCATTGTGCCAAGCAACCTCAATCTTCTCCTTCCAGTCCTCTTTCTGCCACTGCCAATGCTATCCTGTACTCACTTCTCTTCTTAGAGGGCTTGACCCTGTGCCATTGAAGTCAACAAGAACTTTGCCATGGGCCCAGATCCACAAAGGTACATAGGTGCCTAATCCCCAGACTTAGGCACATAAGTCTCAGTTTTGGCTCCACTGCAATCCACAAAACTCCTGCTGAACCCTGTAGGTTCCTAAACTCACTTGGCACTTAAGTTTTCAGAGTAAATGTTCCCTAGACATGTATGTTTCTGCCTCTGAGCATGCACCCAGGCATCTGTCTCCAGCTTAGGCCCCAGAGTGATTCACAAACTTGAGGAAAATAAGCATTCAATGCCTAAATCATGGGCGGGGCCTGATCTAGTAGGCATGCTCAAAGGCCACTTACCAGATCGTGTCTCATTCAAAATCTGGGGGTGCCCACTTTATAACTTTTAGCCTAGTGGTTAGAGTGCCTGCCTATCTCTAAGAGGGGCAGAGAATAACACACACCCCTGTCATTAGCATCTCCCATTGGTTGGCTTTAGGTAGCTCCCCCACTAGCATGCTGGCTTTTGTGGATCATATTGGAAGGTGCCTATCTATCCCCGTTCATTATATAGGGAGCGTAGGCACCTAAATTAGCTTTGTGGATTGCAGTGTTGTCCCTGTGATTTTTTTAGGCTCCTAAAAGTTAGGTGCAATAACGCTCAGCATTGCAATGTCTGAGGCCAGGTCTACACTCAACAGTTAACTTAACCCAGCTACGTCACTCAGGGGTGTGAAAAATCCACACCCCGGAACAATGCAGTTAAACCAACCTAACCCTCAGTGTAGACAGCACCATGTCCACGGAAGAGTTCTTTCTTCGACCTAGCTACTGCCTCTTGGGGAGGTGGATTACCTATGCCAAGGGGAGAACCCCTCCAGTCATTGTAATGAGTGTCTACACTATGGATGCGAAACCTGGGTGACCTATCAACAGCACCTCAAGAATTTGGAGAGGTATCACCAACAATGGCTCCGGAAGAGCCTTTGTGTCAAGTGGCAAGATCACCGCACTAGTGCCAGCATCCTCGCTGAAGCCAATGTCACCAGCATTGAAGCAATGATCCTCATGCACCAACATCACTGGGCTGGACATTGTGTGCGGATGCCAGACTCTCGTCTCCCAAAACAAGTCCTCTACTCTCAGCTCACCCATGGTCAGAGATCCCGCGGTGGTCAGAGGAAACGCTACAAAGAGACACTGAAAGTGTATGTTAAGAAAACTGATATGGACATCACAAGCTGGGAAGAGCAAGCCACCAACTGACGCCAATGGCGCCATGTATTCCATCAGGCAGTGGCCCACTTCAAGGAGAAGCACCTTGCCCTCAAAGCTGAAAAGAGAGAGGAGGAAGGAAAAAGAAATAACTTTCTCCCAGCAGGCTGATGGCCTACCACAAAATGTCTGTACCTACTGCGGGCAGATTTGCGGTTCCAGGATCGGACTCCTGAGTCACTTCAGGACCCATATGTAAATCCATGGTAGAGGTCATCCTCAAATCGAGGGATCGCCAATCAATCAATCTACACTGAAGCGCTGCAGTGGCACAGCTGCAGCTGTGCCACTGTAGTATTTCAAGTGTGGGCAAGCCCTAAATCCATTTGTGGATCCCACTTATAATATCTTGCTTAGTTGACGTTATATTATCCTTATTTTTTTTTATCAAAACTATGGGATAGATTCTATCATCCTTACAAAGTGGTTGTTGCTTGTCTATTCTTTATCATCATGTAAAATTGTGTGTCCCTTTAAAATTAATAAAGATATCATTAAAAAATAATTACATACACTAAAATTACAGGCCCTGAAATATGCATGCATATCTGATGATAGAATTGGGCCCAGTATGAACTTATGCCCAGTGGTTGCATATGGTAATATAACTAAGCTGTTTTCTGTGGTCCAGCTTCAGATACTAAATCAATGTGGCAGGTCAAGGTCTGTGTTCCATATTTTATCAAATGTAGGATTATTTTCCAGTATATAAGTTTCCCTCTCATCCCCCAGCCCAAGGTGTTATTTAAGAATTTTTGTCAGATGGTATATAAAGGCCTCTCTTCAACAAATTCACTTTATGACAACCATTAGACATTTTCTCTATTTATAAGCTCTAAAATATAGCACTGGTTGAAAAGAGGGAATTTTTTCCTGAATCTTTTTCTAATTATCTTATATTATTTCTATCTGAAATTTGGAAAAAAAAAAGATTTTTTCGTTTTTTTTATTTTACTGAAATTAAGAAAAAAATTATACCAACTCTATTAAAAAAAACACCACCACTTACTGTCATCGCTGGAATTTTGACTGAGTACTAAAAATGAAGATAAGGTCATAACCCATTTATATAGGAACATCAATTGCAGCAAAAAAGAATCAGGATCTAACACTAGCTGGTAGTCTTGTTGATGATGTATTAAGGCCAAATAGAATACAATACAGCAGGGATTGGCAATCTTTGGCACGTGGCTCGCCAGGGTAAGCCCTCTGGCTGCGGTTCGCCACTTCAGGCCAATGGGGGTGGCAGGAAGCAAGGGCCAGCACATCCCTTGGCCCGCGCCGCTTCCCGCAGCCCCCATTGGCCTGGAGCAGCGAACCGCGGCCAGTGGGAGCCGCGATCGGCCGAACCTGCGGACACGGCAGGTAAACAAACCGGCCTGGCCTGCCAGAGTGCTTACCCTGGTGAGCCGCGTGCCAAAGGTTGCCCAATCCCTGCAGTACAGCATGCCCATTCAGAGTCTGATTCCGCAGTGCATAACTACCTAGACCAGGGGTCTGAAACTCAAATGACCACGAGGGCCACATGAGGACTAGTGCATTGGCCCGAGGGCCACATCACTAACACCCCCCACTTGCTGCCCCTGGCCCCACCCCCTTCCATGAGGCCTCGCCTCTTCCCTGCCCCCATTCCAACCCCTTCCCCAAAGTCCTCACCCCAACTGTACCCCCTCCCTGCCCCCAGGGGGCGCAGGAGGAGTGCGGGGTGTGGCGGGGGCTCAGGGCAGGGAGTTGGGGTGAGGGGTGCAGCAGGGGGTTGGGGTGCAGGGTGTGGCAGGGGGCTCAGGGCAAGGAGTTGGGGTGCAGGAAGGGTGAGGGGTGCAGCAGGGGGTTGGGGTGCAGGGTGTGGCAGGGGGCTCAGGGCAGGGGGTTGAGGTGCGGGAGGGGTGTGGGATGCGGCAGGGGGCTCCGGGCAGGGGGTTGGGGTACAGGAGGGGTGTGGGATGCGGCAGGGGACTCCGGGCAGGGGGTTGGGGTGCAGGAGGGGTGAGGGGTGCAGCAGGGGTGAGGGGTGCAGGGTGTGGCAGGGGGGGAGTGTGGGTGCGGGAGGGGTGTGGGATGTGGCAGGGGGCTCCAGGCAGGGGGTTGGGGTGCAGGAGGAGTGCGATATGTGGGCTCCGGCCCGGCGCCGCTTACCTAGAGTGAATCTGGGGTGGCAGCGCCACGCACCGCGGCCAGGGCAGGCTCGCTGCCTGCCTGCCCCAGCCCCTGCCCTGCCCCCTGGCCCCAGAGCCCGCTCCGCTCCAGGAAGCAGACGGAGTCCCTGGGTGTGTGTGTGTGTGTGTGGGGGGGGGGAAACGGCGCCATGTGCTGCTCTTGCTGCTCCTCCAGGTACCTCCCCCAAAGCTCCCATTGGCCGTGGTTCCCCGTTCCCGGCCAATGGGAGCTGCGAGAGCACAGAGCCCTCTACTTGCCCCCTGCCCAGGGCTGCAGGGACATACAGTAGTTCCAGCCGCTTCAGGGAGTGGCGCGGGGCTCGCGGTGGCACGGGGTAGGCAGAGGGGTGGGGGGTCCGCAGGCGGGGGGAGCTTGGTGGACCGCAGGAAAGAACCCCACGGGCTGCATGTGGCCCGCGGGCCGCGTGTTTGAGACCCCGACCTAGACTGTCAACAAAGATAGATTTGAATCAGAATTCTCATAAGGAATGAATGAGTTTAGCAGCCAGGGATCTGGATTTCTGCTGCCTTGCACTTTGTATATCCAGTTACACCCATGCATAGTGAGTGCAAAGTGGGTGTGAAACATCAGCAAACTCAAAGTAACCGACTCACTTAAAAAAGGGGCAGAGGCGGGTGTCAGTGAGCACACTGGGTGTAGCTGGTGTTTTTGCAGAGACACTTTTCATATAACATTCTTCACTTTAACAACTGAGCATTTTCTATTATCCTTATGTTGTGTTTGCGGGAAGTCAATGAAGCTTTAATTTACAGGGCAGGTCTACACTTAAAACATTACATCGGCACAGCTGCAAATGCAAATGCAAATGCAGATGCAGCTGTGCTGCTGGAGCGCTTAAGTGAAGATGCTCCTAAGGTGACAGGAAAGAGCATCTCCTGTTGGCATAGTTAATTCACCTTCTTGAGAGGTGGTAGCTATGTCGGTGGGAGAAGCTCTCCCGTCCACATAGTGCTGTCTGCACGGGGGGGGGTTAGGTTGGTATAACTATGTCTCTGCGAGGTGTGGATTTTTCACACCCCCGAGCAATATAGTTATACCAATATAGGTTTGTAGTGTAGATCTGGCCACAGGAAGATACATTATAGATGTAACAAAGCAGTTGTGTTTCAGGGAAAATGTGTTTGTTAGGAAATGAATTGATTTTGACAAAATAAACATGTCCCTTTGGGATAATGGCCAACCAAAATACTGCCAAACCTCTTCTCCCCCCAGCTCTTCCTGCTTTTTTTAATAAAATGTCTTCCTCTCAAGATGCACAGAACTTGGCTCACAAAGACTTGCTGCAAAAAGGTTGAGCTCTCATTTAGATTCTAATTTCAAATCTGCTGAGGAAAAACAAGATGCTACAAAATGAAGACCGTGCTTTTTTTCCCTATAGACTGACTGCTTACCCATTCTGAACATCTGGTTTTTAATATAAGGCCTGGAAAAAAATTACAATATTGATATGAGATTACACCTCTGGGGGAATTAAAGGCTCACGCTGAAATATAAAATATGCAATCCTACTGACAGGGCCCAATGGCTTTGAAAGGGAGAGGCTTCTGCCATATTACACAGACATTGAAAATTAGTCAGGTTTCTCTATTCTAATACGTAACAGGTACAAGATAGTAAGACTTAATAATGCTTAGTATTTGCATAGCAGCATACATGTTCAAAATTACATTGAGTTAATCTATTTAAAACTTAAGCAGCCTGTATCTAATGTCACTTACACACTGGTTTTGTGCCACTGTAATTCTGCTAGCTTCACTGGAGTTATTCCTAGTTGGCATGAGATCTGAATTAGGCCAAAGGAATTCTGTGGCATCTGCCCATTATTTGCAGAGATTATACAGGATGTTTACTTACCAAACTCCTATAATCTAAATATTTATTAAATGTCTACAAATAAAAGGAGATTCATTTTCTTTTCTAGAAGTACTCTGACTGGTTTAACCCTAGTGCTCATTACTGAAGGACTGAAGAAGAGTAAACTTATTTCCACTCCCTGTCCTCCACTCAGCTGCCCCAACTGTAGGTGCCTGAGTCCTATTACACTCCCTTCTTTGTCTTTCAGCAACATAAGACCTCTGCTGTTTCCCTAGCCTTGCCACAGCATCCTGTTCCCTCATACTGAGTGGTGGAAGTTGGCTTCCTGCTCTTTAAGTTGGGCCAATTTAGCTATGCTGTTCAGTGGTGTGAAAAACACACACCTAGCTTTCTTTTGTCTTTTATTCCCATCTGTCATCTCAACAGTGATGATGAGGGCTGAATGAAATCTTTCCCCCACTTTCTATCTTGTACCAGCTTCATGACTTTGTTCATCTTTAAACCTTTTTGTTCCATGTCATTCTTCATTGTATCTATTCAACACATGGTTGTCCTCTATTTCTAGCTCCTTGCACTCTGGTATGTATCACCATGTATGGTATCAGTTCTGGATCCTTTCTTTGACACATCACAGTCATCTTTCTTGTATCTTCTCTAACAGCATTATTTTTTTGCCCTCGCTGTTTTCTTATCTCTTCACCGTTTTATTTTCTGCAGTCTTGAAACTCTCGCTATTCTCCTACCCAGTTCATTTCTGCAATCAAAATCTTTCATTCATCAGCTTTCTTCATGCTCCGGCATTCCGACCTGTACAGTAGCATTGCTATGACAGTTGTCTCATATACACTGATCTTTTGTTTTTATTGAAGTATCGTTAACTTTCCAGATCTTGCAAGGTTTTCTGAATGCAGTAGTCTTCATTTTAGGTCATGTTCACAATTCCCATTCTTCAGTACTAGTCCTCCAAGGTAAACAGTTTTTTTCCACTTGTTTGAGTTCTTTTCCTGAATTTGATCTTAACCTCTTTCTCTTGTCTTCTGATTGCCATAATTTCTGTCTTTTGTCTATGATGATCTTCAATTCAAATTTTCTGCTTTCCCGGTCTACCTTGTCAATTATTCTCTGTAAACCCTACTTGGTCAATGATATGAGGTCAGCATCATGCAAATCTAAAGTTATGCACTGTCCTACCTTCTCCTCCCATTTCACCTCAATGCTATAGCCATTACTGCTTCCAGTACCAAGAGGAACAAATCTGGTGATAGCGTGCATCCTTGTGTCATTCCCTAGGGTTGTCCTGAACCATTCCGTCATCTTCCTGTGTGTTCTCACTGCACTCATCAACTTGCTGTAGATGTTTTCTAACAGTTTGGTCAATTTTTAGGGATATCATACAGTCTCATAACTTTCCATAATCCTTCCTACCAAATGCTATCAAAAGCTGGTTTGAAGTCCATAAAATTGTTATAACAGGCTGAATTGTGTTCTATATACTTCTGTGCATCTCACCGATATCTCTCTTATCTCAAATAACTGACCTATTGTACTTTGTCCTGGTTGAAAACTGGTCTGTTCCTCTGCAAATGCTGCTTTCATTTACGTCTTCATTTTCCTATGCAACATCTTGATGAATGCTTTTCCTAGCACACTCAATAAGCTAATAACTCTGTAGTTTTGCACTCACTCTTATCCCCCTTTTTTATAGATTGTGCTATCATTGCTCTCTCACATTCACTCGGCATTTGATCTCGTTTATAAATCTTGTTGAATAGCTTGTGCATCGCCTTTATCATGTGTTCCCCTCATCTGTTTTTTAGCAGCTCTTCAGTTATTTCATCACTTCCTGGTGCCTTTTCTTTTTCAAATTTTAAAACTTCAGAAACCAAGGTGAGGCTGAAAAGTATGCAACTGGAACAAACACAATCAAAACAACATATAAAACAGGGAATTATGTGATGAACTTGAAGGATAAGACATTTATTGGAACATGGAACTTAAGAGAATTATACCAGGCTGGAGCACTTGTGGTAATGATGCACAAATTGAAAATATATGAGTGGATGGAGTTGCATTGTGCTAAAGCTGAAGGCAAGTCAGGCTGCTGTGGCATTTAACCTAATATCTCCTAGTATGTTGAGGGTGAGATTCAGAATCAAATCCAGTTCAGTAAAATAGTACAAATATATGCAATGACTCAGCAGTGCCCAAGGAAGAAATTGCCAAATTTTAAAACGATCTATAGAAAACAATACGAGAAGTTTCAAGACAAGATGTGTGTGACGGGTTGGATCACAGAAACCCCCTTGGGAGCTGCCACCTGATGTGCCAAGACTACCCCTGCTTCTGTTTTCCCTGCCAGCTCAGGACTCCAGCGCCCTGTCTTGCTGAGTCAGACACTCCTGTCTGACTCCAACACAGACTCAGGGTCTGAATCACTTGTCCCAAAGCTGCAAGTGTACCCAAAAACAGCTCACAGGAGTGTGCTTGTCTTTAGCACTCAGATGCCCAACTCCCAATGGGGTCTAAACCCAGATAAATTCGTTTTACCCTGCATAAAGCTTATGCAGGGCAAACTCATAAATTGTTCGCCCTCTATAACACTGATAGAGAGATATGCACAGCTGTTTGCTCCCCCAGGTATTAATACATACTCTGAGTAAATTACTAAATAAAAAGTGATTTTATTAAATACAGACAGTAGGATTTAAGTGGTTCCAAGTAGTAACAGACAGAACAAAGTAAGTCACAAGCAAAATAAAATAAAATGCGCAAATCTATGCCTAATCAAACTAAATACAGATAATCTCACCCTCAGAGATGCTTCAGTAAGTTTTTCTCAGACTGGACACCTTCCAGGCCTGGGCACGATTCTTTCCCCTGGTACAGCTCTTGTTCCAGCTTAGGTGTTAGCTAGGGGCTTCTCCATGATGGCTCCTCTCTCTCTCTGTTCTCTTCCACCCCTTTATATATCTTTTGCATAAGGCGGGAACT
>NW_020664372.1:7987875-8045530 GCF_002925995.2 Terrapene triunguis
CATTCACTTATATTTTTATAAAACCATATAGACTGCACAACGTCACAATGTGTTATTGGTAGTGAGAGATTTTAATACAAAAGTAGCATAGGACTGGAATTCCTGGGCTGAAACAATAGGCAGTTTTGGAGTAGGTGAAGAAAGTGAGAGGAGAAAGGCTTCTAAATTTCTGCCGAACAACCTGGTGATAATGAACAAGCTATTTCAACAAAGAAAAGCACAGAGGATGTGGAGGTTGATATCACCTGATGGGCAAATAAAAAACATGGTAGTCTTTGAACTTATGTATTGCAGATGGAAATCAAGTGTTGTTTTGCAGATCATTTGCAGCTGATATCAGATCAGCTCCTAAGTTAGTGCTGCCATCAATGGTAAGGCTGAGAGCAGTCGAAAAGTGCCAAGAATTAAGATCTGTGATGAGGATAAATTGAAAGTGCCAGATATCAGGAAATAAAACTAGAAGCTGTGCAGAGAAACATCAAGTCTATGTAAAAGAAGAAATGAACACTGAAGAGACATGGAACATTGTAAAAAACGGGCCGCTGAACAAGTATTGGGCTATAAGGACAAAATGAAAAAACTGAAGTGAATAACGGATGAAGCGCTTCAGTTGAGTGACAAGCACAGGAAGACGAAGGAGAATGCAAAGGACTAAGAGCTGAGTACAATAGGCTGATCAGAAAGATAAAAGAGAAAGCGAAGAGAGACAGACACAACTGGATAAGTGAACTATGTTCAGAAGTTTAAGAATACACAAAGAGAAATGTGACACAGGGGTGTATCACAAGATAAGAGAACTGAGTGAGACATACAAGCTGAAGATGCCAGCAGTGAAAGAAAAACACAGAAAAATAGTTGAGGATGAACAAGCAAAGAATAAGCAATGGGAAGAATATTTTGAAGAGCCGTACAACGTGCATGGTGCAGTAGTTGAAACAGTCCTGGAGAAGCAAAAACGAGGGAGAGCAGATACTGGAATTCTTAGTAGTAGTAAAGATCTCGACAGAAAGTTTGAAAAAGAAAAAGGTGCTAGGAAGTGTCTAGCAAAGCTATGCTGACATAACCACCAGGGTAGATGCAGATACGTCAATGGAAAAATGCTTTCATCCACATAACTAACTTCATTTGGAGAGGTGTTGCTTCTACACCAACAGAAAATCCCCTTCTGTCAGTGTAGGCTGAGTCTGCTGGCAGAGCTATGCCAGTATATCTATGTTAGTATAGTCTCCATAGTGTAGACAGAACCTAAGGGTCCTAAACAATTCCCAGAATGCCCAGCCTATACAGCTGGGCCAAGTGCTGAGGACGTGTGTGGAGAAAGGGAGGGAATCCTCCCCTCCGAAAGCAATGGAATAACCCTGTAGGCACTTCACCCAGACTATCACAGCCTAATAGCTGAACCTGCATGGTCCCCAGTGGACACTTCCCACGTGTGACAGACTGAAGGACAGAGGTAAATATTCCTTCCATCCTCCCCTATAGCTCCTTTTTGAAAGATTTGGTGAAATACTATAGATCAGTACAAGTTCACATGAAATTAGGTCAGAGTTGCTTGAAAGGTTCATAAACACTTTGACAAACCAGGTCTGAGTTTCAATTTTGTGTTTAAACAAACCAACCAAACCAAACCAAAAAAATAACACCAAAACCAGGTGGCTTTGTATTTTGTGGCAAACTGTATGCATAACTTTAAATGCTTATACTTCTAGTCCCAAATGTTTGCTCTTTGATTACATTGCCCATAACTACGAGCCTCCTCTTTCCATTTTTTTGACATAACATTTATTATTTCATGGCATTTTACTGAAATTCAAAAAATGAACACTCCATCCAATGAGGTAAAGAAAGGGAAATGAAACCAAGCAGCAGTTTGCATGCTGTTTTTTATACATAGAGAGACATGGAACTTTGCAAACATCTATGCTTTCCCAGAAACAGAATGTTGCAAATCCTAGATGTTTTGACCGGTATTCTTACCAAATACAGATATTCTGCATCAGCAGCTCTCTCTAAGCCTTGTGCTGACTTTGGTGTCATGGAAGCTATCTGAAAATGTATTTATTTATTTTTCTGACTCAGGCCAATCATGGGGGTGAGGAGAGGGGGAAGATGAAACAGAGAATATGGAAACCTTTTAAACAGGAAGAGGAAGTGATCAGCATACAAAACATGAAATGTGGATCAAGTGGCCCAGCATGTTTGCTCCATAATGAGGTGTGAAATAAATATATGTGCAGCAAAGCCAAGAATTATAAAAAGATCTTAGCTCTTGTACGAGGACATGTCTGATTTTCAAAACCACATTTTTATGGATCTTGCTTAAGCATTCTTGTTTATTGTTTCAATTTTTTTGCTCTGAGGCCTCTATGCAGTTGAATAAGGAAGACACACAAAAAAATGATAGCAAACTATAGAGTACTGTATAGTTCAAGCTACTAATTATTTCAAATCAACATTGATTCCTTGTTGCTAACAATTATAGACAATTAACATTTCAGTTTGTATTGCTACACACCCAAAGCCATTGAAGAATAGGAATATAAGTGTCTCTGCCTCTCTTTACAAAATGTAATGGGAAAAGTACAATTGAAAAATAGGTTGCTTAATACACATAATATGTGTTCAGGGTCAAATTTTGTCTGCGGAGTGTTGGAATAAATTGAAGTTCGCAAATATCTCAGGGCGAAGTATTGTCCTAAATGTTTATATTTTGAATATCTACAATTAATCTTATTGAATAAGTTCTGATTATTGTATTGTTCTTGATTGTGTTTGGGTGTGCGGAGGTTTAGCACATTGATCTTTAACCTCACACATCTTCTGTTTGTTTCATCAGCATAGTCAAGACAATGGTCTATGTTGCTGGGATGTTATTCTCTACTGAGCCAGTGGTTTGTTCTCTTCATGTCTTTATTATATGGAAATAGATTATGCTGAATTCTCATTTGCACTAGAGAATTCTCTGTAGTGTAGCATCTCCCTTCTTTAGTTTTCCTTCCTTTCTCTCTGGAATGCTGGTAGTGGCCCAGTGGGAGCTGCAAGACATAAGACTCCTTTTTTTCCTGAAGATCTGGGATACCTCCATAAATACAAACTGCAACTATACAACAGAAGAGATATATGAATAATGCAGGAGTTTAACAGGGAACTTAGAAAAATGTTATTTGTGCAAGGGCTGCATTATGTTTCCCTCTTGCTCTTGTTCCCTCTGGATGGTTTCTATGGCCTCCTGGTCCTTAGGGACATTCCTTTTTCCTCTCCTTTGATGCTCAAGCTATTTTATGTAAGTTCAGAGACAATCAAGTTGGCTGTCTCCACCTTATTTTTTGGAGGCAATTTCCTCTTGATTTTAAATTTGTCACTGGGGAAAGCTTTTTCTTCCCCTAAGCCAAACAGCTGTTTTTTATTTATTTATTTATTTATTTATTTACTGCTTTTTTCACTAAAGAAGTGAAGTTTGTCTTTGGAAAAGTACAGTTCTGCGTGTTCTTCCCCTTCGTATCAAAATAATAAAACAGAAATTACTAGTTGAATTGCTATGGTTAGATTCAGTTCTATTGCTTCAGCCATCTTTTGTGCTTCTGAGATGGTGGTGGTGTTTTTCTTGTGATGCATCGTTGAATCTAGTTGCTTTGTGAATGCTTTGTGGAGTCTTTACTTATCTATTTATATGGCCCTCATCATTGTAGTATCACTGCAGTATTCTTAGATGAATTGTCTTTTTTAATTTAAGATTTTAAAGTGAATACGTTGCTTGTGAAAGGTTCTTAATTGTCTGGATTGGTCTCTGAAGTCATCTGTGCATGGAACAGACATGACATGTCGCCAAGTTTCCCGTGCTGTCCTGACAATGTATCTCAACCCTGACCACTTCTTGGTTGAGGCCAGTGCTCTAGACACTTCACCTGCTAAGCTGCTCTAACAACTAGTAGATCCCACTCACCAATTGCCTTCAAATGCCACACCCCTCCCAGGGCACCAGACACTCGGCCTTTGTGACCCATGCTTTCCAAATACCATGCTATCATGACCCATCTTCTCCCCAATTGGAGGAAAAGAGCTGCAGCAGTAGCTGAACCATCACTGCTCTTCTGATTCATTGTATTACCCCCTCCTCCAAAAATGATATGTCCTCTTATCACAAGTAATCTATTACGGATTCTTGACCCAAAAGGCTCCTTTTGACCCTCAGACCAAAGCCTGGGTCTGCATATCAATGTGGATGTAAAATGGGTATTGTTCCAACTGAGCCAACAGCTTTACAGGGGTCACTGGCAGAGCAGGACTTGGTCAAGCTCTTTACAGACTTGTGCCATCTTGGCCATTAGTAGCATCTCTGTACTGGCTCAGTAAGGTCACCTTTTTCTCTGTATTCTCTAATTGTGGTACCCGACCACATCCCCATCCATCCCTAATCTCACACCCAAAAATCCTTGTTCAAGGTGTAGAATAGTCTCAAACCAAAGAAGTCACAGAAAATCCATCCTTTTCCAATGTCTCAGCAAGCTTAGGACTTCTGCTTTCCAATCCCTTATCCGGACATATTCCCAATTACTGAGGTCCTTGTGCTTGAGTCATCCCTGCTCCAGTCCCTTAAGTGCTTGTCTCCTGAGAATTCTAAGAGCTCCTTGGTCGTTCTCCTTGTCATTCTAGTAGTTCTGTTGAACATTCAATGGCTGGTTTCTCTAATGTGGATTGTATGTATGGTGCTTAGGCCCTGCACATATGTACTGCCATGTATCAATATCTTAGCAGGTCCTCAAAAACAATGAGGAGTCGGGGGCACCTTAATGCCCAAATAAATCTGTTAGTCTTTAAGGTGCCACCGGACTCCTCATTGTTTTTGTGGATACAGACTAACACGGCTACCCCTCTGATACTTAGCAGGTCCTGTGATAGTCAAAGCTGCTTCACCCTTCTAGCACATCAAACTCCATAGTATGTCCATCTTCCACATGGCACCAGTATTTCCGTGCGTTATTTTATTCCAGTGCACAGACACATCTTCTCTGATGTAATTCCTTTTGATTAAGTCATATCCGCTTCTCAGATTGTTGTGCAGTGATTCATCTGAGACTGTTGTTGCAATGATTCTCCTCTTCTGTATGGTGACTGCTGATCTGAGAGGTCAGGAACGGGTCTCCTTTCATAAACAATCTGGTTATCTTTCTCTGGCACTCTTAGTTCAAGTGTCAGGATTTTCGTTCTTGACTAGAGCTGGTTGGGAATTTTTTCAACAAAACATTTGTTGGAAAATGCCAGTTCATTGAAACTGAAAATACTGGACAATAGTCTGGTGGGTGGGGTGCTCACTGGGATGTGGGAGACCTGGTTTCAAGTCTCTGCTCTGCCTTATGTGGATTAGGAAATTGAACCTGAGATTCCTGTATCTCAGGTGAGCGCCCTAACTACTTGGCTATAGCATCAGTCTCCCTGCTTCCCCTGTGGGTATTTAATTATGTATACAAAGTGGAAGATTGAGACAGAGCCCTGTCCTAGCTTAGCCTGTGGCCTGATAGTTAGAGCTCTGGCCAGGAATGTGGGAGACCCATGGCCAAGTTCCAGCTCCATAGGAGGCAGTTCACCCTGGGTCTCCACATCCTAGGGGAGTGTCCTAGCTATCAGGCTATTGGCAATTTTTCACAATGTTTTGGAGTGGGGAAATTTTCAAAATCTCAAAGTTTCATGGGACAGGAAAAGTGTTTCCCTCCCAGCTCTATTCTTGATCCCCTCTTTGGGCTTGTCTTTAAGAGAACATGTCCATGATGCAGTGGCCTGGACTGCCACAGCTCCAACATTGTCAGTCTCTTTGACTCCTTGGTTGTTTTCTAAGTTATTTCCAATGTCTCTGTCTTCTCCCCACCTATCTTTGTTGAGTTGTGGGACTCATGACCTTGAATCTTCTCTGCTTTGAACTGGTTAATGTCACATTGATGTGCCCTCATAATCACTGTCAGTTCTTGAGTGTCTGAATCTCATGTCCTTACTTTAGGAAAAACTTGCCTCCAGGTTGATGTCACAAGCCTATGTACAGGCACCTGAGCCCCCTTTCTCTGTATCATCTATGGCTAGCTCCGTCTTGCAGCAATTGTGATGTCTTTTTCCAGAAACCTTTAGGTTTCTTTTTTTGAAGCACTATTCACATCTCCCTTCCAGATACATGGGTCACAAACAGGCCCTGGGTCAATAAATCTCACTTTTTGTCCACACAGCCTGGGAATGCTCCGATGGCAGGACACCAGAAGCCACAGCCAAAATTATTATCAGAGCTCCGCCACCCCTTTTTTCTTTAGTCTCTGTTTAAGGCTGTTCAACCTTGTGTTCTGTGGTTCAGTCAGGTAGGGTATCTTTGATAGATGCTTGTTCCATTGATTATCATTAGAGTAGTAGGCCCAGAAAATACAGTTTTGTGACCCCCTCTCAGCCATTTATTCTTGTAGCCTGCTCAAAATACTGATCCAGTTGTCCAGGACTCTGCCATCCCCCATATAGTTTCTGGACATGAAAATGGGTTTCAACATCACCCCATTGAACTGCTGTGTCAACGCCCCTCCTCAGTACTCAAGAGAGCACTTGGGTTGTCAGGGCTACACATTTGTGTTAGTTGGATAGCATTCTGTCATCTTGCTCACCAAAAGTCTACCATCCGAATTCCCCAATTGGGGTCTTCCTCACACCATTGGGGATGTTTACAGGATCCCACTCCTACCATCAGTGTAAATGTCAGTCTTTTGTGGGGTTTCCAGCATGGCATTTTACCAGCTCTTGTCTCACACAATCCCTGGTACTGTGACAGGAATACAATGGCAGTTACTGTAGTTGCCTCAGCTATCAAGGGTCTATGGCTCTAGCATGTAGTGGGTTGCAATATGTTCTCCCAACTGCCCTTTAATGTCTTATTCCTTCCAGAGCTCCAGAAGCTCTTTACAACACACTCTTCCCTAATTGTCCACCGACCTGCCAGGCAATCTTCATGAACAGAGATTCACCACACTGATCTTTGCTAACTCATTACTGAGCATCGGATTAATCACAACTGTTCTGGATTCCCACATGGTTTTCTTGACCATTGTGACCAGGAATTTTTGTGAGAACTGTACTAACTAACCCAAGTTATAGCCTGCCCACTCTGGCCTTTTCTGCATTAAACTTTTTTTCTTAAATTCCCTACTTTTGCTAACACAACAGTGCAGCTCCATCTCTAATTGCCCCTTGGTCCTGCCTCAGCACGGCTCTAGACTAGATGATCTCTCGAGGTCCTTTCCAGCCCTACATTTCTATGATTCTATTATTCTAATATAGACATGTACTCTAAGCGGGACTGGATGACGTGATTAGAATAATGCCAGCTGCTGTTCTACACTAGTGCCCTCACCATTGCTAGTATTGGTGGTAACAAAAGAAGATAATTTTAAGAAAAAATTCTAGCTACACATAGCCTTAGGTAATTTTATAAGATAACTAAAATGTGGTTTTCCACACTATCCATAGTGTTCAGTGAAACTATGCTAGTGTGTTTTCAGCCATACTAAGGTTAGGGCCTGGAGTAAACAGAAAGTGGTTTTTATTCTCATTCAGTCCTTTGTCTAAAAAGAAATGGACCCCGTTTCAGCAATACTTGCAAATGTGAGAACGTTAGTGGCATGCATCTATGTTTGAAGGATTTGGGCCCATATTATAGTAATACAGTAATTGCCATATTGGATCATACCAGTGGTCAAGGTCAGTAGTTCTCAACCAGCAGTATGCATACCAGTGGGGATACGCCAGGGTCCTTCAGGGAGTACATCGACTCATCTAGATATTGCCTAGTTTTACAACAGGATACATAAAAAGCACTAGTGAAGTCAATAATAGTGTGCTGTGACACTTTTGTATTTTTATGTCTGATTTTGTAAGCAAGCAGTTTTTAAGTGAGGTGAAACTTGGGATATGCAAGACAAATCAGACTCCTGAAAGGGATACAGTACTCTGGAAAGGTTGAGAGCCACTGTATGTAGTCTAGTATCCTGTATCTAAGAACCAGATGCTTCAGATGAAATGCAAGAAATTTCAGAGCTGACAAATGTAAAACAATCTCCTCTATAAAGATGGGGGTTTGTGCCATGCATATAGCTATATTGTAAGAACTAGCCTGAGACCATCAGTTCATTTTATATAGAATACTGACCAGCCCCTGTGGTAACAAATTTTAGCCTCAAACAACTTGGGCAGACTTTGAAATAGGGACCTAATAACAAAAAATCCACGTTGCATTATCAGGCTCCCTGGCATCTGCCTACCATCAAAGAGAGATTCCCATGATCTCAGCTTAGTTTGACTTTTTTATATTTAAATAATCCATCTGTCAGTGTTAATATTCTTAAACATTAGGGGCAAGAGTCTGCATTCAGAGGCACTGTTGTCTTCATGGCAGCTGCACATGCATCCCGAGTCAGAAATTGGCCCTAATGTTGAACTTGTGAGATCTCCAACCAAAGTTACCTTTAAAAATTACCTGCTAGAGGATAAGGGAGGAGTTCTGCCTCCATTTGAAGTCAATAAAAATTGTGCCATCGACTTCAATGAAGTCAAGATTTTCACCCAAAGTCTTTAATTTTTCTTTGGCTAGTTTTTCATAATGCCAAGACATTAATTATACAGCTGTAAGCATGAACCACCTATTGTTTCTTGAATATCTATTTTATTTGTCCTTCTACATATGCATACCATATAAAAGACAGGGATTTAAAATTAGAAAAGCATGTCAGAGTATGAAACTGACCTTTTAAATAATAAGTTGACTTTTAGCTTTTTTTATTTTTATGCTTTATGTTTGAAAGGGAGTCTCTGATTTTTTTTCTTCTGCCTCTGATTTATTGCATATCCAAGTGTTTTTTGAAACTTGCAGAATTGAGTGTCCTCTTCTGGGAAAAGATTGTTGCTTTGCAGAGAAATTAAGGATACTGGGAATTAATAAATATGGGGATCAGATATATCACTCTGTAAACCTTTTTTTCTATCTAGGTGGAACTGCACTGTTCAAGTCACTTGCATGCATCTTTTGGTAGCTCAATCTCTAGTCCTTTATCTTGCAGCAGTCATGATCAGCATTTCCCTTTACTTATTATAGTCTGATCATTATACAGTGCCTGTGCCAGTGTTTTACTACTGCCATTTAAGGGATCCTAAGTTGTTGCACAAACTATAGTTTGGGTAACATAGACCTAGTGTGTGCAGTCTTCTTGAAGGGTTTCAGTTTGAATGGACACTGGGTATGAGGTGAACTCAGCCCTAAGATGCAGCCACCTGGAGAGCCAGGTTCTGTTTTCGATCCATTATATAGACAGACCAAAGCTGTGAAACTTGATTCTGGATGTGAAGCCAAACCTTCCCAAAATTCAGAACAGAGTGACAGTTTGGATTCATCATAGAGTTACAGCCCTGAGCTGTGAAGTTTGAATCCAGATTCAGATATATTTTTTTCCTGTATAAAGGATGTTGTAAGCCTGAGTTCTCACTTGGACTCATATGAGGTTGTCAGGTCTCACAATATAAGGAGTTTTCCTTAAAACCCGTCTAGTGGAATCATTTGATTACATGAGTATCTCAGCTTTTTTTTTTTTTTTAAAAGAAAATAAGTTTTGACCCCTTGTGATTGTGGAAAAAAGCTTAAAACCATGAATGAATCCTACAGGCTCAGAAACTGGAAAGCAGGAAAAAATAGAATTTAACACTTTTTTTTAATCCCATGATTTTTAAGTCAATCTCATGATTTTTGTGGTCTAACACATGAAGTTTGAATGATTAGGGTTGGGTTTTGTTGGTACTACTATAGAAAATAGCCCAAGATGAGAAGCTGAGATCTAAATCTTCACTGTTCTGAATTGTAGGGTATTTCAGATCTAGGTGTCCAGTTTAGGTCCATCTTAAAATTGAAGTTATAAAGTTACAGTGATGGACATTTAATTCCAACAAAGCCTCATGATCAGATGTTTCAGACTGATTCTAAAATAATTGACAAGGAAAAAATGACGGAGCTCAGCATCCTTTTATGCTGTGACCTGAGTCTAGGGAGCGTTATAGCACAGGATCCTTTCAGTCTCTCCAATGACTATCCAAATTACTGTACCTCCCTGAATCCCATTCTCATTGGAAATGCTTATTTTGTCATTAAAAAGATGAAAAAGAGAGGGGAAAATTCGAGGTTCTACAGCCAAGTTTAACAAGTTAAAGAGTAAATCTTAACACATCAGAGCTCCTGTGAGGCAGAGGCATCACTTAATGATCTATCTAATGGACTGAAAATCCTATTTAAAGTGAGCTCAGATCACAGGTGCTGAAAGAAAATGTTTAAAATGTCAGCTTAAAAAAATGACCCTGGTTATTTCTCTCTCTCTCCTAATCAAGGGATTAGAGATGTAGATTAGGATGCTGAAGTTGAATAATTTTTTTCTGTGGGTAAAGTGGCTTCATGTTCACTTATTGTATCCTTTACTAAATTATAAGGCCTACAAGCTGCATTTACTTAAAGGGATATAGTCAATTTATAAATCAAACTTCTGACTGAATTTTTTTTTACCTGATAGCGGTAGAAGCAATGAAAGAGATGAGAGAGAGAGGTTCCTCTTTTTTCACTTGGTTTCTTTGTGGCTTTGGCAGTACATAGTCAGTTTCACTGCATTTCTCTATATATTTAGGCCCTACTCCTGCATCTGAAGCCATGCAGGCAGATTGACCTAAATGGGCTGCATGCGAACACCAGTCTGTGCACACAGATGCAGTAGCAGGACGGGTCTCTGGTTTAGCCCCATTGGAGTTAATGGGACTCTGGGTGGGTGCAAGAGTCCACCTGCTGGGATCACTGTGCAGGATTGAGGCCTTGGAGTGAAATCCTGGCCCCCATTAAGTCGATGGGAATACCATTATTGTCGTTAATTGAGCCAGGATCTCATCCCATTGTTTGTTTGGTTTGGGTCACCCATGCAGCAACAAAGGAAGAGAGAACATTTTAAAAACAGGAAAACATGATTGTAAAAACATGAAAAGGAGGAACTTAATGCATCACTGATTTCATTAAACTGATTAGATTTCAAATTGATGGTGTTCTTCAACATTCTATTTTGAAATGGACTATCTGTAGTAAAGTGGATATTAAGGGGTTAACTGATTGACTCAGAGTATTATGGGCTGGAGCCATACTTCACCCGTAGACTTTACTTCCTGTTTAGTGGTGGGGGTTGTACTGTCATTTTGAGTATGTAATTCCTACAATAAAGCAGCATGTTCTTTAGTCTGCAGTAATTGTAAGTAGATGGTGAGTTACTGTATGCTGTGGGAGTCCCTATACAAAATTGGCAATGAGGAGAAAACATAGACTGACACTGTGGCACAGAGGCCCACAACTCATTACTCTGTGTCATCAACTCTTCTTTATACCTTGACTTTAGCAAAGCTTTTGATATGGTCTCCAACAGTATTCTTGCCAGCAAGTTAAAGAAGTATGGATTGGATAAATGGACTATAAGGTGGATAGAAAGCTGGCTATATCATTGGGCTCAATGGGTAGTGATCAATGGCTCGATGTCTAGTTGGCAGCCAGTATCAAGCGGAGTGCCCCAGGGGTTGGTTCTGGGGCCGGTTTTGTTCAACATCTTCATTAATGGTTTGGACAATAGGATGGATTGCACCCTCAGCAAGCTCATGGATGACACTTAACTGGGGGAAGAGGTAGATATGCTGGAGGGTAGGGATAGGGTCCAGAGGGACCTAGACAAATTGGAGGATTGGGCCAAAAGAAATCTGATGAAGTTCAATAAGGACAAGTGCAGAGTTCTGCATTTAGGACGGAAGAATCCCATGCACTGCTACAGTCTGGGAACCGACTGGATAAGCGGCAGTTCTGCAGAAAAGGACCTGGGGATTACAGTGGATGAGAATCTGGATATGAGCCAACAGAGTACTCTTGTTGCCAAGAAGGCTAACGGCATATTGGGCTGCATTAGTTGGGGCATTCCCAGCAGATCGAGGGAAGTGATTATTCCCCTCTATTCGGCACTGGTGAGGATACATCTGGAGTATTGCATCTAGTTTTGTGCCCCCCCTACAGAAAAGATGTGGAGAAATTGGAGAGAGTCCAGTGGAGGACAACGAAAATGATTAGGGGGCTGGAGCGCAGGACTTACGAGGAGAGGCTGAGGGAGAAGAGTTAGGGGTGATTTGATAGCAGCTTTCAACTACCTGAAGGGGGGTTCCAAAGAGGATGGAGCTAGGCTGTTCTCAGTGGTGGCAGATGACAGAACAAGGAGCAATGACCTCATGTAGCAGTGGTGGAGTTCTAGGTTGAATATTAGGAAAACTACTTCACTAGGAGGGTGCTGAAGCACTGGAATGAGTTACCTATGGAGGTGGTAGAATCTCCATCCTTAGAGGTTTTTAAGGCCTGGCTTGACAAAGCCCTGGCTGGGATGAATTAGTTGGGGTTGGTCCTGCTTTGAGCAGGAGGTTGGACTAGATGACCTCCTGGTGTCTCTTCTAACCCTAATCGTCTATGATTCTTAGGCCTGATACACTCACTACACCTAACACACTATTGTCATGGTATATACCCAAAAGGTGGCATGTCATTGTATGTATCATTGTAAAATTTATAACTCACTAATCACTAATATTATTGTGTGATTTACATATGGGTAACATATGCAAAATTACAAACATATGCTGAAATTATATTGTTTACGTGTGCCTGGTAGGACATAAAATACCCTGTCCTAGACAAAGGAATGTAGTTCCACCTGCTTGAATGTGTCTCCGATGTAAATTAGGCACATGTGACCAAAGACAAAGAAAAGCACATTTACATGTAAAGTAAACAAAGCCATCAGCAGAGCAAGTGGGGAAGGATTAACAATCTCGATGGAGATTGAACCAAGAGGAGCCTTTCTGCCTCTTGAAGCAGGGTCAATGAACTTTAGGAAGACAACATGGTGTCTACACCCCAGAAGGAGACACAAGCTTACTTTTCAAAGAATACATTTCAAAGGCTTACTGGACTTCAAAAAGAAATGGTAGAAGACCCCATAGTTATCCAGCACTTGGGGGACTAAAGGGCCAGAGCTTTTGATATCACAGAACAGTGGGTCCTTTGACCAGGGCATTGAATTTTCTGTGAACCGAGTCTAGGTAAGAAATCTGCTTAGGCAAAGATTGTAACTTGCTGAAATTAAGTTTTAGTCTTAAAAATGTATTTTTACTTTTGTTTGCTTGTAACCCTTTCTATCTTTATTCTTTATACTTGATAACACTTAACTCTATGTCTTTTTGTTAAATAAACTTGTTTTACTTTAAACCAGTTCAGTTCTGCAGTTGAAATTAGAGTGTTTGTCAAACCTCAGTTAAATGAACTGAAGTAGAGTAATTAACTTAATAATTTCCATGTGTGTTCCAGGAGAGGAATGGACACTCCAGGAAAATGCCTCTCTAGAACTTGTGAGTTGGGGTTCATTGGTTGTTCCCTGCAAGTCAAGGATTGGACTGGCGGAGTTCTGAAGAGTTTGCTGGCAAGGCAGACAAGCTGATGCATCATGGAATATTAATTTCACACCACTTAGCTGTAGAAAAACTCTCACTTGCTGAGGCTGAGAAAGGTAACACAGTAACTCACAATTCTGGAAACCCTAGAAGATCGTCACAGGTCAGATGGTTTTGGGGAAATTCAGGACTGGGAGGGTGTTGGGGTCACTGCAAAAAGTAACTGGATGGTGGAGACCAGGGTGAACAGTGTGCTTTTATGCAGGCTGTTGGTATCAGGGTTGTTAGCCACAGCAGCATAGTGCTTAAGGCACTCAGAGGGTATGTCTACACTACGATTTATTTCACTTAAATCGAATATGTGGAATCGATATTGCAAAGTCGAACGTGTGTGTCCACACTAAGGACAGTAATTCGACTTTGTGAGTCCACACTAACGGGGCAAGTGTCGACATTGGAAGCGGTGCACTGTGGGCAGCTATCCCACAGTTCCCGCAGTCCCCGCTGCCCATTGGAATTCTGGGTCGAGCCGCCAATGCCTTCTGGGTAAAAAAATGTGTCGAGGGTGCTTTTGGGTAACTGTCGTCATCCGTCCGTCACTAACGCCCTCCCTCCCTCCATGAAAGCGCCAGCGGGAAATCGGTTCGCGCACTTTTCTGGTTAGTGACAGCGCGGACGCCACAGCACTGCGATCATGGATCACGCTGCGACCATTGCTGCAGTTGTGGCCGTTCTCAATGCCTCGCAGCTTATCATACACCTTTCCCTGAGGCAGATGCAGAGAAATCAGGCGAGGAGGCTACGGCACCGCCGTGAGGGCCTGAAGTTGGAGAGTAGCACAGAGCTGCCAGAAACCATGAGCCCCAGCGCCCAGGACATCACGGTGGCAATGGGTCATGTGGATATTGTGGAACGGCGATTCTGGGCCCGGGAAACAAGCACGGACTGGTGGGACCGCATAGTGCTGCAGGTCTGGGATGAATCCCAGTGGCTGCGAAACTTTCGCATGCGGAAGGGGACTTTCCTCAAACTTTGTGAGTTGCTGTCCCCTGCCCTGAAGCGAAGTGACACCCGGATGCGAGCAGCCCTGACTGTCCAGAAGCGAGTGGCCATAGCCCTCTGGAAGCTTGCAACGCCGGACAGCTACCGGTCAGTCGCGAACCACTTTGGTGTGGGCAAATCTACCGTGGGGGTTGTTGTGATGCAAGTAGCCAACGCAATCGTTAAGGTACTGCTCTCAAAGGTAGTCACCCTGGGAAACGCGCAGGTCATCATAGATGGCTTCGCCGCGATGGGATTCCCAAACTGCGGTGGGGCTATAGATGGGACTCACATCCCTATCCTGGGACCGGACCACCAGGCCAGCCAGTACATCAACAGAAAGGGGTACTTTTCAATGGTGCTGCAAGCACTGGTGGACCATAGGGGACGTTTTACCAACATCAACGTCGGATGGCCGGGCAAGGTTCATGACGCTCGCGTGTTCAGGAACTCTGGTCTGTTTAGACGGCTGCAGGAAGGTATTTACTTCCCGGACCACAAAATAACTCTTGGGGATGTGGAGATGCCTACAGTGATCCTCGGGGACCCAGCCTACCCGCTAATGCCCTGGCTCATGAAGCCCTATACTGGCGCCCTGGACACAGAAAAAGAACTCTTCAACTACCGGCTGAGCAAGTGCAGAATGGTGGTGGAGTGTGCTTTTGGCCGTCTCAAAGGGAGATGGAGAAGCTTACTGACTCGCTGTGATCTCAGCGAAACCAATATCCCCATTGTTATAGCAGCTTGCTGTGTGCTCCACAATCTCTGTGAGAGCAAGGGGGAGACCTTTATGGCGGGGTGGGAGGTTGAGGCAGATAGCCTGGCTGCTGATTACGCCCAGCCAGACAGCCGGGCGATTAGAAGATCCCAGCGGGACGCGCTGTGCATACGGGAGGCTTTGAAAGCAAGGTTCCAGACTGAGCAGGGTAACCGTTGACTGTTATGTTTGTGGACACAGAAGCTGAACCTGCCCCCGTTTCTTTACCCAGTTCATGTTGACTATCCTCTCCAGTTACATACCCCCTTCACCCCCTTCCCAAAAAATAAAATCAGTTCTATTTAGTTAATGAACACCGTTGTCTTTATTACTGTTTTCGCGGGAATGTTTTAAACCGGGGACACAGACTGTGGCGGGGGGCGGGTTTAGTGTTCTGATGCAAATGATGCTTCTAAACTCCAGGAATGACAGGCTCCGCAGTGGTGGACTGGTTGTTTCAACGGAGCCTGCCAGCACTCCTGGGCGGAACTGCGTGTATGTGTCGGCTATGTGACTTTCTGGCAGGGGGAGGAGGGTTACAGATCCCCTGCTGCATGGCTCTGTGATCCAGGATAAGGACCGCTGCATAAGATCTGTAACTGCCCTCCCCCGCCACAAAGTCACAGAGCAACCCCCCCCCCACAGAACATGAAAACCACCTCCCAGACTGACCAGGGTAACTAGTGACTGCACTGTGTATGTGTCCTGATGCTGGACCTGACCCCGCCTCTGTACCCTGCTAAAGGTGACTGTCCTGTCCAATTACCAAGCCCCTTCCCCCCCTTCAGACAGACTCTCCTCCAAAAGAAAATCATGGAAACAGTAATTAACAGAAACGAATATTTTATTATGAACCAGACATGAAACGTGGGGGGTGAAACTTGCACGGGGGCTTCTGTGAGGTGGGTAGGAAAGGACTTTTCAAATTTTGGGGAATGAGAGCCTTCTAGTGCTAGAGCAGTCTGCAGGGGTTGACTGAAAGTTTTAACGGCCCTTGCCGCCCCTCCTTCTTTGTACTTTGGGTGAGGGGAGTGTGGGACTTGGTGGCGGGGGAGGGCGGTTAGAGATAGACTGCAGCGGGGCTCTGTCCTCCTGCCTCCGGTCTTGCAGAACATCCACAAGGCGCCGGAGCGTGTCCGTTTGCTCCCTCATTAGTCCAAGCAGCTTTTCAGTAGCCTGCTGGTCCTCCTGACGCCACCTCTCCTCCCGTTCCATGACTGCTCGGTGCATTTGTGACAAGTTCTCCCTCCACTGTGTCTGCTGGGCTGCCTGGGCTCGGGAGCAGCCCATTAGTTCTGAGAACATGTCCTCCCGCGTCTTCTTCTTCCTCCGCCTAATCTGCGCTAGCCTCTGGGAGTGTGCTGACAGGCTGGGTTGGGAGACAGTCGCAGATGTGTCTGTGTGAATTGTAAAAAGGGAGTGAATTCCTGAGACAGATAAATGAAGTTGTGTACAAAGAACCTAGTCTTTCTCTGTGAAGAAGACCATGCACTGCACCTCTCACATGCACACTCAGGACAAGGTCGAATTTTCGGCCCTCGCCTTCAGTGCCTGGGGTCTTGCAGTGGTCTTGCAGTTATCTGAGAAGCGGGGCAGGACACCTGAACTTCTGTAGCAGGCAATCATGGTAAGCCGTAGACTTGTGGCTGCTTAAAACTGTAATAGTAGCACTGGCCTCCTTTCACATTGAAAGCAATGCCAGTCTCTGCTGCCAGCAATCAGGACAGCATGAACTCTGCCCCTGTCCCACCCCCTCGCGGCTGTCCCAGGGAAAGATTCCTGTATGCTGCCCCTCTCCCTCCACCGCGTGGCTGTAAAGCAGTCCCAATACTAACATTCCCCTCCCTAATTCAAAGCAGGGCATCATGAGCGACATCACCCTCATGAGGATCTCGGACAGCGAGAAGGAACGCATGCTTAGGGAAAGCATGCAAAAACCAGGGCCGTATGCTGCCATGCTCTGCCGTGCGATGATCCCAGAATACTTGATTGTGTCGTGGCGGGGAAACGTGTCCTACCACGGAGGGCCCAATAAGATCGCCCTACCCAGGAACCTGATGAACAGGCTGGAAATGTACCTCCATGAGACCTACGAGGAGTTCTCCTATGAGGATTTCACGTCTATCCCCGGCCATATTGACCGGATTTTCGCTTAGGTGCACTGGGACTAAAGAGTGGAGCGTCTTGGGCAGCAGAATCATGAATTACCGGACATTGTGAAATTTTTTTTAAATACTTGGGACTAAATAGTGAAGAGCCTAAGGCAGACAAATCATGAGAAACCCTTTGTTACTATTGTAAATATTCCAGTTTTGTTGCAGATAATTGTTTACATGTTTAAAGCACTTTAGGAAAAACCCATTGTTAATATTATAAATATTCCCGTTCTGTTAAAAATAAATGTTTACATGTTTAGAGCACTTACTGCTTGATCCTTCCCCTGAATCTGTGTCCGGGCTAACGGCTGGGGACGGTTGGTAGGGGATCTCGGTAAGGATGATGAAGAGCTCCTGGCTGTCGGGGAAATCAGCGGTGCCAGCGCTGTCGACTGCCTCGTCCTCCTCATCTCCTTCTTCATCTTCCCCGTCCGCTAACATGTCCGACGAGGAACCAGCCGCGGACAATATCCCATCCTCAGAGTCCACGGTCAGTGGTGGGGTAGTGGTGGCGGCCGCACCTAGGATGGAATGCAGTGCCTCGTAGAAACGGGATGTGTGGGGCTGGGATCCGGATCGTCCGTTTGCCTCTTTGGTTTTTTGGAAGCCTTGTCTCAGCTCCTTGATTTTCACGCAGCACTGCGTTGCATCCCGGCTGTATCCTCTCTCTGCCATGGCTTTAGAGATCTTCTCGTAGATCTTAGCATTCCTTCTTTTGGAGTGCAGCTCTGAAAGCACGGACTCATCGCCCCACACAGCGATGAGATCCAAGACTTCCCGATCAGTCCATGCTGGGGCCCTCTTTCTATTCTGGGATTGCACGGTCACCTCTGCTGGAGAGCTCTGCATCGTTGCCAGTGCTGCTGAGCTCGCCACGATGTCCAAACAGGAAATGAAATTCAAACTGCCTAGACAGGAAAAGGAATTCAAATTTTCCCGGGGCTTTTCCTGTGTGGCTGGTCAGAGCATCCGAGCTCGGACTGCTGTCCAGAGCGTCAACAGAGTGGTGCACTGTGGGATAGCTCCCGGAGCTATTAGCGTCGATTTCCATCCACACCTAGCCTAATTCGATATGGCCATTTCGAATTTAGCGCTACTCCTCTCGTTGGGGAGGAGTACAGAAGTCGAATTTAAGAGAGCTCTATGTCGAACTAAATAGCTTCGTGGTGTGGACGGGTGCAGGGTTAATTCGATGTAACGGCGCTAAATTCGACATAAAAGCCTAGTGTAGACCAGGCCAGAGTTGCAGAGCATTTGGTAACACAACCCCTTACATGTCTGGGTTGAATCCCCAAAGCATCACAAGCATCTTACGGGAAATTGAAGAGTTTAATGCAGCGAGGATCAGCAGCAATATGTTGAAAGATTGGACCACTATTTTCTGACAAACTAGATTAGAGATGAGGGAAAAGAGAAATTAATATTTCTCTGTGTCTGTGGCAGTAAAACCTACTCCCTCTTAAGGAGTTTGTTACAGTCTCAGGAACCAGGAGAGAGAAGTCTAGAAGAACTGCAAAGGATCTTAACTGAGCACTGTACTCCAAAGCTCAGCATTATTGTGGAACGTTTTAAGTTTCATAATTGGATGAGGTGAATCTGTATCACTGTATGTGGCTGAGCTTAAAAAGCTAACTGAATATATTGTTCATTTGGAAATGTCTTGTCTGCGAGACAGATTAGCTTGTGGTATTAATGATGAAAAAACTCAAAGGCAGTTGCTGGCAGAAGGGATCTTGACCTGTCTCAAAGCAGTAGAACTGGCAACAGCAATGGACGTAGCAGTGAAAAATTTACAAGATTTGCATTTGCACAATACTGATTCTAAAAACAAAAAGCAAAACTAACAAAAAGGGTGTTCAGGCTCCTGAAGGGAGTTTCCGCTATGGATTAGCTCATTGGGCATCCATTTGTAAATATAAAATGGCTCAGTGTCATAAATGCCTCAAGGTTGGACACTTAGCAAGGAAATGCAAAGGGAATTATTAACCAGTATATTAAAGCCAAGCAGTTAAACCTCATAATTACAGAGGAAAAAGAAGGAAGCACAGGGTCTTTTTCCTGAGGGAGAAGGAAGAGACAGAGGAAGAGCCACACACTGTGTATTATATAAAAGGGAAGAAAGTAGAACCTTATTAAGTAAGAGTAGAGTTAAACAATCAGTCAGTACACATGGAAGTAGAAACAGGGGCTTCAGCTATGGTGATTAATGAATATACTTATCAGTGGGGCTAAGCAGGACTGAATCCACTAGCAAAGGCAAGAATGACACTGCGTACCTACACTGGGATTAAACATATTCAGGCTTCTCCATACCATCCAGCTTCAAATGGTCTAGCTCAGGGATTGGCAACCTTTGGCACGCGGCTCGCTAGGGTAAGCCCCCTGGTGGGCTGGGGTGGTTTGTTTACCTGCCGCGTCCGCAGGTTCGGCCGATTGCAGCTCCCACTGGCCGCAGCTGCGGTTCACCGTCCCAGGCCAATTGGGGCGGTGGGAAGCAACGCGGATGTGCTGGCTGAGTGACTCAGAATTTTATGGGCTGGAGCCATGCTTTGCCCTTTTCCCTTACTTCCTATTTGCCGGTATGTGTTGTATCACCATTTTAAGTATGTAGCTCCAACAATAAAGCAGTATGTTCTTTAGTCGGCAGTAACTGTAAATACACCCTTATTTCCAGTCTTAATCCAGATAAGATTTACAACTTTCTTTCTTCCCAAGGCCTTTCCTCCTTATGTCTTCCCCTCCTTCCTTCTGACCAACATCTTTTTTGTTACACCTGGGTTCACATAGGAGATAACAATGTGTTGTTGTATCCTCTGGCGGTCCCTATAGAAAGCTGTCTTTAGGAGCTGTACATGTTAGAATAAAAAAAAAAAAACCTTTATTAATAGACAACTTTGACTCCTTAGGTTCTCAAATCAATCTTCTGGCTGTACTGGAATAATTTATTTGTTTTATTATGCATTTAATAAATAAGATTAATAGTTAACTGTATTAATGTAAATACCTATGTAATTCTTCTGAACCTTTGGGGAAAATATGTGTGCAATCCACAAAGACTACTGAGTTAAAACATTTTATTAGCCTGATATGTCTAAGCCTTAGTTTTTCAAAAGTGGAAAAAGAGTTCCACACTTGAAACCTGTTCTACAATCCTTTACATTTAAATTGCCAAGAACCACTCAAAATGGGTTCTTTGTAAATAACTTACAGTTAACCACATAAGATTCAGCAGGATTAAGCTAAACCTTCTTTTGATACCTAACACTTCGAAAGCAATTTGGTGGCAAAGACAAATAGTTAAAGTGCAGGAAATTCATATGCATCCCCAGTGGCAACAGATCTTCAGGGTAGTGAGCATGGGAAATAGAGAATTCCTATTTGTGTTTCTTCCAATTTCTTGCCATGTTTCCTCATCCAAGCCAGTGCTGCATTGGTAAAGATTCCACAGTGGCCAATGAAAGGATGAATGGAATTTAGTTCTCTTTTGTGAGCTCTGTGAGGAAAGAGAAAGGACACAGTAAAGCTTTTATTGACCCAACTCCAAATCCAGTGTGTCTAACTAGGAAATTGTTCATTCAGATGGAAGCCAAAAAAGCATCTATGCCTCAATGTGGCTGAGACAGCAAAATCAATTCAAAAAAACAACAGCTCTGTTTAGTAAGTATTCAGGGGAGGAAAATGTAGGTCTAACTAAATCAATAAATAATATAGAGAAGAAGGTATTTATTGCACAATATTCAATGAAAACAAAAGTGTCATGTGTTGAGAAATATTAAATCCATCAGCCTTTAGTAAATACTGATTTGTCAAAGGTCAAAAGACCTAAATCATCATTTTTTAAAAAACGAAATTATCTTCAGGGACAGAAATGTATTTTATTTTTTCTGTTCTTTCCATGTGGAAATGATTTTGCCTTATATATTGTATTGTATTCATTGTAAAAGCACTTGTAAGATCATAAAAGTTAGACTTTAAGACCTTTTATGTAATCTTTTTTAGACAATTTCCTGCCACAGAACTTTTGTTGCCTACAGATTTATAGCAGAAGAGCACAGTGCATCAGTAACCAGGGCCTGTTGTGTAAAGTGAGTGCGCAGTCTCATACACAGCTGCATAATTGATCTTTTAAAAATAAAGATGTTACACAAACGTGCCCTTGAATCTAAGTTTTCCAATAAGAAAAATAAATAAGGTCAATATTAATAATAGGAGCCTTTAACTGGACCCCTAAATAGATGTTTAATCAACTAAATAAACACAACCTGCCTCCAATGGAGTCTATGGTTGCTCAGTACTCTGAGAATCAGGCCACTTCTATGTAAATGGTGAATTGTAGATGTAGAGTTCTAACTGTAGGTACCCAAATTCCATTTTTTTTTAAGTTTCTCTAGTCCTTTTTATTGTGAAGATATCATCATCATCATCATTATCATGTCTGTTGAGGACCATTGTGCCAGCTAGACTGTCCAAGGTTTATAGCATCATATCAAGCATTGTAGAGTGAAGTTCCCAGATCTGGCTCAATCCTGCAAATCCACGAATCTCTGTGATGGTCCAGTGGGCGATGCCAGGTAGGGTCAAGTCATGCAACCCTTCACGTCTCCATGGAGAGTCATTGCCTGAAGTGGTACACGTAACACTGTATCACAAGCCCCTTCTGAAACAATTGGCTTCCGACGGGGTAGCACGAGAAACCTTGGCTTTCTGAAGAGGTCTTTGATATATTAGCAAAAAAGGCAGAAGCACACAAGCAGGGAGATGTGGAGATAGCGTTCAAGGATTAACCAGCTGTAAATCAGTACAAAATTGGTATTGTCTACCTCAGCCTGCAGGAAGCCTGAAATACTATATACACACTGTAAGGTATGAACTGCCCTATTCTTCACATTTGGGTTTGAGTTCTGAAACCTAATGAGAAAAGGTTAAATGTAAATATCAACTTTTTCTGGGCTGATCAATTTTGCAGAAATATCAAGCTAGCATATTTATCTATTATCTTGGTGTGTACCTGCAAATAATAGGGCTGAGTTCAGTGTGAGGCAGTAAGTTGTGACTAAGGGTTGGTTGGGTGGGGAAAAAGAAATTCAGGCCCTTGCATCCAAACAGTTACATCTGTTCCTGGTTAAAAGGGGAAAGGAAAGAATAGATGACCTTAACAGAGGGCTAGGGGTTGTGTGGGGAGCAGAGGTACAAGGGGAGAAATGGCAAACTACAATAGGGTCATAAGCGCAACAAGAGGGAAAACAGTGGGGGAATCTGTTCAACATCTTAGATGACTATACACAAATGCAAAGAGTATGGGAAATAAATAGGAAGAACTACAATGTGCATAAGCTAAATCCCCTGGCATAATTGGCATCACATTGACACGTGGCGGGGGGGTGCATAATTCTAATGACTGGAATATTGGTATCGAGCGCTATAACTTGTTCAGGAAGGACAGGCGGGGAAAAAAAGAGGTGTTCTATTATACATGAAGAATATATACACTTGTTCTGAGGTTCAGATGGAAGTGAGAGGCAGACCAGTTGAAGGCCTTAAGTGAAAATAAAAGGGGAGAAAAGAGGGATGATGTCATGGCAGGGGGGTCTACTGTAGACCACAAAATAAAGAGAAGGAGGGGGATGAGGCATTTCTAGAACAAATAACAGAAATAGTCAAAACACACCAGACCTGGTTGTAGTGAGAGACTTTAACCACCCAGACATCTGTTGGAAAAGTAATATGGCAAACACAAAATGTCCAATACATTCTTGGAATATACTGGGGGCAAATTCTTGTTTCAGAAGGTGGAGGAAGTACGCAGGAGGGGACAGCAGTTAGACTTGATTCTGACTAACAGGTATGAATTGGTTGTGGATCTGAAGGTCGGGTGAAAGTAATAATGAAATGAGAGATTTCATTATTTTAAGGAAAGGAAGGAGTGAGAGCAACAGAATAAAGACAATTGACTTCAAAAAAGCAGACTTTAACAAACTCAGAGTCCCATGGGAAAAAAGGCAATAAGGAGTTCAGGAGAGCTGGCAGTTTCTCAAAGAGATAATATTAAAGGCACAACAGCAAACTATCCCAATGTGAGGGAAGGATGGGAAGAGTAGTGAGAGGCCAATGTGCCTCCATCAGGAGCTCTTAATGACAGGAAAACCAAAAAGGAATCCTACAAAAAGTGGAAACATGGACAAATTGCTAAGCATGAGTCCAAAAGTCTAGAACAAGCACGTTGGGACAATCAGAAAGACTAAGGAACAAAATGAATTGCACATAGCAAGGGACATAAAAGGCAATAAGAAGAGGTTCTGTAAATACACTAGGAGCAAGAGAAAGACAAAGGAAAGAGTTAGGTCCTCCTCTTAGTGGAGAAAGACAGCTAATTACAGATGACATCAAGAAGGCTAAAGTGTTTAATGCCCTGTTTTGCTTCAGTCTTCAATAAAAAGATCAATGGTGATCAGATACTTATCACAATTAATATTAATATCAAAGGGGAAGAAATACAAGCCAGAATAGGTAAAGAACAGGTTGAAAAGTATTTAGATAATGTAGATGCATTCAAATTGGTAGGGTCTGATGAAATTCATTCTAGGGTAGTTAAGGAGCTGCCTGGAGCTATCTCGGAACCATTAGTGATTATCTTCAAGAACTCATGGAGGATGGGTGAGGTCACAAAAGACTGGAGAAAGGCAAACATGGTACTTATCTTGTAAAAGGGGAACAAAGAAGACCTGGGGAATTACAGACCAGTCATCCTAACTTCAATACCTGGAAAGATACTGGAACAAATGAACAATCAATTTGTAATAAATTACATGATAAGTAATTATATGACTTTTGTCATGGAGGTCTCTTGCTAAACTCATTCTCCCTCCATTTTCCCCAAAAGTCTCTCCTCAGTTATCTTCTATCCTCCACGTTCCCTGATCACTCCTCAGCTTCTCTCCTGTGTCTCCCCTTAATCTGCCTGCTGTGCACTCCTCATACTCCTTCTGTACCCAACATTCCCCGGCACCCTCCTTAGTCTCCATTTGTACACCATCAGTCAACCTTTGGTTTTCATTCCCCTGCATCTTCAGTTTCCTGTTCCATAATCATAGAGCACAAGTCGATGGACAGCTTCCCACAGGGCAGCGTGGCTTAATTAAAAAAACAATGGCAGATGGTGGCTGTGTTTACTAAGGGTAGCTTCCCTTCCATGTGCAAATGATGTAGGGAAATGGCAGCTATCTTGACTGAGGTGAGACTGTGCCTTCAGTCCTATTGAAAGTAATTGGAGATGCAGGCTATTTTGCCTAAGGGCTTTATTTTTAAGGTGCTTTGTAGTGGAGAACCACTTGAGAGACTATGGTTGGCAAGAAGCACCAAAGAAAGTCCTATTCCTACACCTATTAGCAGCTTCCTGTGGAAAATGTATTCACTTGAAGTAGCAGTGAAAGACAGGTGCAGAGCCAGGGCTTCTGACCAGCCACACTTCTACCTTTCCTCTAACTTCCTCCCACTTCCTGTCATCTAAGGTGTACAGGCAGGACTGAAGCTCTCTAGTGTCCCAATGAGCCCCTGGTTTTTATGGGCCTAAAGTACAGAAAGGAAGGGGGACAGTGACCTGGGAGGTACAATGTGGGGTAGAAGTCTGGTTGGCAGTGCCACATAACTCTGCATCCTGGTCACTTAGCATGTTGGCAAAAGAACCTAGGGTCTGGGAAAGATGGCTCCCGAGGGAAGGAAATTAATAACAGCCAAACCTGTGGAGAGGACTTAAGCTGCAGAAAAGAGCCATAGGAGCACCCAAGCCTGTGATAAAGAGCCTTAGACTGTTAACTTATGTAAATTATAAATGTAGAATAAAGCAGGAGCAAAATACACACGGTGAATACTAATTCTGATGCCCAGTACCTCTCAAGGATGTTGCTGGGCTTTAAAAATATTGGTATGGCACTTTGAGCTACCTAAATGAAAAGTGCTGCACATGTACGAGGGCATAGTAAAGAATAATTATTATGAATGAAATCAGACAAGATTGTATGTTTGACACTTATTGAAGTAGCAGAAGAGCATTCCCCATATATTCTTTGCTGCATTTTTTCATTATTTCCTCTGTTAATTTTTTTAGTATATGTATTTTTTATTTCTCCTTTTATTCCTGTGTGGTGAGTTCAGTATCCAGAGAAGAAGCAATAGAATCTGTTTGGAGATGGGAGTAGCTTAGAACAGTCTTTGGGGCATGAAGAGAGGTGAGTAGGAACAGAAGACAGGGAAAATGGAAGAGGCACTGATCAGCAGAAGACATTTCAAGATTTTTTCTAGGTCATTTGTGTGACAAGCTGCAGAAGTAAAATCTAGTTTTTTATGTGCTGATTCATATAAAATCTAATTTGATTTAATGAAAGTGGCCAATCCTAGTTAGGAAGTAATGTGTTTTGTGTTGGAAAGTCTGAATGAAGCACATTTCCCTTCCCATCCCACAGCACCCTACCCAACAAAAGAAAACAAACAAACAAACAAACCCCCACTTCGATCTGGAGTTGGATGTGGATGTTCAGTCACTGTTTACCAAATATCACTGACTCTGTGTGTCAGATCTGCAGTAAATTACTTCTACAGTCTTCTGAAATTTACATCTGCACAGCAAAACTCATTTTTCCTAGAGAACAGATTTTGGTATAATTTTCCCGGTGTGACTGTGCAGAGATGTGACTGTCCCCTGCCCCCATGTACTCTTTTCAATGAGTACAGAATTTGACCATGTAACAGGATCATACTATGTTGAAATGAAAAGATTGTACTTTTGCTTTTAAAACTCCTTGAAGTAAAGCTTACCCCCAAGGTATTATATACTTTAAATATTAGTGAGTAGGTAGTATACACCCTCATATTGAGGGATACATACGTATCTCAATTTAAAGTAACTCAGGTCTTTCTTCTCTTCCTATTCCAATTCCACTCAACTACTCCTTTTCTAAACCATTTAACTCTAGCCAAATTTTGTTTGTATGGTTGCCCTGTATTTCTCATTCAGGTCTTGTTCAATGTTCTTTCTGGGAATCTATGCTTCAGCTTAAAACTTAATTCTGTTATTCCTATGTTCAGCCTTCTGAGGTTAGATGTTTACTGTCACTTTCTTTTATGGTGGTGTTCCAAGTTAGGGTTACCTTCCTTCTAAAGATCACTAGAAGAGACAGATATACCACTATAACTTTCACTGAAATCATATGAAGGAAATCTGTTGATACAGAAAGTTTATATCAGTATCATAAAGGACAGTATCAGTATCAGTGTGAATATATCCAGGGCCTCAGATTTAACGTCACTGATTTCAGTATTCAGAGTAGCAGCCGTGTTAGTCTGTATCCGCAAAAAGAACAGGAGTACTTGTGGCACCTTAGAGACTAACAAATTTATTAGAGCATAAGCTTTCGTGGGCTACAACCCACTTCTTCGGATGCATATTGAGTGAAACATATCGAGGAGATATATATACACACATACAGAGAGCATGAACAGGTGGGAGTTGTCTTACCAACTCTGAGAGGCCAATTAAGTAAGAGAAAAAAAACTTTTGAAGTGATAATCAAGGTAGCCAAGTACAGACAGTTTGATAAGAAGCAAGTGTGAGAATACTTATCAAACTGTCTGTACTTGGCTACCTTGATTATCACTTCAAAAGTTTTTTTTCTCTTACTTAATTGGCCTCTCAGAGTTGGTAAGACAACTCCCACCTGTTCATGCTCTCTGTATGTGTGTATATATATCTCCTCGATATGTTTCACTCAATATGCATCCGAAGAAGTGGGTTGTAGCCCACGAAAGCTTATGCTCTAATAAATTTGTTAGTCTCTAAGGTGCCACAAGTACTCCTGTTCTTTTTACTGATTTCAGTAGTTATTCCTGAATGAGATCACTTCACCAGTTTTGATATGCATCCGCCTCTGGGGAGGAACAATGTGCAAAAGTGGACAAAACACTACATAATTGCTTTGGTTGAAAAATGGAGAAGAATATGTATCCAATTTAAACTTTCTGTGTGTGAGGGAGAGGCCAGGGTGTTAGTAAAGTTTGTGTGTGTGGGCCGGAGGGGGAGATTTGATAGTCACTTTGTAATTACTCAAGTTAGAATTTAGCCAGGAAAGTAAGGTTAACATCATGTTTCCTACAAAAATTGCCATTCAGTCTTTAACGATCAAGTCTTGTTAGGTCTCAATTTTAGATTAAATAAAGTAGAAATTGCATAATGCCTAGGATTCTTTGGGCATATGTTCAGATTTGAAATGCTGTTAAAGATCTCTAAAGCGGTGAACAATATAAACATGCTGGACTTCAACTAAGCCGATTTAGAAGAAATACAAAGTTGTACAGAAAATTTGTTAGAATTAAATAACTGATAAATCTACCCAGAACAGCAAGACATATTTAATATCTAGGTGGGATGGCTATCACAATGTGTTTTAATAAAACTAACAAAAAAAAAAAACCCAAGAAAAAAGACAACCGAAAGCTATTTTTTGGAGCTGGACGGGAATTTTTCTAATGTTTTTTGTTGGAAAATGCAGCTGAAACTTTTCATGGAAATGTATGGGTTTTGACAAAACTTTTGTTGGGGGGAGTTTCCCTCAGCTCCAGGAATGAATTTAGAGGGAGAGAGACCCCAGGATAGCCTACAGTCTAATAGTCAGGACATTCACATGGGATGTTGGAGATGCAGATTAAAATCCCTTTCCAAATCAGGCAGAATGGAGACTTGAACCTGGGGGTCCCATATCCCAGGTGAATGACCTAACACTGAGCTATTGGCTTTTCTTGGGTAAGAGCTGTTTCTCATTTTTTGGAATTTTTTTTTCTAAAGGTCTTGGTTTTGACCTGTTGTGGAACAAAACCAGATGCTGAAACCTCAACATTTTTCACAAAACAGAATTATTGTTTTCTGGCCACCTCTATTTATTACTGCCATGAAAGTTAAAGGACATTTTGAACATATTGGGAGCATAGGAATTGCCAGACTGGATCAGATCCTTGGTCCAGGTAGTGCATTATCTTGTCTTCAACAGAGGCCAGCACCATATGCTTCAGAGAGACCTAGATTTTCAAAAAAGCAGTTGACTACATATCACACCAATGATTAATAAATATTAAATAGGCTGCTGGATGGAAAACTGGTTAAAAAGTGAGGCAACAGAGAGCAATTAATATGGAAAGGTGGTGTAATGAGTGATGGACTTCAGGAATTAAGACTCTGTTATTCATAACACATATAAATTAACTGGATGAGAATATTGAAGACAATATCTCCAAGTTTGCAGATGTTATTAATGTTGGAGACAGACCAAATAATGAGGAATAGAATAACTCTTATCCTAAAAGATTTAGATTATTTAGTGATTGAGCTAGCAGATGGCAAATAGCAATATATTAAGTTTATAAAGTGCCTTTCTAAAAGATCTCAAGTGCAGTTCAGCAAAACACATAATAATTATACTGGAAACAAGGAACAATAAAGATATGGGAACAATAATCCAATACCCTGAGTAGTTTTGGAGTACCCAGAATGGCTTTGGTGTTAAAGTGGAAACATTTAAAAAAAGTATAAACCCAGATCAGAGCAGTAGTAAAATGTAAAGTGAGAATGTTAATTCTTATGTACTGTACCTCATGATGATGTGGGTCTCATTTAATATGGCTCTAGTGCTTTGAGATCCTTGGTAGAAAGGTGGCATGCAAGTGCAAAAGAGTATTAATTTATTATGACTGAAGTCAGAGAAGGCCAGTACATTTGAAGCTACATGTCTCCCAGGCTCCAGGCTCCTTTCTCCAGTAGCAGGAACTCCCCTGCTAAGTCAGCCCCACCTTCCCATAAAGGGCGCAGACTCAGCTGCTCCCGCTAAACCAATGCTCTGATTCCTTTCCCCTCTCTCTCATCTGCTAGCACTCTTTGCATTGGTTTCCTCCAACAAATGTGGTTGGAGGGAGGTGGGGGGGTCTCACAGAAGGACAGTGGAGGAGCTGAAAGCAGGGAGGGCACATATTAGTGGCAGAAGTCTCTGCTGCCACATGCTTCGCCCACCCTGACAATCTGACAGAAAAGTCAGAGCCTCAGCAGGGGAGGCCAAAGAGCAAATCTGATAGCTGGATCACCTGGCTAAAAGCCAGGGGTTAGAAAAGTCTCTGTGAACATCTTTAGTTTATGGTAACAAAAACCATGATGTTGAGAATAAAACAGCTCCAGGTTGGTTGCAGCTCACATTATGGAAATAATTGTTAGACTCCCCACACTGAAGATCAACTAGTTTTCTGAGATATGTTAAAGTCTGAGTCCTCCTTCTACTCCTAAATTAATCAGAATTAAACCAATCTGCCTGAAATTTCACAAAGGTAATCCTATTAGAGAGAAGATTTTTCTCTGGGAAGTTTGAGGCAAATCAGAGAAGATAGTTGGGAGAAATGAAATTTAAAAACAAGGAAGTGGTTTTACTTCTTGAAAATGTTATTGTTTTGTGTCACATCATAACTTCATAAAAGTGAGACCCAGAAACTCTACATTTATTTTATTTGCTTGGTTTATGTGAGAACTGGTACTTGGATACATTTTTAAGGGGGTTATGGTTCCAGGTGTAAGTATTTGGGGAGAGCGTCATACAGCACATAATTTATTCCAACCAGAGATGGTTGAAAAGTGGGAAAACAATTTATGAAAAATTTCAGAATGTTGACATTTGATTTCATTTTGCAGAATGATTTCATCCATTTTTTCTAAGTGTCCATGCCAGGGATCGGCAACCTTTGGCCCACGGCCCGCCAGGGTAAGCACCATGGCGGGCCAGGCCGGTTTGTTTACCTGCCGGGCCCGCAGGTTCGGCCGATTGCGGCTCCCACTGGCCGCGGTTCGCCGCTCCAGGCCAATGGGGGCTGCGGGAAGTGGCAGCCAGCACATCCCTCGGCCCATGCTGCTTCCCACAGCCCCCATTAGCCTGGAGCGGCAAACTGTGGTCAGTGGGAGCTGCGATCGGCTGAACCTGCGAACGCGGCAGGTAAACAAACTGGCCCAGCCCGCCAGGGGGCTTACCCTGGCGAACCGCATGCTAAAGGTTGCCGATCCCTGGTCCATGCCATGATATTTTTTTTGGCATTTTAAAATTGAAGTTGTTTTCAAAATATTTCATTTACTTAACAGTAAGAAAATGGTTTTTTAAATGAAAATTTTTAGTAAAAATGATTAAAAATATCAGAAAACTTCACAAAAAAGTGGAAAATGGTGGTAATGTCAACAAATGTTTTGTGAAAATATTTTTGATTTTGGAAAAAGACGATTTGCCAATGAAAAAATAATTATTGTGCCAAAAATTTCATCCAGGTCTAATCCCCACAGCAGTTTGGTTTTGGACTTCTAAAATATGTACTTTAAACTTCATGGGAATAATGCATGTAGATGTGGAAGTAGGAACACATTACTCATTCTCTGTCTCCATTACTCCATGTCTGCTGGTATTTGGGCTGCGAATCTAATCTGAAATTGCTCTCCGGCTTTTCTAAGTTTTTATTATTGCAAGCATTTCTATGGTTCCCACCACCATAGTATCTGAGCGATTTTTACATGTATTTCAAGTAAATCTAGAATGACCCATGAAGAAAGCAGAGCTTTCCTCCACTTTCCTCCTCGACCAGAGTCTCTTATGTGAAGTTGCCCAGGGGTCCACCTCCATTACGCCTCTCAACAACTTCCATCTTCTTTTTTGTAGCCTATAGGTATTTGCTAGGTAAGGCAGAGGTATAAATTAAGGCAGTAATGTAATGAGCCTACAAGGCCTGTAAGACAATAGGTTAGCTAAACAAGGCATAAGGCCCCAAAAGCCTTAGCATAAGCAATTAACCAGGAGTAACCCTAGGTCATATGATATCACAAAATAGAATGCTGTAATGATTAAACTGCTGACAGAAAACCACAAGATACCAGTTTATACCAGTTTGTGATATTTTAAGTAAGGACCATCAGTAGATGTCTGACCATAAGAGTTCCATGGTAACTAATTGACATATATGCTAAAAAGCTTGTGGTAAACAGATTAATAAGCTATGGGAAAAGGGCACCCCAACATTAGTATGGTGAGGATATACAAATTAGGAAAAGGGGAGAAACCCCTCCTGAATATGCATTAGGCACAGTGGCATCAGCAGAGCACTGGAACAGGAGGGGCCAAGGAACCATGGCCCTTCCACTTTTGAAAGTGAGGCCTCACCAGCCGGCGAGGCCAGAAGCTGTAGCCTGGCCCGGGGAGCCCGGGAGCTGTGGGGAGCCGTGCATGCTCCAATCTGCCCCGGGGGGGGGGGGGGGGGGGAAGGGGGAGGCAAGGGCACCCAGGGCAGATGGAGGGTCCGCGGGCTCCCCACAGCTACCTGGGCGGCTGTTATCATGACCCGCCTGCAGCTCTTCGGCCCCAGAAGCCAGAGCCGGGTCGGGGTAACAGCCATTTGGGTAGCTGTGGGGAGCCATGAACCCTCTATCTGCCCTGGGCAGGGGGTTCTGGGGGTCAGGGACACAGGCCAGGGGCTGCTCTCAGGCCTGGGCAGGTGGAGGGGTCCGGGCACCCCAGCCTGGCTCCGGCTTCCAGCTTGGCTGGTGGGCAGGGCCTCAGGGCAAGAGGAGGGGCAGGGCCCCCACGCCACTTTTAGGAAGAATCCAATGCCCCCGTCAGCATAACACATTATGAAAGTTGTATACTGGACTGTGTGCCTTGGGAGAGCTAACCCTTGGGAGGTGCCAGGATGACAACCACTGTGATGGTGACAAGGAAGAGGAGGTGGAGGAGGAAGATAATGACTAACACTTCAGGCTGTTCTGCAGGGGGTGGGGTGAGAATATGGATGCTCAGATGCACATTCTGTATTATCTCTAACAACCCTACTGCACTGGAGTGTTTATAACTTTGCTAACTATGTTAATAAAACAATTTCAAATGCGGAAGTTTTTTCCTAAGGATGAGAGTTGCAACCATGCATGTTGGCGGTTCCCAACTAAACTTTAATTTTAATAATACTGGGCCTGATCTTAGGACAAAAACCTACCAAACTTCAAAGTGCGAATTGGGAATTCTTAAGTAATCAATATAATGAATGTACACTCGGTATATCATGCAACATCTTTCTTAGCTAAATTGTCTTGGCATTTTGGCTCCGATTGTCGTGAGCATATTGTGCATGGCACCTTCCTGCCATGACAAGGCCAAAAGTAACATAGACAGCTGGCATGAGTTAGAGCAGCCCCATGGCTACTCAAACATACTCTAATACAATACAATACAAATTTGGCTCTCTGATATCATCCTGCTTTGATCAGCAGTGCATAAGCAAAGCAGAGTAAATGGACCGCCGACTTCATAAATGCCTAGTCCTATTCCTCACTCACTCCTCTGTATTTTCAGAGGCATTTCTCTTCCTTTCTATAAACTCTTCATAACTCATTTGTGCTGTCTCCTCTTTCTGTCTATGTCACTCTCTTTCTCTCCTTCTGACCTATATGACCGACTGTCTCTGTGTAATGCATTCGTGATAACATGACCAAGGATGAGCCATAGAAACTAATTGTACTGTGTTTTTAAAAAGAGGCTAAGATGTAATCTCATTATGTAGAGAGATTCAGGCACTGCTATATTTATAATTTTGCTTTTTCCATTAATAACAGTGTGTTTCATCTTACGTAAGCATGAACAATCCTTTTTTAATCAACTTCGCTGAGCTTCATCTTTGAGATGCATTGAGTGCGAGTTTATAAGGTCATGTTCAAGGGATTAAAGAAAGCACTGAGGTTTTGGAGCATTAAATTCCAGTTTTCTCACTATGTTGCCATTATTTCCACTGTGGTTTTAAAGAGGGTCTTTTTTAGTTTCTGGTTAAAGAAATAAAATCTTTGTCAATTCATTGTGTAATAATATGAGCTTTAGCTAAATGGAATAACTGTTTTGGAATACATGAATTCAGCTGAATGTTATCTTCAGACAGAATTTGGTGTAATTATTTAATGAATGGAAATGAAGTATTGCAGCACTGGAGGATTTGAATAAGTGTTGAAGGACACTGTGGATAAGACCCATGGCTTGGCTGCAGCTCAGGGTAATTCATATATTCAAATAATGAAATGGTGAATTTTCATTGCTTGTCTCGCTTTTCCTTCTTTCAGCTTTGCATCGTGATTGAACCAAAGAAATCTGTCTTCTGCCTCAAAGCAGAAACCTTGGTTGCTGAGGCAACATGTTGACTGGGGGGGACCCCAAAACGAAAGCAAAAAATCTTAAGGAAAGATGGCTCATTTCCAACTCTCTCTTTATTTTTTGATCTTCATAGAAAAGACACATACTGGCAAGAAAGCACTGCTGGTGGCTTTTTAATAAATAAATCTGTTATTTGCTGAGGGATTATGACTCATAACTTGAATGTTCAGCTGGTGAGAAATGCACACTAGTATTTCAAAATTTTAAAAATATGAAACACTGTATTAAAAATCTTTAGAGGTTTTAGAACCTTAGTAGGAAAAGTTCTTAAAGGCCCTAGTTGGAAAGCATCTGCTTAACCATGAACTGGTTGCTAGGTTTTAAAAGTATTTGTTGCTTGTAGCTAATACAGTTGTTCCAAAATGCACTCTGTTTCACTTAATGAACATGTCTTTAATGTTCAAGTAGTTGCATAAGATTTAGCCACACAGCTCCCACTGAATTGAATGGGAGTTCTGTATTTAAATCTAGTGCAACCCATTGAAAATGTGTCACAATTTAATTTGCACTCCAAACTTTTTTGTTACGAGGGGGAAAAAAACCTTGTGAGTTAACTTGTCAAAAGAAACCAGCACAGTTAAAAATGCTGAAACTTTCTTTAATTTTTTCCCATATAGACATTGGGCTAATGTAAATCCACATAAATTAATTGAAATATATGGACCTGTGATGAGTAATACTAATTGAGGCTCTGCCCATTTTGCCAAGGTATTAAACCTCTTTCAGTTTGGCATATTATATGGTATGTACTGTAATATCTAGATACAAGATTAGGATTGCTTGAAAGCTTGTGTCTTACACGAACAGAAGTTGGTCCAATAAAAGATATTATCTCACCTACCTTGTCTCTCTAATATCCTGGGACCAACATGGCTACAACATTAAATACAAAATGTCATCTTAAAAATTGCAACCCAGTATAATCCCATTGACTTCCACTAAGTTTTAATGTGGCTAAATTAGGGCAGAAAGTAATCCTAAGGATAGAGTTTCAATTAGCTTTGAATTCCCTTGTCTTTTAGTTCAGATTTGTGTGAAAATGTAGATGTGTGTGTGTGTATATATATATATATAATACAAATAAATGATAACATTATATACATATACATATAATTATTTGTATTATTGCAGCACCTAGGAGCCTTAGTCAGGAGCCAGAACCCCACTGTGCTAGGTGCTGTACAAACACAGGACAAAAGAATGGTTCCTGCTCCACAGAATTAAGTCACTATAATTAAGTCACTAGATGGGGAAACTGAGGCACAGAGAGATTAAGTGAGTTGCCCAAGGATACAAAGGAACTCTGGCAGATTTGGTAAGTAAACTAGATCTCCCAATTCAAATTTTGAGCTTTAACCACATGATCATCCTTCCTCTGATATAGTTGCAATTAAATATGTTTCACACAAATGGGCATTATTATACCAGTATCTCTTCATAAGGTTGTGACACACTGTTCTTCAAAGTAGCAGCCAGGAACCCCCATATTCACCACTGTCATATGATTATGATATGTTTTGTACAAAGTATACCTGGTGAGGCATCAGTTAAAAAGTCTCGATTTACTGAACATTAATATCCTATTGGATTATATGTACTATCATTCTATGTGAAGTTATGAAGTATTGCTATATGTGTTACCGAAATACATTGTGAGGTTGGGAAATGCCCAGAGCTGGCCTTTCAGTAGGGACAAAGGAGCAAGAATCACTGGCCAGAGAAGTATTAATGGCTCATCAACAAGCATCCACTCTCCGAGAGGCTCCCTGAAGAGGGCACATATGTAATGAAGACTGCCTGACCCCATGTCTGCAAGGATCTTTCTTTCTAGCAGCTGGAAGAAAGTATAAAAGAGAGACAGTGGCATCATCATTTGGCCTCTCTCTCACTCCATCTCAATACTTGGAAGATTGTCTGGAAGACAAAGACTTGGAACTAGGGAGATTGGTTCCAGACTGGAAGGGAGTCCAGTTTGTGTATTGGGGGACTGTAAGCTGTTATGGTGAGAGACTGATTCAAATCTTGCTTAGTCTATTAAAGTTAGAATTTAGACTGTGTTTCTATTTTTATTTCTTAGGTAACCAATTTTGATCTCTATGCCTGCTACTTATAATAATTTAAAATCTATCTTTCGGTAGTTAATAAATCTGTTTTATATTTTACCTAAAACAGTGTGTTTTTGGTTGAAGTGCTTGGGGAATCTCAGCTCAGATTAACAAAGACTGGTGCACTTCCACTACCCTATTGTCGGAGTGGTGAATTTATTAATGAGTTTACACTGTCCAAGGGAACCTTGAGCAGTGTGAGAAAGTATATTTCTGGGGTTCAAGGCTGGGATGTGGGGTGATTCGTGATTGGCTCAGGGAACATTCATGCAATTTAGCTGGGTGTGTGGCTCCACTCATTGATGGCTGACCGACCACAGTGCCTGGAGGTGGTTTGCTGCTTGTCACTGGCCTAACTTTGTGAGAGACAATCCCAGGCTAGAGAATTAAGGAGGTACAGTGGTCCCACAGTTCCAGGTTATACCCTGGGGATCTCTGTCACAAGGGTATGTCTACATGGGGATAAAAAATCCATAGGTGGCCCAAGCTCCGATATCCCAGTTTTTGAACTCAGGGCTGGGAGTCCCCAGACTGGGGCTGCATCCTGGCCTCCACACAGTATCTGCTGCAAGCTGTAGCCTCAACCAAAGGCATCACCCATGGGAACCCTGATTGGAGGATTGCCCTGCTCCACTAATTGATCTAAACATGCTATTTAAGCCAGAAGGATGCACAGCAAGTCTGTCTGAGCAACATGTTGATTTCCTGTTGTGGCTGCACTGGCTCCTGCTTGTGCCTGCCTCTGCGCCCAGCCCTGTTCCTGCTCTGCTCCTGCCTCACTCTGGCTTTTCTCCTCTTTCACTGTGTTCCAGCACCATGCTTGAGCCTTGCCTCTCCTCCAGTTCCTGTCCTTACACCTTGCCTCCAACCATCAGATACCAGTCTTGGTTCCAACCCCAGCTTCTGTCTTCTGACTCTGCCTTGACCCTTGTCTCTGGCATTTAGTAGCTTACTTTGGCTCTCACCCTCAGCTTTGATTCCTGGCTCTGACTCTGGCTTGATCTCTGACTCTGTTAATTGGCAGTTGACTCTGGTGCTGACCCTTAGCTTCATTCCCCAACCTGAACGCTTGCTCTGCCCACTAGACCAGACTCCTACTCTGACTACTCGGCAAGACCACCTACATCTAGGTCCATGACATGGGGCTGAACAATTGCTGTGTAAACATTTGGGCTTGTGCTGGTGCCTGAGTTCTGGGACCCCATGAGGGTAGAGGGGCCCAGAGCTCATGCTTCAGGCTGAGCCTGAACATCTATATAGCAATTTTTAGCCCCACAGCCTGAGACCGGTGAGCCTGAGTCAGCTGACCTGGGCCAGCCATGGCTGTGCCGTAGGGCTTTTATTCCCATGTAGATGTACCCTTAGACTCTTGCTAGCTTAAAATGGAAAGACTGTCAACTGAACTTACCACTTTAAAATGTGCATTTAGTAGTGCTAAGTAAAAAATTTTCTTTGTGAAAATACTTTTTCATCCAAAATGAAGAATTTTGCAAAAAACTTTTCTTCTGGTCAATAGCTTCCAGTTTTTTGATGAGAAAACATAACATTTTCACTTTTTTTCATTGTTTGGTTTAAAGAGAAATAAGGATACTTTGTGGCTGTCAAAAACTGAAAGATTCTGTGAAATTTTAAACAAAATTATTTTTTTTTGTTTGAATTTATTTGCAGAAAATGTAGAGCATTTTTACAGAGCTGGGTGAATAGCTGATTTTTCAGCTTCCTGGCACTTCTGAAAAATGCCCTCCCCCTCCTGTTTTCTGGTCAAACTGAAACTGAACTTTTTTGGGAATTTTTCTCAAATCAAAAGTCAAATTTTCCGCAAATCAAAAGTCAACAAAAGTCAGTTTCAGATCAAACAAAATGGATGGAGGAAGTGGTGCCACTGGTGTCCCCCTTATAACCTTTGCTCATCTGGGGTGAGAGGGACACTCACCTGGGGTGACAGGGCTTGAGTCACTGCCCTAGAACAGGCATTGGAAACCCCTCTCAGGTGAGTGCCCTCACCACGTGGTTATAGGATAGGCTGGGGTGAGGCTTTCTCAATCTCTCCTGTTGATGCTGTTCTACTTTGTATAAATAATCATTGGATCAGGAACTTGAATGTGGCTCACTGCTTCTGAGGTGAGTATTTAAGTATTTTATACAAAATGGAACCACTTTAACAGGAAAGACTAAAAGCCACCCACTTCAAAATACCCTGTGGTTAGGTTATTTGGGAAGGAAGGAGGAAGGCCAAGTTCATGTCCCTGCTCCAATGACTAGTTACTTAGCCAAAGTGGAACAACTTCAGTAGGAGAGACTGAGAGAGCCCCTACCCCCGCTTCAGAGTAGTCTATTGTTTGGTGGTTAGGGACATCACCTGGGAAGTACAAGAGCTGGGATCAAATCCCTGTTCCTGAGTGAGGGTTCCAACCTAGGTCTCCCCCACATAGCAGGTTAGCTAACCACTGGGCAGAGGGTTATAAGGGGTGCACCACAACTACATCCTCCTCTGGCTGTCTTGTGAATGGCAGCCCCTTGTGAATCTAGCCTGAAAAACCTGAAATTATTTGACAAATCCATGTCAAATTTACAAACAGTTTTGGGTCAGCTGAAATTGCATTTTTTAGTGAATAAACTATTAATCTGAAAAATTTTGCCCAGACCTACACTTTTTTCCAACTAGGTCTAGTTTTTAGATTTCCTATTGCATGAACCTCTTTCCTGCTCTACTTTTAGTTTATTATTTTACCCACAAATGATAATGTGTGTGTGTCGGGGGCTGAGGAGGGGGATTGCAGGTAAATATTTCAGGCTGGTGTTTTGAATGCCTTTGAAAACAGCTGCCTGGGAGCATAACCTATGGGAGGGAGGGAGCCTCAGGACCTGGACTTATGTTACTCCCTACAGGGCTCTGCAGAAGAAGAGCAATGGTTCATTGAAATACCTGAAGGATAAGGAGACTCTCAGGCTTGAAGTAACTGCCTCTGTTCCCACTCATCTGTGATGAGGCGAAGAAGATCAAACTAAGCAGTTGGATTCTCCCAAATGCTGCTAGGTGATTGGTGGGTCGGTGGCCCTTCAGTCCCTGTGTTCTGTGAGTTGCTTTAGTGACTATATGAAATTGTGACATTTCTGCACTGGAGCTAGGCAGGTGGACAGTTGAACCACTTGCCTGGTCCAGTATGGCAAGTAGTGACCAGTTTGTTAAAGGAGTTTTCATTACTTGCTCATCAGGAGTTTGGGGATGAATCTTCTCTCAAAGGTAATGAGCAGGAGCCATTGCACCATTCCTTGCACTTGGAGCTTTGCCTGCCCCACCTGACTGACTGTCTGTGACCTGTTCACCCATACTATCATTTCACCTATCACTTCCAGTGAGTGAGCTGAGGACCTGAATAAACAGCTGAAACTGAGTTTGGGGATGGGGGAACTGGAGGAATGGATGCAAGGAAGGCTGAGACAGGCCTGGTTTACACTACAGAGTTAGGTCAATGCAAGGCATCTTATGTTGACCTAACTCTGTAAGTGTCTACACTAAAATGTAGCTCCCACTGGTGTAGCTCGCCCACTACACTCAATTCATAACTCAACTGCCGCTAGACTAGCACTAAGTCGATATAGTTAGGTTGATGCAATGACAGTGTACACAATGCATTGCTTACATCGACTGTTGCTGCCTTTCAGAAACCGTCCCACAATGCCTCACAGTGGCAGTTAAATCAGCACAAGTGCTCCTGGTGAGGATGCACACAGCCAACACAGGAAGCGTAGTGTGGACGTGTAAAACTGATTCAATTATTGCTGTGACTGTATGTCAACATAACTTAGATTGACTTAATTTTGTAGTGTAGACTTGCCCACAGTGGAGAGCATAGGAAGGGATTGAACCTTGGTAGTGCCAAACACAAACCTTTACAAATCATGGGTCAGGCCCCACAAATCCAGAAACAAAAGTTCAGTGGAATGAAGTGTTTGGAGTGAAGAGAAAAGTCAAATGAGTTTGTACACTATAAAGGTGAGTATTTTGCCCAAAATGTATATTAACAACATGATAAGTTCAGAGCACAAAGTTTAATGGAAATTTTTTTTTGTCCATGCTGAGACATCAGCATGTGTTGCTGTGCTGAGTCAGAAACTGACAGAAGACTTTTGTCTGACCATTTTCTAATCCTAAGTAATGATGCCACAGAAGAGGTTTGGCTTTTGATTTGAAAAATGTTATAGCCTCACCATATGTGTATATTGTCCTTTGAACCATGATTTTAAAATAATTACCAAAAGTACTGCATCCTAGCATCTTTTACAACGGGTCTGCGAAGGTCAATGTCACAATAAGCACTTTCTGATTAACTTCAAGATGCATTTCTCTTTTAAAGCAATTCACAAAATCAGCTCATTCAAAAGTTTTTGTACACCTCATCATTCTTATGCTTTCAACTGACATGAAAGGGAAGGGAAATCATTTCTATCACAAGTGATGATGAGCATGTTGGTTATTAGAATAAATTATGGGGGGAAAACGAAGTCCTAGTTGCACTTTGGACCTAGAGAATTGATTCTGTACTGTATAGTGAGTGCTATCTCTTAGGTAAAAATCTGTGTTCCTTGGTTTCAGCACCAGAAGGGGAGTGTTGATGTACATTTTGGTTTTCCATCAATGATAATATACTTACTTGTATCTATCTTTTAGAAGATGTTATCACAGTGCTCTCGCAGGACAGGCAATGGTTATATGTAGCAGCAGGATTTGGGTGCAATTAAAATTCCAACTTATACTGTTACATAGCACCAGGAACAAAAAGCAGTAACATAATGCACCCGCAATGTGACATTGCAATTCAAAACCAGAGAGCAGAAAAATATACCTTGCTCTTGTTGTGGTCCTAGGTTACAGTCCTTATAACATTATCTTCACAGTGATATCACTCTAGTTGTCACGCTAAATATTTGTTTCCTCTGGGATGGGTGGGAGAGTATGCATTCTGAGGCACAGAAATGGCTACAGATAATCATCAGTGAACGGTGAACTAAGAAAAAAGCAACATTTCATCCAGCATTACAGGAAGAAATACAGTATATGTGATGTAGTATCGTGGGAGGGTGAAAAGTTGATAGAAACACATTACTTCACAGCAGATCAGTGTCAGTACTGCTTGGTATGATCAGAGCAGAATACAGTTTAAAAGTCTGTTCAGATCTTCATGTCAAGTTTATACATTTGATGAAAGATGTACCTGATACCTTTCATGAAAGTATATTTTGAGTTCAATTTCGATACAGTTATGGGGTTTGCTTTTTAACGATTTCTCCTGTGGGCTATCTGTAATCTGTGGTGTGGTTGTAATCATTTGTGTAGAAGGTAGCTACTGAAAAATTTTGTTCAGCACCCAAAATAGGAGACAAATCTAAATGAAAAATAATAATATATTTTTACTATTGGTACTGGACTCAAATGTGTGTTAAAAATTCCAAAAGAAATACGTGGCATAACTTGGCATGCTTGACACTGAAACAGGTTATATGTGACAGTTTAATGCTCTTGTTCCAGACAAATGAGTAGTTAATATGAAATAGAGTGAACAGCAAAATCAAATGAGGGATTCTACTGATAATTCCTCTTAAGGAAAGTCTTCTCTCTAGTTCTCCCAATGCTGTTGTTTAGATTGTGTTCTCTATAGGACAGGGACTGCCTTATGTTAGTCATGTAAAGACCCCAACACATGGTTGGCATTTAATCAATAATTAACATAACTACAATGAAGAATATATGTATGTTACTCCATAGACACAGAGCACTGAAGAAAGGAACAGACTCGTACATATAAACAGTCTTTAGGAGCCAATTTTCTTTTCCCAGTTTTCTTAACAACTTTGTCCTTAAATATTCTCATTTCCCATTCATAGTCCTCATTATAAGTAAAAACAAATAAGGAAACCATTAAATTAAATACAAAGGAATGGTGTTCTGATGCCACTGTTCTTAATTTTGTTCCAACCTGATGTTTTGTTGCTCTCAGGAGGATGAAGAGCAGAGATCGGGGAAGTGGTTTCTTTTACAGGCAGAGACATGAACATATTCCACTGTCGACATGCAGTCAGCCCTTTTATGGGCAAAACTGTCATTCCCAATGTCCACAATAGAGTTTTCTCATGAAATCAGGGCAACTAAAATCCTTTCCTTATAGTATATTGAGTTGCTTGATATCTGCCTAGATTTCCTCTTTTTGTTTCCCTTATCACATGGATGGACAATACATCCCAGCATGGGCATAACACCCTCGCAAGTACTTTTTTATATTTTAGGAATTGGGCCCATATTCTCAATCACTACACAATAAAGGGATTATATATTAAAGAGGACTGTATGCAATCAAGAAGAAATTTTAATTAATCATAAATAGACCTGGTCCTGTGGAACTAATGTAACCTGACAGTTCAAGGTTTGATCAGCACATCACAGAGATTAAGAACACTTTTGACTTGAACAGACAGAGTCCCAGAGAGTCAGTTCAGGACAGTCTGAAATACTTTAGGAAAGCTAGTGTGTACAGATCACACAATGTCATTGTTTCTCTTAATGCTTCCATTCCATTAGAAACCAATGCGGGACTCTTTTAACTTCCGAGAAACCTTCCAACATCATGCTGTCCTGGTCAACACTGAAGCAACAGAGATTACAAGACATCAGACTACAATCTTTTATCCCATGTTCTGTGTGTATAAAACAAGGAGTCAGCTTCCCTTTGAAGTACTAATTGACTGTCTGTATCAATCAGTGCCTAATCCCTTTCCTGCATGCATTTAGGTCTCCACAGTAACTGAGCTGGCCTTCTCTCTGGTCCAATGCTGTAAAGCACTTAAACTAAATGTGCACAATGTAAAAGGCATAATTGATCTGAAAACCTAGCTAAAAGCACCAGACTTCCCAATTCTTGCTTTAGTTTAAAAGCGAATGTGATACATTATGGTGGGGAGGGGGAAGCTTTAGGGGGAAAAAGTAAATTGAACAATTAGCATTGAATACATTAGGCCAATGACCACATAATAATTATTATAAAATAGAAATCCTATAGCCTTTTTCTGCAAAGTTTAGCTTAAAGCAAGGCAACGCTAGGGATTTAGTGATTTGTTTTGGCTCCTTATATTTAAGGTGGCAGTCGGGATAGCAAAGAATCTGCTTGATGGTGCCAGGTACAACTCCAATCACTCCTTTGCCTATTACAAAAATTGTTAGTACAAAGTCCTAAGGATGCTTTTTCCATTCAGTGGAATCACAAGCAAAACACAAATGATCTTTTAGTGATCAGAAGCTAACCAGGGACTGAAGGAGAGCTGTTTTGATTGGGTCCCAGTCTCTGCTCCTCCCACAAAACAGAGATCAGGAGGAAGATTGCTTGGCATACTCAGAGAGTCCCTTGTGTTTGGAAAGGGGGAACCTGTTTGGATCAGCAGGACATCTCCCAACAAGTACTGACTCTACAAATGATGCTGAAAAACCCTGTAGCAGCCCATGGTAGGCAATATAGGCATTTAGGTCTTCATGGCAGAGGATGTTAGGGAGATTCCCAAACCTGAGTCATCCTTTGTAGGTGACAAATCTGAGGAATTGTCACAGATTGAAGTGTCATTAGAGGAGGGTTTGGAATTAATTTGATAAACTTAACAGTAACAAGTCAACGGGACCAGATGGCATTCACCCAAGAGTTCTGAAAGAACTCAAATGTGAAGTTGTGGAACTATTAACTATGGTTGGTAACCTGTCCTTTAAATCAGCTTCTGTACCCAATGACTGGAAGATAGCTAATGTAACGCCAATATTTAAAAAGGGCTCAAGAGGTGATCCCAGCAATTACAGACCGGTAAGTCTAATGTCAGTACTGGGCAAATTAGTTGAAACAATAGTAAAGAATAAAATTGTCAGACACATAGAAGAACATAAATTGTTGGGCAAAAGTCAACATGGTTTCTGTAAAAGGAAATCATGTCTTACTAATCTATTAGAGTTCTTTGAAGGGGTCAACAAACGTGTGGACAAGGGGGATCCAGTGGACATAGTGTACTTAGATTTCCAGAAAGCCTTTGACAAGGTCCCTCACCAAAGGCTCTTACGTAAATTAAGTTGTCATAGGATACAGGGAATATCCTTTAATGGATTGAGAACTGGTTAAAAGACAGGGAACAAAGGGTAGGAATAAATGGTAAATTTTCAGAATGGAGAGGGGTAACTAGTGGTGTTCCCCAAAGGTCAATCCTCGGACGGATCCTATTCAACTTATTCATAAATGATCTGGATAAAGGGGTAAACAGTGAAGTGGCAAAGTTTGCAGACTATACTAAGCTGCTCAAGATAGTTAAGACCAAAGCAGACTGTGAAGAACTTCAATAAGATCTCACAAAACTAAGTGGTGGGGCAACAAAATGGCAAATGAATTGTAATGTGGCTAAATGTAAAGTAATGCACATTGGAAAAAATAACCCCAACTATACATACAATATGATGGAGCTAATTTAGCTACAACTAATCAGGAAAGAGATCTTGGAGTCATCATGGATAGTTCTCTGAAGACACACAGTCAGACCCTAACGCACAGTCAAAAAAGCAAACAGGATGTTAGGAATCATTCAAAAAGGGATAGAGAATAAGATGGAGAATATCTTATTTCCTTTATATAAATCGATGGTACGTCCACATCTTGAATACTGCATACAGATGTGGTCTCCTCATCTCAAAAAAGATATACTGGCACTAGAAAAGGTTCAGAGAAGGCAACTAAAATGATTAGGGATTTGGAATGGGTCCCATCTGAGGAGATATTAAAGAGGCTAGGACTTTTCAGCTTGGAAAAGAGGAGACTAAGGGGGGATATGATAGAGGTATATAAAATCATGAGTGGCATGGAGAAAGTGAATAAGAAAAAGTTACTTACTTGTTCCCATAATATAAGAACTAGGGGCCACCAAATGAAATTAATGGGCAGCAGGTTTAAAACAAATAAAAGGAAGTTCTTCTTCACACAGCGCACAGTCAACCTGTGGAACTCCTTGCCTGAGGAGGTTGTGAAGGCTAGGACTATAACAGGGTTTAAAAGAGAACTAGATAAATTCATGGCGGTTAAGTCCATGAATGGCTGTTAGCCACGATGGGTAAGGAATGGTGTCCCTAGCCTCTGTTTGTCAGAGGGTGGAGATGGGTGTCAGGAGAGAGATCACTTGATCATTGCCTGTTAGGTTCACTCCCTCTGGGGCATTGGCCACTGGTGGCAGATAAGATGCAGACAAGACCCTCGGTCTGACCCAGTATGGCCATTCTTATGTTCTTATGTTAGGTATACAACAAGCAAAGAAATATGCAGTTGGCAGGTAGCTCCATGATTAGAGGTAACAAGAGCTGCTTCTGATAGTTCAATCAGCACAAATCATTAACAGTGACTTCACCTCTTCAAAGAAGTGTGTGGTTCTTTCATTGCGGGGCAGGTGGGATCATTTTCCTGCTGTGCATTGCAAACAGCAAAAGTATAATAAAATGAATGTTTCCTAAAAAGCATTAAATAGTAAAGCTTTAAATATTAAATCTTTAAATGTACTCTCTTTTGCCCTCTTTTTTACCTGCTAAAGTAATACAATCCTCTGCATCACTGTTATTTTTAAATAATTAACTTTTCAGATCCAAGGATTCAAGGCAGGGAAGCCAGATTCTCAGCTGCTGTAAACTGATAGAGCTCTATTGATTTCATTGTAGCTATGTCAATTTACATTAGCTGAGAATGTGGTGCCAGGGTAGTACATTTTACATATGGATAGAGAATGGGAATCAATGAAGAACTTTTACATTTTTTAAATTTACATTTACTAGATGAGGAATTAGTATGGTCTCTTTCAGGTATATGAAATAAGAATATTGACTGAGCTTTCAAAAATAACTAGTGATTGTGACTGCCCAACTTGTGAAATCTTAAGGAGGGTTGATTTTTCAAAAAGTGGGTGCTCAGTACTTTCTGAAGACTAGGTCCCTTTAGGATGTCTCAAAAACACTAGTCACTTTGAAAAACTTGGCCAATTTTTGTAACTCTTAAGTCACACATAGTCCAATGAAACTGTCATTGAAATCCTGGATTTGCTTGTTTTTAAGCAATTACTTTAAAGTGGCCCTATATGGTTTCCAGTACAATTTTGACTGGCCTTAATTTAAAGACCACCCCTTATAGGTAAATATGCTGGTCTCTTAGGTGGTCACTTAAGACAGGTTTGACTATATGGCCAGCCCTATCGTTTAGGCAGACCTTGTGGGTGTGTAGGGAGGCTAAGACTGAGAGGATGGCAGAAAATAAACAAATAATGCAAAGGAAATAAACTAATTTCCTGCTTATAGCTGCTTACTCCTGGGTTCTAGATCCTCCAATAGTCTTTTCCCCACTACCCTGCTGCTGCCTGAGCAGTCACTGCTCACGGCCACATCACTTACAGCTTCCTCCCCTTCACGACATATCCCAAAACAGGGTCAAATAAAGGCAACCTGGGGTCCTAACCACATCCCTATGACTTTGCCCCCATGCTCTGGCTCTTCATCTATACCATGGCCCTACCCACATAAAAAGCCATCTGTTGGCCTGGGGGCGGGGAGGGGAGGTCATGACTGATCCTTTCTGGGCAGGCTTGGGTCTGTCTAGAGGAGGAAGGACTCTGCCCACATGACCCAGACAGAGAACTCTGTGTCGAAGATCCTGCTGACACCCAGGGCCGGCTCCAGGGTTTTTGCTGCCCCTTTGCACTTCTCTCAATTGAATATTATCTTATTGATTTCAGCTTAATTTTGTCAAGATTGTTTTGAATTCTAATACTATCCTCCAAAGTGCTTGCAACCCTTCAATTTGTCATCCACAAATTTTATAAGCATACTCTCCACTCCATTATCCAAGTCACTAGTGAAAATATTGAATAGTGCCAGCCCCAGGACTGACCCCTGTGACCCTCCCACTTTGTCCAACCTGTTCTTAAAAACTTCCATTGATGGTGATTCCACAACTTCCTTTGGAAGCCTATTCCAGAATTTAACTACCCTTATAGTTAGAAAGTTTTTCCTAATATCTAACCTAAATCTCCCTTGCAGCAGATTAAACCCATTACTTTAATCCAGACAATTGGAAAAAGGCAAATATATTTCCCATCTTTAAAAAAAGGGAAGAAGGAGAACCCGGAGAACTACAGACCAGTCAGCCTCACCTCAGTCCCTGGAAAAATCATGGAACAGGTCCTCAAGGAAACCATTTTGAAGCACTTGGAGGAGAGGAAGGTGATCAGGAACAGTCAGATCAAGGGCAAGTCATGCCTGACCAACCTGATTGCCTTCTATGATGAGCTAACTGGCTCTGTGGATATGGGGAAAGCAGTGGATGTGATATATCTTGACTTTAGCAAAGCTTTTGATACAGTCTCCCACAGTATTCTTCCAGTAAGTTAAAAGGTATGGCTTGGATAAATGGACTATAACGTGGATAGAAAGCTGGCTAGATTGTCGGGCTAAGTGGGTAGTGATCAATGGGTCAATGTCTAGTTGGCAGCCGGTATCAAGCGGAGTGCCCCAGGGGTCGGTCCTGGGGCCGGTTTTGTTCAACATCTTTATTAATGATCTGGACGATGGGATGGATTGCACCCTCAGCAAGTCGCAGATGACACTGGGAGGTGAGGTAGATATGCTGGAGGGTAGGGACACGGTCAAGAGTGACCTAGACAAATTGGAGGATTGGGCCAAAAGAAATCTGATGAGGTTCAACAAGCACAAGTGCAGAGTCCTGCACTTAGGACGGAAGAATCCCATGCACTGCTACAGGCTGGGGACCGGCTGGCTAAGCAGAAGTTCTGCAGAAAAGGACCTGGGGATTACAGTGGATGAGAAGCTAGATATGAGTCAGTAGTGTGCCCTTGTTGCCAAGAAGGCTAATGGCATTTTGGGCTGCATTAGTAGGAGCATTGCCAGCAGATCGAGGGAAGTGATTATTCCCCTCTATTCGGCACTGGTGAGGCCACATCTGGAGTATTGCATTCAGTTTTGGGCCCCGCATTACAGAAATTGGAGAGAGTCCAGCAGAGGACAACGGAAATGATCAGGGGGCTGGGGCACATGACTTAAAGGAGAGACTGAGGGAACTGGGCTTCTTTTGTCTGCAGAAGAGAAGAGTGTGTGGGGGCATTTGATAGCAGCCTTCAACTACCAGAAGGGGGGGGGGGGTTCCAAAGAGGATGGAACTCAGCTGTTCTCAGTGGTGGCAGATGACGGAACAAGGAGCAATGATCTCAAGTTGCAGTGGGGGAGGTCTAGGTTGGATATTAGGAAACACTATTTCACTAGGAGGGTGGTGAAGCACTGGAATGGGTTACCTAGGGAGGTGGTGGAATCTCCATCCTTAGAGGTTTTTAAGGCCTGGCTTGAGAAGGCCCTGACTGGGATGATTTAGTTTGGTGTTGGTCCTGCTTTGAGCAGGGGGTTGGACTAGATGACCTCCTGAGGTCTCTTCCAACCCTAATCTTCTATGATTCTATGATTACTTCATGTTAGCTGCTTGTGTGGTAGCATAGATTTGCCCTAGTTTGATCAGTTTATCATGCACTAAATGCAGTGTGTCTTGTCTTCACTAATATATAAAACATGTTAGTAACGTGTATTAGCTAATGTACTAATATCACCCTTTAAATCCTAGCCTATAGGTGTGTATGTGTGTGTGCATGCTGTAGTGGGAAAAATGCATTTTAGTTATGGGTGTATGGGAACAGAGAATAACATGTAATGGATGGGAGTGAGAAAAGAAGGATTGACCAGGAAGTTAGACAACAGAGGATGAAAGAGCTGTTGGAGGTGAAGAGAGACTAAAAACACATAGCAGATAAGGGAGGAAAGGGAAGGAATAGGAAGGAGGGAGACAGAAGGAATTGTGGGAAAATTATATATTATTGAAGAAACTTGAGGGCAAACCAAAGTAAGGGATGATAAGATGCATTAAATTGTATAGTTAATATAGAGAAAAAAATAGGGAAATGAGGGAAAAGACAAAGACAAGGAAGAGCAACTCTAAAGGAGATATTTTTTATAAAAAATATTACTTAAGAGAAATCGTAACTGCAAAATGTTAAATACATAATTTTAAAAGTAAGACCTGGGATGGGCTCGTATAGCTAGATGGGCAAAAGTGGAATTCTGAGGATAGATGTATTGGGTAAGGAATGAAAAGGGTGCAACTCTTGAAGAAGTTAACCTAGGATAGGAAAATGCCTAGAACTGGGCTTGGCAATCCATATCAACAAGAGAAGTTAAGCAATCAGTTAAAACAAATCAATTTTCAGGGTGCCAAAGATTATGACTCCTTGGCAGAAATCTCCCCAGAAGCTCACACTACTACTTCCTCAGAATCATAGAGAAGCTTCCAAAGGAGAGATACCATCATGTGCTTGCTCTTCATCTGTACAATTCTCAACGTAAAAGGACTCATACAGCTTCCTTATCTACTAGAAAAGGTAAAGGGACCTACTCTTGATTAAATCAATGGCAAAGATCCTATTGACTTCAACGTGAACATGATCAGACCATGAATAGAAATGCAATCCTGCTCAAATTAAACTCAATGAGAGCTTTGTTACATATTTCATTGAGCGTAGGATTAGTCACTAGTGGTCAAATTTTCAAAAGAGATCAGCTCCCATTTAGGATAAGTCTACACTGCGACAGGAGGTGTGATTGCAGCTCATGTAGGCATACCAGTACTAGCTGTAATCTAGCTAGTGTGGCTAAATATGACAGTGAAGATACAGCAGCATGGGTTTCAACATGGGCTGTACAAGCCTGCAGGGAACCCTAGTTACAAACTCATGTTTCTAGCTCATGCCACCATGTCTTCACTGCTATTTTTAGTGAGCTACCTAGATTAAAGCTTGCATGGCTTTGTCTACACAAGAAGCAAATCACTTCTCCAACTGCAGTATAGACCAGGGATCGGCAACCTTTGGCATGCGGCTCGCCAGGGTAAGCACTCTGGTGGGCCGGGCTGGTTTGTTTACCTGCCGCGTCTGCAGATTCGGCTGATCGCGGCTCCCACTGGTCGCGGTTCGCTGTCCCAGGCCAATGGGGGCTGCGGGAAGCGGCGTGGGCTGAGGGATGTGCTGGCCACCGCTTCTCGCTGCCCCCATTGGCCTGGAGCGGCAAACCGCGGCCAGTGGGAGCCGCAATTGGCCTAACCTGCAGACGCAGCAGGTAAACAAACCGGCCCGGCCTGCCAGGGTGCTTACCCTGGCCAGCCGTGTGCCAAAGGTTGCCGATCCCTGGTATAGACATATCCTAAGATACCTATATGAGGGCTAGATCATCAACCATGCACTGAGCTCTTTTGCAAATTCTGACCCGCATAGCAAACCAAATACACATGTTCTATTCTATATAGGTTCTCACACTACTCTCATCATCAATAGTATCTGAGAACCTTCCAGTAGTGAATTAAGCAACGTGACTAACATCTGTCATTTGCTGTTTTTTCATTCATTGTCTCTCCAAGGGGAGAAGCATGTGGAGTGGCGTGTCTTGTTTTGGTAGGGTTCTTTTGTTGGGTTTGGGGTTTTGGGGAGGAGGGGGTTGTTTGTATAAATATACATGTTTCTATGTATTTATTAGAGAAAGCAAGCTCAAAGAAATGTGCCTTGTACTTACAGCAGAAAGTGGTGAGGTTTGTGATGGTCCTTAATTCCTGGGGAGTTCATTCCACAGACTGGGACTGGCCCTCAAGAAAGTTCTCTCTCCCACACAGACAAGTTTCAGCCTTCTTGAGGAGAGTTCCATTATGCCAGGGGACCATAGCTGTTATGCATAAAGCTTACAGCTGTGACATAGACTTTGAATAAAAACCCATTTAATTATGTGCTAGGAACAATCTCTCTCTCTCTCTCTCTCTCTCTCTCTCTCCCTCAAATAGCAAGAGAGAAGGATTCAATTTAACAATAGCATCAAGGAAACATCATTGTTCTATGGCTCACAAGAGAGACTTCAACAATTACAATATAGCTAAACTAGAAGGAAGATGAGAGATGGCACATTTCATATCTTGGATTAGAAGAAGTGTAAGGATGATTTGAGGAACGTTGGACTTTAGCCAGTGAATTACTTCTAATATGTAGGAGATGGACTAACAAAAATGACTCTGAGTTAAATCTACTGTAGTGTAAGTAGAAAGATGTCAGGCTCTGATTTATACACTGAGGTATTTATTCTGTAATCCTTACATTAAATAGATTTTTAAGGCCAGAAGGGATCATTATGGATTGTTTATGAGAATAGTTCCAATTGAAATCAATGGGACTACTTGTGGATTAAAATATTACTTATCTGAGTAAGAGTAGCTGAACTGGGTCTATGGTGATAGCACACCTAATAATGGTATACTGTCTTGTGTATTTTATATCTGCAGGTATCCATTTACTTCCCTGATCAGAGGCTACAGAAGATGTTTTCATTCTGGGTGGCCTTGATTGTTACATGAGAGAGACAAGATGGGTGAGGTAATATCTTTTACTGAATCAACTTCTGTTTGTTACATGACCATTTAAGCCACCCCACTTCAAGTAGACCAAAGCACCTTCACATTTGAGAGCAGTCCTCCAGAATGGTAATTCAATCTGAGTCAAGTATGCCAGAAGGACAGCTAAATACCATGTATGTTAATTCTAGAGGAGTTGCTAGCATGGTGGGCTAGTCTTAGGATCTCTATTACTGTGCCAGAGAGGAAAACCTGTGTTTTATTATCTGTGCTACTGTTCTTCCCGGTAGGTTGCTACATCTTGGCTTTAATGGGAACTTAATGAGAGGCTTTTTCTAGATAAATGTCAAAAGATAGAACCGTACTCATGAATAGACTCAATAGAACAGAATAAAGGATGCAGCAGATCCGTGGATTACAAAATAATGTTAGTAATTTGGATGCTTTCAAATGGGCAGATAATGTTTCAGAGAAATATGCTGGATATATCCAATATATATTTTCCCTCCTAAAGTGCCACTAACAAAAATAATCACCAAATTCATTCCAGCTCTTGGTGTCATGAGTAGGGTTTTATCTTTTGACTTTTATTTGCTATGGGTCTGGGAGATTTCACAGCAGCAGATTAAGGCAGGATCCTTGCATCCAGGACTGGTTGTATGTGGGAGCCATGTGGATCACTGAGTCAGTGAGAAACCATGCACTTATCTGGGACGCTACAGGAGAAAGATCAAGGAATTCATTGGGGAGATGGTGGGGAGTCCAGGAAGAAAGAGTCTATTTGAGGGGGACTTGGGAGAAACACCAAGGAACTGGAGGAGAGAGATGGTAAACTGAAGTAAATACGTTTAGGGGAGCTGGCAAAAATACTGTAGTGAATGTGGGCCCCATTTAGTCTTCATCCACCTCCACAGATTTGCGAGATGATAGTCAGCATTTTCCTTGCTAGTTTCTCCCATTACTAATGGAGAAAAATTGTTTCAAAAATCCAGCTACGCTTCTGTTAAAGGAGCAGCCATGTAAAAACTCATAGAATGTGAGTTATCAACATAAAGTATTGTCAGCCAGACAGGGCACTGGATATGTTATTTTTCAGACTGCTGTCAGAGGAATCAGTGCAAAAGAGTTAGGATTATTTTGCAGGCTGTTACATTCTTACACACACACACACACACACACACACACACACACAATCTCTCACTAAAGGAAACATCCATCCTTACATAGTATATGGAGATCAACAGGTTTTGCATTCCTTGTGGTGGTATCATGCCCTTTCATCAGCTAACCAGTTAATTTACACCACCACAGTCTTCCTGTTACAGATAGAAAGAAGGATTTGTTGTAACCTGAAACCCTAACTTACTCATTACCCAACAGACGATCCATTTGCCACAGCAACGACTATAAAGGCAGTTTAATGGAACTCTTCCCTGCAGCTGGAGAACATCATGCTGTCTGGAGAATTCCTAGTAAACAGGCATTTTCCAAAATATAAACATTTGATTTTTAAATGAATATTTATTCTGTTTTGCCCCAAATGTATTTTTAAAGAGGAAATGTCTGTATAAATAGATGATTAAGATCCAGAGTGCATGTTACCAAGGATAGCGATAGCCTTATTTCTGATAGCCGAAGGAAGAAAAAATTCTAAATCTACGAGGAGCCAAAAGGAAACACAATTTTGTAAACAACTTCCATTGCTTTTGGGGGTGAAGCACAATCAAGGATTTAAATGTTTTCTGAGTGCACTGGTTGTGCACAAAGTCACACAATAGCATTTGGAATCCTTTCTGAAGCTGTGGATAGCAATGCATCAGACCATAGCTGGCCCTGTGCTGGTATGCTAGAATGGCAGGGAGAAGGTAAAAGAAGCCTTCCCCACCATGCACACTCATGCAGGGAGAGGCTCAGTCCCTGTGCCTGCCTCACCTGAATACAAGGACCAGAGAGTGATAATGCTGCTAGTGGTGCTAGAGGCCCTGATTTCGGAAAGTATTTAAACATAACTTTACGCACATAAGTAGTCTCACATGGGATTGCTCATGTGCTTAAAATTATGCACATGCTTTATTACTTTGCTGGATATCCCCAGTTTAAGACTCTGGTGCAGGGAGGGGAGGGAGGGAGGGAGGTAACTTCATCTATGGCAGGGATCAGCAACCTTTGGCACACGGCTCACCAGGGTAAGCACCCTGGCCGTCCAGGCCTGTTTGTTTACCTGCCGCGTCTGCAGGTTCAGCCGAACACGGCTCCCACTGACCACGTTTCACCGCTCCAGGCCCATGGGGATTGCGGGAAGCAGCGCGGGCCAAGGGATGTGCTGGCCGCTGCTTCCCGCCACCCGCATTGGCCTGGAGCGGCGAACCGAACCTGCGGACGCGGCAGGTAAACAAACTGGCCCGGCCCGCCAGGATGCTTACTGTGGCAGGCCGCGTGCCAAAGGTTGCCGATCCCTGCCCTAGGGTAAAGCCAGAATCATTGGCTCTCTGCACAGGGGGCATGCCAGGGGTGAGAAAAATAGACAACTGGAGTGCACTGCACTCTAGCAATCCCTAGCTGGCTCTGACTCCAAGGGGCTGTCTGCCAGCGGGGGCAGATTAGAGAAAAAATCCTGTGACTGTTGTAGTCTGTGTAATAAGTAGCATAGAACCAACTCCAGAATAAGGAAGCCACATTCAGCTTCTTTGAGACTCCCACTCTTGACTATGCCCAGCCGAGAGTCTGGCCCAGCTGTATTTAAAAAATGTTTCTGCTCTCATAGCCCATCTTCTAGCTGACCTTGAAGCGACAGCCCATCCTTTCATGGCAATAAGCTGTAATATCGTAAGTAAGGCTGCAAGTCTGTCACGGAAGTTACGGATTCCGTGACTTTCTGTGACCTCTTGTGACTTCTGCAGTGGCCAGTGCTGGCTCAGGGGCTGCCCAAGCTGGGCAGCAACAGCAGTTTGGGTGTGTGGGAGGGGGCTCAGCGCTAGGGGCAGAGGGTTTGGGGGTGCAGAGGGGCACTTACCTCAGGGTGGGGGGCTCCCACTGGCATGGCCCTGCAGCTTCTAGGAGGCAGAGGAGCCGGGGGGGAGGGGCTCCGTGCTGTGTGCTGCCTGTGGCAGCAGGGTCTGCCCCTGCAGCTCCCATTGGCTGTGGTTCCCAGCCAATGGGAGCTGTGGCAGCTGATGCTTGTGCCCCTCCATTGCCTAGGAGATGCAGGGATGTGGAGCTGGTAGGGAGCCCCTGCCAGCCCCACCAACCCTCTCTCCCCCCAGCACCAGCAGGGGTCCTGGGCTGCGCACCACAGCCTGGATCCCCCCACACCCAGCACCAGCAGGGTCCTGGGCTCCCTCCCCCAGCATCCGCAGCACCCCCAGACTGCCCCCCCCGAGCACCTGCGGCCCCCTGCCCAAGTTTTAGTCACAGGTATTTTTAGTAAAAGTTATGGACAGGTCACGGGCCATGAATTTTTGTTTACTGCCCATGACCTGTCCATGACATTTACTAAAAATACCTATGACTAAAATGTAGCCTTAATCATAAGCATAGGACACTGGACCAAAAATCTGCACTTGGATAGGCACACAGTGTGCCAAGTTCACTACTGGTGCAAGGCAACCTAACTCAATTGGCAATAGTATATTTAACCCAGAGAAAGTTAGCTGTGCAGTTTCAAAGGTAGAATTTGGCAATATGACACTAAGATCAAGCAGAAAACTAGCCAAGTACACTTTTTGCAAAGATTGCTCCTCTATGAAACTTCCCAAGTGGACACACAGAATATCAAAATAACAAGGAGAACATGGCTTTCAGAAGGGCTAGGTATCCTGTACTTAGTGTACTTCCTTAACATGGTTATTTTTGGACTTGGTTACCAGGCTGCTTTATGGGTGCTGGAACAATTCGGATAGTGGGGGTGCTGAGAGCCATTGAACTAATCTGTAAATCATGTATATGATGGAAACCACTTCAAGCCAGGGGGTGCAGCAACATCCCCAGCACCCGTAGTTCCAGCACCTATGGCCTTCTTGTTTAACTGTTCCAACTGTTGGGCATACAGTCTATGTATCTTAGGCTAGTTTAATAGCAAGAAAAACCTGAGTAACGTTCTAAGTCCCTTCTCTGCTTCCTCCTTACTTGAAGGTTTCCATTAACACCTAGAAGGAGTCCAGGAATGCTGTGCTTGTAGGGGCTTTCAAAAAGCTATTTTCAAATTTAAATGAAACAAATAGCTCCAATAAGATTAAAATACTTTAGAACAGTGTAGTTTTCCAGCAAGCAGAATAGCTGGCATAAATTACTGTTTTATGGAGGTCTACAGTCTGTTCAAGGAACAGTTGAGAACATGCACCTCATGACAATGCATTTTGCTAAATAAGTGGCATTAAAGATGGGTTCAAAATGGTGCATCTTTTTGCCTTGATTCATTCTCCATGTATTACATATTTAGCATATTTCAAATGATTGGAATGGTAATGTTAGTGGTTCAGAGTTACAGGTAAAATAATGCGTATACAAAGTGATAAACGCCACAGAGGGAGATAATCCCTGCCTACCTGCAACATTGATATTTTTAATACGGCTAGGACAATATATTTAATTAGAATTAATTGCTGTTCCTCTTGAATAATACATTAATGGAATAATAGCCACGCATTTTCCTTGTTCAGTACCCAAATGACACTCACGTTAACCTTTCCTACATTCTCTCTAGGAAAATACATAATTAAAAAACAATTAAAACCTCATGTTCGTCATTATAGTATCTTAAAGGGAAAAGGAATGAGTAAGTTTTAGTATCTCCTAACTGCCAAACAAAAGGCCTCCCACGATGGTATGCATTCTTTAGCCATATATGTGTTGCACTGAGCATTCTGTAATATGACTGAATGATTTCTTTCTCCGTAGGATCCTTGCAAACATGATTTCTCTCTCTCTCGGTCTTCCCAGCCCCAATAAGGCTATTCCAGTGAGTACACTTTTAAAATGTGCTAATAAATAGAAGTGAACATTATGGAAAAATTAAATGTTGGAAATATAAGTCAGGACAGAATATCCTAGTCACATTTTTAGAAAGACCACAAGGTCCTTCATCTACTGTATGGTATGGAAAAATTATGGGAAACCAATGGAGGCAGTGGTGGGCAACCTGCAGCCTGCGGGTTGATGGTCCACAAGCACAGCATTCCCGCAGCTCCCAGTGGCTGGGGTTCGCCATTCCCGGCCAATGGAAGCTGCGGGAAGCGGCAGCCAGCATGACCCTGCGGCCCACGCCGCTTCCCACAACTCCCATTGGCCGGGAACAGCGAACTGTGGTCCCTGGGAGTTGCAGGCGGCCATGCCTGTGGACGATCAATGTAAACACTGTCTCACGGCCCACCAGCAGATTACTCTGATGGGCCGCATGCAGCCCACGGGCCACAGGTTGCCCTCCACGGCAATGGGAGATGTACAAATGCAAAAGGTGGCTATGTGGTAGCGTACTCCACAGTATATAGCAAGCACTACTTCTTCATGGCTGCAGTGTAGCGCTCTTCACAACTGGAGGGCATAGCCAAAGACAGAGGAGTAGATGGAAGAGCAGCATTACCACATCCATTTCCCTTTGCAGAGTGGAGTAAGTCACAGTATAGAAAGCATCTTCCTTTAGTAGTGAGGTGAGCCTATGAGTACCTCTTCCATGGCTTTTCACTCTCTGGAGACTTATGGGCCCATCCGGTATCGTCATGGCAGAGCTGTGCTACTTGGGTTGAGTGAGGGAGAATCTTGGCCAGAACAAAGTCCATGGAATCTGACCCTATTGTTCCTCTGTATTTCAGCCTTTTGCTAATGCTGGCAATCCCACTCACTAGCTATTCTTTCTGCTTCTAGCCTGCATACTAGATGGGACAACATGCAGAGCTGTGGCCCAGAAACAGCTTCACATGGTGACATGGTGGTTCCCCATTCTCCATAAATTTTCACATGAAGATGAGTGTATGACCCTGTTTGTTTTTTCTTCCACGTGCTAATCTATCTCTGTTTGATATTATTATTATTTATTTGTTTTACCATAGCACCTAGGAGCCCTTGGCATGGACTACCACCCCACTCTGCTAGGTACTATACAAACTGTGACAGACCCAAACCAGTGGGGTACAGGAGTCTGGTAGAGCGCAAATATACTGGTCACTGGATGAGTAGTTTTCTGTTCCCCAACCCACATGGTGAATCTCTGAGGCAAGAAAATCCGCCAATAAGCGCAGGATCCACCAAGATAGAGGAGGAACTTTGTCACACTGGTGTTAGGAATGGGATCTTGGGGTGCACAGCATGGCGGAAGAAGGAGGGTGATTTAAAAAAAAAAAAAAAAAAAGGG
>NW_020664372.1:8045930-8068195 GCF_002925995.2 Terrapene triunguis
GGTCTCACTAACCCCACATATGTATACCAGACCAGTGAAACTAAATGGGGTAGGGACCACGGCACTGGTTGATTCGGGGAGTGCTATCACGCTTATCTCAGGGAAGCTCGTGAAGCGTAGTCAGCTGCTACAGGCTAAACATACGGGGATAACATGTGTCCATGGGACAGTTAGTTACCACCCCACCATCCCAGTAAAAATCGAGATCCAAGGGAACACTACTGAGGTAGCAGCAGGTGTAGTCCCTAAACTCCCATACCCGGTGCTCATAGGGAGGGACTTCCCAGGGTTTGGAAACTTACTCCCAGTAGGGGGATTGGAGAAAGATGGGGACCCTAAAATTAGTGAGGCATCCACAGCAGACTGTCAACCCCCAATCTTCTCTGAAATATCCCCAGATTTGTTCTCTACTCCCAGACAGGGTAGAAAGACAAAAAGGGAAAGAAGGGCAGCTAAGGCCTTGGGAACCCAAATACTGACCCAAAGCCAGAGGGTCGCTCTTGTAGGTAGGCAGACCCGCACAGCTGAAAAGGAAGCCACGCAGGAGGGAGAAGCACCTGAGTCTGACCCCCACCCTAATGCTTCTGAACCAGTAGAGGCAACAGAGACTGGGCCCCTAGATCTTGGGCAGATTAGCCCCGGGAGAGGAAATTTTGGATGGGACCAGGCAGAAGACCCAAGTTATGACAACATTAGGAAGGAGGTGACTGAAATAGATGGGGTCCCTGTGGAAGGGAAAACCCAGGGACCAGGACCCTACTTCATAATGAAGAAGGATCTCTTATACCGGGTTGCACCAGTACAGGGGCAGAAGGTAGAGCAGATCCTTGTACCTCAAAAACACCAGAACGCTGTATTAAGTCTTGCTCATAGTCATCTTTTTGGGGGGCATTTGGGGGTAGAGAAGACCCTGGCATGAGTCCTACGACGGTTCTTCTGGCCCGGAGTACATGAAGAAGTGCGGAGGTACTGTGCCTCCTGCCCGGAGTGTCAGCTGCACAGTCCCCGTCTCCACTTGAGGGCACCCTTAGTACCTCTTCCCATCATAGAGGTCCCCTTCGAGCGAATAGCCATGGACCTAGTGGAACCCCTGGAGAAGACGGCTCGGGGTCACCAATATATACTTGTTGTTTTGGACTATGCTACTCGCTACCCAGAAGCCGTCCCCCTGCGGAACACGGCCTCTAAAACTATAGCCAAAGAGCTGGTGGGGATCTTTGCCCGAATGGGGCTACTGAAGGAGATATTAACCAACCAAGGAACCCCATTTATGTCGAAGCTAATGAAGGACCTCTGTATGCTGCTCCATATACCTACCCTGAGAACTTCGGTCTACCATCCGCAGACTGATGGGTTGGTAGAAAGGTTTAATCGAACCCTCAAGGCTATGATAAGGAAGGTGGTAAGTTGGGACGGGAAGGATTGGGACACCCTACTACCCTACCTTATGTTCGCTATCCGGGAGGTATCTCAGGCCTCAACTGGGTTTTCCCCCTTTGAGTTATTATACGGGCGTCACCCCCGTGGCATACTAGATATCGCCAAAGAGATCTGGGAAAAGGAACCCAATAAGGGGAAAAATATAATCGAGCATGTAATGCAGATGCGAGACCGGATAGCCCGGGTAACCCCTATTGTACGGGAACATTTGGAGAAGGCACAGGAGGCCCAGCGAACCCATTACAATCGCCAGGCAAAAGTGCGACAGTTCCAACCAGGGGATCGGGTTATGGTGTTGGTATCCACGGCAGAAAGCAAGCTTCTAGCCCAATGGCAGGGGCCCTATGAGGTGGTTGAACCCGTGGGGGAAGTAACCTACAAGGTGTGGCAGCCAGGACGCAGAAAACAAGAACAGATTTATCACGTTAACCTTCTGAAACCCTGGCATGCACAACAGGCATGCACAACGGTCCAAAAAGACCTAACCCAGGAAAACAAGCCTTCCAAACAGGTGAGAGTGTCTCCCGATTTAACACCTGACCAGAAGAATGAGGTGTCTGAGATGATCTTCCGGAACCAAGATGTGTTCTCGACAAAACCGGGTCGAACAACCGAGACATATCACCACATCGCCACGAACCCTGGGGCCCGAGTAACAATGAGGCCCTATCGGGTGCCAGCAGCAAAAAGGGAGGAAATAAAAGCAGAAGTAAAAAAAATGCTGGAGTTGTGCATCATCGAAGAATCCCACAGTCAGTGGTCCAGCCCAATCATGCTGGTGCCCAAACCTGATGGCACCACAAGATTTTGCAATGACTTCCGGCGACTAAATGAAGTATCCCAGTTCGACGCGTATCCCATACCTTGCATAGATGAGCTAGTGGACCGTCTGGGTAATGCCCGGTACTTGACTACCCTAGACTTGACAAAGGGGTACTGTTAGATTCCCCTTGCAGAAGACGCAAAGGAAAAGACTGCGTTCTCTACACTAGAGGGTCTTTTTCAATATACTGTCCTCCCTTTTGGACTACATGGGGCCCCAGCTACCTTCCAGCGCCTCATGGACAAGCTATTACACCCGCATAACAGTTATGCTGCTGCCTACTTGGACGATGTGGTCATTCATACTCCCACTGGGAAACCCACCTGGAGAAGGTGGAGGCAGTCCTCGATACCTTCAGGCGAGCTGGCCTTACAGCAAACCCTGCCAAGTGCGCTGTAGGGTTTACAGAGGCCAAATATCTTGGCTACATTGTGGGAAAAGGTTTGGTAAAACCCCAAGTGAACAAGTTAGAGGCCATCCAAAATTGGCCCCGACCAAGTCATAAGAAACAAGTCCGGGCGTTCCTAGGTGTGGTGGGGTATTACCGACAACTTATCCCCCACTTTGCCACAAGGGCAAGCCCCCTGACAGACCTAGTGAAAGCCCGTGGACCTGATCTGGTGAGATGGTCTGACACAGCAGAGGAAGCATTCACAGACCTACGGACTGCCCTCTGCAGTAACCCCGTACTGATAGCCCCTGATTTCACCAAGGAGTTTATCCTGCAGACGGATGCATCGGAAGTAGGGTTGGGGGCCGTTCTATCACAGATGGTCGGGGAGGAGGAACACCCAATTCTATACCTCAGTCGGAAACTCCTTCCAAGGGAAGAAAAATATGCAGTGGTGGAGAGAGAATGCCTCGCTGTAAAATGGGCCATGGAAACATTGCGCTACTACCTGCTCGGGCGCAGATTTGTCCTTGTGACCGACCATGCCCCTCTTCAATAGATGCAGCGGAACAAAGAGAAGAACACAAGGGTGACCAGATGATTCTTATCCCTCCAACCTTTCCAGTTCTGCGTGCAACACAGAGCAGGGAGCCGTCATGGCAACGCCGATGGCTTGTCACATGTGCACTGTCTGGCGTCCCAAGCTGCCCAACCCCTTGGCGTTGAGCAGGGGGGAAGGATATGTGACAGACCCAGACCAGTGGGGTACAGGAGTCTGGTAGAGCGCAAATATACTGGTCACTGGATGAGTAGTTTTCTGTTCCCCAATCCACATGGTGAATCTCTGAGGCAAGAAAATCCGCCAATAAGCGCAGGACCCACCAAGATAGAGGAGGAACTTTGTCACAAAACACAGAACAAAAAGATGGTCCCTGCCCCCAAAAGTTTACAATCTAAGATTAAAACAAGAGACTACAGATGGAAACGACAGCTAGATAGGGGATTACAAGGAAACAATTAAAATAATATTGGTCAGGATGATAGACAACAGCCTAGATACATTGCCAAGCTTTTTGTAGGCATCACAGCAAAGGAAGATTTTGAAGGAGGATAATGAGGTAGCTTTATAGATGTTTAAGATGCTTGTTTAAAAATTTAACAAGTGGAGAAAGGAAGTAATAGCTGACATCTTGAAAGTGAATGAGAGATGATATTTTGGGTGGACCTTGAAAGTGAAGACAAGAAGCTTGTGTTTGATGTGATAGAGAAGTGGGAGCCAGTAGAGGAAGCCCAGACAGGGGGGACATAGTCAAAGCAATAGGCTTGGAAAATGACTATTGCAGAAGCATTCTGAATGGATATGAGCAGGGTAAGATTGCTTTTCTCAAGGCCAGAGAAAAGGATGTTGTAGTATTGGAGATGCAAGATGATCAGAGCCTGGGCAAGGATTTTAGGTGTGTGGATGGATAGGATATCCATTTTAGGGATATTATGCAGTGAGAACTGGCAAGACTTAGACATAAGTCTGGATGTGAAGACCTAGAGAGAGGTCCAGATCAATGATGACATCCAGGTTATGGTCCTGAGAGGCAGGTTGGTGATATTGCCATAGTGATCTAGAAAAGAGGGGAGTAGAGGGGAGGGCTTGAGGGGAAGATTAAGAGCTCTATTTTAGATATGTTGACCATGAGTTGACAGCTGGACATCCATAAAGAGATGTTAGAGAGACAGATTGAGACTTCAGTTTAGACAGGAGGCAGCTCTGGAGAAGAGAAGTATATCTATGGGTCATCAGCATAGAGATGGTAGTTAAATTTGTGTTTGTGGATGAGATTATCCAGAGTGAGGGTGTAAAGGGGTAAGAGAAAGGGACCAAGTATAGAATCCGGTAGACCTTCCCCCAAGAAAGTTGGAGGGGGATGAGGATGATTTGCTGAAGGAATGATTAGAGAGGCAGGAGGAGAACCAGGAAAGGACAGAGTCATGGCAGCTAAGGGAGGACAAGAAGAACATGGTCAACCGTGTCAAAAGTAGCTGACAGATCAAGGAGGTTGAGGATGGAGTACTGGTTCTGAGCTGTGACTAGGAGAAGGTCATTAAAGACTTTGGTGAGAGTGATTTGAGTGGAATGCAAGGGGCAGAAGCTGGATTTGAGAGGATTTAGGCTGGAAATGAAGAGAAGGACTCCAGAAAGGTATTGTGGAGAGTTTGTTCAATGAGTTTAGAGATGAAAGAGAGAAGGGAGATGAGGCAGAGAAGGTAGAGGCTAGAGAGCTCCAGGGTGGGAGGGGTTAAAATGGGAGACAGCATGCTTGTATTATGATCTGAGGAAAAAGTCAGAGGAGAGTGAGAGGTTAAGGAGAAGAGTAAGGGAGGGGATCAGAGTAGGTGCAAGGGAGATCAGGGGATGCGACGGCATCACTGGGGCAAGTGGGGTATGTTTGCAGTAGCTTCTAATGAAGCCTGGGTTAATCCATTTCTACACTAATTGCATTTGTATAAAGAAATTTCTCACTCTTTTAAGACCCAGTCTTTTGTTAGCTTAGTTTGAATCATTTTATTTTTAGCTTGTTACCCTCTTGAACAGCTTTTTGGCATCCATCTTTTCTATTCCCCTCAGAGTTTTACATAGCATATTCACTTCCCCTCTTAATTGCTTCATGTATAAAGAATGGAGATTTTTTTTTCTTACTCTAAGTAGCTACAATCCTTGAGATTGACTATTAGTGAAGGGGAAAAGCTCACAAAGTAGGGAGGAATGGTTTGGAGAAGCATCTGACAATCATCTGAGTCTTTGGTCAAGAAACTGGGTTAGGCTTTCCCATGGGATACCAGTTCTGGAAGTGATGGATCCATTATCACTTCAAAGTCTTTTCCTCATCAGTGTCTTACAATACGTGAACAACTGGTCCCCAGTTCAGCAAGGTTCTTAAACACATGCCTAACTTTAAGCATCTGATTAGTTGTATTCACTTCAATGGACATTAGCAGGGTAAGACTGCATTTATCAAGGTCAGAGAAAAGGATATTGCAGTAATTGAGATGCACATTTTCAAATACCTTGCTGAATCAGGGCCCTAGAACAGGGATCGGCAACCTTTGGCACACGGCTCGCCAGGATAAGCACCCTGGTGGGCTGGGCCAGTTTGTTTACCTGCCACGTCCGGAGGTTCGACTGATGGCGGCTCCCACTGGCTGCGATTCGCCGCTCCAGGCCAATGGGGGCAACGAGAAGCGGCAGCTAGCACGTCCCTCGGCCCGCGCCGCTTCGCGCAGCCCCCATTGGCCTGGGATAGCGAACCGCGGCCAGTGGGAGCCGCGATCGGCCGAACCTGCGGATGCAGCAGGTAAACAAACCGGCCCGGCCCGCCAGGGTGCCTACCCTGGTGATCCGCATGCCAAAGGTTGCCGATCCCTGCCCTAGAATATGAACGACTGGGCATTTTTTAAACCTAGTTTTTATTACCCCAATTTTTTTCCCACACAAAAATCCATTTTTTTCAACCCTAACCTAGCCTGGTCACTTTCAAGTTGCTTTTCCTGCTAATTTTCTAAATGTTTCATGTCTCTTGCAAATTTGAACACCTTGATAAACATTCCTCCTCCTCTAGGTCATTGGTTTATCCTATGAACAAGAGCAGCTCTACTGCTAACAGATTCTTTTAACACTTCACTTGTCAGCTCCTCCCTACTCAGTATGTATCCATTTATCATATGGCCTCAGTTACTAAGCAATTTTTTTTAACCAGTTGAGAATTTCACCATCAATATCACATTAACTAAAATTTTACACCAGCCTTTTAGGTGGCACTGTATCAAAAGCCTTTGTCAGGTTCAAATGCTGTAGATAATATCTGCTACTTCATCCTTAGCAGTTCTTATTGTCACTTCCTCAAAGAAGTTAATCAGATTTGTTAAGTGTGACCTGCTGTCTATTAGCAGTCTTTAGTTATCTAAGTGCTATTCTGTTTAACTCCTGTAATCACTGACTCTCAGATCATTCCACAAAACCTTTTTAATGTATATTACTAATGTGAATAAAATGCTTTTCTTTAACCTTTCCTTGGTTTGGGATACATGAGTTTTTTGACTGTGTTTCTTCAGCAGTTAATTTTTTATTTAGTTTTTATACAAACGTAAGGCCTCATTTTGCCATCTTTACTCATAGTGAGTTGTGTCTTTACTCTTTGAGTAATCCCATTGGTTTCAACTACTGTTAGCAGTAATGGCTCCTAGCATTTTTAATTGGTCTTTTTGACCTGCATGTGTCATTGACGAGATGATGCAGGCCTCTTCAGATGGTGTCTGTGGTTGTGCATGGGTTGAGCACAGGCACTTGGAACAGTCCATTGCATCTGGTTTGTTTCTATTGCTTTTTTTCTATTTCCCCCCTCAGACTGTACACCCCATGTCATCCACCAGCAGGTCTTTGAGAATAGGTAAAGATTATTTTGGCAAAAATAATTATAAAATGCAAGCAGCTCCTGTGTTAAGAACAGGAGCTCCTTTCTTAATTATTTTTTATGGGATCCTGTTTTCATTCACTGTACTAGTTAACTTTTTCTTGGCCCTGTAGTTTTGTGCTATGCTTTAATAAAAATATTACAATCCGCCCACCCCCTTCCAAACTAAAAAATGCATCATACACAAATCACTAGACAAAGACACATTCAGAATTTGCTTTTGTTTTTGCAACAGAAACATTCTGTTTGAAATATAATAAATCACTTCCCTGGCCCGCATATGTCAGTGTACACCACTCGTGCTCATTTTCCTCACACTCTTTCACTTAAGAAACAGATGTTACATGCTATAACAGGAAGGGAAAGGTGCTAGCAGGCATTTTGAGACCAGCTGTATACCTACAGTGTATTGAGTTCCTGCAACAGTTTGTTCTCTTTAAGGCTGACGTATTACTTGCCACTTCTTCATATACACAACTTCCTATAGCCAGGGGAAATTAACTCCATCATAAAGTGTGAGTTTGATGGATCAGGAAACTGGATCACCCATCTCTAGCCCTCTGTTTCTCTATAAAAAAAAAGGTCTATGCTAAGGCATGATAATCTTTTAGATTTGGGTAGATTAAAATAGATTTTAATCATAATTGGGAAATTAATAGGAGCAGGGACTGGCAAATTGATATGATCTTCTATAGACCTATAGGTCTTTTTTGAATTTAGCTCATGTTAGTAGTGATTGAAAGACATTATCATCTGACATCTATTCAAGAGCCTGTCGGAAACAAATTTAGCCTCAGTCCAGGTCCTACTTGATAGATGCCCACATTTACGAGACTTACAACCCTATCTGGCACCCCTTGATGGTGGGTCTCTTCACATGGCCAAAGACTGAATGAGCATAGAAGGTGAACATCCCCTGTCCACCTTAGAGATGGTCTCTCCATGGCAGAGCTGTGGGACAAGTTTGCAACAGCCTTCGCTGTGGCTAAAATCAGAGCTTTGTTGTCCAGTGAGCAGTTTGGCATCTTTCAGAAGCACTAAAAACACAGAATAAATGCAGGTTTTCCCTTCAGTTACACTAATTACATTGACTGGTTCCAAGGAGGGTTGGTTTTCATGGGTGAACTTGTGCTGATAGTGTTAAAAGAGAATGAAGGACTACAGCAGTGTCTTGAGTTAGTGCAGACAGGCCCTGTGCAGCTCTTCCGGTGTACTCAGTTCTGACTTGAAATCTCTTTGCTATGCTGTCCCAGTCCTTGGCTCCTCTTGAACAAAGACTGACAATCATGCTGAATTGTGCCAAATTATGTGTTGGTTTTGCAGTGGTGCCAAAATGAGACTTGAATGAAACTACCCCAAAAATGTCTGCTTGTAGCCTAAATCAGCATTTGAACACAAGTCTCCAGAGGTGAAAGCCTAGTGTACTAAACTCCAGCTGTGACTTGATCAAAGCACAGCTCAATTTATATGTAGAATATGATTATAAGAACAGTCAGGAATTTTGTGAGTAAGAGGAGAGTGTCAAAAATAAGAGAGGAAAGACAAATTTACACAGCCTTGAGTTGGTGTTTTATTGTATACTAGTAACCCAGGACGTATCAAACCTTATATTTTTAAAACAATAAAGCAATAGAAAAGATTTTAGAAACAATAACACTTTTGTGAGTGGAAGGTGTATCCCCAACATTCAGACAAATGTGATAGTTCATCTTAAAAGGCAAAGAAAAAAGGAGACTGGAAAGCTATGGAGATAGCAGCGCACCTTGTATCACTGCTCCCGAGCAGGACGGAGTGGCGTTGATGATCTTTGTATTAGTTGTGAGCAGAATTTACCCTGCTGTGGTTGATGCTAGGCTAAGTGGTCAATGAAAATGAGGAAACAGGAAGGAACTAGGAAATAATTATGGCATTTGTTAGTGAGAGAAAAGATGGGATGCAAAGTTCACATCCAAACCAAAGCTCCCCTGAAATTCAGGTGTGTTCAGACTCCAGCTTTTGCTTTGGCCCTGTTTCTAGTTTAGCATTATAATAAATATGAGGGCCTGCATATTATCTTGTGTAGTTAAAGTGAGTGAAAATGTCCACAGGAAGTGTGCAAGGCACCAGAGAATCAGACTTCTTATCCATAGCCTTTATATCTACAAATAACCCAGTCATGACAAACCTCAAAAGAGAATGAGCCTCTCCTAACTGCAGCACTGTAGCTGCTATAGACAGTGCTCCTTGTTGAGTTTGGAGGACCTGGAGAACAGGCTACCTGGAGATTTAGAGAGAGCAATAGTCAAGGGACAAGGTAAGGGCCACTGTTTGAGGTCTCTAGGAAACAATAGCCAGTGAAATGAAGCTGACGGTTGTTAGTCAGTAAAGAACTGGACTAGAACTTCATAACAAGATTTTGTCCTAAATACCAGAGAGCACAGGCTGTTTAGAGGTAAACTGCTTGTGGTATCTAATTAAATGAGTCTTCTGAGTAAGTGAATTATGCTGTTCTACTAATACATATTTTTATGTAAGAAAGACATGGAGCTGAGTCACTGACTAATAGGCATTAAAGCACTGATACTTATTTACAGTAATAGTCCTAGATTCACCAGTACGCTCCAGGTCCTTTGTGCTGAGTTTATAGCTGCTCTGTGGCATAAAACAGCCATAACATACAGGTGGATTTGGCTCATAGGCACGCTAGACTTCACTATTACATTGACTCCAACTAACGTTTCCCAGGCATAATGTTCCTTAAAAGTCTTTATTTATTCATATAGTTCACTATCACTGACATATGTATTGGGAAATACTACACCAACATTGGTATTATTCCTCTCTGTGACCGTCACTTCATCATCAACAGTGACCACATTAGATCACGTTTCCAGAGAACCGAAGCACACAGAGACTGACTTTTCAGGAAGCTGTGGTGGAGCAGGAAAGTCTCCCAAGTTTATGGGTAGTGCTCTAACCACTGGATCAGCCTTCATATCTGTTGCATTTTAATATCCTGGTACAGAGGCGAGTAACTGGGGATAGGCCTAGGGAGTGACTATTTGAACTACACTGTAAGTGCCCAGAACCCCTCTCTTATAGGGACTGTGAAGGGACAGCCCCACAGACTGCCTGAAAACTGCAGAAGGTTGGATTTTGTTACCCCTAACCTCTACATAGGCCAACTACATAAGCCCAAGTAGTCTGCATAGTTTCTCAGATTCATGCAGGACTGAATAATTTCACCCAGTGTGCCTAGTTTCTTCTTCAGGGCAGGGGAAACCTAATCATTCATAAAGCAATGGTTTCATTCAGCCAAGTGAAAATGAGAAGCTGGTTTAGGCTCTTACCACCCTGTACTTAGGGTAAAATCTGAAGTTTACTGAAATGTTGAAGAGATTCATGAAGATCACATTTCCAAATTCAGTGTTCAGTCTTGGAGATATTTAGTTAGATCTGCTTATCTGTTAGGTTCCTATATTGGCTTCTGCACTGTGGATTGAAACACCACCACTGTATGTCTGAGCGCCTCTGAGTTGAGATATGTGGTGGTGTTGAGGCCTTGTTTGTCCCAGGATATTAGAGAGACAAGGTGAGTGAGATAACATCTTTTATTGGTCCAACTTCTGTTGGTGAGAGAAAGACAAGCTTTTGAGTTTACACATTGCTCTTTTTCAGGTCTGAGAAATGTACTCAGAGTGTCTGTAAGTTCGAAAGCTTGTCTCTCTCACTAACAGAAGTTGGTCAATAAAAGTTGTTACCTCACCCACCTTATCTCTCCGACTTGAGATGAAATCCTACGCCAGTGAAGTCAGTGGGATTTTTGCCAGTGATTTCAGCAGGACTAGGATTTCACCCATGGAATTCAGAGCAATTTATGGATCCGTTCCTGTGCATGATTTTGGAGGCAGGACATTTCCCAATGTCCTTTGCATTGCTGACATGATATAAAACAGAAGTTCAAGGAGTACATGAAAGATGAAAGTCAAATGTTTCTAATGGGTGACAGGTGGCAAGAGCAGGAGAAGTTCTGGGAAGGTAAATTGACCTTTCTCTTACCATCTACACTCACACCAAAAACAGATGTGCAGCACATGGACTAAGGGAACAGGGCTCTGCCAACAAAATAAAAGGAAAGGAAACAAGAAAAAAACATAAGTAACTATAAAATATGAATAAATGATTGTGAGTATTTTGGGGATTGTGTTGGATCAGAGACTTGTTCTACAACTGTTGCCAATGTCAAGGCTAGACCTAGCTAAGGGAGGCCTTAGTTTAGGAGGGAAAAAAAATATAATTAAAGCAATATGTTTGTATGAGACAATGTGCTCTTCCAAAAATCAATTTAAAATCACTCTCAGATCTGCTGTTTTCTTTCTATTGTGCTCAATTGAAAAGAAAAACACAATAAGGTTCTTCTACTGTATGACTTTCTCTGAGCGTTTAGAAAATAATCTACCACCTTGACCAGCAGTACCTCTGATACAATGGGTGTATACAGAACAATGGATACATTAGATATTTTATTTCCCTGTGGCACCTTTTAATAAGTGAGTGCAATCACGTTAGTTGCCATTGTTGGGGAAACCTCTGAGGGGCAGGCTTCCAGGAATAACATCACAGGTCAAAACTAATTCCTAGTGGAATCCTATTGGGGAGACACCTGTGATGAAGTTGGCCCACATGTCAGGCAAAACAGATTGGTTGGCATTGTGGTGTAATTCCTGGAAGTTCTTTTCCTCCTTCAGGAATAATATGAATGAAACATTGGCAGCTACCACCAAATTGCAGTACTGCTAGGCAGTAGGTGGATGTTCGAGGCTGTCAGTTGCTAGTGAAAATTATGATAAAAATCTTTTGGTGAATGGAATTTATTTAGTAATATTAAAAAAAACCTCTTTGTAAAACCATGTGTAAAAGATAGGCTGCTTGAAAGCATTTAAAAGTGTTTTCTCATTTCTCCCACAGTAATTCATCACCGAGATGGTATGTCAGGTTATGCTGATGACAGTATAATGGCCAAGTTCCATCTAAACAAACAAAATACTAATAATGAAGGAGCTTCCTCTTCTTCAATATCTTCATAAAAAAGGAAAAAGTAACCCCCACATAGTTACAAAGCAATTCAGTTAGCATTTCTCAAACTTACTAAAAACAACGAGGAGTCCTCGTGGCACATTAGAGACTAACAAATTTATTTGGGCATAAGATTTCATGGGCTAAACCCCACTTCATCAGATGCATGGAGTGGAAAATACAGTAGGAAGATATATATACAGAGTACATGAAAAGATGGGGTTGCCTTACCAATTCTAATGAGACAATTCAATTAAAGTGGGCTATAATCAGCAGGAGGAAAAAATCACTTTTGTAGTGGTAATCAAGGTGACCCATTTCAAACAGTTGACAAGAAGGTGTGAGTAACAGTAGGGGGGGAAATTAGCCTGGGGAAATAATTTTTAGTTTGTGTAATGACCCATCCACTCCCAGTCTTTATTCAGGCCTAATTTGATGGTGTCCAGTTTGCAAATTAATTCCAGTTCTGCAGTTTCTTATTGGAATCTGTTTTTGAAGTTTTTTCGTTGAAGAATTGCCACTTTTAAGTCTGTAATTGAGTGAGGGATCGTCCTTCAGGATAGGTTGTAGATCCTTGATGATGCACTGGTGAGGTTTTAGTTTGGGGCTGAAGGTGACGGCTAGTGGCATTCTGTTACTTTCTTTGTTAGGCCTCTCCTGTAGTAGGTGACTTCTGGGTACTCTTCTGGCTCTGTCAATCTGTTTCTTCACTTCAGCAGGTGCGTATTGTAGTTTTAAGAACACTTGGTCGAGATCCTGTAGGTGTTTGTCTCTGGCTGAGGCAGGGATCGGCAACCTTTGGCATGCGGGCCGCTAGGGTAAGCACCCTGGCGGGCCGGGCCGGTTTGTTTACCTGCCGTGTCCGCAAGTTCCACCAATAGCAGCTCCCACTGGCTGCGGTTCACCACTCCAGGCCAATGAGGGCTGCGGGAAGCGGCAGCCAGCACATCCCTCGGCCCGCACCGCTTCCCGTAGCTCCCATTGGCCTGGGACGGCGAACTGCGGCCAGTGGGAGCCACGATCGGCCGAACCTGCAGACGCAGCAGGTAAACAAACCTGCCTGGCCCGCCAGGGTGCTTACCCTGCCTGGCCGCATACCAAAGGTTGCCGATCACTGGTCTGAGGGATTGGAGCAAATGTGGTTGTATCTTAGAGGTTGACTGTAGACAATGAATCACAGAATCATAGAATCATAGAATATCAGGGCTGGAAGGGACCTCAGGAGGTCATCTAGTCCAACCCTCTGCTCAAAGCAGGACCAATCCCCAACTAAATCATCCCAGCCAGGGCTTTGTCAAGCCTGACCTTAAAAACCTCTAAGGAAGGAGATTCCACCACTTCCCTAGGTAACTCATTCCAGTGCTTCACCACCCTCCTAGTGAAGACGTTTTTCCTAATATCCAACCTAAACCGCCCCCACTGCAACTTGAGACTATTACTGCTTGTTCTGTCACCGGCTACCAATGAGAACAGTCTAGATCCATCCTCTTTGGAACCCCCTTTCAGATAGTTGAAAGCAGCTATCAGATCCCCCCTCATTCTTCTCTTCTGCAGACTAAACAATCCCAGTTCCCTCAGCCTCTCCTCATAAGTCCTGTGCTCCAGCCCCCTAATCAGTTTTGTTGCCCTCCGCTGAATTCTTTCCAATTTTTCCACATCCTTCTTGTAGTGTGGGGCCCAAAACTGGACACAGTACTCCAGATGAGGCCTCACCAATGTCAAATAGAGGGGAATGATCACGTCCCTCGATCTGCTGGCAATGCCCCAACTTATACAGCCCAAAATGCCATTAGCCTTCTTGGCAGCAAGAGCACACTGTTGACTCAAATCCAGCTTCTCGTCCACTGTAACCCCTAGGTTCTTTTCTGCAGAACTGCTGCCTAGCCATTCGGTCCCTAGTCTGTAGCAGTGCATGGGATTCTTCTGTCCTAAGTGCAGGACTCTGCACTTGTCCTTGTTGAGCCTCATCAGATTTCTTTTGGCCCAATCCTCTAATTTGTCTAGGTCCCTCTGTATCCTATCCCTACCCTCCAGCGTATCTACCACTCCTCCCAGTTTAGTGTCATCTGCAAACTTGCTGAGGGTGCAGTCCACGCCATCCTCCAGATCATTAATGAATATATTGAACAAAACCGGCCCCAGGACCGACCCTTGAGGCACTCTGCTTGATACTGGTTGCCAACTAGACATGGAGCCATTGATCACTACCCGTTGAGCTCGACAATCTAGCCAGCTTTCTATCCACCTTATAGCCCATTCATCCAGCCCATACTTCTTTTACTTGCCAACAAGAATACTGTGGGAGACCACATCAAAAGCTTTGCTAAATTCAAGGAATAACACATCCACTGCTTTCCCCTCATCCACAGAGCCAGTTATCTTGTCATAGAAGGCAATTAGGTTAGTTAGGCATGACTTGCCCTCGGTGAATCCATGCTGACTGTTCCTGATCACTTTCCTCTCCTCTAAGTGTTTCAGAATTGATTCCTTGGATCATGTGATGTGGTATGGATGAAAGCTGGAGGCATGTAGATAAGTATAGCGGTCAGTAGGTTTCCGGTATAGGGTAGTGTTTATGTGACCATCGCTTATTTACACTGTAGTGTCCAGGAAGTGGATCTGTTGTGTGGACTGGTCCAGGCTGAGGTTGGTGGTGGGATGGAAATTGTTGAAATCCTGGTGGAATTCCTCAAGGGTTTCTTTTCCATGGGTCCAGATGATGAAGATGTCATCAATGTAGCACAAGTAGAGTAGGGGCGTTAGGGGACGAGAGCTGAGAAAGCGTTGTTCTAAGTCAGCCATAAAAATGTTGGCATACTGTGTGGCCATGGGGGTACCCATAGCAGTCTGCTGACTTGAAGGTATACATTGTCCCCAAATGTGAATTAGTTGTGGATGAGGACAAAGTCACAAAGTTCAGCCACCAGGTTTGCCGTGACATTATCAGAGATACTGTTCCTGATGGCTTGTAGTCCATTTTTGTGTAGAATGTTGGTGTAGAGGGCTTCTACATCCTGGAATGTTGGTGTAGAGGGCTTCTACATTTCTGGAAGATCACCAATGGATTGTAATTTCCTCAGGCAGTTAGTAGTGTCTCAAAGATAGCTGGGAGTGCTGGTAGCATAGCGCCTGAGGAGAAAGTCTACATAGCCAGACAGTCCTGCTGTCAGGGTGCTAATGCCTGAGATTATGGGGCATCCAGGATTTCCAGGTATATGGATCTTGGGTAGCAGATAGAATATCCCTGGTTGGTGTTCTAGGGGTGTGTCTGTGCAGATTTGTTCTGTGGTTTTTCAGGGAGTTTCTTGAGCAGATGGTATAGTTTCTTTTGGTAACCCTCAGTGGGATCAGAGGGTAATGGCCTGTAGAATGTGGTGTTAAAGAGCTGTCTAGCAGCCTCTCGTTCATATTCCCACCTATTCATGATGACTGGGAGTGTATGGGTCATTACACAAACTAAAAACTATTTCCCCATGCTAATTTTTCACCCTACTGTTACTTACACCTTCTTGTCAACTGTTTGAAATAGGCCACCCTGATTACCACTACAAAAGTGATTTTTCCTCCTGCTGATAGCCCACTTTAATTGAATTGTCTCGTTAGAATTGGTAAGGCAACCCCATCTTTTCATGTACTCTGTATATATATCTTCCTACTGTATTTTCCACTCTATGCATCTGATGAAGTGGGTTTTACCCCACGAAAGCTTATGCCCAAATAAATTTGTTAGTCTCTAATGTGCCACAAGGACTCCTCGTTGTTTTTGCTGATATAGACTAACACGGCTACCACTCTCAAACCTGTCAAAATTACTAGGAACCCATTTTCCATACCGGGGCCTCTGCAAGCCTCCTCCCAACTGTCTGGGACATCCTCCCATTTAGCAATTGGGGAGGATAGGGTGGTTGTTGTAACCCTCAACACCTGTTTTTGATCCTCAGATTGAGAACTCATGAGTAAATATAATGCACTGGACAACAGAGAGGGAGGGAGAGGGCGAATCCTGTGCTTAGAACCTTTGTCTTCTAATACTGCATGTTGTGACTGTCTGTGTGGAATTGGTGATAACTGCACTAGTAATGTGCTTATTTGAGCCATTACATATTTAAATTATAAACTATTTGGTGTGGGGACTTACAGTGTCTTCCTATGTATTTGTAGAGTACCTAGCATTTTGTGGGCACCATCAGATGAGAAATAATAACTAAGTAAGATTAACTGGGAACACACCAGTATACTCTAACAAGAAGGGGGGAAAAGGTACTATTTATTTTAGTAGTGGATGAACAAAGTAAATCAACTTTAACTATTAGGAATGTGCTTCTGCTGAAGTCCATGGCAAAATGTTTGTTTACTTCAGGGGGAGCAGAATTTGAGCTGTGAATATAAAACGTTAGTTACTTGCAGACATTTAGTAAATTATAAAAAGTTGACTGTAACAATCATTCTGAATATTGTTAGCATACCCCCAAAAGAGAACAAAGCATTGCTTCATTCCTTGGCGATCCACACCCTTCATATTCATATGAAGCAAATAAAAGCAGACAGCTGCAGGTGCAGAACTGGATCCTCTTCCATCTGGATTGAGACAGCTCAGCCAAGAAATTAAGGATGAACAAACCTGTTTGGGGAAAAGAAGAACTTGACCTAACCCCTAAAGTGAGCTACTCTAATCCCAGTTATTGTTTATTTTCCTATCACTCTGCACTTCCAGTTCCAACAAGGAACTGAAGTGGAATTCAGAAATATAAGCCTGTTTTTGCTGCATCAGTAAAACGTCTGGGCTGCCTGAACACAAAGCTCTTTGGGGCAAGGACAACTTGTCTTTTCATTATGTATGTGCAATGTAGCAGTGCTATATAAGAATTAGATATTTTGGGGGACATTAGGTGCTAATGCAATATAAATTAAATCTACTAATAATAAACCTTTCAAGAAGGTATATGCTTCAGATATTTCCAGCTCAATTCTGTGGACTTCTTGTGGTCCACGCACTGATCAGCAAGGCAACCATATTTAATCTGCTTATCCAAACCTTTTGTAATTCACTCATTACTACCAGAAAGTTTAGTTTCTGTCCCACTCTTAATCTTCCAGTTTAAAATCCTCTTCTCACAATTATTCTCAACATTCTAGAGTGAGGAAACAAAAGACAGTTGCTGAGATGACTAGCTATGTCTTGTACTACATGAGTAGGAAGAGTAATGACCCAGGATGAAGGTCAAAATTAAAAAGCAAATACAACAAAGTCCATTTAAAAAAAATAGTCTAATGGCTGTGGGAAGAGAAATATAAAAGAAGCTGACAAAGTATAAAATAATAAATATTAAGGGGTCAGTGGCCATAAGCAACAAAGTCAATACAATTGTCTTATATGTTGCTCTACGGCTTTCTATTCTCAGCTCAGCAGTTAAGAATTTTTTTTTTAAAAAAATTCACTGCCATGAAAGGTTATACTACTAATCCAAGAATTAGCTATAGCTCAGGTGTATTTCTAAATTTTAAAATTCTGTTTTTTTAATGAGAGGTTTCAGAGTAGCATGTGACTATTTTTTCACAATCCTAGCTCAGATACTATTATCCACTCTTAAAGTAAGAACATTTCAGTAAAGTTTTTATATGGTTAATGCACAGTATTTTGCAATAGGCTGAGTATAAATATATAAATGATAAAGAGAAAAAAAATCATCACTCCAAGAGTAGAAGAGCTGTAATTTATCTATGATTCTGAATCTTTATAATTAAGTCTCTTACTTATTCCAACTAAGGCACAACTGATGCAAAAGATCTTATAAACGGTGCTAATGTTACAAACAGATACCACTGAGTCATCTATTACCAAAGTCAGTTCACAGTTGGTGTAACTCAGCATACCTCTAGTAGCTTCCAGGAAGCTATGCCAGTTTACTCCAGATAAGGAACTGGTCCCCATTCTTTAGTGAAAGAATGCAGCAAGAAGTTGTTGTACAACTTTCACCCAGACTAATAAACATTGGCAATAAAGAAAAGCATGTAGACATACAAAAGCATGCAGTTCTGTGGAAAATATTCACAGGACATGATTTAAAGTAACCTCTAAGCTTGTGACCTCATGGTTGGGTGACTCACATGGATCAAAGTTAGGAAATAAGAAGTCAATTCCATTAGTTGAGAGTACTTGTCTGAAAGCAGGGGGTCAAGCCAGGCCTTGATTTTTATCAAGACAGCGGTGAAACAAGTAAAGTAATTGTTTTTATGATAAAGAACATCATTGTGGAGGACAGATTGAATCTGGAGTTTATTTCACTGCCCTTTGCCAATAATACATCCGTTAACGATGGGAAGCACATTTCTGTGTTTCAGAGATTAAAAACATTCTAACTAAAAGCTGCTGCCAACCAGTTGCAAATCACATCTTTCACAAGCACACTAGTACAGCCGGGAATCCTGGTGACTTAGTGGTGAAGTATTTGTGATGAAGGTGGATGACCATTTTATTCAGCAAAACAAGAACAGAAAAGGATTTTATTGTAAAACCTGTAGAAACTGATAAACATTAGTTAGACCAGGGGTCGGCAACCTCTGGCATGCGGCTCGCCAAGGTAAGCACCCTGGTGGGCCGGGCCAGTTTGTTTACCTGCTGCATCCGCAGATTCGGCCGATCGCGGCTCCCACTTGCTGCGGTTCGCCGCTCCAGGCCAATGGGGGCTGCGGGAAGCAGCGCGGGCCGAGGGATGTGCTGGCCACGGCTTCCCGCCGTCCCCATTGGCCTGGAGCGGCGAACCACAGCCAGTGGGAGCCGCGATCGGCCGAACCTGCGGACGCGGCAGGTAAACAAACCTGTTTGTTGGTGCTTACCCTGGCGAACCGCGGGCCAGAGGTTGCCGACACCTGAGTTAGACCAACAGCTTGCTTCAGTGTATCTCCTCATTAAAATGGGCTACAGCAAGCACATCAGATATATGGATCCCTTCTCTACAGTGGCTTCCCATAGAATATCAAGGTCTCAATCCTTATTGTCAATGAGCTCCACCACCTGGGCCCAACATAACATACACTGGGATGAAGATTGCAGTTGACAACTCCACACTGTTCTACCATAGGGTAAAGCTTATTATGCAGGAGATAGAGATTTCTCAGAGGCTGGTCCTAGACTGTGGAACAAACTGCCACAGGATTTAAGGAACATCAGAAACCTCATCATCTGATCCAAGTGCAAGGTGCATTTCTTAGAACTGCCTCCTCTAACATAAGCACATAACATGAACATTAAATAAAAAAAATTAAAAAGAAAGAAATGCTGCTCCCAAAAAACTACTGAAACAAAACACTTTTTTGCACACACAGTTCTCCTCCTGGGGTGAGGATGAGGGAGAGAATGAATCACATTTGATAGATGTTAGTCACATTGCTTAATGCCCTACTGGAAGGTGCCTAGACACTACAGGGATGAGGGCAGTGTAAAAATCTATCTAGAATAGATTCTGCTGTGTTGACTGGCTCTGAGATCCCACATGGAATCTCAGTGTGATGAAGATACAGTAAGGAAGCTTATCTGGAAGGGATTTGGGGTGAGATTTTCAAAAGCGCTTAGCGTTGGCCTAACTCTGCTCCCACTGAATTTGGTGGTCAAGCTGACATTGACTTTAATAGAAGCTGAGTTAAGCCAATGCTGAGTGCTTTTGAAAGTCTCACCCTTGATTACTTCTGCAATGTAATGAATTTATGATTTTACTTATGTGTTGGTTGGCTCTGTGATTTAAAATAGATTCAGATTCAAGCAAACTGTATAGAAGTTTGGCAAATTCTATTTTGCACATTTTAGCACAGGCGTGAAAATATATCTAAAGAAAATTTGATGTTTTTCTTAGCATTTCAAAATACTTAAGGATTAGGTAAGAGTTTTATAAAGGCATTTTTTCAGGTGTTTTGATTCTACCTTTCCAAGCTTGACAGTAGGTGGAATCAGACAAATCTAATGGGACAGGTGGGGCCAAGTTTTCCAAAGAGCTCAGGACCAGATTTTCAGTACTCAGTAGCCAAAGCTGTGGACAGATTTTCAAAAGTACATAAGCAACGTAGGAGCACAGGTCCCATTGGCTATAAAAGGGACTTGGGCTCTTAAGTTAGTTCTGTGCATTTGAAAATCTCAGTATCAGCTCCCATTTAGACACAAGCATAAGGGAAAGACTTTAAAAAAATGCTTAATATCCTGTAGCCTCCACTATGACACCTGGCTTTCAAAAGAGCTCAACACCCAATGTGCTGAGGTCTCATGAAAATTCTGTCCATAGTATTAAATATATAAGAAAAACAACTGCATATGAGCCTTTAAATCCCTCAGTCTATTAACCCTGAAACTGAATGTTGAGTACTACAGCAATGGATATGGTCTCCTGGGCAAAGATCTTGCCACTGACTTTTTGCACCTTTCCAATGTTGTCTTCTCTGTTCCAGGCTTAAGTTCCTTAACACAAGGAATTGGCACCAAAAAAGCATCAGAACTTTTACTAAAGACAAATTATGTAGGAAGATCTGTTAGAATTTATTTGGAGTATATTTAATCAGCATGAAGGATTGAACAATATGTAACTAAGCAGAGATCATGGCTGCTAACATCAAAAGCATTTCATGCCAAAACTTCAAATACTTTAATAGATGTAGGGAGACAACCTAATAATTGCTTAACATACCTTTAGTGATTTACACTTGAATAATTTAATAACCGAGTGCCTTCAAGCTTGGAAATAATTTACATACAAATTGTGGCACCAACCCATAAATTCCACAAAATATCTATGAGCTCTAGCCCTGGAACAATAAATCTGAGTATATTTTTGGCCTAGCATTTTTCAGGTTTAGGAGAGGGAAAAATATTTGTGAATTCTTTTAAGTCCTTATAAGCCTTGAAAGCAAGATCTGAATGAACAGGATGTTGGGAATCACTCTTTCATTCAGTGATTATCAGAATTTTTAAACTTAATTGGTGCTAGATGGGGAAAAAACCAATAACCCCAAAAGTTCACCAAAGCAATATAACAAGTCACATGGTTTCAGTCACCAGATGTTGATAATAGGGAGTGAGGCAGGCTTGCTATAGCAGTTGATGAGAAGAGAGAGGAAAAGGGGAGGCTGACACTTGGAGGGAGAGAGTGAAAGGGGAAAGAGGGAGAAGGATTAAGAGGCAATGTCATCACTTGATGAGAGAGGAAGCCAGCAGTTTCAGTTCATACAGGTTGTGAACACGTGGCATCAGGTTGGGCGGACCTCCCTCCCTCATCTTCCTTCAAATCCTAGAAGAAGTCACTAGTGGTGTACTCTGCCTTGTGTAGGATTACCATACTTCAAGTTTCCAAATAGAGGACACTACCAAGGGGAATGGAGGAAAAGCCGGAGGCGGTATTTGTTCAATATCTTCACTAATTTTCTGGATGATGGGATGGATTGCACCCTCACAAGTTTGTGGATGACACTAAGCTGGGGGGGAGGTAGATATGCTGGAGGGTAGGGATAGGGTCCAGAGTGACCTAGACAAATTGGAGGATGGGGCTAAAAAAAAATTCTGATGAGGTTCAGCAAGGACAAGAGCAGAGTCCTGCACTGAGGACCAAAGAATCCCATGCACTGCTACAGGCTGAGGACTGACTGGCTAAGCAGCAGTTCTGCAGAAAAGGACCTGGGGATTACAGTGGATGAGAAGCTGGATATGAGTCAACCATGTGCCCTTGTTGTCAAGAAGGCCAACAGCATATTGGGCTGCGTTAGTAGGAGTATTGCCACCAGATTGAGGGAAGTGATTATTCCCCTCTATTCGGCACTGGTGAGGTCACATCTGGAGTATTGTGTCCAGTTTTGGTCCCCCCACTACAGAAGGAATGTGGACAAATTGGAGAGAGTCCAGCGGAGGGCAACGGAAATGATTAGGGGGCTGGGGCACATGACTTACGAGGAGAGGCTGAGGGAACTGGGCTTCTTTTGTCTGCAGAAGAGAAGAGTGAGGGGGAATTTGATAGCAGCCTTCAACTACCTGAAGGGGGTTCCAAAGAGGATGGAGCTAGGCTGTTCTCAGTGGTGGCAGATGACAGAACAAGAAGCAATGGTCTCAAGTTGCAGT
>NW_020664372.1:8068595-8156678 GCF_002925995.2 Terrapene triunguis
CCGAGACTGCTATAACATGAAATATATGGCAGAAGGCAGGTAAAACAGAGCAGGGGACATAAAATTCTGCGCCCCGGAGTTCAGTCAAATTTAATTAAACATATTTTTTTTTTAAACGAGTGTCATCAGCATGGGAGCATGTCCTCTGGAATGGTAGCCGAAGCATGAAGGGGCATACAAATGTTTAGCATATCTAGCACGTAAATACCATGCAATGCTAAAAATCGCCATGCAAATGCCTTTTCTCACTTTCTGGTGACATTATAAATAAGAAGAGGGCAGCATTATTTCCTGTAAATGTAAACAAACTTGTGTGTCTTAACGGTTGGCTGAACAAGAAGTAGGACTGAGTGGACTTGCAGGCTCTGAAGACTTACATTGTTTTGTTTTAGATTGCAGTTATGTGAAAAAAAAATCTACATTTGTAAATTGCACTTTCACGACAAAGATTGCACTATAGTACTTATATGAGCTGAATTGAAAAATGCTACTTCATTTGTTTATCATTTTTACAGTGCAAATATTTGTAATCAAAAATATACACTTTGTAGTCTGTGTTGTAGTTGAAATAAATATGTATGAAAATGTAGAAAAACATCTAAAATATTTAATACATTTCAATTGGTATTCTATTGGTTAACAGTGCGATTAAAACTGCGATGAATCACAATTAATTTTTTTTAATAGTGATTAATTTTTTTTAGTTAATTGGGTGAGTTAACTGCATTTAATCAAGAGCCCTACTTTTTACATCTTCTCTGGAGAACTGATGTTTTCAATCTGAAATATGGGCCCATGTGATTCTAGAATGATAGTGCTTATTTTATTCTATGAGTCTTTATGGTGATAATTTGTAAAGTATATAGGGAAAGTCTGTCTTTATTAGTATTGTAAGCAAAATCCATTGTTACATTTTATTTATTTATTTGGTTATATATGTTTGGCCAGTGTGCTACTATATGATAAATAAATAGGGCTGTGGGCATTGTCCCTTTTTCTTTTTAACTTTTATATTAATGATATTGTTTTAGTTTATTGTTTAATGTTTATTGATTTATTTGAAGGAGATCAGTATTTCCCCCCTAAAACAATGGATTACCTTGGGTCTGTTATTACGTGCAGATGATATGGATCTATTATCACAAACATCAGTGGGACTGAAATGTTTATGAAATGTGTTTGGTTTATTCTGTCAACAGGAGGGCCTTTTGATAAATTACTCCAAAACTAAATAATTGTTTTTAGTCAAAGACGGATGTTGCATAAATGGAGGATTGATGGACAATATACTGAACAAGTTAGTTCTTTCCTCTACCTGAATATCTGGTTCTCACAAAATGGGTTGTGGGATAAACATATTCATGTAAAAAAAAAAAAAAAAAAAGAGAGCCTAAAATACAATGCAAGCTGTGTTGCATTTTACGTGGACTCATGGGGGCAATTTAATTGCATCAGCCCTTAGAGCAGGGGTTCCCAAACTTGCTTCACGGCTTGTTCAGGGTAAGCCCCTGGCGGGCAGCGAGAAGCTTTGTTTACCTGAGCGTCCGCAGGTACAGCCACTCACAGCTACCAGTGGCCGCGGTTCACCATACCTGGCAAATGTGAGCTGCGGGAAGCAACGTCACAGTAATGATCCCACCAGATGAGAAGTGATTCAAAACAAATTGCTTAGGAAGATTCTTGGTCTCCTAAACAATACCCCAGCTGGTCTCCTCAAAGCTGAGATAGACATTAATTCTATTCTGTCCAAAGTGCAATACCATAATATCAATTTTTGGCTTCACATTCATAGTATGCATTCACAACGTTTGCCAAGGCTATGCTTAGAGGAACAGCTCATTAGGACTTTTTCCATGTCAATTTCCCTGGTTAGAGTATATTCAAAATTCTTTGCATTCTCTAGGCTTCTCAGAATTGGAAATGATTAAATTTAATTTTAAAATGTGAAATCCCTAATCAAGTTGAGATTAGAGGATAATAATAAGCCAATAGACATGGAAGTTATTTCCATTACAAATAGGTTACCTTGGTTCCCCCTTGTTATAAAGACTCAATGATATTTAGACAGTTTGTCCAATAACACATTAAGGAGGGCCTTTACCGCTCTCCATTTTCACTCAATGCAGACAGCTTACTTAGAAGGCCAGTATACTGGCATTGAGAAATTTAACTGCCTCTGTGCATGTGGCTCTAGGCAGTGAAAGACCTACCCTATTATTAATTATGTTGTAATTTACATTGCCACTTCAGGTCAAAATGGCTTTGTGTGTTTTTGTCTCAGACGCTATTTTCTACAATCTCTCAGAAAATAGAGTATTAAGTAGGAATTGATAATGTATCTATGATCCAAGCACTTGACCTATATGCATGGTCAGCCACTAAACTAAGGAAAAGGCAAGTGGTGCAGTGATTATATATGGTTAAATTGGTTTATGTTCTTTTTCATTTGTATTTATATGCATTTTGATACATATATCAAATTCTGGATTTAGTTTTAAGTTTTATTGTAATTTATTTTGGTTTTGGAGCATTGGCCTATGCCTAAGTCACGGTTAATAAACTTGACTTGATGATAAATAAATAGGAAAATGATGCCAGTGAATACTTTAAGCAGGATCAATAGTGTGGTAATTAGTGCCACGGTATGGAGGAAAAATGCTCAGATTCTGCTCTTTTTTTAAACTGGTGTAATATTCTGGTGAATGAAGTTATACTGTTTTAAAACTGGTCTGAGATAAGAATCAGCCCCTAAAAGCCTATTATGTTTGTTAAGAACTAGATTCCACCACTCATGTTCGTGTTAAGCAGGACATTATTCAGCAAATAGTCACACTGAAATCAATGGGACTATTAGCAAAGTCAGATAATTGTAGAGGTTGCTCCTTTTACTAAACCTCAGAGGCCCCAAGAAACTACAGCAAAGATGCACAAATGTATAGCTTGCACATTTGTGGTGTTTGGGAAGTTTGGAAATCTCTTCCAGATGAAACAACTGTTGAGCTGGAAAAAGCTTTCTGCATTAATATAGAAGCCATGCAATGTGCTGTAATTAAGGCTAGAGAGAGGAATATGTAAAAAATAGAGTTCAGATAAAGTTAGTTTTTCACATAGATTGTGAAAGAATGAAACCATGATCCTGACAGTGCTCCCATAGAAGCCAATGAGGCATTTACACAAAAAGTTAAGATAGTTTGTCATTGAAAACTGCATAACACATGTCTAGCGGCAAGTTTAGCAGGAGGGAAAAATTAGATATAACTTAAGGCACCCATGGGTCTTGCAGCTCAGCTGGCTGTGCACCTGAATAAGAAAAGGAGAGTTGGTCTTAATCTCCAGACCTGTCATTTATTTCTTTAACACAAAAAGTATGGGGCACAGGTGGCTAGATGTCAAAGATCATACTCTGTCTGCATGCTTCATAAGGCTTGGGACAAATGTAGGAAGCAGGCTGGGTGATTAGAAAAATCACTAGAACTTGGTGCAATTTCAGTGACCCAGGTCGAAGGTTGCGTTGGTTTTGGTGTTTTACAAATGTTTGACAGATTAAATGCACACCTCCCATGGTTAACAAATAAGCCATACGAGTTAAGTATTCATAAGCATTATAGATTCATTCGGTATTCTTATTGTAAGGCAATCTGGGCCAATTAACATGAGTAACACACTCACTATGCACACCCACTTTTGGATTACACTGGCTTCTGGAAAACACACATTAAAATATGTCTAACTGCAAAATCACACCATAGTGAAAGGAAAAGAATGAGAGAGATAAGTAGGAAGGCTATTTGGATTCCATTATCAACTTAGGTGGTAAATGTATAATTTCCGGCGTGTATACCTGGCTCATTTATATCACTACTGAGAAACTGTCGATTGCATTTTCTGCCCTACGTTGCAGTGGAGGCTAGTAGAAAAGTATGGGAGATTGAAAGTCATTTGATGACTCAGTACTTTGTATTCTAAAAGCCTGGACATGCAAGTGGTTGTGTGGGTGCTGCTCCTGCTTACAGTCTAAAATAGCATTAATGAAGGAGAATTCCTGTACGGCTTTTACCGTTCCTCCAAATATTGTTGAGAACTGCCACAGACAGATCTAGTTCTTTGGAATTCGTTGCTGCTATTCTTTAGGTCTGCCGCTTGGTAGCTGTTTGTTAGAGGGAGAAAGTAAAACTGATGGTGCATAGGAGAGACAGAGCTCCTACAAACATTGATCCCAAGGATCTATGCTGATTCATACCAGCTGAGGATCTGGCTCATTGATTTTAAAATGTTTTCTCAAGTCTGGAGTGTGCTTCTGCTCTTGATCTATCAGAGTCTGGATTGATCAGATTACAAAGCTCATCTGTTTTCTTGGGCATTTGGGGAGGAGGCAAGATCAGAGTTGAAGAGAATTATTTATTGATATGGGAAAATTATGTTTTGGGACCAGGTCTGATTATGACTGTGGAAGTACCAGCAGTGGATTTGATTAGTTTAATGTGATATATATTTTTTTTATTTAGAAATATTGTGAATTTTAAATTTTTGCAAGGGTCATGCAGGGCTTGGGATAGAACTTTTATTATTTAGTTTTAATAAATCTAACTAAAGAGACCCCAATAAATGAACGATAGTCACTTAAACTTATTTTCCTACATGCCTATGAATGTTTACAGAATTTCAGCAGTCTCTTTCTCTTGAGAAATGCACGAGTTTCCTTCTTCACACTCAAAATTCTCTATTTTCAGATTGTGAATGCTGCTGATTGCATGTAGAAACTGTACTTCAGGAGGTAAGGGAAGGGGGGTGGGAAGAGTTAAACAAAACTCACCTTTTGATTTATTCATTTCATTTTATTTTATTTCTAGATTTGTCAGACCTATTTCATATCCCATGTCTGGTTGTATGTGCAACAATGTTACTAAAATATATAGTTTATTCAGGGGTTGGCAACCTCTGGCATGCGGCTTGCCAGGGTAAGCACCCTGGTGGGCCAGGCTAGTTTGTTTACCTGCTGCATACGCAGGTTCGGCCGATAGCAGCTCCCACTGGCCGCGGTTCACTGTCCCAGGTCAATGTGGGCAGCGGGAAGCCGTGGCCAGCACATCCCTCGGCCCGCACCGCTTCCTGCAGCCCCCATTGGCCTTGAGTGGCGAACCGCGGCCAGTGGGAACCGCGATCGGCCAAACCTGCTGACGCGGCAGGTAAACAAACTGGTCTGGCCCGCCAGGGTGCTTACCCTGGCGAGCCATGTGCCAGAGGTTGCCGACCCCTGTTTTATCCATGTAACAAAGTGGGACTCACCACTGCGGCACCTCCTGCTGGCCGTCCTGGGAATTAGCTCTCGGCCCTTCCAGTCCGCCTTCAGCTACTGGTGTCACGCCTGTCTCCACTCTTTGGACCTGCATCACTCCCAGGTCTGCAGCGTCCTCTTCTGGGCACAGTCCTCCAGCTGTGCCCCCCACTCTGGTATCTCCGCCCTTCGGGGACCAGTCTGTGTCTAGTCCATCCACTTGCCGCTGTGGCCCACTGCAGCCTTTGGTCCAGCCCCTCCCCTCAAAGGGTAAACTGCAGTCCAAATACTGGCCACCCCCTCTGTGGCAGGTGAGGGGAAAAAAGGAAGGGGGCTCAGGCCCGCCCGCTACTCTGGGCCCTGAGCCAGGGATCCCATAGCCAGCGCCCTGTGCTGCTGCTCCTCCAACTCCTGCCGCCTATTTCCCTGGGCTGAGGTTCACCTCTCCAGGCCAATGGGGGTGGCGGGAAGCGGTGGCCAGCACATTCCTCGGCCCGCGTCACTTCCCGCAGCCCCCATTGGCCTGGGACAGCGAACCGTGACCAGTGGGAGCCACAATCAACTGAACCTCCAGACGTGGCAGGTAAACAAACCGGCCCGCCAGGGTGCTTAGCCTGGCGGGCCGCATGCCAAAGGTTGCCGATCCCTGCCCTAGCCCCTTCCCAGCTCTTTGTACAAGGGGCCTCAGTCTGGAACTCCCTATTACTTCCCTGACCCTGCCCAGCACTGTTCTATCTAAGGTACTCCTCTAAGGCAGCCAGTCCTTCTCCCTTGCACTCTAGGGAGACTCCCTCTGCTCTTCTAAGCAGCCCTTTATATATAGCCCTCGCTGGCCCTGACTGGCTGCTCCAGCAAGCCTTCCCCCTATTGGTGGGCTCAATAAGCCCTTTCCAGATTCATGGGTTCTGCACAGCCTCCCTGGTGCTACTTTTAACCCCTTCTTCTCCCTGTGTGGGGCAGCCGCCCCAACCATAATCCACAAAAAATAACATAGATGTTTTCACCAGGATGATGTTGCTGTTTGCATATCTCACTATCATCTTTCCCAAGTGAGGCCTGAGGGCTTAGAATCATAGAATCAGAGAACTGGAAGGGACCTTGAGAGGTCATCTAGTCCAGTCCCCTGCACTCAAGGCAGGACTAAGTATTACCTAGACCCTGTTTATCTACACAGACAGCGCTGCAGTGGCATAGCTGTACTGATGCAGCTGTCCCACTGAAGCACTTAGTGAAGATGCTACATACACTGATGAGAGGGCTTCTCACGATGATGTAGGTACTCCACCTTCCTGAGAGGAGGTAGCTTTGTTGACAAGAGAAGTCCTCCCATCGATAAAGCACTGTCTACATGGGGAGTTAGGTCAGTATAACTATGTCGCTCAGGATTTTCCCACACCTAAGCGACATAGTTATACCAGCATAAGTCTGTAGTGTAAACCAGGGATCAGCAACCTTTGGCATGCGGCCTGCCAGGGTAAGCACCCTGGTGGGCCGGGACAGTTTGTTTACCTGCTGTGTCCACATGTTCAGCCGATCATGGCTCGGTTTGCCGTCCCAGGCCAATGGGGGCTGCGGGAAGCGGCGCGGGCCGAGGGATGTGCTGGCCGCCACTTTCCGCCGCCCTCATTGGCCTGGAGCGGCGAACCTCAGCCAATGGGAGCCACAATCGGCCGAACCTGTGGATGCGGCAGGTGAAGAAACCGGCCCGGTCTGCCAGGGTGCTTACCCTGGCGGGCCGCGGGCCAAAGGTTGCCAATCCCTGGTGTAGACCAAGCCTGAGTAAATAGATGAGCCTTAGCAATCAGGCTACTGTTGAAGGCCGCAAAGAGTGGTGAATGGGAGAAGAAAGGGTAAGTGTAACAGTAGGATTGTGGTGTTATTTCCAGTAGTTTTGTTGTGTGTCTAGCTTGCTGGTTGCACTAAATGAACAGAATTTTTAAACACAAATTGTATACAATATACAATGCCAGAAGTTTGAAAATAGAACAGTCCCTTACATTCCTTGTTACATGGACAACAGCTCTGGCCCCCTATTACATTAGGATCAACTGAATATTCACACTTAACAAATGTATTAGCTAGGCAACGACTTACTGAAATACATATTTTTATATATATATATATATATATAAAATGAGAAATGCATCATGAAATCATAGCATAATCCAAACAGAAGTGATTTGCTCTGTGTTACTGCTGCATGCAGCATCTTCTTTAGCAAACACAATTTCCCTAGTTTTTTTGTACGGGAAATGTATTCAGTTCATCCATCTGGTGCTGTCCGTGCCTGGACTAGATGAGATTTGTTTTGTAGGTTCATCAGCATGTTCACTGGGCAGATTAATGAATTCTATTCGTTCTGAATGAAAGTCACTGAGGCATTTGGCAAAAGATTGCAGAGTTGCACTGATTTTCTTTGTGGTATTGGACATGTTTGCTGCTTTATTTCATGGCACAGGGATGGATGATTGCCTCATTGAGGATATGGGCCTCATTACTCAAGGTCTCAGGAGAAAAAGATTTAATGTAAGTATGAGCAGGTGCCTTTCTCAATTTGCTCTCAAACTCAGTTTACAACCGTTATGTAGTGTTCAGACTCAGCCCCTTCCTAGAGATTGGTTTTATTAAGAGTGAAATTAACCATAAGAAGAGATTAAAGTTCATCCCAAACCTCCCTCCAAGCTACTCATCCCATAATTTACATCCTCTCTTTAGAGTCCACTGTCTAGATAGCCCTTATATCTGGGTGGGCTAATGAGCCACCTGTGCCAGTCAGTCAGGAGAACCTACTTCACATTCCACAGCAGGATTGACACCTGCTAACAGGCTGGGTATTTCAGGCAATCTCTGTTACCATGAGACTGAACTTCCATTACATTTTCCATGTGTGTCACTTTTATCACAGCTTGGTCTGAGCACTAGAACACCTCCCCTCCCAAGCAGTTCAAGGAGAGTGTGTGTGTGTTTTTCATTCCAGAATGGAGAGGGCTTTTCTTATTGCCACATGAAAATGTTATCAACAGCAGTGGGCTTGAATCCCACTCCTAGAACTTAGTTTTGTGGAGCTTGAAATGTAGACCAATGCTCTGAGATCTGTGGATGAAGCTGCAACAGCTAGGGTTTATGATTATTAGATGATTTACATTTTTTGGCTTGTGCCTATCTTTCATTATCATGGCATGTGAATTGCAAAATGAAACGACTATCTGACTGTCATATTTCACTCCCCTCCATGCAATATTTTGCCTCCTGTATAATATGATAGTGTGAATAATCCACGATTTAACAAACAAATTGTCTCTTATTTCACCTAGTACACACAGACACAGGCTACTATGCAATTTTTAGCTTCTTTTTATAGCCCCCTAGGTGTGTGAAAATCTTGTTGGGCCTGATTCTCCACTGCATGTCATCTACACCTGGGAAAAACATGGGTGTAAAATGCTAGCACAAGTGAGGAGAAAATTCGGATCCATTAGAGTTTTAAACCCACTTTGCACAGTTGTAAAAGACCTACCCAAAGGTGCAATGAAGAATTAGGCCCAATGTGTCTGTGTTTTAAGTTTTACCAGCACAACACACAAATACACACACACTTGTTGAGAAACAGAAAATGAACTCTACCCCACAGTTACTTCCTTCCTAGCTGGAGAAAGGGAACACCAAATCAGAATGTTCTGACATTTGGAGAAGTCAAATTCAGAGCTACAGCCGGATCTGAACTTCATGACTTAGACTTGCTCTACTTTTTACCCCCACATGTTTACACTGGTATCAGGCACTTCTCTGCAAATCCCATTTCACCTCCACTTCCTGAGGCTCCACAAGTGCCTTTCACCTACATTTCGAGGATGTCCTGACCCAAAGCAAGTCCTGTTCCCTAATTTCCTGATGATTCTTTGCTGTTCTAAAAGTCAAATATCAGACTTAGGTGGATGAACTGTAGCATATGGATGGAGGTTACACAAACGAATAGGATATATAGGCAGAAAAAAGATCAAATAAAGGCATAGGAAAGTCCTTTTCTTTCTCCATAAAAGGCCTGATCAGTGGTCAACAGCTGGCATTTATGCTCATCATTATTTAATTAAACTTGTAAAGTTGCCATGTTGTTGAAGTCCCGGATGGAGAATAAAATGGTGGCCGAAACAAAAATGCTAGATATAATCTACTAATCTCTTTTTAAAAATGGAAAAAAAACAGAGATGTAAAAGGGAGATGTAAAAGGGAAAATAGAGAAGAGCATTTAAGTGAAACACTCCAAATATGGCACATAAAATGAACAACTCAACCGGAGGGGAAAAATCTGTGTGAGAGGTTATTGTAGCACAATACTATTCTCCTTTGAAATTTTACACATGTAAAAGGACACAAAACTTTCCAAGAGTGTATATTTAAGTAGGGTCTCTGAATCCCAGAAGCAATATGTAGCTTGATACATTGTAATACTGCATTGCCAATGTAAACAGGCTTTATTCTTCAATACAATAGCTAGAAAAAAATCCATATAAAACCTGCATAAACTGTGAGCATTCAGATTTATTATTGAGCCTCAGAGGCACTTTTCTCTGCTCCTCTTTTTTCACAGACACACAGTTGGAAGCAGAAATGAGGTATTTTTATATGACTGCATGTGTTTGGGTGGGGAAGGGGGGGAGGGGAATCCAAAACCTTGTGCTATAAATGACAAAGGGTCTCACACCCCTGTATGATATGTAAAGGAAAATAGAAATGGTGAATTGTAAATTTGTAGAATTTCCACTTTGTGGAATTTTTTTCTGCCCTGTTATCTTTGTAAATAATGTAGGTTTTTATTAACTCCTTGAAAATGAAATGAGACCTAATACCACAAGATCAAAGTGTTACTGGCAAAAGTATGGTGTTTGGGAAGGAGTAACCAGTATAACTTTGGCATTGTCAAGGGCTTGGCCATAGCTTGGTTATGGAGGTAGCAGGAAAAAAGGCGCTGAATACAACACCAAGGCTGTAGGCCTAGATCAGTGTTTCCCAAACTTGGGACGCCGCTTGTTTAGGGAAAGCCCCTGGCGGACTGGGCCGGTTTGTTTACCTGCCGCGTCCGCAGGTTCGGCTGATCACGGCTCCCAGTGGCCGCGGTTCGCTGCTCCAGGCCAATGGAGGCAGCAGAAAGTGGTGGCCAGCACATCCTTCAGCCCACGCTGCTTCCCGCAGCCCCCATTGGCCTGAAGCGGTGAACCGCGGCCAGTGGGAGCCGCAATCAGCCGAACCTGCCAACGCGGCAGGTAAACAAACGGGCCTGGCCCGCCAGGGGCTTTCCCTAAACAAGCGGTGTCCCAAGTTTGGGAAACACTGGCCTAGATGATGGGGCTGATAGTGGAATTGTTGAGTGAAGGAAGAAGAAGGATTCTCGGGGAAGTGGGTGGGGGAAGGAATTGTAGGTGTGTATGGAGGGGGCTGAGGGAATGCAGAGGGTTCTGGGGTGTGTATGGAGAGGAATGATGTGTTCAGTCACAATGTATAAACCTATGTATTTATATTTCCTGGTATTTTATAGCTCAGACCTGAAGAAGTGAAGTTCTTTCAAGATCAAGGATCTTAATAGCCTTTATCATGTTAAAAATATATCCCACAAGTGAGTCAGAGAAAATGGCTGCTTGGTAAGCTGTCATTTCCCCTTCAAATAACAACAACAACAACAACAACAAAAATCCCCAAATCCCAAACTGTTTTGCTTTTAGCTTACAACAATTAGCACTCTCATCCATAGGTGCCGATTTACTCAGATCCTGGGGGATGCTCGAACCCCGCTCCACCCCGGGCCCTATCCCCACTTCACACCTTCCTCCAAGCCCCACCCCTGCTCTGCTTCTTCCCACTTCTGCCCTGCCCCACCTCTTTCCACTCCTCTTCTGCCTCTTCCTATCCCCACTTGCTCTGGTCCAGGACCCCACAAAACCCTAATCCTTCTCTGTAATGCAATATTAAAAACAACAATTATAAACTATTTAGGAAGGATCAAGTGGGCAAAAGAGGAGGGGGAGTGGCACTCTATGGCACTGATAACTCAGAAGAAAATTATCTTGAATGCTATTGGATCAATGTCCTAACACAGGGATCGGCAACCTTTGGCCCGTGGCCCGCCAGGGTAAGCGCCCTGGCAGGATTGTTTACCTGCTGTGTCCGCAGGTTCGGCCGATCGCGGCTCCCACTGGCCGTGGTTCGCCGTCCCAGTCCAATGGGGGCTGTGGGAAACGGCGGCCAGCACATCCCATGGCCCGCGCCGCTTCCCGCAGCCCCCATTGGCCTGGGACGGTGAACTGTGGCTAGTGGGAGCTGCGATCGTCTGAACCTGTGAACGCGGCAAGTAAACAAACCGGCCCAGCCCGCCAACGTGCTTATCCTGGCGTGCCACGTGCCAAAGGTTGCCGATCCCTGTCCTAACAGATGAAGCACAAGATGGGTGCCAGGTGGTGTTTGCTACAGACCACCAGCTCACTTTATGTTGAATGGCTCCTTATGGATCTATCTATAATGTATAGGGGAAAAAACTGTGTGATTATGGAGGACTTCAGTTTGAGTGACATATTTTTGAGGTCTTATGACACCAGTACTGAAATATACTTGGAAGTTGTAAATACTATAGACAACAATTTCCTAACTCAAAAAGTGTTGCATCCAACATGGGGGAATTCTATATTAGACCTCATCTGGACGGATAATGAGGGACTGAACACAGAACTAAAAATTAATGTTAACTTTAGTATAAGTGATAATGAGTTGATCACATTTATAATATACAAACAGAATAAAGCTGGGAGAAAAAAATAAATCAGAAAAATGTGAATGATAAGTGGGAATTGTTTAAGAAAAAACACAATCAAAGAAGAAGGCCATCACTGGTTAACAAACTGACCTGGTTTAGAGGAAAAAGTGAAGGAAAGTTTAAAAACTATATATATATATATATATAATATGAAAAAGGGGGAAGTTGACAGTAATGAATATAAATCAGAAGCTAGGAATTGTAGAAAATTGATAAGAGAAGCAAAGGCACACAAGGCAAACTCTATGGCCAGCACAGTTAAGAACAGTTAGAAGATTTTAAAGTATATTAGGAACAAAAAGAATGCTAACAATGGTATTGATCCATTACTAGATGGAAATGGCAGAATTATAAATAATAGTGCAGAAAAGGCAGAAGTGTTCAATAAATATTTCTGTTCTATATTTGGGGAAAAATCAAACAGATTATGTAGTCATATCATATAATTATGACAACACACATTTCATAGTTTTCAAAGACCTGGCTGAATAGCTCACTGGGACCATTAATGTTGATTTTCAATACGTCTTGGAAAACTGGGGAAATTCCAGAAGACTGGAAGAAAGCTAATGTTGTGCTAATATTCCAAAAGGGTAAATGATATGACCCTGGTAATTATAAGCTTTGCAGTCTGATATCAGTCCCAGACAAGACCATGGACTGGGCGATGTGGTAGTTGACTAGTAAAGAATTGAAGGAGAATAATATAATTAATGCAAATCAACATGGTTTTGTGGAAAATAGATCTGGTAAAACTAATTTTTTTTGGATGAGATTACAAGTTTGGTTGATAAAGTTAATAGCGTTGATGTAATGTACTTAGACTTCTGTAAGGCATTTGACTTGGAACTGTGTGACATTTTGATTAAAAAACTATAAAGATATAAAATTAACAATGGCACACATTAAATGGATTAAAACATGGCTAACTGATGGGGCTCAAAATGTAACTGTAAACAGCGAATTATCATTGAATGGATGTGTTTCTAGAGGGGCCTTGCAAGGATCGGTTCTTGACTTTATGTTATTTAATATTTTTATCAATATCCTGGAAGAAAACATAAAATCATCATTGACAAAGTTTGCAGATAACAGAAAAAATTATGCAAGTGGTAAATAATGATGTGGACAGGTTACTAATATAGATCGATCTGGATTGGTTGGTGAGCTGGGTGCAAGCAAACAATATACGTTTTCATACAGTTAAATATGAATATATACACCCAGGAACAAAGAATGTAGGCCATACACACACAACAGGGGACGCTATACTGAGAAGCAATGCCTCTGACAAAGATTTGGTGGTGGAGATTGGAGATAAACACTGAACATGAGCAGCCAAAAGGGCTAATGCAATTCTTGGATGCATAAACAGGGGACTCTCAAGTAGGAGTGGAGCGATGACTGCTGGAATACTGTGTTCATTTCTGGTGTCCACAATTCAAGAAGGGTGTTGATAAAATGGAGAAGGTTCAGAGAAGAACCATGGGAATAATTAAAGGTCTGGAAAACATGCCCAATAGTGATAGAGTCTAAGAGCTCAATCTATTTAGCTTAACAAAGGGAAGGTTAAAGGGTGACTTGATTACAGTCTATAACAGGGGTTGGCAACCTTTGGCACATGGCCCATCAGGGTAATCCACGGGAATGGCGAACCGCGGCCACTGGGAGCTGCGGGTGGCCGTGCCTGTAGATGGTTAACATAAACAAAATGTCTCGCGGCCCGCCAGCGGATTACCCTGATGGGCCATGTGCTGAAAGTTGCCGACCCCTGGTCTATAGGTACATACAGGGAAACTTATATTTTATAATGGCCAGTTCAATTGAGCAGAGAAAGGTATAACACAGGGATCGGCAACCTTTGGCACGCTGCCCATGAGGGAAATCTGCTGGCTGTCCGGAACGGTTTGTTTACCTGCAGCATCCGCAGGTTCGGCAGATCGAGGCTCCCACTGGCTGCGGTTCACCATTCCAGGCCAATGGAGGTTGTGGGAAGCAGTGCAGGATGAGGGCTGTGCTGGCCGCTGCTTCCCGCAACCCCCATTGGCCTGGGATGATGAACCGCAGCCAGTGGGAGCTGCACTCGGCCGAACTTGTGGAAACTGCAGGTAAATAAACCATCCCAGCCCACCAGCAGATTTCCCTGATAGGCTGCGTGCCAAAGGTTGCCGATCCCTGGTATAACATCATCAAATGGCTGGAAGTTGAAGCTAGAAAAATTCAGACTTGAAATAAGGCTTTCCTTTTTAACAGTGAGGGTAATTAACCATTGGAACAATTTACCAAGGGTTTTTGATGGAGATTCTCCATCCCTGGCAATTTTTAAATCAAGATTGGATGTTTTTTCTAAAAGATATGCGGGAAGCCATGGCCAGCACATCCCTTGGCCCATGCCGCTTCCCGCTGCCCCCATTGGCCTGGAGCAGCGAACCATGGCCAGTGGGAGCCGCAATCGGCCGGACCTGCGGACGCCGCAGGTAAACAAACCAGCCTAGCCCGCCAGGGGCTTTCCCTGCACAAGCGGCATCCCAAGTTTGGGAAACACTGCTCTAGGAATTAGTCTAGGGAAGTTTTACGGTCTGTGATATATAGATCAGACTAGATGATTAAATGATCCCTTCTGGCCTTGGAATCTATTAAAGAAAAAGAGCAGATAATTTAATTACCTATTGAAATCTACTTTAAAAAAAAAGATTGTCATTTGTAATCCATACACTCTCTAATAAACATAGCTCCCCTCATATATTAACTATGAGAACATAAGCATGCCATGTATACGTACATCTATAGGGTATAAGTGTCTGACACTTTAACACTCTGCATCGTGATGTTAGGTTTACTCTGGCTAAAGTAAGAAGTTGGAACTGTATGACTAGAAATATTTTCAATTTTAGTTTTACTAGCAACTTAGAATTCTTTCTATATTGATGACCATACAAATTGAATGATTACAGGAGATTCAGAAAAAGGAAAGTAACCTCCAAGACAAACTTTGTGGCTGTTATGTACTCTATCGTTTTTGAAAAAGCCCTTCAAGTTTTCCATGCCTTGAAAGTTATTAGCTGCACTAGATTAGTGGTTTTGTCTGCAAGCCAGAGTATAAATCATCATCAGCGTGAGGCATGATATTCACTATTAATGCCTTGTTTTCCCTGTCTTTTTGTGCTTATTTTCTCTTGATCCTTGGCATTCTGCTGACCATCAATCAAAGAACAACTTGGACATTCCTCTCTGTCTTGCCTCAGTGAACTCTTGCTTTTCTTGACCATTAACCACTCTCTGGAATGTACATTTACTGTCTGTATCTCTAGGCCCCCGTATTCTCCTCTCCCATCTACCCTCCCTTCCTGGCACCAGCTTGCACAGCAATATTTCCAATCTGTTGAATGAAGAGCATTTCGTATGCCGATATGGTCTGGGAGCCCACAGAAAACCACTGAAGCACAACCCCATTTTTATTCCACAGGACTGTGGGAGCCCAGAGAGATAAGAAGACTTTCTGCTAGGCCGAACACACCACCTTATACACAAAAACAAATATTCCTGCCTTTTATTATTTAATAGGTTTCATATTCAATGCCAAAAGGATTGTGGTTTGATGTTTATCTAAAGATGTATCTTGAGAAAAGTTATCTTGAAATGTGTGAGCAAGCTTGATTTTCATGCACCAGCTGGTTTCTTTCTTTACAAAAATGCAGTGTTTACTGGAGTGAGGAACAGCCTACATTCATTATTCAGTGGCAAGGAAGTTTTGACTATTCCTTGAGCTTCTACAAAACCCTTCAAAGGGAAGGAAAGGAGAAATGGTTCAACACAAGTTCAGTTAGATACATGAATAAATTGTAATGACATTTCCCAGAAAGTTCCCAAATTCAGAGACTTTCCTTGTCTAAAGCTTATTGGTATATCTGCATTTTTTTTTAATGTATGCATGCTTGTTTTTCATGGGGTGGGAGCTAACACGGTTGTGCTAAGTTATTTATGTCGGTTATTACTTTAATATGGAAATAAAGTAGAAACTACATACAAAATTAATGTTAATCTATAGCTATGTCTTTAACTGTATGGTTTATTCATGATTGAAGTTTGACTAATAACATAGCTGAGAAGGATTGTATGGACTTATTGTGCAAAACATTCTAATTAATTTGTTTTATTTATTTGTCTATGTTGGCCCTCATCTATTACAATCTTAATGATTAAATTGTTCTGATTTATCAAATAAAGACTAGGGACTTGATCCTGCAATGAGGCTCAATAACCCGGGTGTTCACATTAAGATTTCATTGCAGTATTGAGAACTAAATATGTTTTCTAATGCTGCTTTTGGTAAGCATCAAGTAGTACCATTGATTACTTAAATTAAATCAGTTGCCTTAAAGAAATTGTAATAAAGCAGCCATCCCCCTGTACCATTTCTCAACAAAGTTAAAACAGTCTAATATTTTTACATGTATGTAGTATCTTTCATAAAAAAAACCTTTACAAATTACATACATAAAGCATTACTGAACTATAGTGACCTCTGGGGTATAGACAAGAATCACCTAGTACATTGGATGCTTCATAACAGAGGTCAGAAGTTTTACTCACCATTGGAGAAAGCAGGGGTATGGATGTCTCAAGATAGAGGAGATACATGGATATTGCACTGCTTGGAAGAAGTTCATTCACAGCTATTAAGCTACGAAAAGTATCCACACAGCAAGCTAGCTCATTTCACAATAGGTTCTCGATGTAGACAAGTCCTTAATGTATGTTTACATTGAAGACTGAAGTGCAGAGCAAACTGTGAAGAGGTAGTAGTACCAATATTGTAGTGAATGTATCTACTCTTTTAGGTCCAGATACACTAACATACTCAGCCATTTTGTGCCATTCCAGCAAAGGAAACCAGCCACAAACCTGACTTGACTGGCCAGTTAAAGGAGGTTTATTTTCAGGGCTTTGGAGCTGTGCTCCGGCTCCACTCCAGCTCCTGGCAAAAACCTGCAGCTCCACTGCTCCGCGCTCCAGCTCTGGGCTCTGCGCCAAAGCCCTGTTTCTGATAGATACTGCTGGAGTTGTGCAAAGCAATTGGGGTGGAGCTGTGAGCCTGGTCCATGGGTTCTAGGCCTCTAGCTCTTGTATTTTGTGATCTAGGAAAGGCACTGCAGCGTGAAGAACTTTTACAAAGAAATTTTGCATACAGTTGTACCAGATGTTAAATAGTAATTCTTGAGATACACCCAAATATTAGCCAGATTTTGCCACATATGCTCACATTGTGCAGTAATTTACTCCACAGGGAATGCTATTAATTTGTTGGGCAGCCACTTATAAGTTACATCAGCTCTAAGGTACCTCGGACTTAAACTGGCAAATGCCTTGTGTCTTGCTAGTCCCAGGATTATTTAAAGCAGCGGTGGGTAAACTTTTTGGCCCGAGGGCCACATCTGGGTGGGGAAATTGCATGCAGGGCCAGGGCAGGGGGTTGGGGTGCGGGAGGGACTGCGGGGTGTAGGAGGGGGTGTGGTGTGCAGGAAGGGGCACAGGGCAAGGGGTTGGGGCAGAGGAGGGGTGTGGGGTACAGCAGGGGACTCAGAGCAGGAGGCTGTGGTGCAGGAGGGGTGCGGGGTGCAGCAGGGGACTCAGAGCAGGGGGTTGGGGTGCAGGAGGGGTGCAGGGTGTATGAGGGAGCTCAGGACAGAGAGTTGGGGTGCAGGAGGGGTGAAGGGTGCAGGAGGGGGCTTGGGGCAGGAAGTTGGAGTGCGGGGTGCAGGAGGGGTTCAGGATCTGGCCCAGCGCTGCTTACCTGGAACAGCTCCGGGGTGGTAACGGTGCACACCAGGGCCAGGGCAGGCTCCCTAGCGCCGTTCTGGGAAGCAGCTGGCATCACATCACTGTGGCCCCTGGGGGAAGGGCGGAGGGCAGAGAGCTTTGTGTTATTGCATGTGGGTACCTCCCCCGAAGTTCCCATTGGCCATGGTTCCCCATTCCCGGCCAATGAGTGCTTCGGGGGAGGTACCCACAGGCAAGAGCAGCGCGCACAGCCCTCTTCCCCCCTCACTCAGGGGCTGCAGGGACATGGTGCCGGCGCGGGGCCCATGGTGCCATGGGGGTGGCAATCCCGCGGGCCAGATCCAAAGCCCTGAGGGGCTGGATCTGGCCCGTGGGCCATAGTTTGCCCACCCCTGATTTAAAGCTTTGCCCCTGTTTGCCATTTCTTGTTCCTGCATTGAGTGCAGTTTATACAGCCTGTAAGATCTACCCCCCAGATTTCAGTTTGAGAACACAGTTACCCCCAGAGTTCACATTCCAGGTGCAGAGGTATCTTTGGAATCAGTAAGTTGTAACTATTTATTCTTACTTATCATTAGAAATAGCAGTTTAAACTGTTGTATGATTCTTTAGCGGTTTGGCAATGATGACAGGAAGTACTTAAAACGTGATTTGTTTAAATATAGCCATTTCCCCCAAAGAAGTACATTTTCCCTTTACCTGGTGACTCTCATTCTCTTGCTAATACATGAATTGTTTTTAGAGGTAATAGGATAAAAAAAGTTAGTTCTCATAACTCTTTTAAAGGTTACATTAACAGGAGATAAAAGACTGACCTAAATTCCCCTAATTCATACAGAGCTTTATCATCATTAATAAAGAAGTTTTATCCCTATAAATTACATTTTCTTTTAAATCCTATTTCATATGAAAAAGTTGATGTTTATACAACATGCTCAAAATTTCTTTTGAGGCTGGAAAAGATCACACTAAATTTCTACAAACATCCATGTCTAAAGAACATATAAACCTACATATAAACCTTCTTGCATCGGAAGAAGTGAGGTTCTTACCCACGAAAGCTTATGCTCCCAATACTTCTGTTAGTCTTAAAGGTGCCACAGGACCCTCTGTTGCTTGATATAAACCTACTGTATTTTTTTCATATACCACAGATTTTTTGAGCTATTTGTGCATAGATAATCGGCCACTCTTGCAAATTATATGCCATTTACTTCGTTTCTTTTTCCATTACATCATTGCATGTAGTCAAAGTACTGAAGAAGCCAATTTGTGCTCTTTCATCTAAACAAGCCTATTTTAGTACCCATGCCTTAATTTGATAAGATAGCATTAGAAATAAACTAGCCAGATATACAGGGTATGCCCACGTTAGATAATTCTGCCTGCTTTAAAATATGTCCTATATTGTTCTCAGTTTAAAAGTTTACACTGTTTTTTTCTCCCCCCCAACTACAAACTATCACTTAAAAAAGCTACAGAAGGGTTTACAAGAAATGAAATAAGGTACATCCTAGTAGAATCACAGAGATCAGACAAGCTCATGACTTTAAAAAAATTGAGGGAAAGCACAATTTTTATCCCTTCCCCTCCCTCAGTTATCAGAAATGTTACAAATTCTTAATTATGATATTTTCTTAGTCGAGCCTTCTTTAGTCCCCACCCCATGGAGTTTGAAGCTTGGCACTAAATGTTATAGATCCCAGGGGAAGATGCCAGTAGCAAGGACCATTCATTTGGCTGATCTGTTCCTCAGTACTACCTCCTACTGTGATGGTGCAGACAGCAGACAATACCCTGGGCCAGCAAAGAGCATTTGTGAGGGTAAAGGGAAACATGCCACCTGGGCTGCACTCCTCTCTTGCTGTTTTCAGACCTTACTTCCAAGGTTCTCCTTTTCTTTCTTCCCCAGCACAATGCAGAGGGTCAAAATTTGGGCCTCCGTTTTTTTAGGTCTCTGTTCAACACAAATTCCATACTTGTGAATGTGAGCTATGACTCCCATGGCTTTGTTTCTTGATTCAGAAAATAATAATAAAAAAAATCATTCTGTTCTTCTAGTGGAAAGACTAGAGCATCCTCTCTTCTACTCACATAAAACATGCAGAGCTAGTAACTTCAGTGGCTCATCTTAATCATGTCAGATAAACTCGAATAGGTATATATATGAAGTCATCTGATACCCAGATTAAAGGGACATCTCTTTACATGTATCTACAACTTGCAGTCTGTCAAACTCAAGACAGCGGACCAGATCCACAGTTGGCATAAGTCAGTACAGCTCCATTAACATCAATGGTGCTATGTCCATTGATGCCTGCTGAAGATCTGGCCCACTGAGAGTCTTTGTTTGACTACAGTGTTGTACCTAAAGACTATTTGAATGAAAAATTAACATAAAAAAAAGTATTGTGCAAGTTTCAGCAATTCAGGACACTTCTGTAGTTTTCATGTAGAAAGTAGAAGATCCAATTCAAATGAGGAAATCCAAATTTTGACTGGAGCAATCACCAAAAAAAATCAGTTCTTTGGGTAAAATGTGTCAATTTTTTACCCTAGTGAATCAGATGAAAAATTCGGAGGCAGAAACTGTAAAGATGGCTTATCAGAAAGACCCCCAAATTACCAAATTAGTCCATAGCCCAGGCAACTTTTGTTGAGTAACATGATATAATAATGTACCAAGTTATGGAAACATTCATGGTTTATGGGTCACAGAAAAGATGTGCATCCCTTCTAATGAGTAAACCTCTTATTGTATCCACTGTCAGGTTCAATAACATTTCTGCTGAAATAGGAAGTAAACCAATAGTTAGTAGGAGCAAGCCAACTGCCTGATGTATGAGTATTGACTCAACATCTGCTTCTCTAGCTGTTGTTTATTGTCAATGAGAAATAAATAACCTTTTTGGGGAGCTGATGGAAATATTCTTTTTATGCTCAGCTTGGCACTGCAAGGCTGAAAATGTTCATTATTTAAAACATTTATTTGTTTTTTTAGAGGCTTTTAAAAATAATAATTAGAGACATGAGGTAATAAAACAGAAGTGAATGATTTATGAGTAATAAAAAGTGGGCTATTCTTCACGATATTCAATCCTCTAATTATCCACAAAAAAGTTTGGATGGGATGCTCATTATTTGAATCTTTACCATTTGCCAGAGTGCTTTTGGCAACCTTTTTAGTAATATCAGCAGGACTATAGGAAATGAGCCGGAAAGCACTAAAAATAATATTCAAAACAATCTTTAGGTGTTTGATTCTTTCATGATCTTCTCATTAAGCCATTCAAACTTTAATCCAAAACTGCATGCTGAAGTAGAAAAGTAATGAAACGAGGTGCATGAATTTAAGGTGGATACATAACTTCAGAAATATGGATTGGGATCTCTTTTGTCTCTTCTTAACACAAACAGCACTAAGGCATTTGGTATTTATTAATAATGGTCCCTTGGACTTGCTATAGTAAGTTTGTGCATATGGCTTAATTCTCCTTTGCCTTGCACCTGGTGTGGTTATTGAAGTGGGTGTAAACCATTCTTCATTTTACACCTACCTTGCACTTACTTCATGCAGTCATTTGTGCCTGGGGAAGATGCAGGGCAGGGAAGGATCAGGTCCTAGCTGTTCATTTCTTTACACTTAGGGCCTCATTCTCCACTGCCTGTTGCCTTGTGAAATCACTGTCCTCTGTGGTTGAAAGGTGGCTGAAAAACTTCCTAATCAGAATGGATGTATCATGGGCTAGCAGGTCCTTTGAGGTAAGATAGGCTCAGCCCTGCCCATCAGTTAGCAGCTATCCCTCAGCCTCACTGATGAACTGGCAACATAAGGCCTAATTAATTGCACCAGCTGGGTGTGATGTGGCTTAATTAGAAATTGACCCAGGCTGTGATAGTGAAGAAGGGAAAGCACTATTTAAATTGAGCAGGGAAGGCAATAAAAGATCCAGTACTTCTATATCCTGGGAAATTTCCCAAAATCTGGGAATTTGTGAGTAAAATGTTTGAATGAAAATTCCCAATTTCCCAAGTTGAAACATTTTACTCACAAATTCCCAGGTTTTGGGAAATTTCCCAGGATATAGAAGCACTGTAAAAAACTTTATCTGGGAATTTTTCACCAGATTTGGGAAATATTTAGCGCTAGGTTAGGAAAAGTTGGCATCACGATATAGAAGCACTGTGCATAAGTAAGGATGGCAACACCAGGACCCCCCTACAATACGCTTCCAACCCCCTTTTGGGTCAGGACTCCCAGTTTGAGACATGCTGGCGTAGAGGAAGGTCTGGTAAGTTGGGACTGGCTAGGGCCAGGAAGCAGAGCAACAGCAGTGGGGTTAGCTCCTGGGGATGGTGGGGCCCTAGAGTAGAGAGGAGCCCCAAGGTAGGGTCTGTGAGGATGAGGGAATGATGTAGAAGCCCATGAGGGAAGAAAGGCAGTTTAAGTGATACTTAGACTCCCAGCAGGGAAAAGCCTGAGAAGGTCAGTACCCTGACAAGGGGGATACATCAAAATTGAGCCTAGGAGGGGTAAAGGACTGTTTGTTTAGAGCTGAATCCCTGAAGGGGACTGAACTGGTGTATGGCTCAGCCCTATAGCCATGTCACACAAAACTCAGTGAGGGAGTCCAAGCAAGGGATCAGCTGCAACTGATCATTGTGGCAGGGGACGTGGCCATGAGTGGGAGTGCAAGAGGCAAAATCCCCTGCAATGCTGCATCTGGGAACAAGGGGGTGTCCTAGAGGCAAGGATGCATATTCCCACATGGTACTAGAAGTGGGATCCAGATGGCTCCTGGAAAGAAGGGATGGACCCTGAAAGAAAAATGGAACCAGGATACAAGGAGGCCTTTTTGGTGAGGTTGCCCTCCCTCCTTGCTATATGACATGGACGCTAAATTTCATACACTTGTTTCTGGAGAGGACTGGTTCTCTGAGGCTAAGCCAGATATTGCGTCAGCAGCTGACACTCAGAGTGGCAGGCAGGGCTGGCTTTAGGCCGATTCCCCTGATTCCCTGGAATCGGGCTCCGGGCCTAAGAGGGCCCCGCGCCTTAGGCGCCTTTTTACTTTTTTTTACTCACCCGGCGGCGGTATGCTTTGGGTCTTCGGTGGCACTTTGGCAGCGGGGGGTCCGCTCCGGGTCTTCAGTGGCGGGGGGTCCTTCAGTCCCGCGGAAGATGCAGAGCGGACCCCCCGCCGCTGAAGTGCCGCCGAAGACCCGGACCGCCGCTGGGTATTCGAATCGGGCCCCGCAGGTCCTAAAGCTGGCCCTGGTGGCACAGGGTGCAGCTGGAGCTGCACACCTATTATGGATCCTTCATCGAAGAAGCAGCAATAGCTACAGGTACCATGTAGAGAAAGAGGGATCCAGAAGGCCTGAGGCCTGGCCAAGGGGATGTTAGGATTGTGGACAGATTGGACATTTAAGAAGGGCTTGCCATTCAGTCAACTGGGCTGGGGATGGGATGGAAGAGACTGATTTTCCAGGGCAAACAGCAGGAAAAGTCACAGAATCTCTGCCAGTGGCTAAGAAGTGCACAGGGTTCACTTATAAAGAAGTGGGCCATGTAAAAAGACACTGCCCTCAGAGAAAACAGGCTCAATGCAGGAAGAAAGGCAGGAGCCTGAAGAATTGGCAAAGGAAGAAGAAGGCATCTGGTGGCATAAATGCTCAGGAGGCAGGTGCACCAGATGTGGCACTGGAAACAAAGAATGATACAGCTGCTCAACAGACCCAACCCCCCCCCCCACCCCCGGTGAAGGGGAGTCAAATGAAAGGACTATGCTCACTAACACTAGCCTCCCATAGATGGATGTGCATGCAGAGGTGCCCCATGGGGGCCAGGAGGTGACAGCAGAGAATCTGCAAGGGAAACCAGGCAATATGAGGCAGACTCAACTAGCACCCCTAAAGGAACAGGAGTTGTGAATGGCATGGAGACACAGGAGGAGAACAAGGCCTGTGAGAAGATCACAGATACAGTCTGGAAAGGAGAGGACATGAGAACCCTCCTCTCCGTGATAGAGAAGGGGAACTTGATTCTGTGAAAGAGGCTAGATAGCAGGCCATGGAGGAAAAGAAGCAGTTGCTGGTGGAAATAGACCACCAGAAGGGGGAGCTAGAAAGAATGTAGGCAGTCTCTGGTGTGAGTGGTAACGTGGCCATGTTGGGAGCCAAGTAAGATTTTAGAAGGGGGGGAGGGATGGCCATACCTCAGGGTGCTTCCTTTTGCCTGGAGGCAGAGTTGCAGGAGACTTTGTCTCTCGCACTCCCTCTGGTGGTCAGGTCCTCTGCCACAATGATCAGTCGCAGCAGATCCCTTCCCTGGACTCCCTTACTGGGTCTCATGTGACATGACCAAAGTCTCCTTCAGGTGTTCAGCTCTAAACAAAAGGTCCATCACCCTTCCTGAGTGCATTTTGGATTTATCCCTCTTGTCAGGGTATTATCCCAGCCAGCCCCAAACTACTGGACCTTCCTCTAGGTCCTTGCCCCTTCTACTCACTTCCCAGCTCAATTTAGGTAGTGCTTTCCCTGCTTCAAGACAGCAGCTGGGGGTCTGTTTCTAATTAGGTACCATTACACCCAAAAGGTCCACTAATTGGGCCTCATGTTGCCGGCTCATTAATGAGGCTGAGAAAGAGCTGTTAAGGCAGGACTCAGGTCCTGAACCAGCAAGATGCTGAGGGCCTTCAACTTCATATTGAAGTCACAGAGCAGTCAGCATTCAGAAAAGGCTCTAAAATAGCAGGAATGTAGCCAAGCAGAACTAAGGTGCATTGGCAGGGAAGCTTCTACTGCATCTGCTTCCATGCCTTGCTGTATTCAGTACTATCATTAATGTCCATGAAAATTACATGGAGTTAAAACAAAACTGAAGTTATACCTGGCTGGGCTGTAAGTACAGAAATAAATATTTGTTCCCACTCACTTTAAATAGTGTAAGCCTGATTCTCATTTATACAAAATCTCTGTGTAATCTAGGTACTCATTGCCCACAGCACTACAGTATCTGAGTGCCTCACCATTACTAATGAATTTATCTTTGCGATGCCCCTGTGAAGTAGGAAAGTACCACAGTCTCATTTAATATATGGGCCCTGAGGCACGGAGATTAAGCCAATTTTTTAAAGGTATTGAGGTACCTAAAGATGCAGACAGGTGCTTTTGAAAATGAGCTGAGGTGCCTATCTGTATCTTTGGGTACCTTTAAAAATCTGTCCCAGAAAGTATGTCTACACTGCAATTAGACATTCATGGTTGGCCCATGCCAGCTGGCTCAGGCTGTGGGACTGTTTAATTGTGGTATGCACGTTCTGTCTTGGGCTGCAGCCCAAGCTCTGGGACCCTCCCATCTTTCAGGGTTCTAGAGACCGGGGCCCAGCGTGAGCCGGATGTCTACACTGTAGTTAAACAGCCCTGCAGCCCAAGTCCCATGAAACTGAGTCAGCCCTGGGTGTCGAATTGCAGTGTAGACACCCCAAATGACTTAACTAAGCTAAACAGTGAGTCTGTGGCAGAGCAGGAATGCAGTAGGGCACATATTTGCATATACGTTATGACCCCTTCACACTCTTGAACTGTAACTGAGACTCAGTCTCCATGTCTATAATGCTATATGTGAAGAGTCTACTAAGCGACTGGATAAAATGGATGTTTTTCAATTGTAAAACACTGTTTACAATTCCCATACCACATCTGGAACGAGCCCAGGGTAACCAGCATTTGTGGGTTTAGTATCTAAATAACAGCTATGGAATTATTTTAAAAAATGATTTATAAAATATTTGAAACTGAGGAAGACTGTCAGTTTATATACTTCACATTGATTTTTGCCCTGCCCTCAGTGTTGTAATAAAATACGATACAACTACTTATATTTGAACATACTGTGAGATCTCCTTTCCTGTGAGTTCCTGAGTGCCAGCTTCAGGCACTGTGGTCCAGGGGCTAGGGCTTGAGAATGGAGTCAAAAAGCCTGGCTCGTACTCCTTTCTCTGCCATTGAGTCACTGTATGACCTTGACTAAACATTGAACTCTTCTGTGCTGTAAAATGAGTGGATGCACATTTGTGAAGCACTTAGAAAGTGAGAAAACATTTGGTTCCCAGCTTACTTTCCATCCAAGTCTAGAATGGAAAGTGATGAAAGCTTGCTTTCCTGGTATGCCCCCCACAGAATAGAAGTGCAAGTGCCAGCACTCTTCTGGCAAAGCCTATTCTTGCATGCAAGAACTGTAGGTGTCAGATTGTTTATTGAGCATCCATACTTAACAATAATCCAAATTCATACTGAAATCTAGCTGAGGATTTTCTCCCCCCCCAACTACATTGCTCATCACTGTTTAAAAAATCCCAGAAACCCCATCTTATAGAAATAATACCAATGCACTTCATATAGACTTATTAGTTCAGCCTTAATTAACTAGGAATTATACCACAGAAGACTTCAAGAAGCCTGACTTCCATGTACAAAGTTGCCACTAATATCATTTGGACAGTGTAATTGGACCTAAATTACCCTTACACTCACTCTAAAGCTGCTTCACGCTGTTCTAGCGGTGTAAAGTGACCTTAGTGTAAATGAGAATTAGTCCCATTATCTCTCTTCCTCTGTGGCAGAGCATCCATTGACTTCAGTGGTGCAAGATCAGGCAGTCTGTATCCAGGAATCCTTAGTGTATCCATCACTGTGGTAATTAGGTACCAGATGCATAACAGAGTTGCATGGTAGCTGTCTGAGCAACTCCACCCTACTTCATCAATCATTACTTGTTTGTTTATTTTTCACTATAAGTTTCCTTCTCCCCTGCTTCTGCTTTCATCTCCCTAAGCAGTCTTACTAACTGGGGAAAGGCTTGAGTGAATATGATTATTTCTTCCAGTAGTGGTCCCTCAACTGAGAATACCCCACTCCCATGAATTTCACACTGGGCTCTGTCACCTGCTGTGTTTCTTCCTTCCCCTCTCCCCCCAATGAAGTTGTCTTGGTGAGTTGTGGATTTATATGCAATCTCAGGTTGCTAGCCCCTAGGCCATTATGGTACTTAATTATTAGGACCAAGGTGTTTGAATCATTGCTGTCTTGTAATTTTATTGTAGTAATTTACACTTGTGAAAAGTAGTGGAAAATGCTACCATTCTGCTTGAGTAGTGTTTTCCTGTTATGTTGCACTGGTATAAATAACTACATAAGATGCAGGCCAGTGGAGGACTAGGCTATAATGGAAAAAATAGTTTAATGGGCCTATGCATCAATATTTAACTTAGGTGAGTTATTTATACGTAAAATATTTTCTATGTGGCTCAGCGGCAGTATGGTACCTACATAGCATTTATTGGTAAGAGAATAGGAAATATGGGATGAGAGTACCTCAACATTTGGCTAGATTCCTTGCTTACTCTTAAAGATAACCATGGAAAATCGTGTGAAAAGCACTTATTATTTTATTGGTCTCCAGTGAAATAAGAACTGTTTATTTGGTCTCGAACAAAAGGGTAGATTTTGTAAGATCTGCTCTTAGCTTTGGACTATCCTGATATTGTCTGTTCCATTAGATCACTAAAAATATATACTACCTAGAGCAGGGATCGGCAACCTTTGACATGCGGCCCACTAGCGTAAGCACCGTGGCGGGACGGGCCAGTTTGTTTACCTGCCACATCCGCAGGTTCGGCTGATCGCAGCTCCCACTGGCCACAGTTTGCCATCCCAAGCCAATGGGGACTGCGGGAAGCAGCGTGGGCTGAGGGATGTGCTGGCTGCCGCTTCCCGCAGCCCCCATTGGCCTGGGACAGTGGGAGCTGCAATCGGCCAAACTTGCGGACACGGTAGGTAAACAAACCGGCCCGGCCCACCAGGGTGCTTACCCTGGCGGGCCGTGTGACAAAGGTTGCCGATCCGTGACTTAGAGTGTATCCTTGATACCCATCACCACAATTTACAGGATGCAATAGATGAGTTTTCTTAAATTGAAAGAGAAGTAACCGGGTGCACTTTGCATTTGATTGTATGCTTTATAAAGCATCTTGTTTGCTTCAGTAGTTCCAGTCATTTATCAGATATAGTAACCTCACATCAGGTGTTAGTTAAAAGTCCATAATGGATAGAGACAGAATTGGGCATATCTGAATCCTGTGCTCCCTGTGCCCAATTTTTCTGCACAGCATAATTTACTTGCCTATCTTCTGTTCATGTGCATATGGCAGAGGGATGGGAGTAAATTAAGAATATGGGTTCTAGATTAGAACTCAAAACTTTAGAACTCCGAGTTAAATTTGGCTCTGGCAAATTCCAAAGTGTCTGAATTTCCTTACATAAAATTTCGAATGTACCCCTCTCCTGGAGTTTTAGAAGTAGGGCAAGAATTATTTTCAGAGGCCAATCTTTGTTGCGGGCATGGCCAAAGTTTCCATTCAGTTGGAAACATATTTTGTTAATTACATCTCTTTTGAAAAGAAATTATTTAAATTAAGGAAAATAATATTATGAAAAATTAGAACAAGTTTCTTGACATCAGAAACTTTAAAAATAAGCTCTAGAGATTTCACAAAACTCAAAACACTACCATTTCCCCCATCTGTATTGTGATTTGCCAGCACAAATACATTCCATCATGCCCAGTCCTTCCTACAAGTGAGTGTGGGGGCTATATATTTCAGCGATCAGGACCACATTGAACTGTGTCTTTTTAAGATCTCAGAAAGTGATATTGTGTATCTTTACTTCTCTGCAAACTCATAGATTCTATTAACACTGATAAGATTTAGGTATAGATACAGAGACAATTGACCTGTGCCAAAGTGCCTAACCTGTCACTTAGTGAAGAAGTGGAAACATTGGTATTGCATCTTGGTGCATAGCCTCTGGCTAAAATGAAATAAAATTAACATGAAAATACAGAATTTAACATTCACAGTATAGCTGGTCAGAGAATAGGATTTTAATGCAAAACTTAGACAAATATTTCATTTTCATTGAAATTTTCTGAAAAAATATTTGGCTTTACAGCAAAATATTGAAAACTGAAATATTTCATCTAAAAACCAATGTATTTTGGCATGAAGACAAAATATTTTGATTTAAGGCATTTAAGTTTGGGGATGCCTTACGCATCTAATCTCCTCTCTGGCTGTACTACACCTCACATGATATATCAATTTCTCTCTCGGTGAGGGGAGAAGGGTGCATCATAGCAGTTGCTACCCCTGGTGCACCATGTGAGTTGTAGTATGGCCAGAGAGACCAGCACGTAGAGGAGAATGGAAGCATAAGGCACCTAAACTACAAATTCCATGAGGCATTGTGGTGCCATTCTGAATCTAAATATTTCTGTTTTTGTCCAAATGTGTTTTGGTCTTCAGGCACTTGTTTTTAATGAAGTATTGAAATTTTCCACAGAACTGTGCAAAAGAAAAATTGTTTTGTTTAAAGCCCAACTTTCTGTTGAAAAAGAGTTTTCACAGAAAAATTGTGACTAGCCCTAGTCTACAAAATAAATCCTTAATGATCAGGGGTAGGCGCATTCTATAGGGATCAATTTCCAGACATACAAATGTGGATATAGTGAGCATGTGTGAATGTTTCACATTCTTATCAAGCCAGCCAATGTCTCCTTTCTGCATGTGTGGATAGAGACAGTTTGCTTGATGAGCTGTTAAAGTCCACTGAGGGCTCAAAGAAGCATTGCAGTGGAAGTGGGGCTTTCATAGAAGAGCGTTGACTCCTTCATAGAGAGAATAGAAGGAATTAGCAGGTGTTTAAAACACACCTGCAAGAGAGGCATGAGGAAAGTCAAATAGCGGCTGGTACTGGAGAAATTTTACCCGAGCAGCTGCATCCTAGCTAGTTGTAACAGAAGCTTGAAATAAAATTCAGAGGTGTTTGGAGAGAGACCCACAAAGGCTTCTAGGAATTTTCACAACTATAAAGATGCAGCTGATCATAAAATCAGTGCAGCCGAGGAAAGGCTGTTTATGGGGGTGGGAGGGGGGAAAGAAATTTGCTGACTTAGGCCATAGAGTTTCTAAGACAGAATGAGGCTAGAAAAATGTGACTGTAGAAAAAACCCTGTGAAGATAGAAGGAAAAACAGACATTAGACTTTTAAAATGTGGTTTTCTCAAGAGGGGTGCACAAAACTAAAAGCCATTTTAGAGATCTTAGAGAACTCAGCCACTTAAAAAAAAAACATAGCCTCTAATTTCCTGGGGCTTTTTATTCCGCAGACACAAGATCTCCATTTGTTACTTTGTTTTTTGTCTATTAAAACTTATTGCCCTGACACTTTTTTGGTTTTCTATAATAATTAGCACTCACATTGTGCTTTTCACTCAGAGATGCTTCACAAAGATGAATAATCCTTTGTGGCCCCATTTTACGAGGAGCCCGTCTACATCAACTATGCTGCATTTCAATCTTCCTGTAGCGTGAGTTGAAAATCTGCATAAAACTGTTTCTGACATGTTGCTTGTGCTTTTTCAATCTGTTGCTTGCTTGTTTATTTGTAAGGAACAACTGCTTATTACTGTTTCATTCTCTGTTCCAGGATGTCCTTAGGAAAAAAAAAAATCTCAATGGAATTTTTGGTGGTAATATAGTTTAATAGAAATCAAGTAACATAATCAGTTACAGAGGAGTGGTAAGCACAATGCAAAGGACAGTATTTGAGCCTAAAGTGCAGGGCCAGATTAACCTTTTGTGGGCCCTGGCGCCAAACATATTTTTGGCCCCCATGTAGTCGTTGTGGGCTCCGAGTGTGGGCCTGCCATTGGTGCCATAGTATACCTGGTACTGAATCTCAGAGACATTTTTCATTTTGATCACACACCTCTACATGACTATATGCATTGCCATATACAGCTCCCTCAGCCCCCAGTTTTTCTCATTAAACTGTATGTCCATGTGGGTTTACCAGTGTTCACAGTGATCAGGGAAACTCCCCATAGATTTATCTCCTTCCTCATTCAGACCTTCTATAGCCATGTCTCCGGTACCACCCTATGTCATCAGTCACTGTATGTGGTTCTGGCTCAGCTCAATAAAGTTTCACAGCCAGCAGATACCCGATCAATACTGACAAATCCCTCCCTCAGCACCCATCCTGCCATTTGAGTAAGCCACTTGCAAACACCATTTCCCCAAACTGAGGACTCAGCCCCTGGAAACCTGAAGTCACCAGCCTTTCTCCCTCTGCTCCCATCTACATGCTAGTCTACTATTTGGTCACCACCACCTCTCCCCATGCTTGTTTCCCTTCTACCTTGGACGTGCTCCCTAGCCAGCTGGGGCTATTCTCCCCCTGCAAACCTGATCTGCTTCCTCTTTCCCTGCTCCCCTTGACATTCCTTTCCTACTGGTGACCTCTGTTCCTTGAGGTTAACTCCAGTTTCTTTATCCACTCCTAACATAATGGCTCCCAGTAGTCACAGAGCCACCTGCAGCTTCTCTGGCTACAGCCATGGGGCCAATTGCCAGAGGCCAGCCTTAGATAGCTGCAGCTGCTAGCAAAGTAGGGGTAGCAATTCCAAAGTTGAGCATGCTTGAACCTTGCAATGTACTAGGGGTTCTAAATCCTCAGCGTGGCTCTAGGCAGCTGCAGACTCTAGAGTTAGGCGCTTCCCTCCTCTAGACCATGGCTTTAAGTACCTGAGATGCCCATCACCTGCAGCAGAAGCCACCAATTCCCATGCACCCCTCAGCTAGCACATAGTCAAGCAGAAAGTGCAGCCTGAATGATTTTGGAGGGTGGCGTGCCAGGAGGTTCTCATCCCTGAGCAGCAGCTCTGCAACACGCTCACATGGCCCCCCTCTGCTGTGGGACCAGGACCCTGTGAAGACAGTGGAGTTACCCTGTGTATAACCAGTTCTATCCAAAGCCTGTAGAAGTAAGTGGAAGTCTTTTCATTGTCTTTAATGGGCTGTGTATAGAAGCAAAGGACCCCGTTCTAGACTCTAGGAGCAAAGTGCATTCTATGCTGCACTGGTTTACTATTGTAACAGGAAGGTCTTACATTACCTAGTGAATAAGCAACACCTCCTACAGCACTTAACTTTTTCTGAGAGGCCTCCTGTCCAATTACTAAATGTAAACCTGCTTAGCTTACAAGGGCTGAAAATATCAGGTAGTATGGTTACAAAAGCGAGGCACTTCTGAAATCAGTAGGAATTCTGGATGGGCACAGAACACAGACAGGACTGGTCCCCGCATGGTTACAGAACTGCAGTCAAGGGGAACAATTTTCAGCTTGTGTGATTGGAGGATATCTGATCCATATTGTAAGACTGTCCTACATAAATGAGGAAAAGTTGAGGTGCCTTTGTTATTCTTTTCTTCCACTCTTCATTTCTGTGGGGAATTTCCCAATGCAATATCACTGTCTTCCTTTTAAACAAACAAAACTAAAAAAAAAAAAAAAGGCAATGGCTGTTGAAAATAGCAATTCCAGTCCTCGTTAGCACTGGGAAGACCCCAGCATTTGTTGCTCAATTTTATCCTACTTTTTCTACAGCAAATTACAGTGGATCAGTATATTTGATTTGGGAGAAATGAAGTAACAGCTTCCCAAACTGAGCTTGAGCACTCCTGAATTTTGAGGGTGTTCAAATCTAGATTCTCTTTCTGAATATTGGATAAATCTGGAAAGGAAAAGTCAATTTCTGCTTCCATGGCTCAGAAGTGGAAATCCTCCTGTGTGCCTGGTACTGTACCTAAAGCTGCCTAGGTCCTCTAGTAGAGCCTCCCCTCCTTTACTTTCCACCCAGTTCCTTCTTTGGGGGTTGCCAGGAGAGGTCACACCACCATCCCTAATCCAGTCTGAGGAAGTCTTCTGAGGGTGATATCTGAGCTAAAGCCTTCTACTCCTTGGGCATACTTGTTCCCCATTCACAGTGCTACCCCCTTCTAGCAGCCAGCTCTCCATTCACAGCAAGCTGCAGTGCATGGGGTCTCAACTTCCCCACTCTTTCCCTCTCCCTTTCCTGTTAATAGCTGACAAGGGAATGCTGGGAAATTTAGTTCCTTCCCTGCTCCAGGGCTGGCTCTCTAGGCAGGGAGCTGGCCAAGGAACTACAGCTCCCAGGGCCCCTTGGGTTCTCAGCTTCCATGCTGGATCCCTGCTGCTTAGAGGCTCCACTTATACAGTGCTGCGAGAGGGGAGGAAGTGAGTGTTATGGGGCCCCTTCTGAGCTTGGGTCCGGCGCTATGGCGCCATTGGCGCCATGGTAAATCTGGTACTGCTAAAGTGGACACCTGTTTGTTCGCTTTACGGCTAAAATCAGCTCTCAAATGAGTGTATAGAGTACAGCTTTAAGTGAATCTTACATATGCATCAGAAGAAAGAATTTGGCCCATGATGCAGGAAAAGCTTCAGTTAGTACACAGTTAACATGGCTGAAAAAAGTTACAGTACTACTGGAATGTTCACATTGATTTCAGAGAACTTACAAAGGATGAAGGATTGGAAACCTTTTGGTAAAAATTCACAAATCAAAGAGAGACTTTAAAAGGAAAATATCACAATAATATATGGAGATATACGTATCTCATAGAACTGGAAGGGACCCTGAAAGATCATTGAGTCCAGTCCCCTGCCTTCACTAGCAGGATCAAGTACTGATTTTGCCCCAGATCCGTAAGTGGCCCCCTCAAGGATTGAACTCATAACCCTAGGTTTAGCAAGCCAATGCGCAAACCACTGAGCTATCCCTCCCCTGAATAATTTAATTTAATTTAATACAGAAATGGCTGAAAAACAGAACATCACTGAACTTCAGACATGTTTAGATCCACAATGTTGGATCAGGATACATCTTGAATCGAAAAATCTAAAAAAGGCCAATTTTTCCTGATGAGGTTTGAAAGCGGCAATTCAGCCATGTTGTCAGCCACACTCTAGTTAAAAAATATTAATAAAATAAAAACTCAGAATTATCTAAAAGGTTCTATATCAGGGATTGGCAACCCTTGGCACACGGTTCGGCAGGGTAAGCCCCCTGGCTGGCCGGGCCGGTTTGTTTACCTGCCGCATCCGCAGGTTCGGCCGATCACGGCTCCCACTGGCTGCGGTTTGCTGCACCAGGCCAATGGGGGCTGCGGGAAGCAGCGCGGGCCGAGGGACGTGCTGGCCGCCGCTTCCCGCAGCCCCCATTGGCCTGGGATGGTGAACCGCGGCCAGTGGGAACCGCGATCGGCTGAATCTGTGGACGCGGCAGGTAAACAAACCGGCCCAGCCCGCCAGGGGGCTTACCCTGGCAGGCCACATGCTAAAAGTTGCCTATCCCTGTTCTATATTTTCAATTTTAGAATCCACGGGACTCCAAAAGGAGCTGCTTGTTGTTGGGCTCTGAATTCCTTTATCCTTGCTGTGTGTGTGCATGTGAAGACTAACTCACTGTACTCTTTAGACAAGAGGGAATTAATGTAAATTGAATGGCTTTCAGTGAGTTATTTACTAATAAGATGACTTATTATGGAAACCAGATTTCTGCTGTCTGAAGGGATTGTATAGGTACTGAGTCATATTCACAGATAAGACTAGTTATTCAGTTGCTGGAAAAAAATTTGACTGTAAGCCAGGGGTGGCCAAACTTTTTGGCCCGAGGGCCACATTGGGGTTGCACAACTGTATGGAGGGCCAGATAGGGAAGGCTGTGCCTCCCCAAACAGCCTGGTCCCTGCCCCTTATCCGCCCCCTCCCACTTCCTGCCCCCTGACTGTCCCCCTTAGAAACCCCAACCCATCCAACCCCCCCCTGCTCCTTGTCCCCTGACTGCCCCGCCCCCTGACAGCCCCCCCGGGACTCCCACCCCCTATCCAACCACCCTCTGCTCCTTGTCCCCTGACCACTCCCTCCCGGGATCCCACCCCTTTATCCAACCTCCCCTGTCCTCTGACTGCCCTCCCTACCCCTATCCACATCCCCGCCCACTGACAGGCCCCCTGGGACTCCCACTCCCAACCCTCCCTGTTCCCCATCCCCTGACTGCCCCCCCAGAACCTCCGCCCCATCCAACCGCCCCCTCCTCCCTGACTGCTCCCCAGGCCCCCCCACTCCCTTACCCAACCCCCCCGCTCCCCACCCCCTTACCAGCATCAGGAGCTCGCAGCCGTGACCTGCCAGAACCAGCTGCGCTCCCCATGCTGCCCAGTGGGAGCGGAGGGCCAGAGTGTGGCCCGCACGGTGGCATGGCTGTGGGGGAGGGAGGAGGATAGCGGGGGAGCGGCCAGGGCCTAGGCTCCCCAGCCAGGAGCTCAGGGGCTGGGCAGGACGGTCCCACAGGATGAATGTGGCCCGTGGGCCATAGTTTGCCCATGTCTGCCATAAGCAATGATCAGCTTTACTCCATTTTAGAGATGGTTGAAAAATAATGGGACATTTTTGTACACATATTTGCAAATTTCTCATGATTTTTTTCCATCACCATTCCCATAAAAAACTATCAAAGTTTAATTTTTTTCAAACAGCTCCACTTTACTTTATTTCTCTCTCTCCTGCATCCAATAGATTTTTTTTAAAGATACAGATGATTGCACTGTCTTGAAATTATGCAGGATAGATCTTGTTGAAAGATTACCAGGCAATTAGAATAGTTGCAGTCAGAGTTTGTAAATATTTGAGATGTCCACAAACATCATCTGGTAGTTTCCTTTTGTGCACCTGCTCTGACACTTCACCATCTGACCATTCACCATGGTTCTGTTGCATATACCAGCAGGTGGGTATAACTGTGTAACTATTCAAGATTCTCTTGTTGTCCATGTTTCTAAGATAGCAGATTGAAGATAACTGAGGTAACATAATTAGCCAAGTAAGCGTAAGTAGCCAATCATGAGTAATTCAGTTAGAATTCACTGTTATAATATTAATCATGATGAGATAATGTGGTCTTAAGCTTAGGTAATTACAGGCAAATTAGTTCATTTAAATACTGAATTAGCCCAAGACCTCAGTCCATTCCATAATTAAAACTAAAATCAAAGTTTTAAAAAGTGTTTGGTAGTCTAGAAAACGTAAGTTTACCAACCAGATAACCAACAATGCTCACCCTCTCTCTCCTCTACTGTCCCCTGGACCTCCAACAGCCACCTGAGTCTCCTCTTGTCCTTGGATGAGTAATTTTCCTTCCCCAGCACATACACAGATTTGATACCATTGTAAAGCCCAGCAAATAGATAACCTCTCAGCTCGACCAGTGCCTTTTCAGATCTTGTGCACTCTCTGACTTATCAGATGTGCATAATACATAATTATCTTTTGAAATCTGACCCTTTTGCTTCACTTTGAAGGGACAAAGTGGCTGAAAACTGGTCACAAATGTCCAGTAGAGAATTCACTGGTATAGGAGAACTTCCTTTTAGTACAAGTGTGCTGGCTTCAGGCACTGCACCCATGGTCCCATCACTTCCTGGCATAGATGGAGCTAAAGCAATCCTCCACTAATGTATGGTCCATTAAGGGCCCTATATCAGTAGTCCAACTTTCAACTGGCTGGACATGAACAGCTCCATGACAGAGATCTGGCACAGAGAGAGGGTGGTTTAATGACTTACCCAAGAATCCATGGCACCGTCAATTATCAGACCTCTTGGTTTCCACTCCCATGCTTAGTCCATTAGCCCTGGCTGCTGATAAAATGTTGGGGAGGAAAGTGGAAAAAATAATGAATAAGTTGTTAATTAAACTTTCTCAAATCTTGTTTAAGGATTGGTTTGCATTATTGTAAGTATAAGGTGAAGCTTTGGGTTACTTCCTATTTTGTCCAAACCATCACTCATCTCAATTTTAGCTTTCCAGCTGGGGCAGTGCTGCATGCTGCCCTCTTCCTGGATGCACTACTCAACATACAAAATTAAGACCCATGGAGCAATGTCCCTTCCCACATCCAGCTCATTTAGCAAAAGCTGAACAAAAAAGCCTTTTGGTCTGACTTTTGGATGTTTGAAACATCACTCTTCCCTCCACTCATTTGATGGGACTCATAAATTTGAGCCCAATAAGATACTAATTTGCTCAGATGCAACCACTGTGAGCTTCAAACATAGCTTATAAATTGCATATAATTTGAAAGCTTTACTGGGATGATATGCACCTGCAAATTGTTAGCTAACACCCACAGACACATGCTATGGCTCACGCTATGGTCCTTTAACAGCTCACAGTTCTTGCAGCTAGAAGGGTCTGAGAATGGTGAATGCCTGACATTTTATCCCAAGTGGTGGTGACATTATAATGACTGTGAAAGATGCAAAAAGAAACAAACAATACAATAACAAAAAAACACAACAAAACAAACAGACAAAAACCAAACCCAAATCACCCTTTCTACACCTCTCCCACCCCCATGTAACAGAAAAACAAAAACAGAGAGAACAAATCTCTTTGGGACTGCAAGTCATAGCCAACAAAACAGCTGCAAAGTTATAAAACAGCCCCAGAAGGACTGATGACTATCAGAATCTGGCATTCTGCCAGGCTTAATGGCCTCCTCCTTAATGGAAAAAATGCTAAAATGTGTTCTACAAGTCATTCTTTTTGTGCATCTCTAGTGTATTTGAATGAATGGGAATAGTGAAACCTTTGAGTTAGTGGGTAGGGACCCACAACTATTTGTTCTAATTTGTGAAGATTGAAAAGTGTAGGTATTCCTCATTCCCAACTCCAGAACATTAAAGAATACTTTTAGAGTCAGCTTGCAATCGCTAGTAAACCAACTTCCACCAGCTAATCCAAAATGGTATATAGAAGGGAACATTTGGGATAAAAGTTTTTAAATGGTGGAATTCTTCTTATCATTGTTCTCTCAATGATGTGGATTCCTCTCAGCTTGTGTCTTAAAAATAAAATAATATATATGCAAATGTTCTGTTTTGTATTAGGATATAAAAAGTCAGTAGCACATATTGTTGAGCTGACTGCAAAATGCCCAAGGATCTGAATGTTCAAATCTGTAAAATATATATTTTGGGTTACTTTGGACTTAGTCGTTCCATATGTACAGGATTTGTAAATGACAAAACACACTAATGGAAAAGTCCTATGGAACTTAATAGGGATGAAACCAATTTGGTTTCATAAAAAATGAAATAGTATTCTACAGAAATCACTTTAAAAGCATATGGAACTTAATAGTAAATAATATCCTTTCCATAGAACTTTTAAACCACCATATAGAATTTAATACAGAAATATATCACTGCTATAGAATGTTATAAGTTGGTTTAAAAATTCTACAGAAAGAATATTATAAAGAATAACAACCTATAAGAGTTTTTCCATAAGGAAACTGCATTTTCTGGAGAGGCGCTGATACAGGAGCCTGCCAATAACAGGGAGGTTAACTGGATAGAATGTATCTTTTGTGTAGCCTGTAACAATGGGTTCACTCTCGTGATTCTTGCTGATTTGCTGATGAGTGTAAGAGGTAGGATACTGGAAGAGATAGGCCACTGATCTGATTGGGACGGCAGTTCCTATGTGTTGATTCTTGCTTTGCAATCAAGGTAAAACTATCAAATTTGTGCAGAACTCAGGGCCTCTCCCTTATGTCACACTGAGACCACTGGGAAAGGAACCTGTTGTGTCAATAACATTTTAGCTGAAAATAAGCTGCTAACCATCTTTTTTTATACTAGTTGTAGAACTGGCAGATATGTAGAGTTTATTTTTAGATCCAATGTTTTTTAATGCTCTCTGTTGTCATGTGATACAACATAGTTTTGTAGCTTAAACATACTTGGCAAATCCCCTTGTATTTGTTCAAATTGCCCCCACCCACTACATACATAGTTAACCAAGACTTAGCAAATACTTCCAAGTGTCTTCATACCAGGTCAGGGGTCATCCCACTTGGAACGTAGGGGCTTCAGATGCTATTTCCTTTACACAAGCTAATTACAACCAAATGTTTTCTCTGATAGAAAGGGAGAGAAGTAAAAATGAAACCCAGTGGGCAGGTTATTTGATACACTATCTGTAGCTATTGACATCCTATTTAGTCCAGCAGTATATATATATATATTTTTTTTTTGCTTTATCCACCTACATCATTGCCACGTGGGTTTAATTATTTTGCTGTTAGTACTGTTCCCATCATTTCATTTATCACTGGCAATGGTTTGTATGTGTCTGTGTGAGCAGGGGAGACTTCTGGAAGTCTGATAGCTAGGATAGTTTTAGTCTCCACTGGGGCCTACACAGCACACTTTGACTTTCTTCTTATTTTTGGTATTTAATAGGAGGGTGAAGGCAAGCAAGAGAGATTATAGGATATGCACATCCACAAACCAAAGTGTATGCAGTCCATCAGGGCAACTGGTATTGATTTGTGAGGCAGGGAAAGAACTCCAGGATTTACCAAGGGAACTACTCCCTATGAATGAAATGTACCAGTTCAGTTCATCGCTTTGGTTCTCGTGTTCCTCAAGGAATCCTACTGGCATCCAAAAAAGGAAAAAAAATGAGCGTTATAGTTGTACTATTGCCAGGATGCCAGTTTTGCACTTTTTACTCTTTGAAGGCACTTAAAGGCTATGAAACGACATGTGTTGTACTATTCCAGAATCATGGGCTTTAATGGGAATATTCATGTGAGTAAGGCAAACGGGATTTTCTCCATATGTATTAATTGGCAAAGTTTAACCAATTGCCTCCTGCATGTGCTATAATACCCACATTTTTAACATTGCCATTCGCCACCTGTACTCAGCATGGTGTCCCACACAGTCATTAACTTTGAAAACTAATGCAAGCCAAACGAAAGCCTTAGAATAAATGAGTTGCCATAAGAAAACAATTAAAAAGTCACCTGTTGTGAAAAGACATATTTAATCAAACCTGGGTAAAGAGACCACCCAAGATTAGGCAGAAGTTTTTCTGCATGGCGTGTCTTTACAACACAGGTGCATTAATGTGAATGTCTAATTGTGATGTGCTGTGATGATTATCTCAATGGCTTTCATTTTCTGAATTATAAATAAGATAAATAGAGAATAGTTTCCAAATGTTTCCTTTTTTACAAGCAGTGCTAGGTGACCATCCAAATGTGATGTTCTTTACAGATGTCTTCCTATCTTAAAATTATTTTTATTCATTTTAATACAAACAAACATATACTAATGTAGGCTCTGATCTTTCTAACCCATGTGCACAGAAGTAGTCCTTATCCAGACAGATAATCCCATTAAAATCTTGTGGGAGTAATGACTAGTTTTGTGCGCAAGGATTTGCAAGATCAAGCGAGGATGCTCCAAACAACCCAAGCAGGTTATCAAAGTTAAATCATAGCACATTCCATGTTCGGAATAAACCTTCAGATAGAGTTACAGAAAAAATCAGTAGTATAATCCAAGTGTGTTTGGGAGTTTAAAAGGTTATAATAATGTCAGATGAAGTGAGCTAGGTTGTAATTTAACCCATGTCTAGATACTTTATTAAAAGTCTCTAAGGGGTCCTTGTTGTCGCCAGTTATTTTTCCCCCCAAAAGCATGCGTGGTGCATGCATTCAAACAGTCAATCCTTCTTTTCCAGGTGGCATTAATGATTTGTTCCAGTGCCTCGTTAGGCATCTCCTGGCTGTGGACAGAGCTACACAAACAAATTTAGAATGGTGTCTGTCCAGACCTGCTGTTGACAGATCATAAAGGAGGCAAGTTTGTGGATTGTTAATGTTGGGAATCTCCAGTGCTGCTTGTAAATAAAGTCTAGAACATTTGTTCATTTCTCTACTTTTCCAAAGTAAATTCCACAAGGTTTTAACTTCAGTTTTACACTTGGCTAGAACTGAGCAAACAAACAATTATATTTTAGGTAGGGCTGGTAGGACTGAGTGGACTTGTAGGCTCTAAAGTTGTACATTGTTTTGTTTTTGAATGCCATTTTTTGTACATAATTCTACATTTGTAGGTTCAAATTTCATGATAAAAAGATTGCATTACAGTACTTGTGTGAGGTGAATTGAAAAATACGATTTCTTTTGTTTTTTATGGCACAAATATTCGTAATAAAAATAAATATAAAGTGAGCATTGTACACTTTGTATTCTGTATTGAAATTGAAATCAATATATTTGAAAATGTAGAAAACACCCAAAATATTTAAATAAATGGTATTCTATTATTAACAGTGCAATTAATCACAATTAAATTTTTTATGCATGCAATTGCAATTAATTTTTTTAATTGCTTGACAGCCCTAGATATTACACACAAAAATTACACTAAAAACTTTAGTAAGATTACAGATTCAAGCACTCAAAAGTTAGGAAATATAAGAATCAAGGTTGCCCGCGCAACTATAATTCAGCCCCCTTTTGCATATGCATTATGATATTGTCTTTAATTACCTGATCACATACTATTTTTTTCCGTCACATACAAACCCTTCAAAATGTCAAGGAGAAAGAATCAGACAAGAATCTTTAGCTCTAAATCCACTACCATGGTTTTGCTCACAGGTCAACTTAGAAGAAGCCTATTTTACAGTTCCAATATGGATGCAGCCAAACTCTATTTTCAGGAGAGTCTTCTTCAAGAGGGAAGAAATTACATGAGATTTTTGCCAGTGTCAGATTTGAAACCAGGCCATAACCCAAAACTAATCCAAATCTGGGTCTGAACCTGGCTTCCTTGGTCCATCTGAATTTCTGGATACCAATTAACCATGCTTGATTTATCCCTGGCTCATAAAAACATACACCTCTACCCCGATATAACGCTGTCCTTGGGAGCCAAAAAAATCTTACCACGTTATAGGTGAAACCGCGTTATATCAAACTTGCTTTGATCTGCCGGAGCGCGTAGCCCCGTCCCACCGGAGCGCTGCTTTACAGCGTTATAGCCGAATTCGTGTTATATCGGGTCGCGTTATATCGGGGTAGAGGTGTACTTCTGAATAGCAATGTTTTTGGAATGTGCTAAATTATATCAAATTGTAAGGACTCCCCCCCCCCCCCCCCAAAATTGCACTGGACTATGGTATTGCATGCACACATGCTCATGAACAGTCTCACCCCTTTGCAAATTACCCAGCTTGAACAGTGAATATTTGAATAAAAACAAATTTAAAAACAAAATAAAAAGCAAAGAAGGAAAATGTTTAATTTCCCCCCCACTTTGCTAGTATGGCTTCAGGAACTAGTAGAGAGAGATCAAGGAGAAGCAGCAGCAAAGACCACCAGCAAACAGCAGCTGTGATGTGAAACAGCAGGAAAAAACCACTTACAGGAAGAAAAAGAGGCGCTTCTCCTCCCCCAATAAAGGTTTGTGGAAACATGAAAGGAAACAAATCTGTAGAACTCTTAATACAAAATAAAGGCTCAACATAAAACCAGTATTGAACCAAGGGTAAGGAGAAATATAACCCAACCCAACTACATTCAGTGTTTTGTTTAACTCCCTCTAAAACAAAAAAGCCTCTTTCAAGTACATTGAGATACAAATATAAAAGGGTAACTCTAAAGCTGACAAGATACTTTGAAAAACCCATGCTGTTATCATTCCCAAGTGCTAACATGTTCCATGAGAAAAGAGAAAAACCGTGCACATCAAAGAGGACTTTTTCTTCAAACTGTGATAGGATACTAATAATTATATTAATACTTTTAATACTATTTTCGTTTTTGGCACTTATTCTGAAACTTCTCACAACCTTAGGAAAAATAAATCAGTGCAATACAATGCCATACAACAATCAAACACAGACAACATATAGGCATACAGTATTAAGAGGTCCAAATGGGTGAAAAGCTGGACTAAGGGCATGTCTAAATGATGAGTTAATATGCGGTGAGCTGGGGAGCAAATCTACAGACCTCCAGCGTGCTGTGCACCAACAATCCATGTGGATCCTGCCGCTTGTGCACTAGATGTACGTATTGACTTGCTGCTGTTTGAAACGGAGGACAAGAGAAAGACCTCAACATGGCTGACGAAGGCTGGGAGATTGGAAAATTTAAGTTTTTGCCTTTCTAAACTTCTATGGTCGTACTGAAGAAAAAGTTAACGGGCCCTGTAAATAGGGGACTGACTGGGGCAAGGACTGTCTTTTGTTCTTTGTCTGTTCAGCCCAATGAGATTCTGGGCCATGATTAGAGGACCTAGGTGCTATGGTGATACAAATAATAAACAATAATAGAGTTTTTACCTCAAAAATGGGAGTAGAGCCAGAGACTCTATGAAATTCACCCCAGTCTTCGCTATTGCTATCAATTTTAGTGAAAGGAGCTCAGAAGTTATGAGGATGATATAGACAGTGTCACGAGGGCAGTAGTGCCTGTTAGCTAGCACCCCATATTGGTAGCAAGAAAGGAATGAGTATGGTGAGCAAAAATGGAGCAGATGTTAAAGCAAAACTGAACTATACTGTGTGTTCCCAACTGAAAGGTATTTTGCTAAAAGAGACTGTGTTAAAATAGCTTGAGGCTGCTTTGTATTGCTTTGTTCAGTGTGTGAGGGGGTCATTTTATAGGTGGATGTCTAAGGAATTATGGCATGTTTTTGTTGCAATACCTCTTAATAGCAATGACCAATAGGATGTCTTATAACAACTCCCATGGCTATCCAGCTGAATGGGCTGGTTTAGAAACACTAGCTTCTATTGTGATTTACTAAACCATGACACCTGCCGCTCACTGCATGCCTCCCCTAACTATGGGTTTTAGTTTGAAAGTTGATACCTTTGTTTTGATTGTGGGTAAGTATGCCTTGCAATATCCAGACTGTTCTGTGAACAGCATATTTGTGCCTGTACTGGGTCATATGTATGGACATTTAGGATATTTCACTGTGTGGACTATGTCTATTTGCAATTCATCTGTAGGACATGCTGATTTTTTTCTTCCCTTTCTTCTTGTTCTGCCCAGTTGGTCACCTAAAGGTAACACTTTTATTGCTGCCTTAAGCCATATGGTCTGTGCCTTTTATGGCTGGTTTATCATCAACTCTCCCTAACATAGGCACACTCCACCTCCTCATCCCAGTTGCACTGGACAAGTTAGCATGCTTTGTCACAGGGACGACTGTGTGTACTGTAGATTGTAACCCTCCTTTTCTGTTAATCTTTGTGCCTATCTTTTGTCCCTGTGTACCTTTCTATCTTCAGAGCAATGACTGGGGCCTTGAAATATAAGAACAAAAGGCCCTTTCTCCTCCCTTTTTCTTTGCTTCCTTAATTTATTTAATCTAATTCCTGTTTACCCTGTGGGCATCTGTCAAGTGTTGAGAGGTATAATTATTAAATAGGAAAGCCCTTCCAGTAGCTGTGCGTACGTGGTCACACACACACACACACACACACACACACACACACACACTTCAGTACTTCAAAGAAAGACCTCTGATACAAATAGGGAGTATACACATCCAGAAAGAAATCATACTCACATTTTCACAGGCCATGGTAACAGTTAAAAAAAAAAATCTTATTTTTAATGTTGACAATAGATGTAAAGAGAATGTAAGAGAATCCACCATATAATTGGCTAAAAAGAAGTCTATACAATATTCTAAGAACAGGACAGAAGAGTTGGGGAAAGAGGCAATAAGGACAGGAAATGAGTTTTATCCAAGCAGGAGAAGTTTTACAGCCCATTGTAGCTCAAGGGCAGGCTGCTCACCCACAGCGCTTCCTTCAAGGCTGTTTCGAGTTTTAGTTTCCTATAAGGAGTTTCCATATGGAAATTTCATGAACAGCAAAGCAAAGTTACAAAACTGCATGGCAAGAAGTTTGTGAGACCTAGCCTAAGAATATGGTATGAACAGAGTACAAAAATAATGTTTATAATAGAGGACAGCTGTATAAAATATTGTTCATCTCATTAAAATATAAATTAAGCACATTGAAATTAGACAACCCCCCAGAGTTGATTCTGTATAGGGTATAGAAAGCTACTTATGTTTTATATCCTTTAGCAACCTAGTTGTACAGTCCTTCCAGTGCAGAAATAGACGATATTTAGCATACCAATAACTACTCAATGTTCTGCACTGGACTATGCAGGGCCTGCTGGTCTGAGAGCCAATAAAGGGAACCTACTATAGTGGTGTGTCATGGGCCAAAGAAATATACGCTGCATGATGGACTATAAGCAGGGCTGGTTCACAGCCATGTGATAGCCAGAAGTGACTTCACCTTCAAACCTGCAGTTATTGCTTTTCTGGTGGGGACCAGAAGTTGGGGGATAATACATTTGCATGTGTGGGTTTTTATATATGTATATCTAATATATGCTATATCTGTAGGGACCTACCAAATTCACGGCTATGAAAAAGTGTCATGGACCATAAAATCTGGTCTCCCCCCATGAAATCTGGTCTTTTGTGTGCTTTTATGCTATATTATACAGATTTCATGGGGGGAGACCAGCGTTTCTCAAATTGGGGGCCCTGACCCAAAGAGTTGTAGGGGGGGGTCGCAAGGTTATTTTAGAGGGGGATCGTGTTAGTGCCACCCTTACTTCTGTTCTGCCTTCAGAGCTGGGCGACCAGAGACTGGTGGCTGCTGACTGAGAGCCCAGCTCTGTAGGCAGCAGCGCAGAAGTAAGGATGGCAATACCATACCATGCCATCCTTACATCTGCACTGCTGCTGGCAGTGGTTCTGCCTTCAGAGCTGGGCTCCCAGCCAGCAGCTGCTGCTCTCCAGCTGCCGAGCTCTGAAGGAAGCACTGTGTGACAGACCCACACCAGTGGGGTACAGGAGTCTGGTAGAGGGCAAATATACTGGTCACTGGATGAGTAGTTTTCTGTTCCCTGAGTGACCAGAGAAGGGGCTGCACTAGAGTAATCAGGAACCTGCTAGAACCAGTTAAGGCAGGCAGGCTAGTTAGGACACCTAGAGCCAATTAAGAAAGAAGCTGCTAGAATCAATTAAGGCAGGCTAATCAGGGCACCTGGGTTTTAAAAGGAGCTCACTTCAGTTTGTGGTGGGAGTGTGAGGAGTGGGAGTAAGAGGCACAAGGAGCTGAGAGTGAGAAGGTGTGCTGCTGGAGGACTGAGGAGCACAAGCATTATCAGACACCAGGAGGAAGGTCCTGTGGTGAGAATAAGGAAGGTGTTTGGAGGAGGCCATGGGGAAGTAGTCTAGGGAGTTGTAGCTGTCATGCAGCTATTACAGGAGGCACTACAGACAGCTGCAGTCCACAGGGCCCTGGGCTGGAACCCGGAGTAGAGGGTGGGTCCAGGTTCCCCCCAAACCTCCCAATTGACCTGGACTGTGGGTTCTTCCAGAGGGGAAGGTCTCTGGGCTGTTCCCCAACCCACATGGTGAATCTCTGAGGCAAGAAAATCTGCCAATAAGCGCAGGACCCACCAAGATAGAGGAGGAACTTTGTCACAACTGCCATCAGCAGCAGCACAGAAGTAAGAGTAGCAGTACCGCAACCTACCCTACAATAACCTTGCAACCCCCCCACCCCAAACTCTTTTTTGGGTCAGGACCCCTACAATTACAACATCGTGACATTTCAGATTCAAATAGCTGAAATCATGAAATTTATTATTTTTAAAAACCCATAACCACAATAGACTGTGAATTTGGTAGAGCCCTACTTATCTGGGACCCTCATCTGATTACCATAAATGTACATGAAACTTTAGAAATAGGGCAAGACACTTCTACCCCAAAAAGAAGACAGTCTAAATTACAGCTAATTGGATTGGGAGTCTCAGGACCAACTCAGACAGGCAAATTGTTCAGCCACGGAGGACCCTCACTTGCTGGGTTGTGTCCACTGTAAGCAGTTTCTTTTCGTTTCTCCTCCCACACCATCAGGTGAAAAGGGTGTTCACCAGTTTCTGGAATTTATTTTGGTCCTGTTCTTGTCTGATCAGGCTTCTTATCATGTTGATGGATTTGGCTTCTCTCTCTATTGTTCTGTGTAGTGTTTCTGTAAGTTGCCCTCTTTCTCTTTCCAGGTGGAAGTGATATTGGTGGCATCCTTAAAGCATGTCCTAAATATGTCCATTGTTATCTGCTTACCATGCTTTGTGCTTTACGTTGGTTTGTGCTATTTAGAATTTCTGATGTTGCAAGAAACTCTTTCCAAGGCTGCTCTTAAGATTTTCTGCAGGCATTTACTTTGGAATTAGTTGATCTTCAATTTGTGTTGTAGATTTCTGTGACACTGCCCAATAAAAGAGATCAGACATGATGACAGTGTTAAAAATTGTCTTTGTTTCAGTGCCAACCATGCCACTTTTCCAAATCTTTTCAAGTTTATGAATATTATTTGCTGCTTTTGATACTCATTGATTGACATCTGGCATGGTGTCCCCATCAACGTAAATCTCACTCACTAGATAGGTAAAATGACTTAGTACTTGTAACATTTCTCTGTCTACTCTGATGGTTGCTTTTGGGACATTGATAGTCATATTTTGTCTTCCCATTGTTGATGCAGCAAAACAAGTTGGTTTGTTTTTCTGCCAAAAACTGGATCTTGTCTTCCAATAAATCATATGTTGAACTAGGAAGTTTTCCAATTGTGCTTCATCTTTTGTCCATAAAATTCTTTGGTTGCTGTGATGGGGCACTCATCTCTTGAGTGCCTCTTGTTAGTTGGGTGTAGTTTTGCAATCTTTCTTGGTTCTGGTGCCCTCTATGGGTTGTTGCTTTTTCTGGGTGGGTCATTAATAGCTCAGCCCTCCAGCCAAGTCACACAGTCTAAAATGGATAAGCAAACCCCTTCTGGGTAACAAAGTTATCAAATGGTTGGCCTTCTCCAGGGCCTTCAACCCAATCTCTGGGCCTGATTAAATTCTAAGCTCTTTCTCAGGTTTTTAGTTAGTAAAGAGCCTTGTCCTCTTTTCGGGACTCAGGCCACTTCCCCACTGGCCATTGAGGAGACCCAGGCCCACCCACTACTCTGAATCCCAGCCCAAGTACCCTGTAAACAGCAGTCAAATACTGCTTCCCTTGATAGTTGCTGCTGCATTTCCTGTGCTGCTTCCCATCACCTTCAGTCCCATCACCTTCACCCATTACCTTAGAGTTATAGTCCCTCTATCTGTTCCCTACTTGAGCAGGTCTCTTCCAGGCCTCCTTGCCTAGAGAGTTTCACAGTCTTTCAGCTCTTCCTCACCCTCCTAATCCCAGCCAGGAACTGACTTGCTCAGCTCCTTTTATCTGAGCCAGTTGGGCTCTCTGATTGGCTGCTTCCATGCAGACTCTCTAGGCAGGCCTGGAGGACCCACCTCTTCTGATCTTTCCTGGGATGGGGTGTGGTAGAACTGTGGGGCCTTGAAGGGCCTGGTACATCCTGTCACAGTTGCCTTCTGTAACTACTTTCCTCATGACATAACCAATGACCAGTGCAAACAATAGTGGGGACATAATACATCCTTGCCTTATTCGAGTTGTCACTGCAAACTACTGGATAACATTGCCACCATCTCTGACTGCACATATCATAGAGATCCTTGATGTTTCTAATGATTTCCTTTTAAGCAGTGGGTCAAGTTATTTTTCAGGCTACAGGATGAAGGTTGCAGGTTGAAGGGAGGGATAGCTCAGTGGTTTGAGCATTGGCCTGCTAACTCTCAGGTTGTGAGTTCAATCCTTGAGGGGGCCACTTAGGGAACTGGGGTAAAAATCTGTCTAGGGATTGGTCCTACTTTGAGCAGGGGGTTGGACTTAGATGACCTCCTGAGGTCCCTTCTAACCCTGATATTCTATGATTCTAAGGCTTGGGAGAGGGCATTGGAATGGCTAGTACTTGATTCAGGGCTTCCCTGTAGCTTTAATAATCATTTGACATAGTGCTTGGGTGGGTCATCCCCCATCTTTTGACCCACAGACCCCTACAGCTGCAGACTTGGCAGCCTGTCACAGCTGGCTGTGCAGCACAGGTTTAAGTCTAAATATTACACTTCTGAGGATTTTAGGTTTTAGCTGTTATAATTGGCAGGATTCCTTTCTAGTATTTGGTAATAATTCTTTACAAAAGGCCAGCAAATAAACATCCCAAATTTAACAGCTAAAATGACAAGAACCTCAGCAAGGTATATCTAGACATTAGCTTCTGCATATGTACCATCCAGTTACTATGAGACCCAGATGTCAGAGCTTCCATTTGAGGATATTGATTAGCCCAGAACACACTACGTGCAAGGCAGTATGCATTTCTCCTTGCCTAGAAATCCATCTGAGAGTCCTGTAAGATCTCTGACACCCAGATAATCATTAGGATACCTTGTTTTTTCACCAAGAGGTATATAGTATGTGTGTGTGTGTGTATGTGTGTGTATATATATAATTAGTGCTTACTAACATGTGTAGGATTTTTTCTGCTCATGGCTTTAAGGCTCAAGATTTCAGAAAATGCATGACTTAGCTAATGTACTGGGAATTCATTCTCTTGAAATGCCTGAAAAAGCCAAATGTGCAGCATGATTCATAGGTCAGACACATTATATAAAGAGAAGGGGAAAGAAAAACAACCCCAAAGGATACATTTTAAACCAGCTTCAGACCATCAACTTCTTCTAGCTACGTACTAATCTCCAGGAAATGCCCCATGACTTGACCATTATTGCTCAATTATTTATTGTTATTACAACAACATTTATGGCTTTGTTATGATTAAGTATTTTTCTTTCCATGAAGGTTTCAAATATATGGAATCAGATCTTTGGCTAGTGTAAGCTGTCATGGCTCCACTGACTTTGTGGAAGTACTCTGGAGAAGAGGATAGTGTGGAGGAGTGCAGAAAGAAGATGACACTTTCACTTACTTAGGGCACCAGTCTGGGACTTCTAGTGGGAGTGAGGAAAATGTCTCCCTGCACCTTCTTTGACTTTGCACCAACAGGGCAGATGGACTGCTGAGTCCAGGGCAGATTGGGGGTCTCAAAGAGGAACTGTAGCCCTGGGTGGGTGAAGATATTATGCTTTGTGAAGTTGCACCCTGAGCAAGTGGTGGAAGAACTATGGGCTGGAAGATTATTTTATTTCCGTCAGACTTGTTTTGTTAACTGTGAAATGGGTGGACTTTTGTGCTGTTGCTGGAGGGCTAAGTTGCCTCAGCAGAGCACCGTCAGCCGAGAGTTAATAGTTCACCACAAAAAGTCAGCATGTTCACCAAAAGGGAAACCAAGGCACAGAGCACTAGCTACTACAGTGATTGTGTCACAGGCTTGAACAAAATTACCCTGAATAATAATAATAAAGTAACAATATGTAAGTGCTGCACCACTGAAGTCAATGGATCTTTTACCATTAACTTCCAGTGGAATAGGACTGGACTCTATCTCTCAAAGGTTGTGACATGGAAACTGCTTCACAGAAAATGAAAACATTCCATTCTTGGAAGCATCTATGAATCTATAAAATATTGTAATGATCTGATTAGTATGTTTCTTTCCACTACTGCTGCCTACTGCATGGAATAGAACAGCTTAGCTGTGTACCAGAGGTCCTATACTACAAACAACTAATTAACATTCTGTAGCTAATTAATTAACATTAGCTCAAATAGTGTATGTTGGAAGAAGGAAAATGAGAGTTCTATCCTGGCTTTTGCTGTAAGGTTCTCAGGGGTGAGGAGGTGCTAAAAAGGGACATCTGTGAAACTTTATGTGACCAGTAATGTAAACCTTTCTCTTTCAGCCCTATCTTTCTAATTTCCACCCAAACAAACGGATGGAATAACTCTTTACATAATCACTTATTATTAGTCATTTTGTTGGGCCAAAACACATTTATCTGTCATAGGATTTATATAGCGTCTGTTTCTGTGGAACTAAAAGCTGCATAAAGCTCAGAACAAAAATATTGTTTTCAATCTCCTTGCTGATCATGAATGGAGTGTGATTTTTGTGTGTAGAATTTCCTGACATCTTTACTTAAAAATTGTATTTCAAAAGCATCAGTTTTGGTGCAATGTCACAAAAATTTCAGTCTGGCTTTAGGGAAGCCTGTGTAGAGCCCCAAACTGCCCCAGAACTAGAACTGTAATATAAGGAGTTTTAATATGGTAATGTGTAATTACTATTTATGTTCTGAACAGCATATACAGTCCTCTGCACACACACTAGATTCCTGTTAGGTTGATGAGTTCTGAATGCACAACCAGTGCAAGGATCTTGGGGCATTCACAGAAGCCTGTCTTCATGGAAGATTCTATTGGGACAAACCCTACAATGAGATATATGGAAATGTGGAGGGAGATGGCGATGCTCTCCCATCCCCACCCATACCCATTCACCAAACCATAAAGTTTGAAATATTCAGAGTAAATGTAGGGGCTTCCAGAGAGTGATGTGGTAGGAGCAACCTTTCTCAGCCACCTTGCCTGCCTCTCTTACGGACAAATTGTGGACTGCTGAAGTTGATTTTCCATTGTTTTCAATGCCTTTCTTTATGAAAAATTAATTTGGGGAAAAGTCAGTGGTAAAACTCCCATTGACTCTGTTGGGAACAGAGCTAGGGCAATGCTGTACGCTTTTAAAAATCCAACTCTAAACTTCTAAGCTGAACACAGCTGAGTGAGGGTGCTCAGCACTTCTGGGAGCTGCTCAGTACTTTCAGGATCAGGTTCTATATCTATCGCTATATAACAGTGCAGCTCCAAACTTGGGACTATAGAAACATTTTGTAGACTGACAACAGATAAGGAAGTAATTAGAAAAGGCTATAAATGGTAATGTCTCCTTGTTATCCTTTCAAATAACTGTAGTCTTTACAAGCTGTCATTATTCAGCAGGGAGATTGTTAGTCATAAATTCATGTTTGTTATCATAAAAATAAATGATAAAGCAGTAAATCCCACAAAGTAATTGTTAAGGAGCATATAGAACATTGAGTATTTCATATTTGGGATGTTTAGGAATTTTTCCTCATGTCAGATTGGCAGAGACCTTGAGTTTTTTCACCTTCCCCTACACCAGGGATCGGCAACCTTTGGCAGGTGGCCTGCCAGGGTAAGCAGCCTGGAGGGCCAGGCATGTTTGTTTGCCTGCCACGTCTACAGGTTCATCCGATCATGGCTCCCACTGGCCACGGTTCGCCGTTCCAGGCCAATGGGGGCTGCGGGAAGCAGCGGCCAACATATCCCTCGGCCCGCGCTGCTTCCCGCAGTCCCCATTGGCCTGGGACTGCGAACCACAGCCAGTGGGAGCTGCGATCGACCGAACCTGCGGACGCGGCAGGTAAACAAACTGGCCCAGCCCACCAGCTTGCCGATCCCTGCACTAGAATAAAGACAAAATATATTTTGGTGTATATTTTAAAAAGGTCTGTAAGTGCTAATGGCCCATCTGATGATCTTTACCAGTCACATAAGGATCAACTAGAATTTAGTTTTGCTTGAAGGTTAAGTCTTTTTAACTACCTTAGCTGTTCATAACTTGATGGGTCAGTTACTTGATTAATTCCAGCCTTCCAATAACTTTTGTTTCAATTTTTCTTCCTGGCAGTGTAATTATTGGTCGTATTATAGATGAATATGAATGGTTCTGTCAGCATATTTCAGGTTGCAATGGGGAAAATATAGCTGGGCATAATAAAGATAACTCAACTTCAGCTATACTTTGTGAACATATTCCTTGATTTATGCTGTTTTTAAAACTGCAGAGATAACATTCTTGGAAATAAACACAGCAAGGTTTTGTTACATTCAGTGTCATTCTGAAGACATATTCCATTTGGCTGGAGCCTGTGGCTGCAGCTGGCTCTATTTCATTACACCACTTCTAGCACCTGCAGTTTTAGGAAATAACTTAGATTTTCAGTTGACATGTTCTAGGCATTTATTTATGCTGCAAGTTAAAATGATTAAATCTGTATGCTAGAGGGGAGTATTCCTACATTAGGAGAAGCAATTGATGTGGGGGAGGAAGGAGAGAAGATTACTCAAATAACTCAAAGTAGTGTTCCATATCACTGTGTCCAATGGAAAATGTAAGGTTAAACCAATGTTAATCTAGCACAAACTGACAAAAGTAATGAATTTCAGAAATTAGGCAGCCACACTGTCCTTAATTGGGGCCTTAAGATGTCAGAACATTCCATGGACTTGATAGGTTGTATAGAATGTGAGTAAACACATATTTAAGCCCTCATTCTTTTGGCCTATATAAAGATAGTCAGTCATCTAAATAAGCATTTTACTCTGTACCAGTTATTTGCTTTACAAGGTGAATGGTACTATTATGTTTGGGCCTCAGGATTGCTAGGATATAAGGATGCCTCAGTCATACATGCAAAAGGAGGCACATAGGAGCCACTATGAAGCTATACCTGGGCACAGGGAATCCTTGAGCATCAATCTGGCTTTAGGACCACTTTTCATTGGCATTGTGTTACCAAGCCAGTGCAGGAGAGGATCTGATCCATGGTCTCTAGAACAGAGACTTTCACTATATTTGTCTCAACTGTGCAGTATACGCTGCTGTATCCAGTGAATGCATCTTTAGCTATTCTTTCTCAACTTCAAAACTTTTCTTACCAAGCTGCATTTCTGGATTTATTTATTTTTTGTAAAAATGACAGCATCTACTGTCTAAAGAGACTTAGGGAAAACATGCAAGGAAAATCCACACTGAGGAAGAATAAAAATAAATGACAAAAGCTGTCATGCTTTAATATGGAGATATACCTATCTCACAGAACTGAAAGGTGATTGAGTCCAGCCCCCTGCCTTCACTAGCAGGACCAAGTACTGATTTTGCCCCAGATCTCTAGGTGGCCCCTCTCAAGGATTGAACTCATAAGCCTAGGTTTAGCGGGCTAATGCGCAAACCACTCAGCTATCCCATCCCCCTTACCAGGCTACAAACTGCAAATTGCCCTGGATTATCTGTACCAGTGCTGGGCAACCTGCGGCCCATCAAGGTAAGCTGATTGCAGGCCGCAAGACATTTTGCGGATATTGACCATCCACAGCACGTCCCCCCACAGCTCCCAGTGGCTGCGGTTCACCATTCCAGGCCAAGGGAGCTGTGGGAAGCGGTGGCCAGCACGTCCCGGCAGCCTGCCACTTCCCGCAGCTCCCATTGGCCAGGAATGGCAAACCATGGCCACTGGGAGCTGCGGGGAGCCTTGCCTGCAGATGGTCAACGTCCGCAAAATGTCTTGAGGCCCGCAATCAGCTTACCTTGATGGGCCGCAGGTTGCCCAGCACTGGTACAGATAATCCAGGGCAGTTTGTAGCATGGTAAGCGTGAGAGTTTGAAGACAGCTTTTGTCATGTATTTATATTTTTATTTTTCCTCAGGGTGGATTTTCCTTGCATGTTTTCCCTAAGTCTCTTTAGACAGTGGATGCTGTCATTTAAAAATAAATAAATAAATACAGAAATGCAGCTTGGTGAGAAAAGTTTTGAATTTGCAGGTTGCCCACCACTGATCTGTACTGTTATAATGGATACACTGAATGAATCTAGGTAATCTGGGTGAAAATGATCATAAATGATAGATTCCATGAGTCTAAGGAAAGGAAGGAGTCACAGAAGCAGAATAAGGACAATGGATTTCAAAAAAGCAGATTTTAATAGACTCAGAAAATTGGTAGGTAAGGTCTCATGGGAAGAAAATCTAAGGGAAACAGGAGGTCAGGACAGCTGATCGTTTCCAAAGAGATAATATTACAACAACAAACTATCCCAAAGTGAAGGAAAGATAGGAAGAATAATATGAGGTCAATATGGCTCCATCAGCAGCTCTTAATGACCTGAAAATCCGAAAGGAATCCTACAAGAATTGGAAACATGGAGAAATCGCCAAGGAGGAGTACAAAAGAATAGCACAAGCATGTAGGGACAAAATCAGAAAGGCTAAGGCATAAAATGAGTTATTTCTAACAAGGGATGTAAAAAGCAACAAGAAGCGGTTCTATAAATTAATTAGAAGCAAGAGAAAGACTAAGGGAAGTGTAAGTCTACTACTTCACAGGGAAGAAGGGCTAATTACAGCTGATATCAAGAAGGCTGAGGTGTTTATTGCCTATTTTGCTTTAGTCTTCACTAAAAAGGTTGTGACCGGATATTTAACACAATTAATATTAACAACAAAGGGGAAGGGACATAAGACAGAATAGGGATATAATAGGTTAAAGAATATTTAGATAAGTTAGATGTATTCAACTCATCAAGGCATGATGAAATTCATCCTGCAGTACTTAAGGAACTAGCTGAAGCAATCTTGGAACTATTAACCATTATTTTCGAGGACAGAGGATGAGTGAGGTTCCAGAGGACTGGATAAGGGCAAACATACCTGTCTTTTTAAAGGGAAACAAAGAGGACCCAGGGAATTATAGACCAGTAAGCTTAATTTAGATACCTGGAAAAACACTGGAACAAATTATTAAACAATCTATTTGTAATCACCTGGAAGATAATAGAGGACAGCTCGCTTACCAGATGAAGGCACCCAGCCAGGTTTATTGTCGATGAAGCATGGTACTAGTATCCTGCAGACTCTACCGGACCACTAATGGACGGGACTTTCCATTCCTCCCTAGGCTAGACAAAGATACTCCCTCTGAGATACATCTTTATACCCCAATACAAACAAGTTAGTACTACCCCTCTGACATAGTTAGTTACTGCCCCTTGATGTAGCTAGTTATTACCCATCACCTTGTACATGTTGGTTTGATCAAAACATTTTAATTACGTACTGTTATTCTGACCTTATCTTTTAGGAGGGATCAGTGTGTTCCTGTGATCATTGGGGAATGTTTTTGTACCATCCTTGATATCGGGATGTTCTGGTACTGCTTGATATTGGGACGTGTTTGCGTGACTACTCTGTGACTAGCACTTCTTGGGAATGTGTATTTCTGCAATATCTGCCCTGTTCTTGCCAGATTCTGTAAGCAGGTCCTGCCTCATACCAGGCCTCTGATACAAGGACTTATGTCTTAGGCTCTCTTCCTACTACAATAAGTAATAGACAACATGGATTTGTCAAGAACAAATCATGACAAACCAACATCATTTCCTTCTTTGACAGGGGTATTGACCTAGTGGATAAGGGTAAGCTGTAGATAGATATATCTTGATTTTAGTAAGGTTTTTGGCACAGTCCTACATAACAGTATCATAAGCAAAGAGTCTCATATGCAAAGGGAAATGTGATTTAGATGAAATTACTATAAGGTGGGTGCGCAGCTGGTTGAAAAGCATACTAAAAGAGTAGTTATCAATGGTTCACTGTCAAACTGGGAGAACGTATCTAGTGGGGTCTCATAGGGGTCTCCTCTGGGTGCAGTACTATTCAATATTTTAATTAATGACTTGGATAAGGGGTGGAAATTTTGGTTATAAAATTTGTGGATGACACCAAACTGGGAGGAGTTGCTAACTTTTTGGATTACAGGATAAGAATTCACAATGATCTTGACAAATTGGAGGATTGGTCTGAAATCAACCAGATGAAATTCAAAATCAAATGCAAAACTACAAAATGGGGACTAACTGGTTAGGTTGTAGTATTGTAGAAAAATATATGGGTGTTATAGTGGATCACACACTGAATATGAGCCAACAATGTAATCCAGTTGCAAAAGAGGCTAATATTTTGGTGTATTAACAGGCGTGTCATCTCTAAGACATTGGAGATAATTGTTCCACTCTACTCAGCACAGCAGAGGCCTCAGCTGGAGTACTGTGTCCAGTTTTCACTGCCACACTTTAAGAAAGATGGAGAGAGTCCAGAGGAGAGCTACAGAAATGATATAAAGATTTAGAAAACCTGATCTATGAGCAAAGGTTAAAAAAGTGGGCATTTTAACGCATCTGAGAGGGGACTTGATAACAGTCGTCATATATATTAAGGGCTGTTATAAAGATGATGGTGATAAATTGTTCTCTATATCCACTGAAGGGTAGGACAAGGTATAATGAGCTTTACCTGCAGCAAGGGATATTTAAGTTAGATATTAGGAAAAACTTTCTAACTATAAGGGTAGTTAAGCTTTCAAGGAAGGTTATGGAATCCCCGTCAGTGGAGGTTTTAAGAACAGGTTAACCAACAGGGATGGTCTAGTCAGGGGTTCCCAAACTTGGTTCGCAGCTTGTTCGGGGTAAGCCCCTGGCGGGCTGCGAGACGCTTTGTTTACCTGAGCGTCTGCAGGTACGGCCACTCGCAGCTCCCAGTGGCTGCGATTCGCCGTTCCTGGCCAATGGGAGCTGCGAGAAGCGGTGGCCCGGCCCACCCACTTCCCGCAGCTCCCAGTGGCCAGGAACTGCAAAGGGCAGCCACTGGGAGCTGCGAGCGGCTATACCTGCAGACGCTCAGGTAAACAAAGCGTCTCGCAGCCCACCAGGGGCTCACCCTGAACAAGCCTCGAACCAAATTTGGGAACCCCTGGTCTAGGTGTATTAGGGCCTGCAGATGACCTTTTGAGGTCCCTTCCAGACCTATATTTCTATGATCCTATGAATTTGGTTTAAAACAGAGATGTTCATCTAAACTTGAGATAAATTCCCAGGTAAAATGCTTCATTGCAGTAAAGTTAAAGTTATGCAAAAAAGTGGGATTTAAAAAAACAACTCCTGGCATTCGCCTGTTCCCTTTGAAATCAATGGGAGTTCTAAGAATTCTATCCATAGTGTCTATCAATTACCTAAGGGGGGGGGCAAAAAGAGTATAAATAAATAAACAAATAAAAAATGGAAGCCAGGGAATTTTACATTAGGGTTAAAGAAAAATAAAATGAAAATCTGGAAATGCATAGCTAGATTTCATCAAAACATTACTCTGATTTCAGTATCCCACCCACATACATCTCTTTGATTTACCCAGTGTCTAGTGGTTGCAAAGGAAAACTCAATGTTTGCAAAGAGTTATATACTCTGGTTTTTTTATGAAAAATCTGTGGTATCTCATACTTAGAATAAAAAAAATAATAGTGATATTTCAGATGTCACCTTGTAAAAACTATAGGTAAATTTTGGTTGTTTGAGAAACTGTATGTGATCAGAATAATTATTGTGTGGTATGTTTTCAGTGTTTTTCTAGGAAGACATGCAGATCTATGACAATTCTCCTCTGCTGCAGCAGCTAAGCCATATTGTTATCAATTTATTAAGAAGTGTTGGAGCCACTATATGCTTTAGATGAGAAAGAATTGGTCTGTCTGGTTTGCAGCCAAATGAGGGTTTTGAGGTAGTGTTTCTGCAATGCATTTTGAGAATGAGACATCTGTGTTCCTTGCTATTATTATGTTGGGGGGTGAAGTGAAGTTTGCAATGGAGGAGGGCTTGTGCTGAGTTGGTAATCCATATGTAAAAGTTAAAACGAAGTGTATCCATCTATATTTCAGCATGTGATGTATGAGTTTGGGATCCAGGTTGGAAAAGCCCATGAATTGTCACAGTATAGCAATACAGTAGCTTGGTGGAAAGGGTCTTCTTGGGAATATGCAGAGCATTGATATTGATATGTGTTAAAGTTTGTAGCATCTCAACTTTTGAATTTTTACATACTTATATATGAGTATTTGAAAATTCCAGTATATTCAATTGATATCCAGTAGAACCTCAGAGTTATGAACACCTCGGGAATGGAGGTTGTTCATAACTCTGAAATGTGCACAACTCTGAGCAAAACATTATGGTTGTGCTTTCAAAAGTTTACTGTTGAACATTGACTTAATACAACTTTGAAACTTTACTATGCAGAAGAAAAATGCTGCTTTTTACCATCTTAATTTAAATTAAATAAGCACAGAAACAATTTCCTTACCTTGTCAAAAAAAAATTAAACTTTCCCTTTATTTTTAGTAGTTTACATTTAACACAGTACTGTAGCGTATTTGCTTTTTTTTCTTGTCTCTGCTGCTGCCTGATTGCGTACACCCAGGTCCAAATGAGGTGTGGGGTTGATTGATCAGTTCGTAACTCTGGTGTTCATAACTCTGAGGTTCTACTGTACACACAGAATCACACACACACATTCTAACTAAACTTCCAGGTTTCCAACTGCTTGATTTATGAAATAATAAAAAATTCTTAAAAGATTCCTTTCTTAAGTAACTGATATATATTTACAGCCTTAAACCCATTCTTAATTAATTTTTTTTGCCTGAAATTTCTTTAGTTTTTGTGGTAAATTGACCAAAAGAAAGGGATATTTTTGTTATCAACCAAGAGCCCAGTCACTGACTTCATGGCAATCAGTATCCACTCTCAAACATAGTATTGCCAAATCTCATGCTTTTACTACAAGTCTTGACATATTTGATGTTCTTCTCACAGGTAGAAGCCCTGAGGTAAGGAGATTATGTGGGAATCTCGGTTTTCCTTTAATTTTTTTTTCTAGCCCTTGTGTTTGTAGAATTAAGGCTTGAAAACAGGAGCCCTAAAAGCTCAAAAATCTGAAGGAAAATAAATGCATTTGTTTGATCTCATATTTTTTTTAATTAATCTGATGATTTTGGGGGCCTGACTTGTGATTTTTAAATGCTTGGGATTGGAAATTCTATGTGTATGCAAATAAGATATGTTGGACTACAGGAGTATTAATTGGTGTGTCTTGCCTCTCCAGCTTGCTAAAAATTTTGTCAACCCTTCGCCTACACGCTTGTTAAAATCCTTCAGTCCAGATGGTTGGGATCTGGATGTTAAGTCAGCCAGAGGCTGTCACCTACATGATTTCAAAAAAGTCTTTTAACATAGGCAGATCTGTTTTGCACTTTAAGAAATTTGGAGGCAACATTTAACTCTATAAATACTATCAAGATAATACTTTGTCTAGTGAAATTCATAAAGTTCTGCTGGGGAGCTGACAAATGTTGTAAAGGATAGTGAGCTCACAATATTCTCAGGGATGTGAAATTAATAAATAAATTGCTTAAAAATTAACCACTCAGACTTCCCACCAAATACTCAGGTAGCAAGCCTCATTATGAATGAAAGAATAAAATAAACTTGCAATTTCTAGGCCAACATGTTCTTGAAATTTGATGTTCTAAAACCAAAATAGAACCACTTACATAAATGAAACACTTGATTTTTCAAATTGTCGTACTGCACAAACAGTGTCTAAAAACACATTTCCTTTAAAAATTGTTATGTGGTAGAGAGATCACACATAAGAAATATCAAGCGGATTGATTTAGGTTGGAAAAGTTAATGTGTTTATGTAAATAAGGTCTTTAATGGAAAGAGTGACATGATCTTAATTACAGAAAGACTACCGTCTCTCCATAATAAATACACATTATTGGAGTGCCCACTAGAATGCCCTGTCTAACCCTCAATTGCTCATTTCATTTTAAGAGGTGCCGAATAACATGTGTTAACCCCTTATGTTTAACAATCTGTCCCTGAAGCTTGAAAACTTTTGCCTTTCACCAACAGAAGTTGGTCCAATAAAAAAAATATTAACTCAACTACCTTGTCTCGCTCATTAGAGAGAGAGTATCATTATAGGATGGATTTTTAAAAGAATAATATTTGCCAAGGCAGGGTCAAATTCCATAAGTGTCAGTAATGAGGCTTGCTTAACCAACTTGAACTGAAAAATACAATGCCAAAATCTTATTGAGTGTGATAGAGCAAGGAAAACTTGAATATATATATGTAATGTTTTTCTGAATCATTACTACACTGAATATGAATGGTTACAAGTCCTTGAAGGGTGAAAACACTAGGGATACTTTAGGATTGGCCAAGATGTTATAATCCAGGTTGTGCACACAACTCTTGTAATGAAATCTGAAAACAGGAAAAAGGATTATGTGCTTTGTTATGAACAGGAAGATCCTTGAGGTTTGTCAAAAGATTCTCCAGGGTTCAACAAACCTTTTGTTGAATTTTGCAAAGTTTCACACAAAACCTACTGATTTTAACTTGGTTCTAGGTTTCTTTTGGGTCAGCATTTCTTTTTCCCTGGAAGACCCCAGAATCACCTCATTACCTTTAGATACTGCATATTCCAGCCTTCATCACCCACTTGTTAAAGTTTTCAAACAAACACTTTTTTTGCTTTCTCCCATGCTACTCCTCACTTTGGAGGTGCTCCCTGTAAACATTGAAAGGCTTCTCATTATCCACCTTCAAATCCATCCTTAAGAGTCTATTTTGCCATGAGGCCTACAACCAACTTGATAATAGTTAGGCCGCTGGTGTGCTGAGACCACTATTTGTCACGCTGACCAATACTGTATAACTTGTTTCTTTATACTTCCCCGTGTATGTGTATCCATCTCTTGTCTTTTATCTTACACTTAGGGCAGGTCTACACTACCACATCAGTCGGTCTAACTTACCCCCTGCACCTCAAGCGATGCAAGTTTTGTGCTGTCCACACCGTGTTATGTCAGTGGGAGACGCTCTCCCATTGGCATAGTGCATCTTTATCACGCGCTACAGCGGGTCAGCTGCATCGGTGTACCTGCACCGACGTAGTGCTTTTGTATAGACCTGTGCTCAGATTGTAAACTCTTTGGGGTAGGGGCCGTGTTCTGTGTTTGCACAGCACCAAGCACAGTGAGATCCTGGTCCATGACTAGGGCTCCTAAGCACTATGGAAATACAAAATAATTAATAATAATAAGTGTAGACACAATGTGTGAAATCCTGGCTCCATTGAAGTGAAAGGTAACTGACATTGGCTTCAGTGGGGTCAGGATTTCACCCAGTGGCCTCAGGAATGGAACTAAGGTGCAGCCCATCATCCCTCCCTCCCTCTTCCCCGCCCACCACTAATCCTGCAGAGATACCTGAGGCTGTAGTACCTATATCATGAGTCCCCCTCCATTGTTGGGGACCCCCTTTAAGGAGAATTTTGGTGGTATCCATGGCTGGGAGTCCCTGACAGCTGGTGTGGGATGACACCTGAGCCTCAGAGCCAGTGCAGAGCACAGAGGCCCCAGCCTGTTGTGAATCCTTCTGGATCTGTGGGGATTTCTGGGGTTTGTTGGCAGTATGCACAGTCAGTTCTGTGGGGAGCTGGGAAAATAAGCCTCTTTCCCAAAAGGAACGATTTTAGAGGCACTCTGAAAGGATAGCCTGATAACAAGCTCCAACCTTTTAGCCCCCTCCCATAAATTTTACCATGAGGACAGGAGCTCTTGCTCGTTATGCATTATGAGTGAGAGTTTCAAAAACACTCAAGGCAGAGGAGCAACAAGCATTATTATAATGTCCTTGCTATAGCTCTGCTTTTTTCATAACTCATTTTTATTGCTTGCATTGTATCGATTTCACTTTTTTTATTATTATTAAAAAGTCTCATTGCCTCTGGTGTTGCAGATGTCTCGCACAATGATCATTTAAGCAAAACTGTCTTATGAAAACAGAATTTTGTGCCGTCAGTGTTCCCTTTGGCAGGATTACTATTTATTTTTTATTTTATTTTCAATTTTAAAAAGGATGAGCCAAATGTTAGCCCTCATTAATAACTTTGGGCTGAGTTCCAAGGTGCTGGAAACTTTCCAAAGTCATTCAGTTTGTTTCTGATATATTTTTCCAACACCTAAAATAGCAGAAAACTAACTCCTGCCTTTTCTCAACAATCTTCTTTGGTGCTTTGTGAATCAGTTGAAGCTCCATTTAAGTTAGGGACTATCTGGAATTTTTGGAGATCCATTAGAACAGTGTTTCCCAAACGTGGGATGCCACTTGTTTAGGGAAAGCCCCTGTCAGGCCAGGTCGGTTTGTTTACCTGCCGCGTCCGCAGGTTCGGCTGATTGCGGCTCCCACTGGCCGCGGTTAGCTGCTCCAGGCCAATGGGAGCTGCTGGAAGTGGCGGCTAGCACATCCCTCGGCCCACGCCACTTCCCGCAGCCCCCATCGGCCTGGAACAGCGAATCGCAGCCAGTGGGAGCCGCGATCGGCCAGACCTGTGGATGCGGCAGGTAAACAAACCGGCCCGGCCCGACAGGGGCTTTCCCTAAACAAGTGGCATCTCAAGTTTGGGAAACACTGCATTAGAACATTTCAATTCCAAATTAAAGCTCTGATCCTGAAAACAATTATGCATATACCGTACTTTACTCATATGAGTTAAAAAAAAAGGGTGTGAGAAGCAAGCCTCAGACCTTTTGAAAAATCCCACTAGGCACCTATCTATAGATTTAGATGCCTAAATACCTTTGAAAATCTGGCCTTAAAACCTGAACTTGAAACTGGGTGAGGAAACTCTTCTAGGGTATTGATTGGTTGTTTTTCCTGCATACACCTCCACACAGCACCACTGTTTTAGAACTGTTTTGGTGTGGCTCACACAGCATACCTTATAATAAAAAGCCTGCCCCACCAAGTCCCCAGTTGTCTACACCCATGCATTATAGACTACTATGAGCCTTTATTCCACTAACCTTAATATGGAATCAAAATATGCTGTATACTTTGACGTTCCAAAAAAAGTTTTGTTTTTGTTTTGCAAAAGTGATATCTGGACAATGGGTGTTTCGACTCTTGACCTCACTCAAGTGGAGTGAATCTTCACTTGTGCAGTTTATCACTCTTCCCAGATATTGTGGAGAGTTAAAAAAAATAATTAAAATCCCTGTACAGTGGACTGACAGTGTGAGATCCATCTGATTCCCTCCACCCTAAAGGGTTTACTTACATTTTCCTTTTATAAACAGTTTTCTGATGAGCGAGCACTTGAGAACTTGACTTTACATCAGACATGTTTCTGCAGTGCTTTGAAGATATAAAGTACTCCATATGTGTGCATTGTCCCTTATGGTTTGTGTTAGCTGTTAGCTATAACACCATCCCACCCATTCCCTCACAGGATACATCTACACTGCAGCTGGGAGGTGAGTTTCCCTGCTCAGGTGGATGTACATGGATTAGCTCTGCTTGAGCTACCATGCTAAAATAGCCCTGTGGCAGCCGGAATGGTGGATCAAGCTAGCTGTCTGAATATGTACCTAGGATCTCAAATGGGGTTGTTCTTGGGCAGTTAGCCCAAGCCACTGCCCGTGCTACTGTTGCCACACTATTTTAGTTCAATAGCTTGAAGAGAGCTAGCACACGTACATCTACCAGAGCTGAGAACTACACCTCCTAGCTTCACTTCATCACTTGCCATGCCTTTCATGCTTTTCTTCTTTTTACCTTATCCTCTCTTCAATGCCTCCCCAAACTTCCTTTTCCCCTCTTTCAGTTAATCCCTCCCAACAACAGCCCCATCCAAAGGGAGGAAGAAACAAATACACACAAATAACCGAAGTAATGTGATATCTGAAAACCATCACTGGTCACTCTGTGTCTGTGATATATTCCTTCCAGCTTCCCCTTTCTCTGTCTTGTAGATTGTAAGTGCTTCAGGGAAAGGGATGATCCTTATTCTTTCTTGTACAATACCTAGCCTGCAGCCCTGATCTTGGTTGGGGTTCCTCAGCACTTCTGTAATAGAAATGATGATGAGATTGATGTTTTCTCTGAAAACAAAACATATAACACTTTATTTAAAAGACTAAGGCAACATGCTTGCAACAGAAAAAATAACTAATAAACAGTTTCTGACATAGAATCATAGACTATCAGGGTTGGAAGGGACCTCAGGAGGTCATCTAGTCCAACCCCCTATTCAAAGCTGGACCAATCCCCAACTAAATCATCCCAGCCAGGGCTTTGTCAAGCCTGACCTTAAAAACCTCTAAGGAAGGAGATTCCACCACCTCCCTAGGTAACCCATTCTAGTGCTTCACCACCCTCCTAGTGAAAACGTTTTTCCTAATATCCAACCTATAATTCCCCCAGTGCAACTTGAGACCATTACTGCTTGTTCTGTCACCTGCTACCACTGAGAACAGTCTAGATCCATCCTCTTTGGAACCCCCTTTCAGATAGTTGAAAGCAGCTATCAAATCCCTCCTCATTCTTCTCTTCTGCAGACTAAACAATCCCAGTTCCCTCAGCCTCTCATCGAAAGTCATGTGCTTCAGCCCACTAATCATTTTTGTTGCCCTCCGCTGGACTCTTTCCAGTTTTTCCACATCCTTCTTGTAGTGTGGGGCCCCAAACTGGACACAGTACTCAAGATGAGGCCTCACCAGTGCCGAATAGAGGGGAATGATCACATCCCTTGATCTGCTGGCAATGCCCCTGCTTATACAGCCCAAAATGCTGTTAGCCTTCTTGGCAACAAGGGCACACTGTCGACTCATATCCAGCTTCTCGTCCATTGTAACCCCTAGGTCTTTTTCTGCAGAACTGCTGCCTAGCCATTCGGTCCCTAGTCTGTAGCAGTGCATGGGATTCTTCCGTCCTAAGTGCAGGACTCTGCACTTGTCCTTGTTGAACTTCATCAGATTTCTTTTGGCCCAATCCTCTAATTTGTCTAGGTCCCTCTGAATCCTATCCCTACCCTCCAGCATATTTACCACTCCTCCCAGTTTAGAGTCATCTTCAAACTTACTGAGGGTGCAGTCCATGCCATCCTCCAGATCATTAATGAAGATATTGAACAAAACCGTCCCCAGGACCGACCCTTGAGGCTCTCCGCTTGATACTGGCTGCCAACTAGACATGGAGCCATTGATCACTACCCGTTGAGCCTGACAATCTAGCCAGCTTTCTATCCACCTTATAGTACATTCATCCTGCCCATACTTCTTTAACTTGCCGGCAAGAATACTGTGGGACGCCGTATCAAAAGCTTTGCTAAATTCAAGGAATAACACATCCACTGCTTTCCCCTAATCCACAGAGCCAGTTATCTCATCATAGAAGGCAATTAGGTTAGTCAGGCATGACTTGACCTTGATGAATCCATGCTGACTCTTCCTGATCACTTTCCTCTCCTCTAAGTGCTTCAGAATTGATTCCTTGAGGACCTGCTCCATGATTTTTCCAGGGACCGAGGTGAGGCTGACTGGCCTGTAGTTCCCCGGATCCTCCTCCTTCACTTTTTTAAAGATGGGCACTACATTAGCCTTTTTCCAGTCATCCAGGACCTCCCCCGATCGCCATGAGTTTTCAAAGATAATAGCCAATAGCTCTACAATCACATCCGCCAACTCCTTTAGCACCCTTGGATACAGTGCATCCGGCCCCATGGACTTGTGCTTTTCTAAATAGTCCTGAACCACTTCTTTCTCCACAGAGGGCTGGTCACCGCCTCCCCATGCTGTGCTGCCCAATGCAGAAGTCTGGGAGCTGACCTTGTTCGTGAAGACTGAGGCAAAAAAATCATTGAGTACATTAGCTTTTTCCACATCCTCTGTCACTAGCTTGCCTCCCTCATTCAGTAAGGGGCCCACACTTTCCTCGATCTTCTTCTTGAAGGCTCTGATTCAGCAAAGCACTTAAGTGTGTTTCTAAATTTAAACATGTGAATAGTCCCTTACTGAATTAGAGCCTAGAGACCCGATCCAAAGTCCACTAAGTCAGTTGAGCCTTAACTTCAATAGGTTTTGTATCCAGTGTGCTTGCTGACCTGAACATACACAATTGTCATATCATGTTTTTTAATTCAGTCCATGCCTAATAAATAACTATGACTATAATAGTAATAATATTAAAGTGCCAACAGCATCTTTAGCATTATACAAAGCACAAATGAAGATTGTACAAGAACAGCACTGTTTGCAACTCTTATCTCTGATCCTGTAAGCAGATAATATGCTGATATGGATTCTTATGTCCCTTCATACATACTCTTACTAAGCCCCTTGTTGCAACCTGAAGTGGATATATGGGTCTGGACCAGCTTGTGTATATGCAAGATCAGGATCTAAAAACCAGACAGAATTCCAACAAGATCGCATTGAGGATTCCAAAAGATGGCAATAATTTAGAATTTTGTTGTTGTTCTATTGGTTGCTGTGGCAATATCTGTTGCCTTACTATTTGCTTGTGAGCCTTGAAGCTTGCTTTTAGTCTGTGTGGACTAGACCTATCCATATGTGAGACAAAATCCCATGCTTTTTTTCTTCCCTAATAGCAAGCTTCTGCAGTTTGCTTCATTTTTAACTTTCAATATGAAACCCAGCCATTCATGTTTTTGAGGACTCAGGGTACAGACGACTTAGTATGATATAAAGATAGTCTACAGCAAATGAAATTTATCTTCTTTGTAAATGTTTTAGCAGATTAATATTTAGGAATGTGAGTCCTATGAATCATGTATAATTTACAGTTAAGTGCTTGCCAAATAGACGTACATCTTACATGCATACTAAACCTCATTGAATGCTATTTGAACAACCAATAGATTTTAAATTAGCATATGGTAGTTATCCCTTTAATTCTACACTACATACTTTATTTTCTGAACACTGAGTTCAAAGGGCTTCAATCCTTATTTAGCTTTAATGTTTTTGTGGGCTCATATGGGCCCAATCACAGCATCATCTGACTACTTTGCATAAAGAAAAACTTCAATGCAAGGCAAGCCTTTCAAAGTTCACACATCTCTCATAGACTATAACCCTTGCTCACCACTTAAAAGAAAAAAAACCCAAGGAATTTATGATGAAGCCACAATAATTTCTAAGAAACACTTCATCTGCTGAGCAGACTATTCTTCGAAGATCAAATATAGATCTAACCAGAATAAAGTCATGAGCTAGTACACCAAAAGACAATCATATAGACTATCCTGCTGTTATCGGCTTCAATGGCAAAACTTCCATTTAATTTAATGGGAGATGTGTCGGGCTCATAATGTCATGCTGTTGATATTATTTCCAGAAAATCTATCTTGTATCAAAATAATAATGATAGGGTCAATCTGTAATCACATGTGACCATTTATTTTCATATTTGAGTTTGTCCAGGTGGGGCTTACTGTCTGTGTGGTTTTGGTAACATATATGGTAGTAGTTTTCTGTCTTAGTCCTCTGCTCATGTCTGTTATGACTTCACTGACCTCAGTATGAGCAACTGGAATGACCCACTGACTTCAATATGACCATTCAAATCAGTAAAATTACTTGCATCCTTAAATCTTGGTTGGATTGGGCCCTTTAATGTTAAAATGATTCATTGAGATTGTAGTAAGAGGAGGCCCTGAGATATAAACCTTGGTATCAGAGGCCTGGTATGAGGCCTAAGGCCTGAACTAAAGTAATGGTCAAGACTTTGCTAACATAAAGCAAAGTTAAGCTGTGAGCCAGAGGCAGGCCCTGCTCACAGAAGCTGGCAAGGAAAGGGCTGATGCTGCAAAAAGAGACATACCTAAAAGGTACTGGACACCAGATATCAAAACATTCGCATACTTGTACATTACACACACAACAAGGAACAGGCCGACCCATCCCAATGACAGGGGCAAAAGGGTAAAATGATGGATAGAGTTGTTTTGATCGAACCAACATGTACAAGGTGAGAGGCGACACCTTAATACGTAGAGGGGTTGTACCTTGCTAGGTAGAGGGGTTGCACCTCAATACGTCAGGAGTGATGTGTAACTTGTTTGTACCTGTGTATAAGAATGTATCCCTGGGGTGGTGTCTTTGTCCAGCCGAGGGGGCAGTGGAAAGTCCCGCCACTGACTGAGCTGAGTCCATTGCCGAGCGGCACTTTCTCGTAGTATGCCCCGTAGACGAAGTAATCTGCGGGGAACTGCAATTGTGTCAGGGTCGCAATAAACCTGGCCGATGTGCCTTCGTACCTTACTAGAGTCTGTGGTCATTGGGGATTCTCGTCGGGTTTGCTGTGTCAGCTATCTGCGCAGAGCTGGGGCAGCACACAGAGGGAACACACGCACGCAGCCGAGTGATATCAACACAGGAGGAAGCAGAGCACCACACCGGTAGCATCTGACAACAGAGATCAAGACCAAAACTGGTATGTGCATCAATGTTTAATCCAGACAAAATACTCAGCATGCATAGCAAACGCATTTTGGTACACTGGAAGCCTCCAGGCTCCATCTCTGTAGTGGGCTGTCTGGTCCTATTCATAGCAAGTAATAAAATATTTGCTATGTAAAAATAGACCACCAAGGCAGGGCTGGCTCCAGCTTTTTTGCCGCCCCAAGCGGCGAACAGAGAAAAAAAAAAAAAAAGCCGCAATCGGCGGCACTTCGGCGGCTGCTCTACCACACCACTTCATTCTTCGGCGGCAATTTGGCGGCAGGTCCTTCCCTCCGAGAGGGACTGAGGGACCCGCCGCCGAATAGCCGCTGAAGACCCGGATGTGCCGCCTCACTCTACGGGCCGCCCCATGCACCAGTTTGCTGCGCTGGTGCCTGGAGCCGGCCCTGCACCAAGGCCTCAATTCTGCAAGATATTTAATGTGAGGTATGTCCTTAAGCATGTGTGTAATTCCACTGAGGACAACGGTCACATGCTTAAAGTGAGGCACATACTTACTTTCTTTGCTGAATTAGGGCTTAAAAGTCCAATCCTGTAACCCTGACTTCCTTGAATCAATGGGTGAAATCTTGGCACTACTGAAGTTTGTCGTTGACTTCAGTTGTGCCAGGATTTCATCCAGTATGTCTATTTTCATAGGCAGAGGTTGCAGGATTGGATGCTAAATGGACATTCCAGTTACTTGTGTTTTGCGTGCTTCTAAAACAGCTATGAAAAGAATGTGAAATGAAAAACTGTATGTTTTAGCCACTTCCTTAAAGGATTAGACATGAATTTTTAGGTAAAGACATTTTACTTATCTGATTAAAGTTGGCCGATCTGGAACCTTACTAGCTATTCCCTGGTGCTGAACAGATGCCCTTAGAGAAGGAGTTCTTCTTCTCTCCACAATGATGTAATTTATTAGTTTACTGACAGATTGCTCAAGACTGAGATGGCTGCTTACCACAGTTATGACTTGGACAGATTTTAGTAATACATGGTTTGTACAATTAAAGCCATTGATGGCTTCAAGTCATAGCCTGTTTGTTTACATACGAATAAGAACTGTATATATTCCAGTCAGTAAACTTATTTGTGAAAGCTTGGTGTCTTAGCCCTGTAATCCCAAAGGAAAAATAAGGATGTAGGAATTGTCTATATCCTTAGATTGCTTCAGACAGTATACAACATGATATAAACACCACAAATCTCATTTGACTCTCATATGTACTTATGTTTTTAAACTCTTTCCAGTATTTCTTGCCCTCACTGGGTGTATGCATAAAGATTAATAAACTGTAGCATTCCCTATAGGAATGTCTAATCTATAGTATAAAATGAGAACTAAATCCTAGCAGAATTTATTTTCCCCCTTCTGTTTAAATGCTCTATCTTCACTGCAATTAAAAAAAATGGCCAGGAATTTTAAGGATAAGATCATCAAAATAAGTGCCTAAATTGCTATGTGCTGAGCCTTTTGAACATCAGGTCACTTATTTAGGTGCCTAAATATGGAATTAAAGCCTTGCTTTAGACATCTACCTTTGAAAATATTAGCATCAGTAAACAGAATTATACAATTCAAAACAGATACAAATTTCAGAAATGTCTTATAGAAAAAAAATCATTTATGTAGTAAGTAGTAGACCTGGCATTAAAACAGTTTTCTTGGCCCATGAAACTTTTAGAGATATAAAAAGTTTTCCTTTTTTCACGGGGAGAAACCTTTTGAAATTTTTCACAAGATAGAGGGCTACTCCTGAATAACCAGTAGCCCAGTAATTAGGGCACTCGCCTGGGATTTGGGAAAATCTGATTCAAGTCCTGCTGTTGATTAAATGGTATAGCCAATTGATGGACTACATTTGTGGTTCGTTATGAAATATGTGCAAGAGACCAATAAACCAGACTTAGTCAAATTTGTTGTCTAGAGACAAAACAGCACAATTCGAAAAGGAGAGCTAGTACATTCCTTCTAGGAAGCAATTCTTATCTCGTAGCATGTTCACTTTACACAGAAGGTGTGCTTTAGAAATAGGCATTTAAACTAGCTATAATTATAGTATGGATTTACAAGTTACAAACTTCATTGTACATCACTAAAATCCAATCCACCAATTTGTTACAGTTCCTTAACTTATTTTGTTCTGTACTTTTTCTTATCTCTGTTTTGGATATTACATTCCAAACCAGCTGCCTGTGAAGGCACCTGTACTAGGACATAGAACTAGTACATCTTGATTTTGACAGATTTTATATTTGCTAGTACCAAAGCTGACTTCAGCTGTGCAAAGTGTTATGGGATAATAAGCATAAGTGAACAAGAGTAAGCATCGTACTATTCAAATATAAAGCTTTATTCTAACATTTATATATAATATAATGTCTAATACATACTGTATTAATGTGGTGTGCAATACACACAACATAAATGTTTTGGCTAAAACTGTTCTTCCTGAATCTCTCACATGCTAAGTAAGTGCCATTCAGCCGTAGAGTCGGTCTCTCTCTCCCTCCCAAAGAATATTGAATTACTTATATGAAGTTGAACTGAACCAACAGGACAGACTGAGAGAGATGAATATCCAAAGTTGAGGTTGCAAGTCAGTTTTTAGATATCTGCAAAATACTTCGCTGTCCCTTGACTGCCATTTGCTATGGAGCCTGATAGGAAAAAGCTGGACTGAAGGTCTTTAGCAACTCAAGTCATTGCAAGGATGGTCTCAGTGTTGATTGTTATCTATCTGGAACATTAATGATACTGTGCTATCCAACAAGCAACAAAACAATTTTGGTTTAATTATCTACATATTCAGGTTTTATCAAGTTAAAGGTCCACATCAGGCTAATGGGTATGCTTTTCATTAATTGCTAGGAGAAGGGGAGCCAAACTGACCACAATGGTATCCAACACTGTATAGTTCTAAGTGCAATCATATGTTTAACATATCTTGCTTTTCTTAACATCGTTGTTAGTATTTTTTGAGCTGACAAAATTAGTTGCCTCACAGAACTTAGAGGTGATGCTCCAAAGAGCTTACAATCTAAATTTATGCATGACACAATTATAGGGAGGCTGGCGGAAGGGAAGGGAAGGATTATGGTAGTGAGATGTTCCCCTCAATATATTTTCATAATAAAAAAGCACCCCCTCAGTCAGTGTTTATAAATGATTAACTTATTACTTTTTTCCTGGAGGGTGATGTATTGAACCGAGGTGGTGAAAGTGGCAATGATTTAGGGGTGGGGGTGGATAGGGAATTGGTTAAGAGTGCTGGGAAGTAGACAAATAGGAGGAATACGAGAAAAGGGTGTATGTAAAAATAAGAATTAACATGACAAAAGCAAGTCTCCTAGTGAGATAGGGAAAGCAAAGGGTGGCAGTATAAATGTGAAGTAAAGCATGTGTCAGTAAAGGGTCAGTGGATGTTTGTTCATGAGTCCTGGAGTGACTAGAATTGATGGAAGGGTTTCCAAGAGAATGCTGGAGTGGGGGAGGAGGGGGCAGGTTGCCAGGACTACAGGTGCCTGAAGAAACTTCTGGCTGGGCTGGGGTAAGAAATGGAGGGGACTCAAATTACATCCCTTTTAACTACAGCTGGCTGGTTCAGGGGCTCTCCCTAAGGTACAGGAACTTTTTAAAGGACACCACAGGTGGTGGAAAAAAGATCCCACATAGATCAGTGACAGGTTGTTGGGACCAGGCATCCCAGGAGTAACTTTCCATTGGGCTGTAAAGGCAGAGAGGCTTGTTGGGATTAGAACCTAGTGGTGATTGAGCTGGTTCTAGTAACTCAGGTTCAAATACATTTTGAACCCTCTTAATAATCTCCAAAAATAAGCTGTGACCAGAATGGTAGCACAGTTTTTTAAAAGTTATAAAGTGTGGCCCGACATACAATCCCAATATTTGGATAATTCCATTTGCAGCCAGAGTAGGATATTTTAACATGATTGAAATGTTAATGACTGGAAAGTTGGTAAGGGATCTCTGTAACAACCCATTGCTTAGTCTACCATATCCAGTGATTTTGTGAAAGTGCTCTGAAAATAATTCCTGAAATGACTCACCCTCTCCAATCCATTTGCAAAAAGACATCTTTAGCTAGTGGACTGGTTACAAATGTTTGTGATTTTCACAGTCTTTGTAATGCAACTGCAATAATTGTGTGGAAATTCTTTGGAGGCATATGGATATACTGGCAATCTTTGCAAGTGCTTTCTGCTGATGTTTTCAAACTGTTCATTTATAATGAACATGATTTTACAATGTCAATATCCTCCAGCTGTTTGTAGAGTCTTCAACTGGCATTGACATGTCATTCTAATTTCAAATCTATGTAAAGTTTTTTTCCCCTCTCTTTTTTTCTTTTTGGCTGGGTTTTAAGTAACCGGCAGAGCTTTGCTAAGTGTCACATGATCTATAGCAAACAGTATACAGAGAACTTATTAAGTATTCACATACTGTCTGTGAGATACTCTGTAATGCTTTGCAAAAGTGTACCAGCTTTGTTGAATATTAAAGAACATGCATTAAGATTAAATAGTCTCTGGTTCCAAATAAGCTGCTTATTTGAACTTCCAATGTTGTAATGCTGTCATTCAGGAAGTGTTTTGGGGTTTGGGTTGGTTTTTTTTTTTTTTTTTTGATAACAGAGACTGCCTACAAGTTGCTCCCACTGTAACTTGCCTACTTCTTACCCACCACCTTTGGCAAATATTTGTATTCCACTGTAGTACAAATTTGGCATTGTACATATTAACTTTTCCTTTGCAGTACATATCTTTTTTTCTTATAAAATGTCAATATGACACTTCCTGAAAGTGGTCTCTGCAACCTTGCAATTTCTTTGGAATATTAATTTCCTTTTTAGCAGAAACTTCCTCAGAATTGCTAGAATCTCATTCTCCATGGGGTAAATTGTCACAGCCCTGACTTGGTGGCTAATGAGAACAAGAGAGTGTAATACCTCTACCCTGTTGCTTTCATGTTTAGGTTTACTCAGATTTTTTATTCCAGATTTAGGGGGGAGAGCAGGTGCTATTTCCCCATATGTCCTGCTGTGACACCTCTCTGTTTCCTCTCCCACCCTCTGTCAATCTTGTCTACTAAAGCTTTTGGGGATAGGGAATGTCTTTATTGTATGACTGTACAACATTTAGTACAATTTAGCATCCGAAGAAGTGGGTTGTAGCCCACGAAAGCTTATGCTCTAATAAATTTGTTAGTCTCTAAGGTGCCACAAGTACTCCTGTTCTTCTATTTAGTACAATGAGGCCCTGATCTCATTTGGAGCCTCTTCATGCTACTGTAATACAAATGTTTAATAATAAAGGGCCCTCCCTCTACACTGACCATTCCACAGTCCAGAGTCAGTGTGTGCACATATGTGGTGGAGTGTGTGGGGGGGAGGGGGAGGAGGGAGGGAGGAGCAGAACCAGACAATCAAATGTTGCCTGATATTACCGAATACCAGAAAGGGCAACATTTTAAAGATATGTGCCTAAGGGAGTTAGGCACCGAATTACCTTTAAAAATCTCTCCCAGAATATTGAAAAATCATTTTCCTGCTCTTGTAGGATCAACTGCATCATCTCAGAAGACAATAGTCAATGCTACTGCTACAGTTCTCTGGCGCAAGAGGGCAATTTAATCTCGAGTTAGTCTCCACAGAGCCCTGATGACTGAGGATGCCCAGGAAATGAGTTCTTCTAAGTATCCCACCCCTGTCTTGCCCTGAGGCAATGTGCACTTAAACAAATGCAGGTATGTGAAGTGCATTGTTTGACAGTATGTGGTATTTTCCTTGGAAAAGAGATGGTTCTTGTTTGTTTTGTTCTAGATAAACACTTGCAAAATATTTAAAGACATATCCTATGGTTGGAGGGACTGGCAATCCCAAATTTCTGTTTATCATTTTAAAATAACCATCAGAGAAAGAAACTGTTTTTCAGATTTGCCAATAATTTTTTCTGCCTACAACTCCAGCAGATGACAGAAGGAGGCAGTCACATTGTGCTTAATATGTTTTTCAGTAGGAGACCTACCTAATGCTCATAATATTTCCTTTTCAGCTGACTGTATACATTGGCATACATATGATGAATGAAGCAATGAATTCTAGGAACAAATATGAAATAAATCATTTAAACTAGAACTATAAGGGTTTAAAATCTTATCTGGTTGGCAAGCTTTCTTTAAAGACTTTATTTCTGCCACAATTTATCAATTTTTAGAGCAAAGAGTCCATTCAGCAATAAAGGCTGCTTCCTGTTTGAACGAGGAAATCTTTTACCTCTGGTAATTACTTAATGTTAAATCAGGTATTCTGCCCTACTCCTTTCTCTAGGGCAGAAACTCTGACATCTCCCCTATAGGGGACTGGGCTCTTGGGAAAGATGTCAGAGGATTCCACTGACTATGCATAATGAATTTTCTAACATCCTAACATTGGAATGTTTCTTCCCTGGCTGACAGGTCACCTCTCTTCTCAGGTGTATTTAAAAATAAACTCAGCCCTTATGCCATACCTGTGCAGAATGGCATAATAAAGCTGGATTGATTTCTGAAAGCTATGGTGTCATGGGAATCAAGTCCTGTATAATGTGTGAGATAAGTAGAACGTTTCCAACACCTAGCCAGCTCTACAACTTGCTTCCATTGCATTTGGAGGATTATTTTGTGGTTGGGTTGATTGGCTTCCAAGATAGCATAGCTCAAAGCCAGAATCTGTAACAGTTCAGGGCTTTCATGGCCCAAAAGACCAGATACTTTGTGCTGGATTTGGCCACAAACTTGATAGCTAGTTTCCTATGGTGATAACATGTAGCAGGATGGGGACGGAGAGACCTATATAATAAATAGTAAGATAAATCTGAAAGACTTCAGAGTGTGGATAGAAATGAAGGAAACCAATACATCAAGATATTGGTAAAAGTTACTTATGGGACAGAAATCTTATCCTCCATAAAAATGGCTCATCTCATTTCAGAACTTTTGGTCCATCTTCCAAAGACTTCAAATCAGTGGGACTGTGTATAAAGTTAAGCACATGCATGGCTCTTTGCAGCATTATTTGTAGGTAAGATGTGTGTTATTTACCACCTGTTGTTTTCCTATATGATTGTTGTGGGAGGATAGAAACTGTGTGAATTTACTTTACACTTAGAAATGTGTGCCTCTTTCCAGTTTGGATTATTTATAATTAATAAAAGTACTGATCAATGGAAGTGCTCACAGTGTAACAAACAGAAACATAATCAGGTTACACCTAATATAAAGTATCCAGTGGTCCATAATCACCTCCAGGATTGCAGACCCCATTGGTTGAGTGATTGTTGAGCCCTTATTTTTTAAAGGACTTATTTGGTGCCTAATGCTGAGCTAGGTGAGAAATGGTTTTTGCGTCCCATGAAAGTTTTAAGGATTTCAAAAATTCTTCTTGTCCAGGGGCAGGGCATGGGGAAGAGAGCATGAGAAAGAGAGAGTGTGTGACTGACTAACTACCCCGAAGAACCAATAGCCCAGTGATTAGGGTGCTCACCTGGAAGTTGGAAATCAGGTTCAAGTTTCTGCTCTGCCTGATTCAGCTGGGACTTGATAAGTGAAGATCAGAATCAGGCCCTTTGACTGTAAGCACTTGAAATCAGAGGTATATATTTTTTTATTTGTTGTAACTCAGCATGCACACTAAACACTGTAGAGGAAAAGGAATACAGGATCAGATTGTGTTTGATTATTATGTGACTGCAAAGGGGTGGGAAGGGAGTAAGGAATCAAGTTTTGAGAATGCCTTCAATCTTAGCCCAATTGTTTAAAGTATTGCCATGTGTGAACTTGTCATGTATTTTGTCATGCTACCTCATTGGTCGTCCTAGGGAGGATGTAAGAGACAACCTACTAACAGATTTCAAATAGGTAGATAAATTCAAACAGATAGATAATTATACAGTTAAACTTACATATTAATATTCTACAACACCTAAAACTAAATGGAAAGGAAGTTGTAACACAGGAAGTTATTCCAACAGCTCCCAAAGCTCCTGCCGACCCATAGCATCTGATTTACACTTGATTAAAATATCAACCTTTTAGAGAATAGTGACTTCCATTTTTAAGGGAAGCTATTATTAGAGGCTATTACATTGATTTTAATTCTGGTAAATCCCAGTGCCACCCAGCTTTTCCCAAAAGTGTAGTACTAAGAAGCTGAGTGGAAAAAAAGATAGGAAGACATTAGGAAACACCTAAAAATAAGTCCAATTGATCCTTTGACCATGTATGTTGGACAGTTATTTTGGGTCATTAGTGAAACAAGATCTTCAGTACTGTATCATAATATGAATTTGTTACAAAAAGGACATTTAGTTTAACTACGGTTTGCTTCTCAGCTATTTTTGGTGTTAAAAGTCTCTTCAACTTGACGCTATTCTGTGTTAATTTAACAAAGAAGAATCAATACATCTCCAGGCTGTCTGTATTGAAAAGATGAAAAGGGATACAACACAGCCTCTGAGGTTACTTTGTGTTTTCTGGCTGAGCTGTGATTCTTCTGCTTTCAGGGGCTGTTTTTTTGGGGGCACTGGTGCAAACAGAATGAAATATGGAAGAGGGAAGTCAGAAAATTAAATATCTTGGGCTGAATTTAGTGGAGAGTTTAAGTGAGTTTAAGTTGGTGTAACCTAATAACCTCATCTGGCCTCCTCAGCTTGAATGTAAAATCAACTTGGATTTACTTAAACTCACACCACTTACTGATATGTAATTTACACTACTTTACATACCATTTCAGGATTTGGCCTACTGAATGTAATGGAGTCTAAACTGATGTAACTGAACACTGGGACTGGAAGATGGTGTATCAGAAAAAATAGCTAAAAAGCTACAATCCTGGAAGTTCTAGTCATGCACTGCATAACCGAATAAAGACAAAGTTTTCCATTTGCAACACAGTAGTTTAGTTCAGGTGTGATGGATACAGCAACCATCATTTGCCATATTTTCATATCATAAGGAAGAATAGCTGAATGTGCTACATTAATAAAATATATTGGTTATATCTATACAACACCATTTGTGAAATCCTTGCCCCACTGAAGGCAATGGTAGTTTTTCCATTGTCAATGGAGCCAAGATTACACATTTATACGGAACAGAGAGTCGTTCAACTCTGCCTTATTCTGTTGATGCGAGGCAGAGATGTGGTTGTGATGCATTAACAAGACATTCCTCTTTGGTCTATAGTGCTGGCCTAGCTTTCTCTCTCTCATGTAATTATATTCATTTTATTTGAAATTTACAGTAACAACAAAAGGACTATCTGAGTTAGATCCTGAGCTACAATGATGGAGTAATACCTATTTACACCAGCTGTGCATCTGACCTTACATAGTTATACGTTTGGTTTCAGCATCTTCACAGTTATACTTGGAAAAATGGAAGTGTTGGCAAAAGTTGGGATTGGATTCCGCAATTCACATTTCCTAATTCCAAAGCCTTTGCAAGTAGGTAAACCCTATTTAACTGTATAAGGATTTTAGTTTTAACTTGGCTGAGCACAATCAAGACCACTTTCTTTGCTTTGCTGTCTCATTACTTCACTTCAGTAACAAATACCCAGTTGTATGCACTGTCTGTCATGAACTTTTGTTGATTAAATAATGTACCCAGTGCTTTCATAAGCACAAAAGCAATGATTGGGGGTGGGGGGGGTTGTAGTAATTAAAAAGTAATAAATAATATTTTGATCCACTTAAATATAAAAATAGTTTTTATTTTTTTATTATTGAAAAATATCAGCTTGGAAGTGTGTGCATACCCAAAATACAATAAAGATGTGTCTAATAAAGTATATTCTACCCAATCATTGACACTGTTAGTATGGGTATGTGTATAAATTTATATCTCTCTCACATACTGAACAGTGTATCATTTAAATTGCCTTTAAAATATAGGTTAGGCTTTGGGGGATATTATTGGATCACAAGTATTGAAATAATTTATACTTAATTATTTTAAGAAAACAATCCTTTGTGCTAAAATAACAATATAACAACACAAATCCTTGACAGGATGTACTGGACTTGGAGCTAAGTAAATGCTTGAGATGTACCTAACTAAAGTATCTCTGTTCTATGTTAGAGGAATTTACAAACCTCTTATCTTTAGGTTTCACAGACATTCCTGCATGGAACTTGCAGCAAAGTACTTCCTTTGTAAACACCAGATTTGTCTTCAAAACATTTGTAGTAAGGATGATCTGGATGAATTTAAAGGAAAATAGCTGGTCTTTGCAGGATTAGTTTAACTAGTTGAACAAATCCAGACATCTACTATGCCTCTTAGGGTATGTCTACACTACAGGATTAATCCGAATTTAGATAATTCGAATTTGGGAAACAGGTTGTATAAATTCGATTGTGCGCGGCCACACTAAGCACCTTAATTCGGTTTTAAACCACATTAATTCGGTGGTGTGCGGCCACACTACCCCATTAACTTAAACACAGTAATTCGGTGGTGTGCGTCCACACTAACCCTAATTCGAATTAACAAAATCGATTTAGGCTCTACTCCGTTCGTCGAGGTGGAGTACAGAAATCGATTTAAAGGGCCCTTTAATTCGAATTAACTGGCTCTGTAGTGTGGACGGGTGAAGGGTTAATTCGGATTAAGGCAGCTAAATCCGAATTAAAGTCCTAGTGTAGACCAGGCCTTACACTCCCTGCTGAGGATGACTTAATAGTAAGTGACTTGATTGCAGTAGAAAAAGCTGCGTATATTAGGGCTGTTTGTTTAGACTCTTAAATAATACTAAGTATATATAGCTATGCTCTACTGATATATTATTACATATGTATGGGAAAATGATCTTCTGGTAAAAAAACATGTGCACCTGGGCCAGAGGAGTAAACTTCAGCTTGGATAGAACATATGAATGAGGCTTGAAATCCCAGAAAAGTACCACATATCTGTTGGGGTGAAAGGGTAGTGGAAAATGTTGAACTTCTAGTTGGGGATTATGAATACAGCCAGGTGATGGAGAATAGGTCACAGATTGATTGTGGGGAAGAGCTAGGATGTGGTAGGGGAAACAGTGGGGCTGGGGGCAACTGAGGAAATCAGGTACCAGAATGGGTGTTTGTTGGGGAAACCAAGGGTTATCACATGCAGCTAGCAGGGTTTTAGTAAGCATTGATTGAATATGTGGCCTGACCCAACACCTCTGATATTGGCAGAGAGTTGGGAGATGGACAGGGAAAAATGGTGCTACTTCTAATGTTTTAATCCATGTTTAATTTAAATCAGACTTGAATAATGAGTTCTATGTTTTGCTAGTGCCTGGCTGAGAGTAGACATGGATGAGAGGATGCTAGACAAAGATGAGTACAGACTTCAGAGGTCATGCTGAAGGAAGATTTTTTAGTGTGAGAAGGATGATCTCTGTGCTCAATCCTGAGGAAGCTTATGTGTCTTGGTTCTAAATTAACTGTAACCGCTCTGGAAAAACACCTCACAGTCATTATAAACACTTCAATGAAAACATGTGCTCAGTGTGTTGCAGACAAAATGTTAGGATAGTTGAAGAGTAGGATAGAAAAATATAAATATTATAATGCTGTTATATAAGTAAATTGTACCCTTTTACTTAGAATACCATGTACATTTCTGATCATCCTATCTTGTAAAGGATATAGCTGAAATGGAGGAGGTTCAGATACGGCTAACAAATGTGCTTGGAGGCATGGAAAGATTTCCATATGAACACAGATTATAAAGATGTGAATTGTTTAGCTGAGAGAGGAGAAATATAAGAAAGAACATTGTGTTTTTGATTTACAAATTGTTGAATAACTGTTGGTTTTAACTAGAGCTGAATGGAAAATTTCCAACAAAACATTTTCCCATCAAAAATTGCCAATTTGAAGAGTTTTTTTTAAAATGTGTTGATTTCAGCTGAATTTCATGTAGAAAAAAATGGAACAAAGGATTCCGATAAGGTCAAAATGGAACATTTACATTTCCTGTTTCAAAAAAAGTTATTGTTTCAATTAAATATATATATTATAAAATAATATGCATTAAAAAAAGTTGAAATTGGAACAGAACATTTCACTTTTATCAAAAAGAAATGTTTTAATTGACCCAAAACAATTTTTCCCCTCAGAATTCTATTTAGCAGGAAATTTCATTTTTTTTTTTTTTTTGGTGGTGGTTTTGTTCTCTTTCGAAACAAGAAACAAATCATAATCCTGGAACTTCCCACAAAATGGAAAATACAGTTCCTGCCCATCTCTAGTATTAATATATTGTAATAGCTATATTTAATACTGTGCATTCTATACTTGAGGCACCTGATCTCAAGATTACTTGCTGAAAACCTCTTAATCAGCAGAATGATTATTAATTACCTGCACATGTAACCAATTTGCTAATGATTTATTTTTCTCAATTAGGAGCCACCTAAATCTTTATTTGTACAGTTTTGTAGTTCAACTTAACTGACTTTTGAAGGCAAAGCTGAAAGGCAGCAACAAAATGGGATTTATATTCATCTAGTGATCATCAGATCTAGTGGACATCTTGTTGCAATCAAAAAATTGCACACATGTGCTTGAAAGTTATCCTGGAAAATTGTGCTACAGTAGAAAAATCCAAGGGAGCTGTTATTTTACTTTTACTTTTGTTATTTTACTCATTCAAATATCGATCAATGGGCCTCCTTCAAGAGGATATTCTAACGTTTGCATCAAGTTAACCCAAAATACTTTTCTGTTGGCATTTATATAAATTGAGCTGCACACCTTTTGGAAAAAAAATCATAGTGGATGAATTTCACCCCTATACAGACAGCAGTATATGACCTATGTATCACTTAAGTCCACTTATGCCCTCTTTTAACCCAGGCAGTTCCAGGGTAACTTGAGAAATCATAAAGTTAAACAAAAATATGTGATTTGGATATTTCCTAGGAAGTTATGTCAGTCATCGAGTGATTATGCCCAGCAGTACTCAGGTTTATATCCCTTCCAAGTGTACTTTCTTCATTGTGCATTATTTTATATTTTACAACATTAAATTTCATCTGCCATCGTGTTGCTCATTCGCCTAGTTTTATTAGGTCTCTGTCAAGGCTGCTTCCCCACTTTGAACTTTAGGGTACAAATGTGGGGGCCTGCATGAAAACTTCTAAGCTTAACTACCAGCTTACATCTGGTCCGCTGCCACCATCCCAAAGCTAATTCCCTTCCCTGGGTAGCCTTGAGAGACCTTCACCAATTCCCTGGTGAATACAGATCCAAACCCCTTGGCTCTTAAAACAAGGAGAAATTAACCATCCCCCTCCTTTCTCCCACCAACTCCTGGTGGATCAAGATCCAACCCCCTTGGATCTAAAAACAAGGAAAAATCAATCAGGTTCTTAAAAAGAAGGCTTTTAATTAAAGAAAAAGGTAAAAATCCTCTCTGTAAAATCAGGATGGGAAAATAACTTTACAGGGTAATCACACTTAAAGAGCTCAGAGGACCCCCCCTCTAGCCTCAGGTTCAAAGTACAGCAAACAGAGATAAACACTCTAGTAAAAGGTACATTTACAAGTTGAGAAAACAAAGATAAACTAACACGCCTTGCATGGCTGTTTACTTACAAGTTTGAAATATGAGAGACTTGTTCAGAAAGATTTGGAGAACCTGGATTGATGTCTGGTCCCTCTCAGTCCCAAGAGCGAACAACCTCCCAAACAAAGAGCACAAACAAAAGCCTTCCCCCCCCCCAAGATTTGAAAGTATCTTGTCCCCTTATTGGTCCTTTGGGTCAGGTGTCAGCCAGGTTACCTGAGCTTCTTAACCCTTTACAGGTAAAAGGATTTTGGAGTCTCTGGCCAGGAGGGATTTTATAGTACTGTACACAGGAGAGCTGTTACCCTTCCCCTTTATAGTTATGACAGTCCCACTGAAGTTTCTCTCAGTCTCCTCCAATCTTGACTAACCTAAATAACTCCATATTATCTACAGATTTTGAAACCTTACTGTTGGCCCACTGTGTAGATAATTAATAAATATATTAACACCACAGTAACCAATCTTCCTTCCGGTCTTCTACCCAAAACCACATGCCAACAGAGGAACAGAGGCTCCACTCCCTGGAAGTTAGACGCGCATTAACCTTCTACATAGAAAGGACTAAATCTTTTTGGAGATCCACTCAACTGTTCGTAGCCATTGCAATCGGATGAAAGGTCTTCCAGTCTCATCCCAGGGAATTTCATCATGGATCACCTCCTGTATCCGCTCATGCTACAACCTAGCACAGGTCCCTGCTCCCCTTGCCCTGACAGCCCATTCTACAAGGGACCAGGCATCTTTGACAGAATTTGTGTCACAAGTTCCTTTCCAGGACATTTGTAGAGCAACAATGTGGTCTTCTGTTCACACTTTCGTGTCTCATTATGCCATTACCCAACAGGCTTGAGACGATGTCGGATTTGGCCGAGAAGTATTACAATCAACATGCCAGTAAACTCTGAACCCTCCACCTGTGTAACTGCTTGGGAGTCACCTACATTGGAATGGACATAAGCGAGCACTCGAAGAATAAAAAATGGTTACTAACCTTTTGTAAGTGTCATTCTTTGAGATGTGTGGCTCATGTCCATTCCACCCCTCTGTCAGAGTTAGCTGGCAAGAAGGAATGGGGCATGGGGGCAAGGGCGCCGGGACCCTTTATACCAGTACCATGAGAGCACGACTACAGGGTGCACCAAAGCTGACCCAATGGATATCACCGGAGGCAGTGCTTGTTGTGAGCACACACCTACAGTTGAATGGACATGAGCAACACATCTTGAAGAATAACAGTTATGGAAGGTTAGTAACTGGTTTTTATGTTCCACTGAATTATTCCTGATTTACCCCAGTGTGAGAAGAGAATCAGGCCCAGTGTATTTTAATTTTTACCAGTTTCTAACTGAAATGAATACACAGTAAGTGTCTATCTTTGTCTTTGATATATTCAACTATACTGCAATAGGCTAGAGATGAAGCTTGGAAAAAGTTTGAATAATCTAAGAAATATTCTTAAAAGTAGATGGGAGAAGAGAAAAGTGGCTTTTAAGAGGCTCTAGAATAGGACTTCTTTCAGTAGCAATGCAAAACAAATGAATATTTTAAAGCATTAGTTAGGTCTATGTGTCTGGGAGTATTTTTTCCCCCCAATAATTTTCCTGGTAAAGGTGGACTTTTAGTGTATGAGTCTATGATTTAGTGATTTCAACAGTGAAGAAGCCTATGGCCTTTGCAAAATCTGTGATTTTTCACAGCATTACCATTTCTAACTCTGTTCTTAACTACAGTAGTACTCTCCCTACTGAATTAAGATTCCTGACTTCAGAGTGACTGACTTTTCTATAAGCAATATATAGTAGATTACATTTTGGTTGCTCACCATCACCTAAATAAAATTGTATCTATATAAATCATTAAATTTAAAAATGAATGTGGCCTGGACTTGATAGCTAACTTTGTTGCATGAAGTGTGACATGTTCAAAGTACATGAAAGCTCGACAAATTTATCTTCATACATAGGTCTAAAAGACAATGGATACATGGAGATCTGTATTGAAGGAGGGTATTTTGTTTTTGTATGTTAACTAAAAAAATCAAGTTTAAACCATTCTACTAGTCTCTGTGCCTATTTAATACATTTTGAAAAGATTTTAAGCTATATGCTCAACTCTAGCAAAGATGTAAAGATAATATAAAAAGCTATGGAATATAAAACAGCTTTTTCTAGTTCATAGGAAATAGTCTGGAAGCTTTGTAAACACTGAAAGCTAAGCTAAAACCAAAATGACTCTACTTAGTACTGTCGGGTTACTTATCAATTACATATGCAAACAGACTGTTTTTTACAGATCTTACTTCTAAATGAGCTTCTGTTTCTGGTTGAAAACTATATATTTGTATGCTTCAATACTGTACAATTCAGACTCAGTGAGCTGGGATTTCTTTGCCTCATATCATTAAAACTTTTAGGCTTGCCTTATCTTTTGTCAACCCAACTAGTTTTCTTTATCCGACATTGGGGGGGGGGGGAGAGGGATCAGCCTTTCTTGGTACTATTGTGGGCTTTTAGTTCCTACCTCCCTCATTGTGTTTACAGTGAATGCAGTGTTTGTATATAGAGAGAGGCCGTCAGAAACTCCACAACTTACTGTAGTTTAGTCTATCAAGAGCTGGTTGTAAACAAAAATGAGAAAAAGCCACTTCCTTTGCCCAGGAGTTTTTCATGGTGGCTAGATGTGTTTAGTGACTTTAAACACTCTTCTTGCAATGTATTGCTGATTTCGTAACCATTCACACAAACCATAAACAATCTGTAGTATGTAAGGCATGATTGTCTAATATAATACTTATAAAGAATCATTTCTAGCTTCAGTTTTAAGTTTTCTGAAATCCACTCTTAATACTACAAAATATTTACACTTGTATTCATGCAGTTTGTGACAAAACTCCAGTTGACAGCAATGGGAATTGAATATGCAGGTTTACGGCACAGTTATAATGCATTACATTTTAAACCAAAACTGGCATTTCTGAAACCGCCGCTGGCTGGTGCCATGTTGCTGAAAGAAAGCAACATCATTTGGGATTTTAGCAGTAAGGCAACTCTGTGTAGAAAAATGTGATCCACTTTCCATCTTGTGTTTTCCCAGGTTCAACATCAAAAGAATAATATTGCAGTTTAAATATTAAAGATCAGATTTTCAAAGTTGTTTAGTGCTTTTGATAATCAGGACATGAACATTTTGCTTAAATATTAAACCAATGTTATGGTACATCAGAATGCAAATTAAGTCAGCCCCTCACATTGAGCATCTATATTTTTGATGTTCCCTCTGATATTACCTTTCTGTAAGATAACTTTTATCAAAACTATTTTAGGCTCAAGAATGCTATTGTATTTTCAAGCCCATTTCACAGTTTATGCACAGTGATTGGTGATGAATGAATCTTAGAACTTTCAATGTATTATTAATTATTCATTTTCCCCTCAAGTAGGGCATTTTACAAAGACTGCTATGAAAGTTTACATTCTGAGAAGACTCAGAATTTAACTTATTTTAATTCTGAATGTTTGTTGCTGTTATAGGAATTTAAATAAGGTTGATTTTATTACCCATATGAACACTAGCATGCCATGTGCAGCTTACACAGCACAGCACATGGTATTGTTTTTAAGGTTCATGGCCATGGCTGAATGACACATGTGTTAGGGTAGTCATTTCAAGAATCATGTGTTATCCTTGAACTCTTTCTTCATCTCATTTAGAAGGTTGGCATTCCTTGGCCCAGTTTCCCCTCCTATGTGGAAATACCTACATGAGGAGGCATGGTGGGAGGAAAACTCTACAAGGATCTTTATATGAAATTTCCCCAAATCATTCCCTGGGGTGTGGTATTATTTGCCACTTGGTGGAATGAGTTGTGGTCTACCTGGAGAATCCAATGGATTGGCCAAGTGCTGAATGGATCCCATAGAATATGCAGAAGGAAAATGCTATCAGTGGGAAGGCCCCATATCTCTGTCTTTGGGACCCCTATCCACTCTTGTATCCAGGCAGGGAAATGTAATCCTTCTGATAAACATTTTGTTCATTCTTGTATTCCATTATTGTGGAATATACACAGTAGTTGTCACTATTACAATATAGTACAAAAATTATTAGTAACTATGGAGGATGTGATCATGTAATTAAAAATTATCATATCAGATCCCGGGCAAAAGAATAGAGTGGGAATCAATTAATAAAAAATTAAAGGAGGTAATCTAATTAATGCCAATCAAAATGGGTTTATGGAAAATAGATCCTGTCATACTAACTATGTCTTTTTGGTGAGATTACAAGTTTCTTTGATAAAGATAATAGTGTTGATGTAATATATTTAGACTTCTATATTTGACAAGGTACCACAAGAATTTTTGATTAAAAAACTAGGAAGATATAAAATTAACATGGCACACATTAAATGGATTAAAAGCTGGCTAACTGATCTGTCACAAAATGTAATTGTGAATAGGGAATCATCATTGAATGGGTATGCTTCTGGGGGGGGCTGAAGGATTGGTTCTTGGCCCTAAGCTATTTAACATTTTTATGATCTGGAAGAAAACATTAAATCATCACTAATAAAGTTTACGAATGACACAAAATTGGGGAAGTGGTAAAAAAATAAAGAGGACAGATCACAGGTACAGAGCAATCTGGATTGCTTGGTAAACAAGCAAACAATATGCATTTTAATATGGCTAAATGTAAATGAATACATCTAGGAACAAAGAACTTACACCATGGGCAACTCCACACTGGGAAGCAGTGACTCTGAAAAGGATTTGGGGGTTGTGGTAGATAATCACTTAACATGAGCTCCCAGTGTGAAGCTGTTGCCAAAAGGGCTAATACAATCCTTAGATGCATGAACAGGAGGAGAATCTTGACTAGAAGTAGAGAGGTTATTTTACCTCTGTATTTGGCACTGATGTGACTACAGCTGGAATACTGAGTTCATTTTTGGTGTCCATGATTCAAGAAGGATGTAGATAAATTGGAGAGGATTCAGAGAAGAGCCATTGCAATCATTAAAGGATTAGAAAACATGCCTTATAGTGATAGACTCAAAGAGTTTAATATATTTAGCTTAACAAAGAGACGGTTAAGTGATGACTTGAATATAGTCATGAAGTACTTCCATGAGGAGCAAATATTTTATAATGGGTTCTTAAACCTAGCAGAGAAAGGTATAACATGAAACTGGAAGTTGAAGCTGGACAAAATCTGACTGGAAATAAGGTGTATGTTTTTAATTGTGAGAGTAACACTGGTCTACAATTTTTGAGAAGTTGTCTGCTTCAGAGATAAAATGTGCTATTTATTATGTATTTTGATGTGCTGAATTCAAATATGACAATTAAAACAACTGGCTACTGTTTCTAAGATATTTAAGTTTTTACATTTTACGTCTATGTATATTGTGTAGATAGTAGAGTTTTAATCATAAATTGTAAACCTAGGTCTTTTCATGTGTTTATGGTTGCTTTACATGATAATATTTCACCTGTCCTGTTTATGTAACACTTTAAAAATCAGCAAAAGGGTGATATATATAAAATTTATTATGAAACAAAAGGCAAAAAACTATTATGTACATAGTTTAGTCCTATTCAGTGTCTACTCGGCACTTCTTGGCTTGTTTCTTGTATTCATTAAATGGAGCATCTCTTGTCACTGTCCAGCAATAGTCTGCAAGCATTGATGGGCTCCATTTGCCTTGATAGCGTTTCTCCATTGTTGCAATGTCCTGGTGAAATCGCTCGCCGTGCTCGTCGCTCACTGCTCCGCAGTTCGGTGGAAAAAAAATCTAGATGAGAGTGCAAAAAATGTCTCTTTAGTGACATGTTGTAACCAAGGCTTTTGTATGCTTTGAGGAGGTTTTCCACCAACAACCTGTAGTTGTCTG